>NC_142442.1:92715000-93340000 GCF_059453495.1 Arachis ipaensis | reverse complement strand
TGATTATACATCTCTTAGACGGCTAATCCACGACTTCGTTGGGGACTTCTCGAGACACCAGTTCAGCCAAGTTATGGGGAGATTAGAATCATTGTGGTAAAGGCTAGAACCAAAGTCACAGTATTCTCAGATTCGGAAGATTCAACCTTGTCTGTGGCGTTTTGAGTAGGATCACTAAGGGGAATGGACTCCAGAAGCTTCACCCCTAATCAGACTGGATGCGCACTAACCCTGGTATTCAGCTTTAGAGGAGAATCGGTGACCTCTCAAGAAAGGCGTTGATCACATACAATCTGTCATAGAAGAAATCATTCACAGTTAGAGGAGACAGTAAAACCGAATTGATCCAGTAGAATAAAGCATCTCCGAAGCCTTAACCATCTTCTTATCATTGCATTCACCATTAACTGAGTAACGTTATCTTTATTTTACTTTTATGAATTTTAAACAACCAACCAACTTTTCTATCCACCTGACTAAGATCTACAAGATAACCATAGCTTGCTTCAAATCACAATCCTTATGGGATTGACCCTGACTCACTCATGTATTACGTGGACGACCCAGTGCACTTGCTGGTTCAGTTTGCGAAGTGTAATTCCGCGCACCAAGTTTTTGGCGCCGTTGCTAGGGATTGTTCAAGTTTGGATATCTAACGGATTATCTTGTTGCTTAGATTAGGTATTGTTTTTAATTTTGTTTGAGTCTTTTATTTTCTTCTTCTTTGTCAAAAAAAAAAATAAAAATGTTTCCAAAAACCTTTACTTTTCTTTAATTCATCTTTGTTTTTGGTTTGAGTCTTTTGTTCTTGTTCTTGTTGAATTTTCGAATTTCTTAAGTCTTTTTCTAAAAATTTTCAAAAATATTGTCTTTTGTTTGACTCTTGTGTAAATTTTTAAGTTTGGTGCCCTTTGCATGTTCTTGTTTTCTTTTAATTTTTTGAGTTTTGTTCTTGGTGTTCTTCTTGATCTTCAAAGTGTTCTTGTTCTTCTTTTTGTTTTGATCTTAAAATTTTTATGTTTGGTGTCTCTTTGTGTTTTTTTTTTAAATTTTCGAAAATTTAGTGTCCTTGGATCTAAAAATTTTAAGTTTGGTATCTTTTTGTTGTTTTTTCATTTCTTCATTAAATTCAAAAATCAAAAAAATAAAATATCTTTTTCTATCTTTCATTAATTTTCAAAATTCTTGCCCATTTGATTTCAAAATTTTTAAATTTGGTGTTTTCTTATTAGTCAAGTCAAGATTTAAATTTTAAAATCATATCTTTTAAAATCTTTTCAAATTTTTTCTTTTAAAATTTGACTCTTTCTTATTTTATCTTTCTTTAAAATTTAAATTTCAAATATTTTAAAATTAAAAACGTATCTTTTTTATTTTGATTTCAAATCTTTTTAATTTAAAACGTATCTTTTCTTAACTTCCTTATCTTATCTTACTTATCTAACTTATCTTCTTTTCAATTTAAAACCTTTTCTATCTTATCTTCTTTTAAATTTTAATTTTAAAATCTTTTCAAATCTTTTCAATTCTTATCTTATCTTGTTGACTTTTTCAAAAACTTTTAAAATCAAATCTTTTCTAATCTTCTATCTTATTTTATTTTCAAATCTTCTTTAATTAGTTAGTTATTTTCTCTCTCTTCTTTTTCAAAACTTCCTAATTAATTCTTCTTTCTTCTAATTTTCGAAAACTTCTTGCTTCTCTCTCTCTCTCTCTCTTCTTTTTTCAAAATTGAACAATTAATTTTCAAATCTTTTTAGTTAATTAACCTTTATTTCCGAATTCAATAAATAAATAAAATCAAAAACAAAAATATTTTAATTCTTGTTTCTTTTCTTGCTTTTCAATTTTTGAATTCTTCTTCTCTTTTATTCGAATTCTTCTTCTCTCTTCTTCTATTTACATTCCTATTTTCTTCTCTTCCTCACATCTCAAAAGGAGTCCTCTGTACTTGAACATAGAACTCCCATTCTTCTTCTTTCTTATCTTCTTTTTCTTGTTTATGACCAGGAATAGAGACAAAGAGCCTCTCTTTAAACCTGATCCTGAACCTGGGAAGACTCTAAGGATTCATTTACAACAAGCTAAAGCACAACACTCCAGAAGAAACCTCATAGAGATTTTCAAACAAGAAGCTGAAAGCATGGCCGCCGAGCCTTATAATGAAGGAGATGTAATGAAGGTTCATGGTGACTATACCATACCAACTTCTGATTTCTATGGAAGAAGTATATCCTTACCTGCCATTAGAGCTAACAACTTTGAGCTTAAGCCTCAGTTAGTCTCTCTCCTGCAATAGAATTGCAAGTTCCATGGTTTTCCACTGGGAGATCTACACCGATTCTTGTCAAAATTCTTGCAAATCTGTGACACTGTTAAGACCAATAGAGTAGATTCTGAGGTCTACAGACTTATGCTCTCTCCCTTTGCTATTAGAGACAGAGCTAAAATATGGTTGGATTCTTAACCTAAAGAAAGCTTAGACTCTTGGTAAAAGTTGGTGAATACTTTCTTGGCCAAATTCTTTCCTCCTCAGAAGATGAGCAAAATTAGAGTGGAAGTTCAAACCTTCAGACAAAAAGAAGGTGAATCCCTCTATGAAGCTTAGGAAAGATATAAGCAACTAATCAGAAGATGTCCTTCTGACATGATCTTAGAATGGTCTATCCTAGGCATATTCTATGATGATCTGTCTGAGATGTCCAAAATATCATTGGACAGCTCTGCAGGTGGATCACTCCACTTGAAAAAATGCCTGAAGAGGTAAGAGAAATCATTGAGATGGTTGCAAATAACCTATTCATGTACACTTTTGAGAGAAACACTGTGAATAATAGGGCAGCTTAGAAGAAAGAAGTTCTTGAAATAGACACTCTGAATGCCATATTGGCTCAGAACAAGATCTTGACCCAGCAGGTCAATATGATCTCTTAGCATTTGACTGGAATGCAAGCTGCAGCTGGCTGCACTCAAGTAGCTTCCTCTGAAGTAGAAGCTTATGATACTAACACCTATGGAGGAGGTGAATTACATGGAAAAATCCTATGGAAACACCTACAACCCTTCATGGAGGAACCATCCTAACCTTTCATGGAAGGATCAACAGAAGCCTCAACAAGGCTTCAATAATAATTAAGGTGGAAAAACCCATAACAGGTTCAATAACAGGCTACCATTCCCATCTTCTCAGGGACATATGGAGACCCCTAAACAAAGCATTTCTGACTTAGCCACTATAGTCTCCAGCCTCTCTAAGACCACTCATAGTTTCATAACTGAAACAAGATCCTCCATTAAAAATTTAGAGGTACAAGTTGGTCAACTGGGCAAAAGAATCCCTGAGACTCCTCCTGACACTCTTCCTAGTAACACTGAAGTAAACCCAAGAAAAGAGTGCAAGGCCATCACCATTGAGGATGAGGCCGAATCTGGAGAAACTGAGATGGCATTGAATGCCAATGAGGAAGACCTCACTGGGTGTTCAACACCCAAGCTGGCACAGAAGCTGGCGTTGAATGCCAGTAAGGAATACCTCACTGTGCGTTCAACACCCAAACAGGCATCAAAGCTGGCGTTGAATGTCAGTAAGGAAGCCTTCACTGGGGCGTTCAACGCATAAACTAGCAGGGAATCTGGCATTGAACGCCAATAAGAAAGGTCTTACTGGGCGTTCAATGCCTGACTTGGCAAAGAAACTGGCATTGAACGCCAGTGAAGGGATGCATGATGGGTGTTCAACACCCAAAGAACCACCAGAACTGGCGTTGAACGCCAGTAATGGCATACCAACTGAGTGTTCAACACCAACTAAAGAAATTCCTATCCAAGAATTAAAGGAAGCCAAGGCTCATGTAGGGACCATAGAGTTTCCCTTGCATGCACTCCTGCAATGCATGAGTTCTGATGAATATTCATCCTCTGATGGGGAAGAGGACACTAGGGAAGAGCATGTTGCTCGGTACCTAGGAGCTCTCATGAAGCTAAATGCTCGGTACAAAACCTTTGGAGGAAGAACCTCTAGTGCTTACCAAAGAACTCAATCCTTTGGTACAAAACCTTTGCATATTTTATTTTTATTTTATTACGATGAGCTATATGTTTCTTTCATTGAATGACGCGTTCACTGCCTGATCCGAGCTTAGCCGCATTTGATCCTGAAATTGAAAGAACTATTTCACGTATTAGGTAAGCTCGGCGTCGGTTAGCCTCTGAGGGTGGTGAAGTGATTGTTATTCATTCACCAGTCTCATCTGAGGGCAAATCTGAACCGCCATCTGAGGAAGAAACAAGCATCTTTAGTACTAATTCATTTGATTCATGTGCAGATAGAAGGGCAGCACCTAGGAGGATTACTCTCCAGGAAGCTGGAGCCCCAGATTTTACACTGCAACCGTATCAAGTGCGTCATCCAAATCTGGCTGAAGATTTCGGGCTGAAAACTGCACTAATCAACTTGATGCCCAAGTTTCATGGCTTACCTGCTCAGGAGCTTATCAAGAACCTAAGGGATTTTCAGACAGCCTGCTCTACTGTTAGGCGTCATGGTGCAAATGAAACTTCTATTCTTTTAACCACCTTCCTATTTTCTCTTGAGGGAAAGGCGAGGGAGTGGTACTGCTCCCAACTTGAAGCAACTGTTACCAACTGGGATACGCTCAGGAGAGAATTCTTGGAAAAATACTTTCCAGTTGAAGTTACAGATAGATTGAGAAAAGAGATCTCATGCATTGTTCAAGGTGAATCAGAAACTCTTTATGAGTACTGTGAGCACTTTAAGATCCTTCTAGACGCATGACCCTATCACATGATTGACAGGCTGGTGTTGATAAGCTACTTCACTCAAGGCATGAAGCCTCGTGATAAAACTACATTAGACGGTGCTAGTAATGGATCTCTGAAGAAGTACAAGACCACAGATGAAGCATGGCAACTGATCAGCGACTTAGCTGAGTCCACCAGGAATCACAGGCATAGGAACAGCCACTCAAAGGCTGTTGCAGAGGCTTCCTCTAGCATTAAGACTTTTGCTCTTACACAGAGTATATGTGAAATGACCAACCTGCTGAAGCAGATGCAGTTGAATCAACAACAACAACAACAACAACAACAGCCTCCCCCACCACAACAAAGCCAACAGCTGGTCCCCCAAAGAGTATACAGAATCTGTGCTGATTATAGTCATTATACTGATGAGTGTCCGTAGCTCCAACAAGAAGAAAACACTGTGGTAGCTACTCATAACTTCTATGACCGTCCGAATCAAGGATCCAATCAACAAGGCGGCAACTACAACTAAGGTGGGAACTATAACCAAGGGTGGCAAGACACTTCCAACCAGGGCTGGAGAGATAATTCCAACCATGGCTGGAGGGACAATTATAACAGAGGAGGCAGAGACAACAATGGAAATCAGAGGTGGAACAACAACAGCAGACAGCAAAATCAGAACCAGCCTTACAGAGCACCTCACCTAAGACAGTCACAAGGACCCTAGCACAACCAACAACAAGTCCCTCAGATCACTTATCCTCCTTCTTCATCAAATGATGAGATGCTTCGTTCTCTTGCACAAGGACAACAAGACAAGCAGACTATACTGAACTCTACTTTAAATGGTCTGAATGCCACTTTACAAGCTCTTGTCTCCTGGATAGATTCATTACCTGCTTCCACCAACCAACCTTCAAGCTTCACTGGAATTCCTTCTCAACCCTTACCTAACTCCAAGGGTGGCATCAATGCCATCACTTTGAGGTCTAGAACCACACTGCAAAAGAGGAACCAAAAGGAGCCAAGCCCACAATAGAGGAATTGGTTGAAGTGGAAGATGCTGAAGAAGAAGAAGAAGTACAAGGCAAGGTTGAAGCAGAAGTAGCTCAGCCAAAGAATGGAGCACCAAAAGATGCAGAAGCTGCAAGTGGCGCCATTCCTATCCCATTTCTACACCTTGCAAGGAAGTCTAGAAAGCAGATGGAACTTGATCCCAAAATGGTAGAATTGAGGTAACTGTACCCCTTTTTGATGTTATTCAACAAGTACCTAAATATGCAAAGTTTTTGAAAGATTTCTTCATACATAAAGACAAAATTAATGAATTAGAAACTATTCCTTTATGTAGTTCTATATCTGCTTTAATGAGAGGTATACCTGAAAAATGTAGTGATCCAGGTCCATGCATGGTTAACTGTACCATTGGAGGTGTAATATTTTCTGACTGCATGTGTGATTTAGGAGCGTGTGTTAGTATAATGCCATTGTCTATATATGATGCTTTGAGGCTCCCTCCCTTAAAAAGGTCGGCAGCTTGTTTTGTGTTAGCAGATTAAAGCATTATTACAGTAGTTGGAATTGCTGAAGATGTATTAGTGAGCATTAAGGGGCTCACATTTCCCATTGACTTTTATAACTTGGAAATGCCCCCTAATGACTCAGAAAGACCATCATCAATCCTGCTTGGAAGACCATTCCTGAAGACTTCGAAGTTCAAGCTAGATGCATTCTCAGGAACTTACTCCTTTGAGATAGATGGCAGAGCAGTAAGTTTTAGTTTAAATGAAGTTATGAAGCACCCTCTGGAAGATCATTCTATCTTCCAGTGCGACATCATCGATTAAACTGTAGCTGAAGTTCATCAAGAAGAAGTAGAAGAGAAGCACATGGAGCAAGGTCCAAGGGTGGGGACACCCTCTAAACACAATGAGGACACTTTGCCATTATCATTAGCTCAAGATAATCCAGAGCCTAGCCATGAGCAGAAATTGGAATTGAAGCCCCTTCCTCCACACCTCAAGTATGCTTATCTTGAGGATAATCAGAAGTTCCCAGTTATCATTGCAAGGGAACTCACTTCTCAACAAGAGAGCAATTGGGTGGAGCTTGGCGGATATAGTAGGCATCAGCCCTCAGGTTTGTGAGCATAGGATATTCTTAGAAGAGGGATGAAAGCCTATCCGTCAACCCCAGAGAAGATTAAATCCCACCATCTTAGAAGTTGTCAAGAAAGAAATGACCAGGCTACTTGAAGCAGATATTATCTACCCTATTTCAGATAACGAATGGGTCAGTCCAGTACAAGTGGTGCCCAAGAAGTCTGGAGTCACAACAGTAAAGATTGAGCATGGAGAGCTCCTGACAACTAGAGTGCAGAATTCATGGAGGGTTTGCATTGACTATAGGCGTATCAACCAATCCACTAGCAAGGATCATTACCCCTTGCCATTTGTTGATCAGATGCTTGATCGCCTGTCAGGTAAATCCTATTACTGCTTTTTAGATGGTTATTGATAAACCACTATTTTATGGTTTATCTTGTGTTTAATTGAGTGGTTTCATCAAGTCTTCACCCACTTATTCATACTAATTGCATGATTTTACATTTTCCTTCCTAATATTATTTTATGGTTGAAAACTTGCTTCCTAGAGATTTTTAATTTGTGTATTTTAATTCTCCTTTATACCATTCGATGTCGTGATCTGTGTGTAAGTGTTTTAGGCTTTATAGGGCAGGAATGGCTTAGAGATTGAAGAGGAAGCCTGCAAAAATGGAAGGAACACAAGAAACTAAGGAGATGACCAGCGAACACCAACGAGCGCACATGGCTCACGCGAGCGCGCGGAATGGAGAAAAATTGCAGCGACGTGTGCACGTGCCTGGCGCGTACGTGTGGAGTGGAGTCTGCACGAATGACGCGCATGCGTGACTGACGCGTATGCGTGACCTGCGCGACCTGCAGAATTAACAGAAAATGCTGGGGCGATTTCGGGCCGCGTTTTGACCCAGTTTTTGGCCCAAAAACACAAAATAAAGTCAGGAAACATGCGGAGACTCAACATACCTTTTTACACAACTTTAGACACATTGATACATTCTCATTAAGATAGTTTTAGATTTTTAGATATGAATTTAGAGAGAATTAGTCTTCCTCTAGGTTCTCTTTACATTCCCAGTTTATTGCTTTTGCTTTTGGATATTGAAGAGTCATTACCTCCGTTGAAGATACTATTCTAGTTTTTTTCCTTACTTACTCTTTTATTTATTCCATTTTCTTAATTCTTGCTTAAAGTAGTAATTAGATTATTTTCATGAATTGTTAATGCAAAGGATTACTTTTACTTCTAATTAATTTTGAATCCCTATTTTGTTTAAATTATCATGTCTTCTTATTATATTTTTTTGAGCATTATATTCATGTCAATGGAGTAGATTCCATACTTGACATGGGGATTGATTAAAAGGAGACACTTGAGTTGGAAGGCTTAAGTGATGGTTAAACTGGACGTTGTTGGCTAGTTCTGTATTTACTAACGCTAGACCTTCCTAAGGGAGAGGACTAGGATTTGCAAATAAGAGTTAGCTCAATCACTTGACTTTCCTTTATTTAGTAAGGGTTAACTAAATGAAAACAACAACCTTTTTAATACTACACTTAATAGACCCCAACAAGGATAGAATTTCCAATTAATCATTCCACCAGTCAAGGCCTTTTTCATTAAGAATATTAATAATCATTCTTAGTTTTTATTGCTTTAATTTACAGTTATTTAATTACTCATTATCCAAACTCAAACTCTCTTGGAAATTCCTAATTAATAAAATAGCATCCTTTCTCGCAACTCGTTGGGAGACGACTTGGGACTCAAACTCCCAGTATTTTTCTATTCTAATTTTTTGTGACACCATTCCAAATTGGTGAGGCAGATTTTAGCTGGTTAAGAGCTATACTCGCAACGCTGTTCTATTATATTATAATCTCTTAATTGGCATAACTTCTGCCGCACACCAATTTTTGGCGCCGTTGCCGGGGAGTTGCAATTGTGTGCTAAATTATTAATTAGTATACATATTTTTTATTTTATTTTTATTTTTATTTGAATATTTTATTTTTTTTATTACGATGAGCTATATGTTTCTTTCATTGAATGACGCATTCACTGCCTGATCCGAGCTTAGCAGCGTTTTATCTTGAAATTAAAAGAACTATTTCACGTATTAGGCGAGCTCGACGTCGGTTAGCCTCTGAGGGTGGTGAAGTGATTGTTATCGATTCACCAGTCTCATCTGAGGGCGAATCTAAATCGGCATACGAGAGATTCAGTTAATTCATGTGCAGATAGAATGGCAGCACCTAGGAGGATTACTCTCCAGGAAGTTGGAGCCCCAGATTTTACAATGCAGCCATATCAAGTGCATCATCCAACTCTGGCTGCAGATTTTAAACTGAAGACTGCACTAATCAACTTGATGCCCAAGTTTCATGGCTTACCTGCTCAGGAGCCTATCAAGCACCTTAGGGATTTTTAGACAGCCTGTTCTACTATTAGGCGTCAGGGTGCGAATGAAACTTCTATTTTCTTAACAGCCTTCCCATTTTCTCTTGAGGGAAAGGCAAGGGAGTGGTACTACTCCCAACCTGAAGTGACTATTACCAACTGAGATACGCTCAGAAGAGAATTTCTGGAAAAATACTTTCCAGCTGAAGTTACAGACAGACTAAGGAAAGAGATCTCATGCATTGTTCAAGGTGAATCAAAAACTCTCTATGAGTACTGGGAGCGTTTTAAGAACCTTTTGGATGCATGCCCCATCACATGATTGACAGGCTAGTGTTTATCAGCTATTTCACTCAAGGCATGAAGCCTCGGGATAAGACTACACTAGATGGGGCTAGTAATGGTTCTCTGAAAAAGTATAAGACTGCAAATGAAGCATGGCAACTAATCAGCGACTTAGCTGAGTCCACCAGGAATCACAGGCACAGGAATAGCCACTCGAAAGCCGTTGTAGAAATTTCCTCTAGCACTAAGACTACTGCTTTTACACATAGTATATGTGAAATGACCAACCTACTAAAGCAATTACAGTTGAATCAACAACAACAAGCTCATCCTTCCCCACCACAACAAAGCCAATAGTTAGTTCCCCAAAGAGTATGCGGAATATGTGCTGATTATAGTCATTATACTGATGAATGCCCGCAGCTCCAACAAGAAGACAATACTGTGGCAGCAACACATAACTTCTATGACCGCCCGAATCAAGGATACAATCAACAAGGCGGCAACTACAACCAAGGTGGGAACTATAACCAAGGGTGGCAAGACACTTCCAACCAGGGCTGGAGAGACAATTCCAACCATGGCTGGAGGGACAATTATAACAGAGGAGGCAGAGACAACAATGGAAATCAGGGTGGAACAACAACAACAGACAGCAAAATCAGAACCAACCTTATAGGGCACCTCACCTAAGATAGTCACAAGGACCCCAGCACAACCAACAACAAGTCCCTCAGATCACTTATCCTCCTTCTTCATCAAATAACGAGATGCTTCGTTCTCTTTCATAAGGACAACAAGACAAGCAGACTACATTGAACTCTACTTTAAATGGTTTGAATGCCACTTTACAAGCTCTCGTCTCTCGGATAGATTCATTACCTGCTTCCACCAACCAACCTTTAAGCTCCAATAGAATTCCTTTTCAACTCTTACCTAACCCCAAGGGTGGCATTGATGGTGTCCCAAGGGTGTATTGGTAAAGATTTTCTTCAATAAAATCGCGTTGCAAGTATAGGTCTACCAACAACAATCCTCGGGTATCAAATTTAGAAGAGGGATTTGGTTGTCACAAGTTCAACCCTAATAGAAATAACCGAAGTATTCAAATCTCGGGTCGTCTCACAAGGAATGGGCAAACATGTGCTTCAACATTGGTTAGAAATCTGAGGTTGTGAGTTATGAGCATGAAAATAAATGGGAATCTTAACAAGCAAGTAATCTCAAATTGCAAGAAACTAATTCAATTAACTAAGCAAAACATGAGCAATTCCAATGAACAAGTAATATTCCACTTAATTCTATTCTAAACCAAACAAGTAACTATAACTAAGACAAATAATTGAGAATTTTCGGTTTCAAATATGAATAATAAAAGCAACTATTGGCTAGGCATGGGAATTGGGGTCACCATCCTTGTCTAACAACCATATCTTGACAATTATGAGGAACCAAGCTCATTAAGTCTACTTCCAAAAGTCTTAAGTACGTAAGATCTACTCCTAGACTTGAAGTACGTCAAATGGTTTTGATCACATCAACCCATAAGTCCCAAACTACCTACTAATTAGATTAGTAGTGGGTTGGCGTCAATGAGTATCAAATTGATCACCAAGGGTTCTCAAATCACCAATTCATTGAGACCCAATGACTCAAGTTTACCCAATTTCCTTGGCCTAGGCCAAGAGTGAAGAAGACTACTCCATAATCAAAGTAAACAATTCATCGAACACATGGTAAGCATTAACAAAAGACATGATCAAAATAACAATTAAATTGAAATCTACAAGTACCCTCTAGATATTAACAACATACAATCATCAAAACAACAAAATTAAACATAGAAATCATCAATGCGACATCAACAAGTCAAGATTCACAACATTCATGAAATGGGTAAAAAATGACAATTAACAAGGATTCATAAAACTATCACTAGATATAAGCAAAATTGTAACAAGGAATTCAAATTGAGCAATTAAAACTAGTAATTAACAAGATCCAATTCACAATCTAACAAGCGAAGATCAAATTAAAACTAGGTCTAGAGAGGAATAAGGGTTTCTCTCTCTAGAATAACCAAAGAACCAAAAAAACTAGCTAAAATTGTGTCTTAGTGTAAAATTGATTGATCTCCCTTTTCCCCTAGCATCCTTGGGTCTTTTCCATGCAGAAACAGCTGGAAATTGGGCCTGATGAGCCTCAGAAATTGCCAGGCACGATTTTCTTTAATGAGGTCACGTGCAGCTTCCCACGCGTGCGCGCCATGCATGCGCGCGCTGATTGCTTTTGCGATCCACGCGTGTGTGCCAAGTGCGCGTGCGCATCGATAGGAATCTTCTGATCCACGCGAATGCGTCCATCCCTGCGCGCCGCTTCCAGCCACCTCATCCACGGGTGCGCGTGGAGTGCGCGGGCGCGCCAATGTTGCTTCTTCCATGATTTCAATTCTTCATGTTCCTCCCTTTTTGTACATGCTTTCTTCCTCTCTTCTGGGTCATTCCTACCCTATAATTCCTGAAATTACTCAACAAATATATCACGGCATCGAATGGAAATAGAAAAGGCTTAAAATATGGCAATTTTAAGGAAAAATAAGCATGTTTTCCATCAAGGTTCAATATTGGGAAGTGAACACAAAACCATGCATTTCTTGCGAATAAGTGTGAGAAATATTGATAAAATCCCCCAAAATAAGCACAAGATAAACTACAAAATCGGGGTTTATCAAATCTCCCCACACTTAAACCAAGCATGTCCTCATGCTTAAAATAAAAAGACCAAAGATCATGATGAGAAAGGGTTTATGAAATGCAAACTACCTAAGTGGATGCTTGCAACTAATGTAAAATCATCTACCTACTTGGTCAAGAGTAGATCTATCCTCCAAGAATACGTGTGAGCATATAGGGTGAAAACAGTATGTAATTCATGAATCCTACTAAATTGAACACCACTAAGGAGTGCATATGACTTGCTAAACAAACGTTTGTGAAAGCCAGGAACAAGCATTGAGCATCTGATAAACCCATATATTATGATATAGTTTGTGCTTAATTCAAGTGATTTATTTAACCCTTCACCCATTTATTCATGTGAAATTGCATGGTTTTACTTTCCCTTCCTTATTATGTGATATATGTGAAAAACATGTTTCCTATGCTTTAAAAATAATTATTTTAATTATCCTTTTATTACCATTCGATGCCGTGATTTGTATGTTAAGTATTTTCAGATCTCCTAAGGCAGGAATGATTTAAAGGATGGAAAGGAAACATACAAAAAAGGAAGGAAAGCACAAAATAGAGTTTTTAAAGAAACTGGCAGCGACGCGAACGCATGGACGACGCGGCCGCATGCCTAGCGCGAAAAGGCAATGACGCGAACGTGTGACCCACGCAGATGCGTGCCTTCAGCAGAACATAGAGACGCGTGCACGTGACCGAAGCGAACGCGCGATAAGGAAAACTCCAGATGACGCGACCACGTGACCCACGCGGACGCGTGACAGACGCCACGCACCAGAAACTGCAGAAAACGCTCCCAGCAATTTCTAAAGCCCTTTTTGGCCCAGATCCAAGTTCAGAAAGCACAGATTAGAGGTTATAAAGTGGGGGAATGCATCCATTCAAAAAAAGAAGGAAAAAAAAGGCTTTTTAATAATTCACTTTTTCATACTTTAGATATAGTTTTTAGAGAGAGAGGTTCTCTCCTCTCTCTTAGGATTAGGATTAGGATTTTTATTAGGAGTAGAATTTCATCTTCTTCACTTACAGGTTCAATGTTCCTTTTATTTATTTTCCCAATTTAATTTGTGAACTCTTCCATGTTACATTTGATATCTTTATTAGTGCAACTTGATGTATTCCAGAATTATGATTGCTTCCCTTTATTTATATAAATAATTTAGATTTTTCCCTCTTGGCTTTAATGGATCAATTGGAGACTCTTGAGTTATCAAACTCATCGTGATTAATAATTGTTATTTTTGCTAATTGAATTGGATTCCAATAACTCTAGTCCTTTCTTAGGAATTGGCTAAGGCCTGAGGATCAAACAAATTAGTCCACTTGACTTTCCTTTACTTTAGTGAAGGATAACTAAGTGGGATTAAAACCCAATTATCATCACCATTGATAAGGATAACTAGGATAGGAATTCCAGTTCTCATTCCTTGCCAAGAGTTTATTTTACAATTATTTATTTATTTTACTTGTCATTTAAATTACTTGTTCCTTGCTTTCAAAACCCCCAATTTGCAAAACTCATAACCAATAATAAGAACATACCTCCCTGTTGTTCCTTGAGAAGACGACCCGAGGTTTAAATGCTTCGGTTATCAATTTATTTAGGGGTTTGTTACTTGTGACAACCAAAACTTTTGTAAAGAAGGAATTCTTGTCGGTCTAGAAGCTATACTTACAACGTGAATTTAATTGTGAAAATTCTAGATTGCGCGAGAGTTTCACTCTTTCAAAATGGTGCCATTACCGGGGAATTACAAACGTGTGCCTTATTATTGGTTATTGTAAATATTTTTTTTCTTTTAACTGTGTATTTGTTTTTGTTCCTTTTTATTCCTATTAGCTACTATGAATTCTCACCCCTCTCGCTTTGATTTTGGTTCTAAATTTATTAAAGGAGTGGAAGCTATAACAGGAATATGCATCAAGGTATAAGCAGTCAAAGATGGATGGAGCCAAGAGGATCTGATCAACCCTTTAGGAAGCAACACTCTCCAAGATATAATGGGCAAGGACCACCCTACAATGCATACCAAGCTGATAGATATGATGGACCCCCTTGTAATTACCAACAAGCCCCACCCTGTGCTTATAGACCATCCTCTCAACGTAGCTTTGAACTACCACACTCACAAGCTCCTTTTCACCATTCACCACCGTATGATCCTTATTTACCCCAATTCCAATCCAATTAATCCCAAACACCACTACTTCCCTATATACCATGTCCATATCCATCACCTCAAGAATCACAGGCTCGCCTCAAGGAAATAGTAGATCAACGTCATACAACCCTTCATCAGCTGGAGCAAGCAATAAATCAATTATCTGCCAGACGTTTAGACACTCAAGGAACTCCAATAGCTCTATGTGGAGATTCTAATGACAAACGTAGCATGAAGGAGACACTAGAAACCCCAGTGGGTAGTAAGGAGCATAACTTTGTTTTGGAACAATTGGAGGAAGCTCAATTTATCCAAGAAGAAGAAGCACTGATTGAAGATTTAAGAGATGCTGAACCTCCATGGGAATCTAGAGTTGTGGAAAATTCTGTCAAGGACGTTACAATTGATGCTAAGGAGGATAGTGCACAACCCCCAAAGTAGGTATTTTATGAAGAACTAGACTGAATAACCCAAGACGCAAGTTTCCTTAATGATGATAATCACAAGTCAAATTCTCTTAGTAATGTACTTGCATCTGAGAGTGAATTCTTTAAGCTAGAAGAATCTTCCCCAAATGAATACGAAGATGAAGGCTGACCAGCTCCTCACTGCCAATGATCCGGTAAAATTTGCAAACAGATACTGTGAGCTGAAGTATCCAATGTTTGCCACCTCCAGGAACCTGTACCTGGAGCGAACTCTGAAAATTCCAGAAGAACTACAGCAGTACACCTCTGATCAGATAAAATAGAGAGGCTGGTTCTTCTTAGAGAGGAACTTGACAGAGGTCAATGCTTCCTAGGTCAGAGACTTCTACTGCAACTATTTCAAGACTACCCTGGATGCAGTGAACCTCAGAGGGAAACAGATACTGGTCACTGAGGAAGCCATTGAGGACATTCTGCACCTTCAGCCTAAGTCAGATCAGCCTGAAGGTTACCAAAAGGCTGAAGAGGACATGCACTTTATGCGATTTGACTGGGATGCTGTCAAGCAGAGGATAGCGCTTGATCCTACTGTCCTCTGGGTCATGGGAAAAAACACAACAATGCCTAAGGGAATGAAGCTGATGTATCTGAATGATGAGGCTCGGCTCTGGCACCAGATCCTGAGCAACTTTGTTATGCCGAGTACTCATGAGACAGAGCTGCCTGCTGCTATGATCACCCTCATCTGGTGTGTGATGGAGGGTAAGGACCTATACCTCCCACGTTTCATCCGGTACTACATGGCCAGGGTCCATGTCAGAGGCACTCTCCCCTTCCCTTATCTGGTCACCCAGCTAGGCCGTCGAGCTGACATGCCTTGGGAGCTTGCTGATGAGAAGTCACTTGCTGCAGACTGCAAGAAGATCATTCCTCACAGCAGGAAATTTTTGGCTTTAGGCCACAGACCTCCATTCCTTACCGCTTCTGGTGAGGCAGTCACATCATCAGCTGCTCCTTCTTCTTCCACTGCTGCACCAGCCCCACCCACTGCACCTCCACCTGCCTCAGAGCCCGTTTACCACCTCGTGCACCGCTTATTTCAGCAGTTGGACTAGATGGAGTGCCACAACCGGCGGCGATATGAGAGATCTAAGCGTCGCAATAAGCGACGCTATGAGCACCTCAAGTTGATGATCCGATCTGGTGGCGACATCCCCTCCGAGCCTAACACACCATCAGAGCCATCTGAGGAGGAGGCGGATGAGCATGAGGATGAGACACATGCACAGAGAGAGGCTGAGCAGGCAGGACCGGACCAGACTACACCACAGCAAGAGGAGCCACATCAGATTCAGGCCACAGACCCAGAGATCCCTCTCCAGTCAGCACCTCCACTGCAGCAGACAGATCTTCCTACACTTATCCAGTCTGTTGATCTCCAGGCCACCTCAGAGACTCCAGCAGCCCATCCTTCCAGTGATGACACTCCTTCACACCCAGCTTGAGTGAGCATCGATGACGATGCTTTATTTTAAGTGTGGGAAGGTCGCCAACTTTGACGTATTTTTTTTTGGTGAACCACTGCAGACTCTTTTATCTTATTTTGTTATTTTCCTGTATTTTTATCTTTATTTTTATTTTTCAGTACTTATACATTGTTCTTTTGCAATATTTTTACTTTATTTTTGCATTTTGCACTTTAGTTCATATTTTAGCCATTTAGTTTAGTTTGCAATTCTAAACTTATTAGTTATAGAATATGTAGATTAATTAGTGTAGTTTACCCTTTTAGCATATGATAGTTTGGTTTAAATTGAAAATAAAAAAGGAAGTAAACTAGAGACTTTAACATAATCAAATATCCACACACCTTGTATATATAGCATTACATGTTAGTTAGTTAACAACATTTCATCAAGGAGGAACACTAAAACTTTAAAGCAACCCAAAAAAAATTTTACATTGAGAATAATGGAAACTCTCAATTTTTGCTTGCATGACATGTATAACTGATATATGCTTTTTGAGCTAGAGAACACACAGCCCTGTGAGTTTTGAGCTTAATTGTATGGTTACATTCAAACCATAATTTTCATTCCTGTGTGTTTTACCCTTCTTTTTCATTCTGATGTTCTTTACTTTGTTTTAATCTATATGTCCAATTATAGAATATAGATACATACCAAGAAATGATTGAGGCCATCATTTGAATTTTTCCTCACTCATCCCAAATTAGCCTACCTTTTACATCACCCTTGTTAGCCCCCTTGAGCTTTTTAATCCCCTCTTGCTCTATAAACCACATTACTAGCCTTAAGCAGAAAAACAAAATAATTATCCCAAGCTGAATCCTTGGTTAGCTTAAGATAGAAATTGTGTATTATTTAAGTATGGAGAACTTTATGGGAACATGGGATGATAGAAACAAATTAGGAATTTAAAAAGAATAAGATGTTTCAAAATAAAAATTTGGGAAGCATGCTCATGCAAAATCAAAACAATGAATTACCATGTGCATTGATTAAATTTTTTTTTCAGTAGTTAAATAAGGGGATACAAAAATTCCCAAATGCAAAATAAAAAGAATTAATGCACATGGGACAAAATTAAATACATGAGTGTGCAATACAAAGTGGGAAATTTTGGGCAAATAGGTTAAAGGAACTTTGATTTATAAAGTATGTATTTTAGGTGAGATCTTAGACTAATCAAGGATTCGCTTATTAGCTCACTTAGCCTTATACATATGTCTTCACCTTTACCTTGGCCCCATTACAACCTTGATAAGACCTCATGATTTTTGTATGTATGTATTCTATAATTGTTGATTGGTTAGATGAAGAACAAAGTTATAGAAAGTAAGGATAGAAAAAGAATAGAGTGATTAACCCAATAAACACTGAGTGACTAGAGAGTAAACACAAAATCCAGTGAGGGTTCAGTAGCTCATCACCATATATCTCTGCTTAAATTATTAATTGTCTTGCAAGTTTGTGAAATATTTTTACCTATCTCAATTGTAAAAGTGCTTTAACATTATCTAAGGTTTGGCTATACATACATGATTCCTTGAGGATATGAATTAATTTAACTACATGTAAGCTTTATATACAAGTGAATAAACAACTTGAATTGCATGATTCATTTAGGAAGTTTGCATTTAGAATAGATTGCATTGAATGAGATTCCACCACTTTAACCTTACTTTACTCTTTATCTTGGATTTAGCATGAGGACATGCTATTGTTCAAGTGTGGGGAGGTTGATAAACCCATATTCTATGATATAGTTTGTGCTCAATTCAAGTGATTTATTCAACCCTTCACCTACTTATTCATGTGAAATTGCATGGTTTTACTTTCCCTTCCTTATTATGTGATATATGTGAAAAACATATTTCCTATGCTTTAAAAATAATTATTTTAATTATCTTTTTATTACCATTCGACGCTGTGATTTGTGTGTTAAGTATTTTCAAATCTCCTAAGGCAGGAATGATTTAAAGGATGGAAAAGAAAACATACAAAAAAGGAAGGAAAGCACAAAATGGAGTTTTTGAAGAAACTGGCAGCGACACGAACGCATGGACAACGCGGCCGCATGCCTAGCGCGAAAAGGCAGTGACGCGAACGCGTGACCGACGCGGACGCGTGCCTTGAGCAGAACATAGATGACGCGTACGCGTGACAGAAGTGAACGCGCGATAAGGAAAACTCCAGATGACGCGACCACGTGACCCACGCGGACGCGTGAAAGACGCCACGCACCAGAAACTGCAGAAAATGCTCCCAGTGATTTCTGAAGCCCTTTTTGGCCCAGATCTAAGTTTAGAAAGCACAGATTAGAGGTTATAAAGTGGGAGAATGCATCCATTCAAACAAAGAAGGAAAAAAAAGGCTTTTTAATAATTCACTTTTTCATACTTTAGATGTAGTTTTTAGAGAGAGGTTCTCTCCTCTCTCTTAGGATTAGGATTAGGATTTCTATTAGGAGTAGGATTTCATCTTCTTCAATTACAGGTTCAATGTTCCTTTTATTTATTTTCCCAATTTAATTTATGAACTCTTCCATGTTACATTTGATATCTTTATTAGTGCAACTTGAGGTATTTCAGAATTATGATTGCTTCCCTTTATTTATATAAATAATTTAGATTTTTCCCTTTTGGCTTTAATTGATCAATTGGAGACTCTTGAGTTATCAAACACATTGTGATTAATAATTGTTATTTTTGCTAATTTAATTGGATTCCAATAACTCTAGTCTTTTCTTAGGAATTGGCTAGGACCTGAGGATCAAACTAATTAGTCCACTTGACTTTCCTTTACTTTAGTGCAGGATAACTAAGTGGGATTAAAATCCAATTATCATCACCATTGATAAGGATAACTAGGATAGGAATTCCAGTTCTCATACCTTGCCAAGAGTTTATTTTACAATTATTTATTTATTTTGCTTGTCATTTAAATTACTTGTTCCTTACTTTCAAAACCCCCAATTTGCAAAACTCATAACCAATAATAAGAACACACCTCCCTGCAGTTCCTTGAGAAGACGACCCGAGGTTTAAATACTTCGGTTATCAATTTATTTAGGGGTTTGTTACTTGTGACAACCAAAACTTTTGTAAAGAAGGAATTCTTTTCGGTCTAGAAGCTATACTTACAATGTGAATTTAATTGTGAAAATTCTAGATCGTGCGAGAGTTTTGCTCTTTCAGCATCGAACCCTCACCGGAAGTGTATCCGCTCTATTCGCTCAAGTGTATAGGGTTCGTCACTCAATCGTCTCCTAATCATGCTTTCCAAGATTTGTCTTTCATCTAACAATCAAAAATTACTTAATGCATGCTTACAAGTATCATGAGGTCTTATTCATGGGTTGTAACGGGACTAGGGTGATGGTAAGGATGTATATGGCCAAGTGGGCTTAAAATTTGAGTCCTTGATCAACCTAGGATCAACTAGACACATAGAACAACCTATACAACTATGATACATTACCTAGCTACCCTTGAGTTTTACTCTTTTTGCATACTCATGCATTCTTTTCAATTCACACCCATATGCATTGTTTTCTTTTTTTCTACGTCTTGGGGTTTCTTTGTTTGTCCCCTTTGCTATTTATTATTATTATTTTAAGCATCATCCCCTTTTCTTGGGGTTTCTTTGTGAACAAAAGTTTCAATGCATACGGTTTAATCATTCAACACATGAGTATGTTCCTAAATCCTGGAATTTTCAATTACACTACAATTACACACCTATATATCTACCCAAATTTCCCAAGTATACCCTCCTATTTGAATGATACACATCCTAACTTACCTAAGCTAATCAAGGATTCAAATTTAGGGACATTCATGGTTTTTCACTTAGAGTTTTTGATGTGCTCTATCTAAGAACAAAAGGGTTTATCATGGGCTCAAAATTGGTTAGCAATGGTAGATAAAGAGGGTTAAGGCCATTTGGGAAAAGTGACTATTGAAATGATGGCCTCAATCACGTAAATGCATTCATACACAAAGTAATGGACATATAGAATCAGACAAAGCAAGGATCATAATCGTAGAGAGAGAGATATGAACACAAGAATGGAAATAATGGTTAGAAGATGTAACGATGCAATAGGCTCAAAACTTTCATGCTTGTGTTCTTATTGTTTTGACCAAGTAACTCTATAGAAACTAACTATCATGCAAAGGGTATTTACAAGCAAAACTAACTACACATGCAATATACTAACTTTTAAGCAAAAGATAAGACCATGGGTATTGAAGGGAAGAGATTGTTACCCATGGAGATCGGTCGAACGACCTCCCCACACTTTAGAAATTAGCACGGTCCTCTGTGCCACGAACAATACGCAAGGGACGGTCGGGACCAGAACCTTCATTGTCCCCTTCATCAGAACTCTCATCACTTGGGTTTGAAGTGGATGTGAATATTTCGGGTTCCTCCATGCTAGGGGTAACACAACCCAGAAGCTTCTTGATGTAAGTGTATCGGCGGTGGTTGCGCCACTCATATCTATCAAGCTTCTGGTGAAGATCTTCTATCCTTTGATTTGTGGATCTCAGTGGTGGTGATGATGAGATAGAAGGAAAAAGAAGTGGTGGGGCCATGTCGAGGCTTGGTTTGTTCATGGGAAGGTGTAGGTATTTTCCGCTTGGGACCACGTCGCCCTTAGTCGGAACTATAATCTTTTTGTCCTTGGCTACCCAAGGAACACCCGCAGCAGCAACTAAGTCAGACACCAATGCTGGAAATGGCAAATTACCCCGGGCGTGGACTTGACTCATCGCTTGCTTGACAAGAACCTGAATATTCACCGGCCTCTCTGTGAGAACACACCAAACAAGCAAGGTGAGATCCACCGTGAAGGACGACTTGTGGGTGCTAGGTAGCACACCATGAGATAGGATCTGGGCCCAAGCTCTTGTTTCTACAGTGAGTGAATGAACGTCAATGGACTTAGGCCTCATCCGGAGTCGACCTTGGGTCCAAAATGTCTCTGGCTCAGCAATGACTTGGAGGATCGAGTCCCAATTGAACCCAAACTTCTCTTACTGATGTAAGACTTCTTGGTAGCCATCCATGTCACTTGGCACTGGTAGGACATTAAGCACTTGCTGAATAGCCTCTTCTGAAACTGAGACTTGCTTGCGGCGCATGTATACCAATTGAAGAGAGGGAAGATGGTAGTTAGTGTAGAATTCTTCCACCCAAAAGAGGTTGATTTCTCTTGGTTTCCTCAAAAGAAACTCCCATCCTCGCTGTTCAATGCGAGGCAGAATATAAGGAGCAACCTTGTCCGACGGAGCGAGTAGATGCTCAGGATGATAGTTCCTTACAGCTATGGAGGGGAACATAAGTTCACAGAAGCGGTTGGGGAACCTTGAAGAATCTTTCGCCGGCTTGCTCTTTTCCTTTTCATCAATAGGAACGGGTGTCTTCCCTTTCTTAGATAAGGGTTTGGCTTCTAATGAAGAGTGCGCCTTAGAGTTTGACCTTTGGGGTGCCCTTTTTACGGCCGGTTTCCTCGAAGCTATCTCCTTGCCTTTCTTGGTGGCCATCCTAAAAAGGAAGGGAAGGAAAGAAAACATTAAACCTAAGAATCAATTTGACAAGAACATACAAGTGAATTGTAATGCCCATGGTGAATGTAAAAGCAAGGGTCATAACACTTGGCATGGGATGCAAGAGGAAGTAAAGCATGAAATGGCATGAGAAGAGTAATCTCAAGCATCCATAATAAAGAGCAAGTCATGTTCAATTAATATCTAATTGGCAAGTATAAACTTTAAGCACACAAAGTAGACTCAATGCATTTAAGAGAAGGCAAGTAGATGAGGAGGGAGCACCAAATTGAAAGTATACAACTAAAATGAACCAAAATGGTATATGTGCATTTCCTCGAACACTTGGCGTGCAATAATCAAGGAATGAGGAATTATGAGATATGGTGCACGAAATTGTGATCATCAATGGCGCCAACAACTTGGTACGCACAATTGTAATCTCAACTCTTTATCACAACTCCGCTCAACTAACCAGCAAGTGCACTGCGCCGTCCAAGTAATAAACCTTACGTGAGTAAGGGTCGATCCCACGGAGACTGTCGGCTTGAAGCAAGCTATGGTCATCTTATAAATCTCAGTCAGGCAGATTCAAATGGTTATGGAGGATTGATAATTGAAATATGAATAAAACATAAAATAAAGATAGAGATACTTATGTAATTCATTAGTAGGAATTTCAGATAAGCGTATGAAGATGCTTTGTTCCTTCTGAACTTCTGCTTTCCTATTGCCTTCTTCCAATCATTCATACTCCTTTCTATGGCAAGCTTTATGTTGGGCATCACCGTTGTCAATAGCTACCTCTAAACCTCTCAGTGAAAATGTTCCAAATGCGCTATCACCGCATGGCTAATCATCTGTCGATTCTCGATCATGTTGGAATAGGATCCATTGATCCTTTTGCGTCTGTCACACGCCCAACACTCGCGAGTTTGAAGCTCGTCACAGTCATCCCTTCCCAGATTCTACTCAGAATACCACAGACAAGGTTTAGACTTTCCGGACCTCAGGAATGGCCGCCAATAATTCTAGCCTATACCACGAAGGTTTTAATCTTCGATTAGAAACCCAAGAGATACACATTCAAGCTATTGCAAGTAGAACAGAGGTGGTTGTCAGGCACGTGTTCATGGGTGAGAATGATGATGAGTGTCACAGATCATCATATTCATCAGGTTGAAGAACGAGTGTATATCTTAGAGAAGAAGTAGGCGTGAATTGAATAGAAAAACAGTAGTACTTTGCATTAATTCATGAAGAACAGCAGAGCTCCACACCTTAATCTATGGTGTATAGAAACTCCACCGTTGAAAATACATAAGAACAAAAGGTCTAGGCATGACCGAGTGGCCAGCCTCCCAAAGCGTGAACATACAAGTTCCAAGATGAAAAGTATGGTCAAGTGTGTAAAATACAATAGCAGAAGGTCCTATTTCTAGAAAACTAGTAGTCTAGGGTTACAGAAAAAAATAATTAATGCAGAAATCTTCTTCCGGGCCCACTTGGTGTGTGCCTGGGCTGAGCATTGAAGCTTTCACATGTAGAGACTTTTCTTGGAGATAAACGCCAGCTTTTGTGCCAGTTTGGGCGTTTAACTCCAGCTTTTATGCCAGTTCTGGCGTTTTGACGCCAGAATTTCTATGTTGACTTTGAACACCGGTTTGGGCCATCAAATTGTGGGCAAAATTTGGACTATTATATATTTCTGGAAAGCCCAGGATGTATACTTTCCAACACAATTGAGAGCGTGCAAATTAGGCTTCTGTAGCCCCAAAAAATCCACTTTGAGTGCAGGGAGGTCAGAATCCAACAGCATCTGCAGTCATTTTTCAGCCTCTGAATAAGATTTTTGCTCAGGTCCCTCAATTTCAGCCAGAAAATACCTGAAATCACAGAAAAACACACAAACTCATAGTAAAGTCCAGAAATGTGTTTTTTATTTAAAAACTAATAAAAATATAATAAAAACTAATTAAAATATACTAAAAACAATGCCAAAAAGCGTATAAATTATCCGCTCATCACAACACCAAACTTAAATTGTTGCTTGATCCCAAGCAACTGAAAATCAAATAGGATAAAAAGAATAAAATATACAATGAATTCCAAAAACATCTATGACGATCAGTTTTAATTAGATGAGCGGGGCTTTTTGCTTTTTGCTTCTGAACAGTTTTGGCATCTCACTTTATCCTTTTAAAGTTCAGAATGATTGGCATCTATAGGAACTCAGAATTCAGATAGTGTTATTAATTCTCCTAGTTAATTGTGTTGATTCTTGAATACAGCTACTTTATGAGTCTTGGTCGTGACCCTAAGCATTTTGTTTTCCAGTATTACCACCGGATACATAAATGCCACAGACACATAACTGGGTGAACCTTTTCAGATTGTGACTCAGCTTTGCTAAAGTCCCCAATTAGAGGTGTCCAGAGCTCTTAAGCACACTCTTTTTGCTTTGGACCACGACTTTAACCGCTCAGTCTCAAGTTTTCACTTGACACCTTCACGCCACAAGCACATGGTTAGGGACAGCTTGGTTTAGCTGCTTAGGCCAGGATTTTATTCCAGTGGGCCCTCCTATCCACTGATGCTCAAAGCCTTGGATCCTTTTTTAATTTACCCTTGCCTTTTGGTTTAAAGGGCTATTGGCTTTTTCTGCTTACTTTTTCTTTTTCTTTTCTCTCTTCTTTTTTTTTCGCATATATATTTTTTTCTGCAAGCTTTTACTGCTTTTTCTCACTTCAAGAATCAATTTTATGACTTTTCAAATTATCAAATAACATTTCTCCTTTTCCATCATTCTTTCTAGAGCCAACAATTTTAACATTCATGAACAACAAATTCAATAAAATATGCACTGCTCAAGCATTCATTCAGAAAGACAAAAGTATTGCCACCACGTCAAAATAACTAAACTGTTTTAAAATTCGAAATTCATGCACTTCTTTTTCTTTTTCAATTAAAAACATTTTCCATTTAAGAAAGGTGATGGATTCATTTTCATAGCTTTAAGGCATAGACACTAAGACACTAATGATCATGTAATAAAGACACAAACATAGATAAACATAAAGCATAAAAATTCGTAAAACAGAAAATAAAGAACAAAGAAATTAAAGAACGGGTCCACCTTAGTAATGGCGGCTTGTTCTTCCTCTTGAAGATCTTATGGAGTTCTTGAGCTCCTCAATATCTCTTCCTTACCTTTGTTGCTCATCTCTCATGACTCTTTGATCTTCTCTAATTTCATGAGGGAGGATGGAATGCTCTTGGTGCTTCATCCTTTTCTTAGTGATGAGCTTGTCCTCATCAATGAGGATGTCTTCCTCTATGTCAATTCCAGCTGAATTGCAAAGTTGACAAATAAGATGAGAGAAGGATAACCTTGACAAAGTAGAGGACTTGTCCGCCACCTTGTAGAGTTCTAGGGATATAACCTCATGAACTTATACTTCCTCTCCAATCATGATGCTATGGATCATGATAGCCCGGTCTATAGTAACTTCAGACCGATTGCTAGTGGGAATGATTGAGCGTTGGATGAACTCCAACCATCCCCTAGCCACAGGCTTAAGGTCATGCCTTCTTAGTTGAACCGACTTCCCTCTTGAATCTCTCCTCCATTGAGCGCCCTCTTCACAAATGTCTATGAGGACTTGGTCCAACCTTTGATCAAAGTTGACCCTTATAGTGTAGGGGTGTGCATCTTCTTGCATCATGGGCAAGTTGAATGCCAACCTTACATTTTCCAGACTGAAATCTAAGTATTTCCCCCGAACCATTGTAAGCCAATTTTTAGGGTCTGGGTTCACACTCTGATCATGGTTCTTGGTGATCCATGCATTGGCATAGAACTCTTGAACCATTAAGATTCTGACTTGTTGAATGGGGTTGGTGAGAACTTCCCAACCTCTTCTTCGAATCTCATGTCGGATCTCCAGATGTTCACCCTTTTTGAGCTTGAAAGGGACCTCGGGGATCACTTTCTTCTTGGCCACAACTTCATAGAAGTGGTCTTGATGCACCTTTAAAATGAATCTCTCCATCCTTCATGACTCGGAGGCGGAAGCTTTTGCCTTCCCTTTCCTCTTTCTAGAGGTTTCTCCGGCCTTAGGTGCCATAAATGGTTATGGAAAAACAAAAAGCAATGCTTTTACCACACCAAACTTAGAAGGTTTGCTCGTCCTCGAGCAAAAGAAGAAAGAAGAGAGTAGAGGAAGAAGAAATAGAGGAGATGGAGGTGGGTTAGTGTTTCAGCCAAGGGGGAGAAGTAGTGTTTAAGAAGTGTGAAAATAAAGGGGTGAAGATGGATTTATATAGGGGTGGGGAGAGGGTTTGGGTTCGGCCATGTATGGGTGGGTTTGGGAGGGAAAGTGTATTTCAATGGTGAGCTAGGTGGGGTTTATGATGGATGGATGTAGATTGGTGATGAGCGGATATTTTATATGCTTTTTGGGGATAATTTCATATAGTTTTGAGTATGTTTTAGTTAGTTTTTAGTCTATTTTTATTAGTTTTTAGGAAAAAATCATATTTCTGGACTTTACTATGAGTTGTGTGTTTTTCTGTAATTTCAGGTATTTTTCTGGCTGAAATTGAAGGAGCTGAGCAAAAATCTGATTCAGGCTGAAAAAGGACTGCTGATGCTATTGGATTCTGACCTCCCTGCACTCAAAGTGGATTTTCTGGAGCTACAGAACTCGAAATGGCGTGCTTCCAATTGCGTTGGAAAGTAGACATCCAGGGCTTTCCAGCAATATATAATAGTCTATACTTTGAACAAGAATAGACGACGTAAACGGGCGTTCAACGCCAGTCCTCTGCCCAAGTCTGGCGTCCAACGCCAGAAAAGGATCAAAAACTGGAGTTGAATGCCCAAACTGGCACAAAAACTGGCGTTCAACTCCACAAATGGCCTCTGCACGTGAATTGCTTAAGTCTCAGCCCCAGCACACACCAAGTGGGCCCCAGCACACAGAAGTGGGCCCCAGAAGTGAATTTCTGCATCATCCATCATAGTTTATCCAATTTTTGTAAACCTAGGCTGCTAGTTTAGTATTTAAACAACTTTTAGAGACTTATTTTGTATCTCATGACATTTCAGATCTAAACTTTGTATTCTCTGATGGCATGAGTCTCTAAACCCCATTGTTGGGGGTGAGGAGCTCTGCTGTGTCTCGATGAATTAATGCAAGTATTTCTGTTTTCTATTCAAACACGCTTGTTCCTATCTAAGATGTTCATTCGCGCTTAACCGTGATGAAGGTGATGACCAGTGACATTCATCACCTTCCTCAAACCATGAACGTGTGCCTGACAACCACCTCCGTTCTATATCCGATTGAATGAGTATCTCTGAGATCTCTTAATCAGAATCTCCGTGGTATAAGCTAGAACTGATGGCGGCATTCATGAGAATCTGGAAAGTCTAAACCTTGTCTGTGGTATTCCGAGTAGGATTCAAGGATTGAACGACTGTGACGAGCTTCAAACTCCTGAAGGCTGGGCGTTAGTGACAGATGCAAAAGGATAGTAAATCCTATTCCAACCGGATCGAGAACCAACCAGTGATTAGCCGTGCTGTGACAGAGCGCGTGAGCGTAGTTTTCACTGGAAGGATGGAAGGTAGCCATTGACAACGGTGATCCACCAACACACAGCTTGCCATAGGAGGACGTGCGTGCGTGAATCAGAAGACAGAGGAAAGCAGAGATTCAGAAGACAAAGCATCTCCAAAACTCCAACATATTCTCCATTACTGCACAACAAGTAATCTTTAATTTATGCTCTCTTGGTTATTCACAATTCAACTGATAAATATAATTGACTTCCTGAATAAGATTTACAAGATAACCATAGATTGCTTCAAACCAACAATCTCCGTGGGATTCGACCCTTACTCACGTAAGGTATTACTTGGACGACCCAGTGCACTTGCTGGTTAGTGGTACGCGTTGTGAAAAGTGTGATTCACAATTCGTGCACCAAGTTTTTGGCGCCGTTGCCGGGGATTGTTCGTGTTTGAACAACTGACGGATTATTTTGTTTCTTAGATTAGGAAAAATTTCTCTTTTTTTTTTTTGGTTTTAGAGTCTTTTATTTTTTTTTTATCCCTTGTTAAAACACTTTAAATTTATAGCTCAGTTAGTTAGAACGTGGTGTTTATGTTCATGGTAATTGGCTATCATAATTTTAAAACCTTTTTCAAAAATAATTTTTCTATTAAATCCTGTGCCAAACTTTAAGTTTGGTGTCTTCTTGTTGATTTTTCTAAAAAAAAAAATATTTTTTTTTTAAATCTTTTCCAAATCATATCTTTTTCAAAACCTTCTAACCACTTTTTCTCTCTTCACTTTTTCGAAAATCATAATTTTTGTTATTTTTATTTTTGGTTAAGTTGTCCTCTTTCCATAAAATAAAATAATTAAAAAGGTAAATCAATCCAAGTTATATCCCTTTGTCCATCATGGACATAAGTGGAAATGAACAGTCCAGGAGGACTCTGGGGTCATATTCTAACCCCTTTACTGCTTCATATGGGAGTAGCATATGCATACCCTCCATTGGAGTTAGTAGCTTTGAGTTGAATCCTCAGCTCATTATCATGGTGCAGCAAAGTTGCCAGTATTTCGGTCTTCCACAGGAAGAACCTACAGAGTTTCTGGCACAATTTCTACAAATTGCTGACACAGTACATGATAAGGAAATAGATCAGGATGTCTACAGACTATTACTGTTTCTATTTGCTGTAAAAGATCAAGCTAAGAGGTGGTTAAATAACCAACCTAAGGCCAGCATAAGAACATGGAAACAGCTGACAGAAAAATTTCTGAATCAGTATTTTCCTCCAAAAAGGATGACACAGCTAAGGCTGGACATCCAAGGCTTTAAACAAGGAGATAATGAATCTCTTTATGATGCCTGGGAGAGATACAGAGAGATGCTACGAAAATGCCCCTCTGAAATGTTTTTAGAGTGGGTTCAGTTAGACATCTTCTTCTATGGGCTTGCAGAAGGAGCTCAGATGTCTCTAGATTACTCAGCTGGTGGATCTATCCATATGAGAAAGACAATTGAAGAGGCTCAAGAGCTCATTGATACAGTTGCCAAGAATCAGCATCTGTATCTAAGCAGCAACCCTTCCATGAATGAAGAGGTTAAAACAGTAACTGCTGAATTCAGTACTGTAAAACAAGCTGCTGAATTCAATCAGCAATTGGATTTTCTAACAAAGCAGCTAGCTGAATTCAAGGACAGGCTACAGGAGACAAGGATAGCTAATATACATATGGACGAACAGTTTAAGCAAACAAAGCAGCAGCTATCAAGGCAAATAGCAGAAGAATGCCAAACAGTTCAATTAAGAAGTGGGAAAACATTAAATACCCCACCTCAAGGCATCAAAAATTCAAGAAATGAGCGACCCACCAAAGATTCACCTGAGGACAGTAAGAGCCCAGGGAAAAATAATTCTGGCACTAAAACGCCAGAAAATGGGTGGAAGGCTGGCGCTGAACGCCCAGACCATGCCCAAAACTGGCGTTCAGCGCCAGAAACAAGGCAGGATTGGCGTTCAACGCCAGAAATGGGCAAGAATCTGGCGTTGAACGCCCAAATGGGGCAGAATCCAGCGTTGAACGCCCAAAATGGGCACATTTCTGGCATTCAGGCGCCAGGAACAGACAGTGACCTGGCGTCTAACGTCACTCCAGCTTCTGACTCTGGCACTCAATTGCCAGTGAGGGATCAGACACACACAGGTGCTGATAACAACCCCTCTAAAAAGGCTTCTTTAACCACTAAGGTTGAGGAATATAAAGCCAAGATACCTTATCCTCAAAAACTCCGGAAAGAGGAGCAGGATAAGCAATTTGCTCGCTTTGCAGATTATCTAAGGACTTTTGAAATAAAGATTCCATTTGCAGAGGCACCTGAGCAAATACCTTCTTATGCCAAGTTCATGAAAGAGATCTTGAGTCATAAAAAGGAGTGGAGAGAAACAGAAAGTGTTCTCCTCACTGAAGAATGCAGTGCAGTCATTCTGAAAAGCTTTCCTGAAAAGCTTAAAGATCCTGGGAGTTTTCTGATACCATGCATATTAGAAGGTGATTGCACCAAGACAGCTTTATGCGATCTTGGGGCAAGCATCAACCTGATACCTGCATCCACTATCAGGAAGCTTGGCTTAACTGAAGAAGTTAAACCAACCCGGATATGTCTCCAACTTGCTGATGGTTCCACTAAATACCCATCAGGCGTGATTGAGGACATGATTGTCAGAGTTGGGCCATTCGCCTTTCCCACTGACTTTGTTGTGCTGGAAATGGAGGAGCACAAGAGTGCTACTCTCATTCTAGGAAGACCCTTCCTAGCAACTGGACGATCCCTCATTGACGTCCAACAGGGGGAAATAACCCTGAGAGTCAATGATGATGAGTTTAAGTTGAACGCTGTCAAAGCCATGCAGCATCCAGACACATCAACAGACTGCATGAAAGTTGACCTCATTGACTCTTTGGTAGAAGAGATCAACATGGCTGAGAGTCTCGAATCAGAGTTGGAAGACATCTTTAAAGATGTTCAGCCTGATTTGGAGGATTCAGAGAACATGAAAGAGCCTCTGAACTTTCTTCTGAAAGAGGAAAAACCTCCTAAACCCGAGCTCAAGCCACTACCACCATCCTTGAAATATGCATTTCTGGGAGAAGATGACACTTTTCCAGTGATCATAAGCTCTGCTTTAAATTCACAGGAAGAGGAAGCACTTATTCAAGTGCTAAGGACACACAAGACAGCTCTTGGGTGGTCCATAGGTGACCTTAAGGGCATAAGCCCAGCTAGATGCATGCACAAAATCCTATTGGAAGACAATGCCAAACCAGTGGTTCAACCACAGAGGCGGCTAAATCCAGCCATGAAGGAAGTGGTGCAGAAAGAGGTCACCAAATTACTAGAGGCTGGGATTATTTATCCTATTTCTGATAGCCCCTGGGTGAGCCCTGTTCAAGTCGTCCCAAAAAAGGGAGGCATGACAGTGATTCATAATGAAAAAAATGAACTGGTTCCTACAAGAACAGTTACAGGGTGGCGCATGTGTATTGACTACAGAAGGCTCAATACAGCCACCAGAAAGGATCATTTTCCTTTACCATTCATAGACCAGATGCTAGAAAGACTAGCAGGTCACGATTATTACTGCTTTCTGGATGGCTACTCAGGCTACAACCAAATTGCAGTGGATCCCCAGGATCAAGAGAAAACAGCATTCACATGTCCATCTGGAGTGTTTGCTTATAGAAGGATGCCATTTGGGCTATGTAATGCGCCTGCAACCTTCCAGAGATGCATGCTCTCTATTTTCTCTGACATGGTGGAAAAATTTCTGGAAGTCTTCATGGATGACTTCTCAGTATATGGAGACTCATTCAGCTCCTGTCTTGATCACTTGAAACTTGTTCTGAAAAGATGCCAAGAGACCAACCTAGTTTTAAACTGGGAAAAGTGTCACTTCATGGTGACTGAAGGAATTGTTCTTGGGCATAAAATCTCAGACAAGGGAATAGAGGTGGATCAAGCAAAAATAGAGGTAATTGAAAAATTACCACCACCTGCCAATGTTAAGGCAATCAGAAGCTTTCTAGGACATGCAGGATTCTATAGGAGGTTTATAAAGGATTTTTCAAAAATCGCAAAACCTCTAAGCAATCTGCTAGCTGCTGACACGCCATTTGTGTTTGACACAGCATGCCTGCAGGCGTTTGAAACACTGAAAGCTAAGCTGGTCACAGCACCAGTTATTTCTGCACCAGACTGGACATTACCATTTGAGCTAATGTGTGATGCCAGTGATCATGCCATTGGTGCAGTATTGGGACAGAGGCATGACAAGCTTCTGCATGTCATTTATTATGCTAGTCGCGTTTTAAATGATGCCCAGAAAAATTACACAACCACAGAAAAGGAATTACTTGCAGTGGTTTACGCCATTGACAAGTTCAGATCCTACTTAGTAGGATCAAAGGTGATTGTGTACACTGACCATGCTGCTCTTAAGTATCTACTCACAAAGCAGGATTCAAAACCCAGGCTCATCAGATGGGTATTGCTTCTGCAAGAGTTTGATATAGAAATAAGAGACAGAAAAGGGACAGAGAACCAAGTAGCTGATCATCTGTCCCGGATAGAGCCAGTGGAAGGGACGTCCCTCCCCTTTCTTGAGATCTCTGAGACGTTCCCTGATGAGCATCTATTTGCCATTCAGGAAGCGCCATGGTTTGCCGATATTGCAAACTATAAAGCTGCAAGGTTCATACCCAAGGAGTACAATAAAATACAAAAGAAGAAATTAGTTACTGATGCAAAGTACTACTTGTGGGATGAACCCTATCTCTTTAAGAGATGTGCAGACGGAATTATCCGTAGGTGTGTCCCCAGAGAGGAAGCACAGAGAATCCTATGGCATTGCCACGGATCTCAATATGGAGGCCATTTCGGAGGTGAGCGAACAGCCACCAAGGTCCTCCAATGTGGCTTCTATTGGCCCACACTCTATAAAGATTCCCGAGAGTTTGTACGTAATTGTGACAGTTGCCAAAGAGCTGGTAATCTGCCTCATGGTTACGCCATGCCTCAACAAGGAATCTTGGAAATTGAGTTGTTTGACGTATGGGGAATTGACTTCATGGGACCTTTTCCACCATCATATTCAAACACTTATATTCTGGTGGCAGTTGACTATGTATCAAAATGGGTTGAGGCTATTGCCACACCCACCAATGATACTAAAACAGTGCTGAAGTTCCTCCAAAAACATATCTTTAGCAGGTTTGGTGTCCCTAGAGTGTTAATCAGTGATGGGGGCACTCACTTCTGCAATAAACAGCTTTACTCTGCCATGGTTCAGTATGGAATTCGCCACAAAGTGGCCACTCCATATCATCCACAAACCAATGGGCAAGCTGAAGTCTCTAACAGAGAATTAAAGAGAATCCTGGAACGAACAGTAAATACCCGTAGAAAGGATTGGGCAAGGAGCTTGGATGATGCTCTGTGGGCTTACAGAACAGCATTCAAGACCCCTATAGGGACCTCTCCATACCAACTCGTGTATGGTAAGGCATGCCACTTGCCCGTAGAACTGGAACATAAGGCCTACTGGGCAACCAGATTCCTAAACTTTGATGCCAAATTAGCAGGAGAAAAACGATTGCTCCAGCTAAATGAGCTAGAGGAATTCAGATTCACAGCTTTCGAAAATGCCAAGCTTTATAAAGAAAAATAAAAAAAATGGCATGACAGAAAGCTGTCATCTAGAATCTTTGAACCAGGACAGAAGGTCCTGTTGTTTAACTCTAGACTCAGGCTATTCCCCGGGAAACTGAAATCCCGGTGGAGGGGACCATACGTGATTACAAGTGTGTCACCATATGGTTATGTGGAGCTTCAAGATATTGATTCTGATAAGAAGTTCATTGTCAATGGACAGAGAATCAAGCATTATATAAAGTTAGATTAAAAGCTCAGCAAGGTCCAGCTAAAGACAATAAAGAAGCGCTTGCTGGGAGGCAACCCAGCCATGGGGCATCAATCCTCTAAGCATTTTTGCCCTATTTTTATTTTTATTTTTATTTGTTTATATAAAGTTCACTGACACTAAGGTACAGAATCATTTGTATAAGTTTACAGGGTTACAGAAGGAATCTGCACACAAAACAGAGATAGGGAGCTCAATGGCAAGAAAACGCCAGTAAAGGGGCATTTTGGGCGTTCAGCGCCCAAAATGGGCATCCACTGGGCGCTGAACGCCAGTAAGGGCAGCAATCTGGGCGTTCAACGCCAGAAACAGGCATCCAATGGGCGTTGAACGCCAGTAATGGCAGCAACTGGGCGCTGAACGCCCAAAACAAGCAGTGTTTGGGCATTCAAACGCCAGGAAGACAGGGAGGAGCCAAATCCATTTATCCCACACGTATTTCCATTTTAATTTCAAATTTTATGCTTCAATGAATGATTTTTACATGAACATGTCAAGAACCCTGATTTCTAAAATCCTTAATTTCTAAAAATCCATCTTTCCAAATTCAATCCAACTCTTTTCAAAATCTTTTCTGAAAACAAATCTATCTTTTTCACTCAAAAATCTTTTCAACTAATCCATATCTTTTTCAAATATCCATATAATCTTTTTCAAAATTCAGAGTTATCTTTTTCAAAAATCTATCATATCTTTTCAAAATTAAACTCTATCTTCTATCTTATCTTTTTCAACTCAATCTTTTTCTCTTATCTCTTCCAATTTTTCGAAAACCCACCCCCCCACCCCTTTAAAATTGGGTTCGGCCCCCACCTCTTCCATCAACAACTACACCTCGATCTCCTTCTATCCCTCTCCTTTCTTTTATTTTGCTTGAGGACAAGCAAACCTTTAAGTTTGGTGTGTTTATCCGAGATCACTAAGATCATGGCTCCCAAAGGAAAACAATCCACTCCAAGAGGCAAGAAAGAGAGCGTTCCAAAACCACTTTGGAATCAAGGGAAGTTCTTATCTAAAGAACATTCAGACCATTATCTTAAAGTAATGGGTCTGAGATCAGTGATCCCGGAAGTTAGATTCGATCTGAAAGAAGATGAATATCCGGAGATCCAGGAACAAATTCGAATCAGGAACTGGGAAGTCCTAGCTAATCCCGAAACGAAAGTAGGAAGGAACATGGTCCAGGAGTTCTATGCTAATATGTGGCAGACTGACAAGCAAAAACTATCTGGAACTGCCTACTATGAATTTCGGACCACGGTCAGGGGAAAGATTGTTCACACCACCCCTGACAAGATCAGAGAGATATTAAAGCTACCTCAACTAAAGGATGATCCAGACTCCTTCAACAGGAGGATGATGAGAGCAGACATTGGCCTGGATAAAATTCTAGAGGACATATGTATCCCTGGAGCCAGGTGGACCACCAACACAAAGGGCGTCCCAAATCAACTCAAGAGAGAGGATCTCAAACCAGTTGCCAGAGGATGGCTGGACTTCATTGGGCGTTCTCTGTTGCCCACTAGCAACCGCTCTGAAGTCACATTTAAAAGAGCAGTGATGATCCATTGCATCATGATGGGAAAGGAAGTGGAGGTTCATCAGCTGATTTCAACTGAGCTCTATAAGATTGCTAACAAAAATTCAAAAGAGGCCAGGTTGGCTTATCCAAGCGTGATTTCTCTGCTCTGCAAGGACGCTGGAGTAAGGATGGGAATAACTGAATATATCCTAATTGAAAAGTCAATCACCAAAGCATCAATGGAGAGACAACAAGCACAAGAGGATCCTATCAAGAAGAGAGCACAGGAATTCCTCCCAGAGATTCCTCAAGCGGAATATTGGGAATATCTTGAGACGTCTGTCACCAAGATACAGGAAGCTATGGAGCAAATAATAAAACAACAGAAGGAACACAGTCAAATGCTGACCTATATGTTTAAAGAACAAGAGGAACAGGGGCGTGACTTAAGGGAACTGAAGCGCCAAAAGTCTTCTCTTGTAGGACCAAGCATCCCAAGGATCAGAGGAACCCCGTGCCCCCAGAATAAAGGTTGTTAATTTCCAATTTCTGCCTTAACTCTGTGACAGTGTCCTTATAAAAGTTTACCTTAGAAGTCATATAATAGTAATTAGTATCTATTTGATTTTATCTCCAATTAAGCTATAGTTTATTTTTTTCATCATCATTAAACATGAATAAAATAGTAGATCTCTTGAATAAGAAGCAATAAAATTTCGAGTTCAATAAAAGAAATTCTAATTGGTTAAATGTGGTGGCAATGCTTTCTATCTTCTGAATGAACGCTTGAACAGTGCATATGTCTTTTGAATTTGTTGTTTAAGACTGTTAAATATGTTGGCTCTTGAAAGAATGATGAACATGAGACATGTTATTGATAATCTGAAAAATCATAAAAATGATTCTTGAAGCAAGAAAAAGCAGCAAAGAACAAAGCTTGCAGAAAAAAAAAATAATATAGAAAGAAAAAGCAAGCAGAAAAAGCCAATAACCCTTAAAACCAAAAGGCAAGGGCAAATGAAAAGGATCCCAAGGCTTTGAGCATCAGTGGATAGGAGGGCCTAAAGGACTAAAATCCTGGTCTAAGCGGCTAAACCAAGCTGTCCCTAACCATGTGCTTATGGCGTGAAGGTGTCAAGTGAAAACATGAGACTGAGCGGTTAAAGTCAAGGTCCAACTCCAAAAAGAAGAGTGTGCTTAAGAACTCTGGACACCTCTAATTGGGGACTTTAGCAAAGCTGAGTCACAATCTGAAAAGGTTCACCCAGTTATGTGTCTGTGGCATTGATGTATCCGGTGGAAACACTGGAAAACAAAGTGCTTAGGGCCACGGCCAAGACTCATAAAATAGCTGTGTTCAAGAATCATCATACTGAAATAGGATACTCAATAACACTATCTGAATTCTAAGTTCCTATAGATGCCAATCACTCTGAGCTTCAATGGATAAAGTGAGATGCCAAAACTGTTCAGAAGCAAAAAGCTACTAGTCCCGCTCATCTAATCAGGATCTGAGCTTCAATCAAAAAAACTCTGAGATATTATTGCTTCTCAACCTATTAGTCTTCTATTTTATTTGTCTAGTTGCTTGAGGACAAGCAACAGTTTAAGTTTGGTGTTGTGATGAGCGGATATTTTATACGCTTTTTGGGGATAATTTCATATAGTTTTGAGTATGTTTTAGTTAGTTTTTAGTCTATTTTTATTAGTTTTTAGGAAAAATTCATATTTCTGGACTTTACTATGAGTTGTGTGTTTTTCTGTAATTTCAGGTATTTTTCTGGCTGAAATTGAAGGAGCTGAGCAAAAATCTGATTCAGGCTGAAAAAGGACTGCTGATGCTGTTGGATTCTGACCTCCCTGCACTCAAAGTGGATTTTCTGGAGCTACAGAACTCGAAATGGCGTGCTTCCAATTGCGTTGGAAATTAGACATCTAGGGCTTTCCAGCAATATATAATAGTCCATACTTTGCACAAGAATAGACGACGTAAACTGGCGTTCCACGCCAGTCTTCTACCTAAGTCTGGCGTCCAGCGCCAGAAAAGGATAAAAAACTGGAGTTGAACGCCCAAACTGGCACAAAAACTGGCGTTCAACTCCACAAATGGCCTCTGCACGTGAATTGCTTAAGTCTCAGCCCCAGCACACACCAAGTGGGACCCAGCACACAGAAGTGGGCCCCAGAAGTGAATTTCTGCATCATCCATCATAGTTTATCCAATTTTTGTAAACCTAGGCTGCTAGTTTAGTATTTAAACAACTTTTAGAGACTTATTTTGTATCTCATGACATTTCAGATCTAAACTTTGTATTCTCTGACGGCATGAGTCTCTAAACCCCATTGTTGGGGGTGAGGAGCTCTGCTGTGTCTCGATGAATTAATGCAAGTATTTCTGTTTTCTATTCAAACACGCTTGTTCCTATCTAAGATGTTCATTCGCGCTTAACTGTGATGAAGGTGATGATCAGTGACATTCATCACCTTCCTCAAACCATGAACGTGTGCTTGACAACCACCTCCGTTCTATATCCGATTGAATGAGTATCTCTGAGATCTCTTAATCAGAATCTCCGTGGTATAAGCTAGAACTGATGGCGGCATTCATGAGAATCCGGAAAGTCTAAACCTTGTCTGTGGTATTCTGAGTAGGATTCAAGGATTGAACGACTGTGACGAGCTTCAAACTCCTGAATGCTGGGCGTTAGTGACAGATGCAAAAGGATAGTAAATCCTATTCCAACCGGATCGAGAACCAACCGGTGATTAGCCGTGCTGTGACAGAGCGCGTGAGCGTAGTTTTCACTGGAAGGATGGAAGGTAGCCATTGACAACGGTGATCCACCAACACACAGCTTGCCATAGGAGGACGTGCGTGCGTGAATCAGAAGACAGAGGAAAGCAGAGATTCAGAAGACAAAGCATCTCCAAAACTCCAACATATTCTCCATTACTGCACAACAAGTAATCTTTAATTTATGCTCTCTTGGTTATTCACAATTCAACTGATAAACATAATTGACTTCCTGACTAAGATTTACAAGATAACCATAGATTGCTTCAAACCAACAATCTCCGTAGGATTCGACCCTTACTCACGTAAGGTATTACTTGGACGACCCAGTGCACTTGCTGGTTAGTGGTACGCGTTGTGAAAAGTGTGATTCACAATTCGTGCACCAATTGGTGAAGGGTTTATGGAGAAGAGGGTAGGATTTGATAGGTGAGGGGTTTTTGGGGAAGAGATATTGAGTTGATTGGTGAAGGGTATTTGGGGAAGAGTATTATGAAAAGGTGTGAAGAAGAGAGAGGGTGAGTTGAGGTTGGTGGGGATCCTGTGGGGTCTACAGGTCCTGAGGAGTTAAGGAATTTTCATCCCTGCACCAATTAGGAATGCAAAATGCCCTCTGCTGCCAATTCTGGCATTCAACGCCAGGTTGTTGCCCATTTCTGGCGTTAAACGCCCAGAATGGTGCCAGACTGGGCGTTTAACGCCCATTTTGCTGCCCTTACTCAGTAGCTTGACAGTGGGCTCTTATGGAGCCTCACAGATACTCAGAGCATGATAATGGCCTCTCAACACCAAACTTAGAGTTTGGTTGTGGCCTCCCAACACCAAACTTGGAGTTTGAATTTGGGGGTTTTGTTTGACTCTGCATTGAGAGAAGCTTTTCATGCTTCCTCTCTATGATTACAGAGGGAGATCCTTGAGCTTTAAACACAAAGGAGTTCTCATTCACTTGAAGGACCAATTATCCTCTGTCAACATCAATCACAGCTTTTGCTGTGGCTAGGAAGGGTCTGCCAAGGATGATGGATTCATTCATACACTTTCCAGTGTCTAAGACTATGAAATTAGTAGGGATGTAGTGGCCTTCATCCTTTACCATGACATCCTCTACAAGTCCATAAGCCTGTTTTCTTGAATTGTCTGCCATCTCTAGTGAGATTCTTGCAGCTTGTACCTCAAGGATTCCTAGCTTCTCCATTACAGAGAGAGGCATGAGGTTTATGCTTGACCCTAGGTCAAACAGAGCCTTCTCAAAGGTCATGATGCCTATGGTACAAGGTATTGAGAACTTTCCAGGATCTTGTCTCTTCAGAGGTAATTTCTGCCTAGTCAAGTCATCCAGTTCTTTGGTGAACAAGGGGGTTCATCCTCCCAAGTCTCATTGCCAAATAACATGGCATTTAACTTCATGATAGCTCCAAGGTATTTAGCAACTCGCTCTTCAGTAACATCTTCATCCTTTTCAGAGGAAGAATACTCATCAGAGCTCATGAACGGCAAAAGTAAATTCAATGGAATCTCTATGGTCTCAGTGTGAGCCTCAGATTCCCATGGTTCCTCATTGGGAAACTCCTTGGAGGCTAGTGGATGTCCATTGAGGTCTTCCTCATTGGAGATCACTGTCTCTTCCTCCTCTCCAGGTTCGGCCGTGTGGGGTATGTTAATGGCCTTGCACTCTCCTTTTGGATTCTCTTCTGTATTGCTTGGAAGAGTGCTAGGAGGGAGTTCGGTAACTTTCTTGCTCAGCTGACCCACTTGTGCCTCCAAATTTCTAATGGAGGACCTTGTTTCAGTCATGAAACTTTGAGTGGTTTTAGTTAGATCAGAGACTACAGTTGCTAAGTCAGAGTGGCTCTGCTTAGAATTCTCTGTCTGTTGCTGAGAAGATGATAGAAAGGGCTTGCTATTGCTAAACCTATTTCTTCCACCATTATTGTTGTTTAAGCCTTGTTGAGGCCTCTGTTGATCCTTCCATAATAAGTTTGGATGATTTCTCCATGAAGGATTATAGGTGTTTCCATAGGGTTCTCCCATGTAATTCACCTCTTCCATTGCTGGGTTCTCAGGGTCATAAGCATCTTCTTCAGATGAAGCTTCTTTGGTACTGCCTGTTGCTGCTTGCATTCCAGACAGACTTTGAGAAATCATATTGACTTGTTGAGTCAATATTTTGTTCTAAGCCAATATGGCATTCAGAGTATCAATTTCAAGAACTCATTTCTTCTGATTTGTCCCATTATTCACAGGATTCCTTCCAGAAGTGTACATGAATTGGTTATTTGCAACCATTTCAATGAGTTCCTGAGCTTCTGCAGGCGTCTTCTTCAGATGAAGGGATCCTCCAGTAGAGCTATCCAATGACATCTTGGACAATTCAGACAGACCATCATAGAAGATACCTATGATGCTCCATTCTAAAAGCATGTCAAAAGGACATCTTCTGATCAATTGCTTTTATCTTTCCCAAGCTTCATAGAGGGATTCAACTTCCTTCTGTCTGAAGGTTTGGACTTCCACTCTAAGCTTGCTCAATTTTTGAGGTGGAAAGAATTTTGCCAAGAAGGCATTGACTAGCTTTTCCCAAGAGTTTAGACTTTCTTTAGGTTGTGAATCCAACCATGTTCTAGCTTTGTCTCTTACAGCAAAGGGAAAGAGCATAAGTCTATAGACCTTGGGATCAACCCCATTGGTCTTGACAGTGTCACAGATTTGCAAGAATTCAGCTAAGAACTGATGAGGATCTTCCAATGGAAGTCCATGAAACTTGCAATTCTGTTGTATTAGAGAAACTAGTTGAGGCTTAAGCTCAAAGTTGTTTGCTCCAATTGCAGGGATTGAGATGCTTCTCCCACAGAAGTCAGGAGTGGGTGCAGTAAAGTCACCAAGCACCTTCCTTGCATTGTTGGCATTGTTGTTGTTTTTGGCTGCCATGGCTTCTTCTTGTATGAAAAGTTCTGCTAGGTCCTCTATGGAGAGTTTTACTTTAGCTTCTCTTAGCTTTCTCTTCAAGGTCCTTTCAGGTTCTGGATCAGCTTCAACAAGAATGCCTTTGTCCTTGCTCTTACTCATATGAAAAGGGAGGAGAAGAAAATATGGAATCCTCTATGTCACAGTATAGAGATTCCTTGGGGTGTCAGAGGAAAATAAAAATAGAAGGATGAGGTAGAGAAGAGATAATTCGAACTTATCAAGAGAGATAGAGTTTGAATTGTTGATAATGGAGAGGTGTTAGTCCTTTAAATAGAAGGATGTGAGAAGAGGGGAAGAATTTTCGAAAATAAAGTAAAAGATTTTGAAATAATTAAGAGAAATTTTGAAAATGTGGTAAATGATTTTTGAAAACTAAGATTGGGAAAGAAATTAAGTGATTTTCGAAAAAGATTTCGAAATTAGAAATAAAAAAGATATGATTGAAACTAAATTTTGAAAAAGATGTGATTGAAAAGACATGATTGAGAAGATATGATTTAGAATCAAATTTAAAAGAAGAAAGTTTTTAAAATTAAAGTTGATTACCTGACCAACAAGAAATTAAAAGATATGATTCTAGAATTAAAACTTTTGATCCTTTCTTAATAGGCAAGTAATAACTTGAAAATTTTGAATTAAATTACTAATTGTAGCAAGGATTTTCGAAAATAGTAATAAATAAAAAAAATTGAAAAGAAATTGATTTTGAAAATATATGATTGAAAAGATATGATTTGAAAAAAAATTTGATTTTAAAAAATTATGAATATTTGAAAAAGATTTGAATTAAAAACAAAATTTTTCCTCTAGTGTCCTCCTGGCGTTAAACGCCCAGAATGGCATCCATTATGGCGTTTAATGCCCAAAATTTTGCCTTTTTGGGCATTTAACGCCCAGCCAGGTACCCTGGTTGGCGTTTTGAACGCCCAGCTTTTTCTGTGTAATTCCTCTGCTGAATGTTCTGAATCTTCAATTCTCTGTGTTATTGACTTGAAAAGACACAATTTTAAAAATTTTTTGAATTTTTAATGTTGAGACACAATAATAAAAAGGATGCAACGAAGATCAAATAAACAATGCATGCAAGACACCAAACTCAGAAGTTTGTATACTAAGGACTATAACAATTTAAAAATGCATGTAAAAAACAACAAAAGACACAAAATAAGAGAAATTAAAGATCAGAACATTGAAATCATCAAGAACAACTTGAAGATCAATGAAGAACATAATGCATATATTCTAAAAAATGCAAGAAGAGTAAAGACATGCAATTGACACCAAACTTAAAAATTGACATTAAGATACATAAAATATTTTTGATTTTTATGATTTTATAAATTTTTTTGTGATTTTTCAAAAATTATATGGAAAGGGAAATAAGGGGATTCAAAATTTTTAATGAGAATTCCAGGAATCATTGCAATGTTAGTCTAAAACAACGGTCCAGGAATTAGACATGGCTTACTAGCCAGCCAAGCTTTCAGTGAAAGCTTCAGTCCAAAACACTAGACATGGCCAATGGCCAGCCAAGCTTTAGCAGATCATTACTCTCAACAGCAAAATTGATTGAAATCAACAAGCCCTTGTGAGGATAAGTTGAAACCTCGGTCCAAAAGATTAGACATGGCTTCTTAGCCAGCCACACTTCAACAAATCATCTTGAAACCCTAGAATTCATTCTTAAAAACTCTGAAGAACAGAATAGAAATATTTTTGTATTTTTGAAAAAAAATTTTCGAAAATAAAAAGTAAAAAGCTTAAAATTAAAATAAAATTACCTAATCTGAGCAACAAGATGAACCGTCAGTTGTCCAAACTCGAACAATCCCCGGCAATGATGCCAAAAACTTGGTGCACAAAATTGTGATAATCAATGGCGCCAACAACTTGGTACGCACAATTGTAATCTTAACTTTTACCACAACTCCGCACAACTAACCAGCAAGTGCACTGGGTCGTCCAAGTAATAATCCTTACGTGAGTAAGGGTCGATCCCACGGAGACTGTCGGCTTGAAGCAAGCTATGGTCATCTTGTAAATCGTAGTCAGGCAGATTCAAATGGTTATGGAGGATTGATAATTGAAATATGAATAAAACATAAAATAAAGATAGAGATACTTATGTAATTCATTAGTAGGAATTTCAGATAAGCGTATGAAGATGCTTTGTTCCTTCTGAACTTCTACTTTCCTATTGCCTTCTTCCAATCATTCATTCTCCTTTCTATGGCAAGCTTTATGTTGGGCATCTCCGTTGTCAATAGCTACCTCTCGTCCTCTCAGTGAAAATGTTCCAAATGTGCTGCAACCGCACGGCTAATCATCTGTCGATTCTCAATCATGTTGGAATAGGATCTATTGATCCTTTTGCGTCTGTCACACGCCCAACACTCGCGAGTTTGAAGCTCGTCACAGTCATCCCTTCCCAGATCCTACTCAGAATACCACAGGCAAGGTTTAGACTTTCCGGACCTCAGGAATGGCCGCCAATAGTTCTAGCCTATACCACGAAGGTTTTAATCTTAGATTAGAAACCCAAGAGATACACAGTCAAGCTATATTGCAAGTAGAACAGAGGTGGTTGTCAGGCACGTGTTCATGGGTGAGAATGATGATGAGTGTCACGGATCATCATATTCATCAGGTTGAAGAACGAGTGTATATCTTAGAGAAGAAGTAGCGTGAATTGAATAAAAAAACAGTAGTACTTTGCATTAAATCATGAAGAACAGCAGAGCTCCACACCTTAATCTATGGTGTGTAGAAACTCCACCGTTGAAAATACATAAGAACAAAAGGTCTAGGCATGGCCGAGTGGCCAGCCTCCCAAAGCGTGAACATACAAGTTCCAAGATGAAAAGTATGGTCAAGTGTGTAAAATACAATAGCAGAAGGTCCTATTTGTAGAAAACTTGTAGCCCAGGGTTACAGAAATAAGTAATTAATGCAGAAATCTTCTTCCGGACCCACTTGGTGTGTGCTTGGGCTGAGCATTAAAGCTTTCACGTGTAAAGACTTTCTTGGAGTTAAACGCTAGCTTTTGTGCCAGTTTGGGCGTTTAACTCCAGCTTTTATGCCAGTTCTGGCATTTTGACGCCAGAATTTCTATGCTGACATTGAACGCCAGTTTGGGCCATCAAATCGTGGGCAAAGTATGAACTATTATATATTGCTGGAAATCCCAGGATGTCTACTTTCCAACACAAGTGAAAGCGCGCCAATTGGGCCTCTGTAGCTCCAGAAAATCCACTTCGAGTGCAGGGAGGTCAGAATCCAACAGCATCTGCAGTCCTTTTTCAGCCTCTGAATAAGATTTTTGCTTAGGTCCCTCAATTTCAGCCAGAAAATACCTAAAATCACAGAAAAACACACAAACTCATAGTAAAGTCCAGAAATGTGATTTTTATTTAAAAACGAATAAAAATATAATAAAAACTAATTAAAATATACTAAAAACATACTAAAAACAATGCCGAAAAGCGTATAAATTATCTGCTCATCAAGCTACTAAACCAATTCAAAGCCCAAAATGGAACATCACTCATCATATAAACATCACACAACGGCAAAGATAAGGAAAAGAATGACAAAAGATCTATTAACGCAAGTTAAACTCAAATTCAACATCCATGGAAAAATAAGGAAAAAAGAAAAAGTAAGCAAACAAAAAGCAAGAAACATCATCATGCAAGTAAAAGAGGAACTAAGCAAAGCAATAAGAAGCATCTAACTAGAAGAAATAATGCAAGGGAAAATGGAAGAAGGGGAACCTTGAGAAGTATGAAGGAACAAGGTTGAATCTTCTTTTGTGAAGATGAGAAAGAAAATAGAAGAAGTGTAGTGCCACCGGAAAAGGTAGTTGTCACCGATGAGTGGCCGGAGACAGTGGTGGTGGACTGTGGAAGAAGAAGAAGAGAAGGGAAATGATGGAGGAAGAAGGAAAAGAAACTAAGGAAGAAAAGGGGTTGAGAGAAAGAAAACAGAACAAGGCACGAAGTTATAAAACTGATTCGCGCAACTGGCACGCGCGCGCAGGGTGCGCTAGCGCGTCGGTGAGGGTGTTAGCAGAGGACGCGTGCAGGTCAGTAGTACGCGCGCGCGAGGGAAGTTGTGCCTCTGGCACAGAAGTGGCAAAAAGTTGGCCTAAGTCTCTGGTTTTTGTACCAGAGTTGGTGAGTGATGCAGGCGCGCGGACGCACACCTTGCGCGGACGCGTGCTTGAGAGATTTCGCGACTGGTGCGGACGCGCACAACGCGCGGACGCTTTAGTTTTGGCATAAGGTTGGCCCAATTGTGGTACAACTCTCTGGATTTTGTACCAGAGAGTCCACATATCTCCATCGGCGCGCGCGCGCACTGTGCGCTTGCGCGTCGATGGTTGAATTGCAATGGTGCGCGCAGGCGGCAAGTACGCGAACGCATGGGTGCCTGGCGCGAGTTGGGCACAAAGTGGGCATGACTCTCGGGTATTCGGCCCAAGAGTTGGGATTGTGCCACCGGCGTGCACGCACACTGTGCGCTGGCATGTCGGTGCCCATTTTCAAAGAATTTTTTTGTTTTCTTTATCTTTTTTCACATCCTATCTATATGAACATCCTATCTATCCAACAAAATCAACAAAGCTAGCATTCTTATGCACTCAATCAATCATCAAGATATCACAAAATTCACAAGAAATTAAGGATATAAATAAGATGGTATAAACAAAGAAGATCTTACCACGGTGGGGTGCCTCCCACCAAGCACTTTTCTTTAACGTCCTTAAGTTAGACGGTCCTTTTCTTAAGCTTCCTCTCTCCTTGGTGCATCCTCCAATAGGTACACCTCTAGCTCTTTTGGGGGCTTGCAACCATGATACTTCTTCACTCTATGTCCATTCACTTTGAAAGTTGCTTCACTCTTGGGATCAAACAATTCCACCACTACGTAGGGCTTTATCTCCTTCACCTTGAAAGGTCCTTCCAATCTAGAGCGGAGCTTGCCAGGCATAAATCGGAGCCTTGAGTTGTAGAGGAAGACCTCATCACCTTTTTTAAAGTCCTTCTTCCGGATGTGATGGTCATGGAATGCTTTAGTCTTTTCCTTATAAATTCGGGCATTTTCATATGACTCGTTCCTCAAACACTCAAGCTCCTCTAGTTGTAACTTCCTAGCTTCACCCACCTTGGCAAAATCCATGTTGTACTGCTTTACCGCCCAATAGGTTCGATGCTCAATCTCCACTGGAAGGTGGCATGCCTTACCATAGACGATTCGAAAAGGACTCATCCCTATCGGAGTCTTGTAGGCCGTTCTATACGCCTATAGTGCATCTCCTAACCGGAGGCTCCAATCCTTTCTTTGTGGATTGACCACTTTCTCCAAGATTATCTTGATTTACCGGTTGGACACTTCCACTTGTCCATTTGTTTATGGATGATAAGCAGTAGCAACCTTATGCGACACTCCATAGTACTTGAGCAATGCTTCTACTTTCCTATTACAAAAGTGGGATCCTTGGTCGCTCACAATTGCTCGTGGCGATCTATAACGGCATACGATGTGATTCCTAATGAAAGAAACAACAGCATTGGCGTCGTCAAGGCAGGTAGGTATGGCCTCTACCCACTTTGACACGTAGTCAACCGCTAACAGAATATACAGATACCCACTAGAGTTGGAAAACGGTCCCATAAAGTCAATGCCCCATACACCAAATATCTCACAGAACAATATAGGTTGTTGAGGCATTTCATCCCTTTGGGATGCGTTTCCTGACCTCTGACACTGATGGCAAGACACACATAACTGGTTAGCATCTTTGAATAAGGTTGGCCACCAGAATCCACAATTTAACACTTTTTTAGCGGTCTTTTGTGGGCCAAAGCGGCCACCACATTCGGACGAATGGCAAGCTTCAAGAATACGTTGGAATTCAGACTCCGGGACACATCTTCGAATTACTTGGTCCACGCCCCTCTTCCATAAGTGAGGGTCATCCCAAATATAGTATTTGGAATCACTCCTCAACTTGTCCCTTTGGTTTTTCGAAAAGTTGGGAGGGAAGATTTTCGCAACCAAGTAGTTTGCCATTGGGGAAAACCAAGGAACGTTATCCGATACAGCATGCAAACTATCCAATGGGAATGAGTCATTGATCAGAAATGGATCAATTTTTAAATTCTCAATGCGGCTTAAATGATCCGCAACCAGGTTTTGAGATCCACTCCGGTCCCTAATCTCAATGTCGAATTCTTGCAAAAGCAAGATCCAACGTATGAGTCTAGGCTTTGACTCATTCTTTGTCAATAAGTACTTTAAAACTGCATGATCCATGTATACCATTATCTTTGATCCTAGCAAATAAGATCTGAATTTATCTAAAGCATGAACAATAGCTAGGAGTTCTTTTTCAGTAGTGGTATAGTTGGATTGTGCTGCATCTAATGTCTTAGAAGAGTAAGCAATGACATAAGGGAGTTTACCATCGTGCTGTGCAAGCGCGGCACCTACAGCATGGTTTGACGCATCGCACATTATCTCAAATGGCAACGTCCAGTTGGGGCCTCGCACAATTGGTGCCGTGGTAAGAACTCTCCTTAGCTCTTCAAAAGCTTTCATACATTCACTGTCAAACTCAAAATCCACATCTTTTTGGAGTAGACGCGACAATGGCAAAGAAATCTTGCTGAAATCTTTGATAAAGCGCCTATAAAATCCTGCATGTCCCAAAAACGAGCGGACCTCCCTCACAGATGAGGGGTGAAGCAAGGTGGTGATAACATCGACCTTGGCCGGGTCTACAGAAATGCCTTCATGAGATACTACATGTCCTAACACTATACCTTGTTGTACCATAAAGTGACATTTTTTAAAAATTTAAGACAAGGTTAGTGTCAACACATCTAGCCAAGACCTTGGCCAAGTTCTCTAAACAAAAATCAAATAAAGTACCATAAATGCTGAAGTCATCCATAAAGACTTCCAAACAATTTTCCATTAGATCGGAGAAAACACTCGTCATGCACTGCTGAAAAGTAGCGGGTGCATTACATAGTCCAAATGGCATTCTTTTATAGGCAAAGGTGCCAAACGGACAAGTAAATGTGGTCTTCTCCTGATCTTCAGGAGCAATATGTATTCGGAAGTAGCCAGTAAATCCATCAAGAAAGTAGCAGTGAGATTTACCTGCCAAGCGGTCTAGCATCTGATCGATGAAGGGTAAGGGGTAATGGTCCTTCCGTGTAGCGGCGTTCAATCTTCTGTAGTCAATACATACTCGCCACACATTTTGTACTCTTTTAGTAACCATTTCACCGTCGTCCTTCTTGACCGTTGTGATGCCTGACTTCTTGGGAACAACCTGAACTGGGCTCACTCACTCACTGTCGGAGATTGGGTATATGATATCCGCATCCAGTAATCTGGTGACCTCTTTCTTCACTACATCGAGGATGGTTGGGTTGAGCCTCCTTTGCGGTTGCCTAACCGGCCTAGCTCCATCTTGGAGAAATATCCTATGCATGCATTTGCGGGGGTCAATTCCTACAATATCCGCTAGGCTCCATCCTATTGCTTTCTTGTACTTTCTTAAAACATCTAGGAGCTTTTCCTCTTCTTCACTTGAAAGTTCACTAGCAATAATGACCGAAAACCTTTGGTTATCCTCTAAGAAAGCATACTTCAAATGGGACGGAAGGGGCTTCAGTTCACCTTTTGTCTCAAGCTGAGGTTCCTTTTCATCAAGCTCATGGGGCTCATTCTTGACAACTTCCTCATGTTCATCCTCTTGGTCATCCGTTTCTTCAACAATGGGGTAGCACAACTTGTCATGGTCTTCTTCTTGCACTTCCGCTACCATTTCATCAATTACATCACATCGGAGCACGGAATGTTCTTCGGGAGGATGTTTCATAGCTTCCTCTAAATTGAACTTGATAATCTTGTCTCCAACCCCAAAGGAATATATGTCGGTGAAGGCATCCAACTTGAATTTGGAGGTTTTGAGGAAGGGTCTACCAAGTAGAATAGAGAATGAGCTTCTATTTTCTGCTGGAGGCAATTCAAGGATGTAAATATCAACCAGAAAAACCAAATCCTTAATTGCCACGAGTACATCTTCTGCTATTCCCATCACTGTGATCGCACTTTTATCGGCCGAGGCAAACCCCGCCGCCAACTTCTTTAATGGAGCTAAATTCTACCGCACATAGATAGAAAGTGGCATGATGCTTACACAAGCTCCCAAGTCACACATACAATCATGAAAAGTGTGTCCACCAATACGACAAGACACTAAGCACGGTCCAAGGTCACCACATTTCCTTGGAATAGGTTCCATCAAGGAAGAAACTTAACTACCCAAGGATAATGTCTCCAATTCTCCTATCATATCCTTATGTGTACACAAGTTTTTAAAAAATTTTGCATACTTTGGAATTTGTTGAATAGCATCAAGAAGTGGTATAGTTACCTCAACCTTTTTGAACACTTGAAGCATGTTCAAATCAAATTCTGGTGTTTTCTTCGCCTTCTTCACCATGGAAGGGAATGGAATAGGAATGGACTCATCCACTATAGCTTTTCTCTTGGGTTCCTTGAGGTTTACTCCTTCTTCCTCATGCCTTTTGTCTACCACCTCTTCTTCATGTGGAGCTTCAACAACTACCTCTTCCTCATGAATATCTCCCATGACCCTTGGAGGTATCTCCTCTAATGTAGTACCCGACCGTAGAATGATGGCGTTGAGACCGCCTCTTGGGTTTGGTTGGGGTTGGGATGGAAGGTTAGAGGAACTTGAGGGTTGGTTGGTGTTGTTATTGGGGGTTGGTGGTTGGTTTGACATGTTCATTTTTGAAAGCATGTTGGTGAGGTTAGCCAATTGAGTATTCAAGGCATCGAATTGAGCCTTGTTGCTCTCATCTCGTTTTTCCATGGCGGCTCTAAGCTCATCAACTTGATTGTTGGAAGATGGAGGAGTTTGGTTTTGGTTTTGTTGTCTATGGTGTGGTGCTTGGTACTTGGTGTAGTTATTTTAGTTTTGGTTGGAGTGGCCTTGGTTGGCTTGGTAGTTGGTGTTGTTATGGTGGTATTCGGATGGAGATTGGTTGTTGTTGTAATAAGAAGGAGAGTTATTCCACCTTTGGTTTTGATTGCTCCCTTGTGCATTATCCCTCCACCCTTGATGTTGATTACCACCTTGATGGTAATTGTTTTGACCTTGAGGAGGGTAGGGTGGACGGTTGTTGTAATTTACATTGGCTACCATAAGAGCATATTCCTCTTGAATTTGATGGCATTAGTCGGTGTAATGTGTGGTGCTAGAGCACAAACCACAAATCCTGGGAGGGCCTTCAAGCTAAGCAACCGGAGGTGGGGCTTGGATGGCTTGTATGGAGTAGTATTCCTTTTGATCCTTTTGGATTTGTGTAAGGATGGTGGTCATATCCCCAAGTGCTTTGGCTAGACTTGATTCGGAAGGGGATGGTTCTACCACACTCTTGAGAGGGTTACTTCTCACCCTTGTGTGTTGTGTAGCTTCGGCAACATCCTTTATCAAATTCCAAGCTTCTCCCTCCATTTTGTTTTTCGAAAGGGAACCACCATTAGAAGCAGTGAGCAATCTTCTATCTTCCGCACAAAGACCTACGGTAAAGTAGCTAATGAGCAAGTGAGTGGTCATTCTGTGGTATGGAAATGACTCCAATAGCCTCTTGAACCGAGACCAATACTCGTACAAACTCTCTTGGTTTCTTTGAATTATACCCGAAATCTCTTTCCGGATGTAGTCGGTCTTCTCCGGTGGGAAGAACTTATCAAGAAACTCTTTTCTCAAGAAATCCCAATTAGTCACAATCTCATCCGGTAGCGTATAAAACCATGTTTTTGCTTGCCCTTCAAGAGAGAAAGGGAAGGCAAAAACCATGATAGCCACCTCATCGGCTCCATGCCTTCGAGTCGTAGAACAAGCAACTTGAAAATCCTTCAAATGTCGGATGGGGTCTTGACCCGGCAACCCATGATACTTAGGAAGTAGATTTATCAAGCTACTCTTCAACTCGAAGTTTGGATCAAGGTTAGGGTACCTTGCTTGCAACGGCTGAAGAATGATATCCGGAGCTCCTTGCTCATGCAAAGTGATCTAGCGTGGCTCCGCCATGTGTGGCTCACCTGTAGGATGCAAAGATGTATTAGTAGTGCCAACAGAAGAATAGGAAGTAGTGGACTCCAAGTCACTCTCGGTGACGTCTAGTGATTCGGTATTTTCCTCAAGAGAGGCCGAGGTACTAGGCGTATAGTCCAACCGCCGTCTAGCTTGCCGAGTCTATAACAAAGTTCTTTCAATTTTGGGATCAAAAATCAGCTAAGCTAGAATTCGGTTGAGACCGAGTCGTCAAACTTGAGAGTCATAGCACAAATGTAAAAGAAATCTAAACTATAGCTATGTATTGAAAGAAGTAAACTATATACAATATTCACATATTCACATAACCAATATCAAGGCATATGTTGCAACCATTCCCCGACAACGGCACCAAAAATTTGATGGTGTCCCAAGGGTGTATTGGTAAAGATTTTCTTCAATAAAATCGCGTTGCAAGTATAGCTCTACCAACAACAATCCTCATGTATCAAATTTAGAAGAGGGATTTGGTTGTCACAAGTTCAACCCCAATAGAAATAACCGAAGTATTCAAACCTCGGATCGTCTCACAAGGAATGGGCAAACATGTGCTTCAACATTGGTTAGAAATTCGGGGTTGTGAGTTATGAGCATGAAAATAAATGGGAATCTTAACAAGCAAGTAATCTCAAATTGCAAGAAACTAATTCAATTAACTAAGCAAAACATGAGCAATTCCAATGAACAAGTAATATTCCACTTAATTCTATTCTAAACCAAACAAGTAACTATAACTAAGACAAATAATTGAGAATTTTAGTTTTCAAATATGAATAATAAAAGCAACTCTTGGCTAGGCATGGGAATTGGGGTCACCATCCTTATCTAACAACCATATCTTGACAATTATGAGGAACCAAGCTCATTAAGTCTACTTCCAAAAGTCTTAAGTATGTAAGATCTACTCCTAGACTTGAAGTACATCAAATGGCTTTGATCACATCAACCCATAAGTCCCAACCTACCTACTAATTAGATTTGTAGTGGGTTGGCGTCAATGAGTATCAAATTGATCACCAAGGGTTCTCAAATCACCAATTCATTGAGACCCAATGACTCAAGTTTACCAAATTTCCTTGGCCTAGGCCAAGAGTGAAGAAGACTACTCCATAATCAAAGTAAACAATTCATCGAACACATGGTAAGCATTAACAAAAGACATGATCAAAATAGCAATTAAATTGAAATCTACAAGTACCCACTCGCAATTATCAACATACAATCATCAAAACAACAAAATTAAATATAGAAATCATCAATGCAACATCAACAAGTCAAGATTCACAACATTCATGAAATGGGTATAAAATGACAATTAATAAGGATTCATAAAACTATCACTAGATATAAGCAAAATTGTAACAAGGAATTCAAATTGAGCAATTAAAACTAGCAATTAACAAGATCCAATTCACAATCTAACAAAGGAAGATCAAATTAAAACTAGATCTAGAGAGGAATAAGGGTTTTCTCAAAAAACTAGCTAAAATTGTGTCTTAGTGTAAAAATGATTGATCTCCCTTTTCCCACTAGCATCCTTGGGTCTTTTCCATGCAGAAATAGCTTGAAATTGGGCCTGATGAGCCTCAGAAATTGCCAGGCACGATTTCCTTTAATGAGGTCACGTACAGCTTCCCACGCACGCGCGCCATGCGTGCGCGTGTGCCGATTGCTTTTCCGATCCATGCGTGTGCGCCAAGTGCGCATGCGCATCGATAGGAATCTTCTGATCCCCGCGAATGCGTCCATCCCTGCGCACCGCTTCCAGCCACCTCATCCACGCGTGCGCGTGGAGTGCACGGGCGTGCCAATGCTGCTTCTTCCAAGATTTTAATTCTTCATGTTCTTCCCTTTTTGTACATGCTTTCTTCCTCTCTTCTAGGTCATTCCTACCCTATAATTCCTGAAATTGCTTAACAAATACATCACGGCATCGAATGGCAATAGAAGAGGATTAAAATATGGCAATTTTAAGGCAAAATAAGCATATTTTCCATCATGGAGCAATATTGGGAAGTGAACACAAAATCATGCATTTCTTGCGAATAAGTGTGAGAAATATTGATAAAATCCCCCAAAATAAGCACAAGATAAACCACAAAATCGGGGTTTATCAGGCATCAATGCCATCACTTTGAGGTCCGGAACCACACTGCAAGAGAGGAACCAAGAGGAGCCAAGCCCACAATAGAGGACTTGGTTGTAGTGGAAGATGCTGAAGAAGAAGAGGAAGTACAAGGCAAGGTTGAAGCAGAAGTAGCTCAGCCAAGGAATGGAGCACCAAAAGATGCAGAAGCTGCAAGTGGCACCATTCCTATTCCATTTCCACACCTTGCAAGGAAGTCTAGAAAGCAGATGAAACTTGATCCCAAAATGGTAGAAATTTTCAAAAAGGTTGAGGTAACTGTTCGCCTTTTTGATGTTATTCAACAAGTACCTAAATATGCAAAGTTTCTGAAAGATTTATGCACACATAAAGACAAAATTAATGAATTAGAAACTATTCCTTTATGTAGTTCTATATCTACTTTAATGGGAGGTATACCTGAAAAATGTAGTGATCCAGGTCCATGCATGGTTAACTGTACCATTGGAGGTGTAATATTTTCTGACTGCATGTGTGATTTAGGAGCGTGTGTTAGTATAATTCCATTGTCTGTATATGATGCTTTGAGGCTCCCTCCCTTAAAAAGGTTGGCAGCTCGTTTTGTGTTAGCAGATTAAAGCATTATTACAATAGTTGGAATTGTTGAAGATGTAATAGTGAGCATTAAGGGGCTCAAATTTCCCATTGACTTCTATATCTTGGAAATGCCCCCTAATGACTGATAAACCACTATTTTATGGTTTATCTTGTACTCAATTGAGTGGATTTTATCAATTCTTTCCCAACTTATTCATACTATTTGCATAGTTTTACATTTGCCTTCCTAATTATGTGCTTTGATTGAAAACATGCTTCTTTGGTCTTAAGTTCCCTATGTTTAATCCTCTCTTATTACCATTAGATGCCTTGATATGTGTGTTAAGTGATTTCAGAGATTACAGGGAAGGAATGGCTCAGAGGATGGAAAGGAAGCATGCAATAGTGGAAGGAATACAAGAAGTTGGAGAAATTGCTAAGCTGTCCAACCTGACCTCTTCACACTCAAACGGCTATAACTTTATCTACAGAGGTCCAAACGATGCGGTTCTAGTTGCACTGGAAAGCTAACGTCTGGGGGTTCGATTTGATAGATAACATACCAAGGTTGCTCTGAGGCTAAGCGACGCGACCGCGTGCTACATGCGGCCGCGTCGTAGTGACAAAAAATCAGCGTGTTTGAATTCGCAACCAGCGAATTCTGGGCTGTTTCTGACCCAGTTGCGGCCCAGAAAATACAGATTAGAGGCTATAAAGTGGGAGAATGCATCCATTCATAAGGACAAGCTCTCATATTCACAATTTCAGGAGTAGATGTAGTTTTTAGAGAGAGAGGTTCTCTCCTCTCTCTTAGGATTAGGATTTAGGATTTCTCTTAGTTTTAGGAGTGGCTTTCAATCCCAGGTTCTTTATTTTTATTTATTTTCCCTATTTAATTTATGAACCCTTCCATGTTACATATAATTTTCTTAATTAATGTTATTTGAGGTATTTCAGATTTAAGATTGCTTTGCTCTGTTTAAGATTGCTTTCAATTTAATTTAGATATTTTTTCTCCCTTTTGGCTTTGGTCAAGTGATTGGTAATACTTGAGTTATCAAACTCAGCAAGTGATTGAAATTGGCAGATTCTGCTTGAGCTAGGATTGCTCTAAGGCTAGTCTCTCCACAAGAGTTGACTAGGACTTGAGAATCAAGCCAATCAGTCCACTCAACCTTCCTTTGCTTAGTAAAGGCTCACCAAGTGGGATTAAAACCCAATTCTCTTCACACCTGATAAGGATAACTAGGATAGGATCTCCAAGTTTTCATACCTTGCCAAGAGTTTATTTTATAGTTATTTATTTATTTTATTCTTCTTATGCAACATACTGCTCCCTAATTTCTAAAACCCCTAATTTACAAACTCATAACCAATAATAAGAACATACCTCCCTGAAATTCCTTGAAAAGACGACTCGAGGTTTAAATACTCGGTTATCAATTTTAAAAGGGGTTTGTTACTTGTGACAACCAAAATGTTTGTATGCAAGGACTTTTGAAGTTTTAGAAACTATACTTGCAACGAGGATTTATCTGCAAATTTCTAGACCACGCAAAAGTTCCTCTCGTCAAAATGGCGCCGTTGCCGGGGAATTGCAAACGTGTGCCTTATTATTGGTTATTTTAAATATTTTATTTTTGCTTGTTTATTTATTTTTTTTTTTTATTTTTGCTTTTTCTTAAGTTAAGAGGTTGTTGGTTTTTATTTTATCTTATCTTATTTCAAAATTCAAATTTATAAATTTTCAAATTTCAATTTTCAAAAATTCAAAATTCAAAAATTTAAAATTCAAAATTTCAAAATTTAATTTTCAAATTCAAAAATTTAAATAACCTTTTAATTTAATTTTTTTTATTTTTATTTTTAAATTTTATTTGCTACTATGAACTCTCATGCCTTTGGCTATGAGTCTGGTTACAATTATGTTGCAGGAAGAAGAAATTACAATGAGAACAGGCATCAAAGTTGGAACAATCAAAGATGGGAGGAGCCACAAGGATTTGATCAACCCTCATGGCAACAACCACCTCCAATGGACTATCAACAACCACCACCATATGCCTATAAACCCTCTCCTCAACATGACTTTGGACCACCATACACACAAGCCCCACATCCACCATACCAACCACCCTATGAACCAAATGAACCCTCCTATCCACCCCAAACCTCCATGGAGAAAGCACTTACTGATCTAAACGTTACTATACAAGCTCTTGTCGCCCAAATCAGACCACCAAATACCTTCAACAATCAACCCTCAAGCTCTAGTGCACTTCCTTTTCAACCACAGAATGATCTCTCCATCCCATCACCACCATCCATGGAAGAGCACCCACATCCATCAATCCAAGAGCAACATGATCTCAATGATGCTATTGACATGGAACAAGAGAGAAGGGATCATCTTCGCGAATCCATACTTCATAAGGAGCTAGAGGAGGCCCTAAAGGTGAAGGTAGTAAAAACCCTTGAAGTCGAAGGAGTGGTTGAAGAATTAGTGAAGGTAGAATCAAGGGATCATCTCAAGGAAGCAGTGGATCGATTTCATGCAACTCTATATCAACTAAATCAAGCGATAAGTCAATTAGGTTCCCGACGCTCGGACACTCAAAGTGCTCCCATGGCTTCATGTGGGCAATCTAATGAAGAACGTAGCATGAAGGAGATATTAGAAACTCCAGTGGACAGTACGGAACATGACTTTGTACTGGAACAAGTGGAGGAAGCTGTAATTATCGAAGAAGAAGAAGTGGTTGCAGACTTAGGAGATGCTGAACCTCCATGGGAAAGTCAGGTTATAGAACCTCCTTCCAAAGCGATTGAAATTGATGCTGAGGAGGGTGTACAACCTCCAAGGCATATCATGATTAAGAACTTGGAAGAGATCAATCAAGAGATGGAGATTAAAGAAGAAGAAGCACAACCTCCCATGCCCTTGGTAAGTAATGAAGAAGAGATTGAATTGGAAGAAAGCTACCAAGAGGAAGAGGATGAAATTAAAGAAGCTTGTAAAGACGTGGAAGTTGTCAAAGAGCACAAGGGAGTGGAGCTTGGAATCACCTTGCCAAAGTTATTGGAGACCCCTCCCCCTAAGTTGCCATCATCCTTCACAACATTCAAGTGGGTAAAATTCATATCCCTTAGCTTTCTAATTCCACTTGAATATGGGCTACTGGAGATGGATGGTCAACTTAGAACTCTTTGTGGCATTAAGAGTAAGAGGAAGATGGTCAGTGGTAAGAACTATCCTGCAAGGTTCATTATGGTTGGAAGCTTAAAGTTTAAACGCAAAGGTTGGTGTAAAGCTCAATTGAATGGGTCTAGGAAGTTGTTTGGACGCTTCAGTGAGAATTCTAAAGCTGAACCACCCGGATGGAATCATGATAATCAACTTGAAGACGGGTGCAAAAGCAAGATTTGGGACCCCGAAATTCATTCCAACAATCAACACTCTTGGGGCCTTGTCACTTGCTTTAACTTACTTGAAGGCTTTCTGTGCCTAGTTTGGGATCCCAGAGGCTATTGGAATTACAAAAATTGGTGGAGATTCCTGGATGAATACAAGCATAAGCCACCATAACAAGGAGCTCACCAAATGTCCAACTTAAGGACTTTAACTAAAAGTGTTAGGTGGGAGACAACCCACCATGGTATGATCGTTTCTTTTTCAATTTTATTTCATGTTGTTTGTTTTTATTTTATTTTAATTTTCATTGAACCTGGAAGTTTTCATAGCATTCACATTAAGCATTGCATTCTGTATATTGCATTAAAAAGAAAAAAAGAAGCACGCACGCGACACAGTAGCGTCGCTGACGCGTCCGCGTCACCAGTGCAATGGGAAGAAAAGAAAACAAACAGAAAGTCACGCGAGAGCATGGCTGGAGGCGTGCCAATGGCACAAATCGTCCCATGCGACCGCATCGCTGATGTAACCGCGTCATATGGGAATAATGGCCTCCCACGCGACCGCGTGCCCCACGCGGCCGTGTGACCAAGATTTCGACGTCAAAGTGGTGCACACCCGAAAGTTGTGCGAGAGTGGTGCTGGATTGGTGCTGAACGCATAATCCTTCCCGCGCAGCCGCATGACTCACGCGACCACGTCATATTCCTTTAAAGCCCACTCACGCGATCGCATGCCCTATGCGATCGCGTCACTTAAAATTTGGCACTAATATGATTTTAAACAGAGAGTTGTGCGAGCGCGAGGCTGCCTTCGCGCCAGTAGCATGAATTGTGTCACGCGACCGCGTGACCGACGTGACCGCATCAGTCAGTTTAAGCACAAGCCACGCGACCGCGTGCCCCACGCGACCGCGTGCCCCACGCGACCGCGTGCCCCACGCGACCGCGTGCCCCACGCGACCGCGTGCCCCACGCGACCGCGTCGCTTGCGCCGCACAGCTTATCCTAATTTGCCAAATATCTTATCTTTTTTTCCCCAATCCTAATTTTTCCTCCCTCCTTTTCTTACTTACTTCTTCTCCCTTTCTTTCCCTTCTCATTCTTCTTATCTTTCATTTTATTTTACTTAATTTATTTGCATACATTCATTCATAGCATTATTTTCATTGGTGTTAGAAATTTATTTGGGTCATTATTTTCTATATTCTTGTAGATTTTTATATTGTTTGACAATTAATATTACTTTCTTAAAGGGTGGCTTGCATGTTCTATCTTATATTTCCCATAACATATTTACCATGCATGCTATGTGTTTGTGAAAAAGCCCGTATGGCATTGAACACTATTTTAAATTATTCTACTACTAATGCCTGTTGTTTTTCACAAAATCCCTTTCATGCTTTATGATTAAATATAATTGTCAATACAAACAAATTATTAGTTTGAAAGACTTGGTAATCTAATTTGTACATTGAATGCTTGATCTATGCTACTCATGCCTTTGCCTGCATGCCAATAAACATCTTGCATTTAATTGTCATTACATGCACTTACTATATTTCCATTGATGAACTTTTCACATGTATTCATGACCATGTGTTAATGTCATTCTTCTTTATTGTGCATTGATTACCACTTTTCCTGTTCTATTTCTTGCTCTGACCCTCAATTTTACAAAGTCACTTTCTTTTTTCCTTTTCAGGATGGCCACCAAGAAGAGTGAACAGAAAGCTACTCCCAAACCACCGGCAAGGAAAGGAACAAAAAGAACCCCAGCTGAGGAACCACAACCCGTCCACTTGTACATCTCAGTATGCACCGAGGATGGAGCAATCTTTAAGTGTGGGGAGGTCGATACCGATCTCCATGGGTTAGTACTTTCTTGTCTCAACACCAATGTTTAAATTTTTTTTGTAGATTAGTTGTTGCATTTGCATGTTTGTTTGATTTTTTTGCATATTTTACCACTTGGTTGAAGTAATATTTTCTTTTTCAAGAAACCTTTTTAAAGAGCATTTCACTAATAAAATTTTTTGTTACACTTGTTTGAAGAAATATTATAATGGAACATGGTCTAGAGCTCGAAGACACGAAACCCATGAGATTTTTGAGCCTAATTGATTGGTTGCATTTTATCAACTAATAATTTATTTTTGATGTGTGTTTTTCTCTCTAAAATTGTGATCTTTGTCTTGCTTGATTCTATATTTCCATGGTTTGATGTATGCATACACTTACATGATTGAGGCCTTTATTTCACTAAGCTTACATACCCATATGGCCTTACCTTTTCATTATTCTTTGCAAACCAATGTTGAGCCTATTTTACCCCTTTGTTCTTTACTTTAGCACATCATTAACTCTAAGCGGAAAACAATAATGTCCTTAATTTGAATCCTTAGTTAGCTTAGACTAGTGAGAGTGCTCATAAATTAAGTGTGGGGAAGTGAATTTGGAAACATTTGGTTTGAGAATTGAGTATGTTAGAATTTTCTGAAAATGTGAAAAAAAAATGTTTAGGACATGATTCGTGCATCCAAAAATTTAATCGTATGCATTGAGAAAAATAAAAGAAAAAAAATATGTATATAAAAAAAAGGAAAAAGAGCAAATAAGAAAAAGGGGACAAAATGCCCCAAAGTAAATGTTGAAAATAATGCATATGTACTGTACTTGAAATTAGAATGCATGAATATGTGGAAAACATGGTTAATGGATGGTTAGATATTGTATTATGATTACATGGATTGTCTACAGTTAGGTGGAAAGTTTAAGTTAATTAAGGATTCAGATTTTAGTCCACTTGGCCATACAATCCTACCTTGACCCTAACCCCATTACAACCCTTTAAAGACCTCTTGATATGTGTATCTGTGCATTAAATTTATGTTGATTGTTAGATGAAGAGCAAGCCTTAGAAAGCAAGGTTAGTGGAAAATTGAGAGAATCGAACCTAAAACACTTGAGTGATTAGAGTGTATACACTACCAGTGAGGGTTCGATGCTCAATTCCTTGTTCCCTGCTTTCATGAGCTATTTTCTTCTTGCAAGTCTATTTGTACTTCATTTTCATGATTTGAATTAGTGAAATCCAGTTCATATTTCTTCTTAAAGGATTTGTTTACTTTTAACTAAGTAGGTAGAATCATTTTGCATATAGTTGCATTTCATACATTCTATCATTCCTCTTCATTCTTTATAGCTTCTCTTGAGCTTAGCATGAGGACATGCTATTGTTTAAGTGTGGGGAGGTTGATAAACCACTATTTTATGGTTTATCTTGTGCTCAACTGAGTGGATTTTATCAATTCTTTACCCACTTATTCATACTATTTGCATGGTTTTACATTTGCCTTCCTAATTATGTGCTTTGATTGAAAACATGCTTCTTTGGTCTTAAGTTCCCTATGTTTAATCCTCTCTTATTACCATTAGATGCCTTGATATGTGTGTTAAGTGATTTCAGAGATTACAGGGTAGGAATGGCTCAGAGGATGGAAAGGAAGCATGCAAAACTGGAAGGAATACAAGAAGTTGGAGAAATTGCTAAGCTGTCCAGCCTGACCTCTTTACACTCAAACGGCTATAACTTTATCTATAGAGGTCTAAACGACGCGGTTCTAGTTTCGTTGGAAAGCTAACGTCCGACGGTTCGATTTGATATATAATATGCCATAGTTCCCTGACACTAGGCGACGCGACCGCATGCTCCATGCGGCCGCGTCGCAGTGACGAAAAATCAGCGTATTTGAATTCGCAACCAGTGAATTCTGGGCTGTTTCTGACCCAGTTGCGGCCCAGAAAATACAGATTAGAGGCTATAAAGTGAGGTAATGCATCCATTCATAAGTACAAGCTCTCATATTCACAATTTCAGGAGTAGATGTAGTTTTTAGAGAGAGAGGTTCTCTCCTCTCTCTTACGATTAGGATTTAGGATTTCTCTTAGTTTTAGGAGTGGCTCTCAATCCCAGGTTCTTTTTTTTTATTTATTTTCCCAATTTAATTTATGAACCCTTCCATGTTACATATAATTTTCTTAATTAATGTTATTTGAGGTATTTCAGATTTAAGATTGCTTTGCTCTGTTTATGATTGCTTTCAATTTAATTTAGATATTTTTTCTCCCTTTTGGCTTTGGTCAAGTGATTGGTAATACTTGAGTTATCAAACTCAGCAAGTGATTGAAATTGGCAGATTCTGCTTAAGCTAGGATTGCTCTAAGGCTAGTCTCTCCACAGGAGTTGACTAGGACTTGAGAATCAAGCCAATCAGTCCACTCGACCTTCCTTTGCTTAGTAAAGGCTGACCAAGTGGGATTAAAACCCAATTCTCTTCACACCTGATAAGGATAACTAGGATAGGATCTCCAAGTTTTCATACCTTGCCAAGAGTTTATTTTATAGTTATTTATTTATTTTATTCTTCTTATGCAACATACTGCTCCCTAATTTCTAAAACCCCTAATTTACAAACTCATAACCAATAATAAGAACATACCTCCCTGCAATTCCTTGAGAAGACGACCCGAGGTTTAAATACTCGGTTATCAATTTTAAAAGGGGTTTGTTACTTGTGACAACCAAAACGTTTGTATGAAAGGACTTTTGAAGGTTTAGAAACTATACTTGCAACGAGGATTTATCTGCAAATTTCTAGACCACGCAAAAGTTCCTCTCGTCAACAGTAAAGAATGAGCATGGAGAACTCCTGACAACAAGAGTGCAGATTTCATGGAGGGTTTGCATTGACTATAAGTGTCGCAACCAAGCTACTCGCAAGGATCATTACCCTTTGCCATTTATTGATCAGATGCTCGATAGCCTGTCAGGTAAATCCCATTATTGCTTTTTAGATGGTTATACAGGCTACTTTCAAATTCATATAGCTCATGAAGATTAGGAGAAGACCACTTTTACATGTCCCTTTGGAACGTATACATACAAAAGGATGCCTTTCGGCTTATGTAATGCACCGACTACTTTCCAAAGATGCATGATGAGTATCTTTTCAGATCTTATTGAGAACGGTATGGAAGTATTTATGGATGATTTTAGCGTATATAGTGATTCATTTGACCTTTGCTTGTATAGTTTAGCTAGAGTATTAGACAGGTGTGTTAGTTCAAATCTTGTATTGAATTTTGAAAAATGTCACTTTATGGTAAAACAAGGGATTGTTCTAGGACATGTTGTCTCTAAAACCGGTATTTCAGTATATTCAGCAAAGGTAGATGTCATTTCTAGTTTACCTTACCCCTCCTCTGTGAGGGAAGTCCGTTCGTTCCTAGGCCATGCAGCTTTTTACAGGAGATTCATTAAGGATTTCAGTAAGGTAGCATTACCTTTATCCAGACTACTACAGAAAGATATTGAGTTCGAGTTCAGTGAGAACTGCATAAAAGCGTTTGATAAGCTGAAGATCGCCCTGACTCAAGCTCTGATTGTGAGAGGACCAAACTGGAGCCAGCAATTTAAAATTATGTGTGATGCCTCCAGCCATGCAGTAGGAGCGGCGCTGGCTCAACGCGAAGGAAAGGATCCCTTCGTAATTGCTTATGCATCTAAAACCTTAGATGCTGCTTAGTCTAATTACACTACTACTGAAAAGAGCTTTTTGCTATTGTTTTTACTCTGGATAAATTCCGAGCCTATTTACTTGGTACTAAGGTAGTAGTGTACTCAGACCATACAGCTCTAAAATATTTATTAGCTAAAAAGGAGTCCAAACCAAAGTTGATACGTTGGATACTGCTGCTGCAAGAATTTGATTTAGAAATTAAGGATAGGAGTGGTAACCAAAATTTAGTGGCAGACCACTTGAGTCGCCTTGAGCACATTAAGGATGACTCCACTCCTATAAATGATGCTTTCCCATTTGATAGCTTGCATGCGGTATCTGAAGTAGTTCCTTGGTATGCACCTATAGCTAATTTTCTAGTTAGCCATACTTTTCCTCCCAATTTTACTAAACATCAAAGGGACAAGCTGAAAAGTGAGTCTAAATATTATATATGGGATGACCCATATTTATGGAGATGTGGTGTTGACCAGGTAATTAGGAGGTGTGTACCTCAATCAAAATTCCAGTCCATTTTAGAGGCATGCCACTCTTCTGAGAGTGGAGGACATTTTGGCCCTCAAAGAACAGCTAGAAAAATCTTAGACTGTGGATTCTGGTGGCCTACTCTTTTTAAAGATGCTGCTGAATTTTGTAAATCTTGTTCCCCATGCCAAAGATTTGGTAATATATCCAAGAGGGATGAGATGCCTCAACAGATTATGCTTTTCTGTAAAATTTTTTATGTTTGTGGCATTGACTTCATGGGTCCATTTCCAAACTCTAATGGTTACCTTTATATACTGTTAGCTGTAGATTATGTTTTTAAATGGGTGGAAGCAATTCCTACCCGTACTGATGACGCTAACACTGTTGTTTCCTTTGTTAGAAACCATATTATCTGTCGATTTGGATCACCACGAGCAATCGTGAGTGATCAAGGCACTCACTTTTGTAATAGGAGACTAACAAGATTACTGAAGAAGCATGGGATAGTTCACAAAGTAGCAACAGCTTATCATTTCCAGACCAATGGACAAGTAGAAGTGTCTAACAGAGAAATTAAACGCATTCTGGAAAAGATAGTAAAGCCTCATAGGAAAGACTAGAGTGCCAGGCTACAAGATGCACTCTGGGCATATAGAACAGCGTATAAGACACCCATTGGGATGAGCCCCTTCCGCTTAGTGTACGGAAAGGCTTGCCACCTTCTAGTAGAGGTGGAACACAAGGTTTTCTGGGTTGTAAGGGAATGCAATATGCATTTTGAAGAATCTGGTGCTGAAAGAAAACTGCAACTAGCAGAATTAGAGAATCTTCGCCTAGAAGCACATGACAATTCCAGGCGATACAAAGAGAAGATGAAGGCTGTTTATGACAAGCACATAAAAAGGAGAGAATTCATACCAGGGGAGTTAGTTCTTCTTTATAACTCCAGACTGAGGCTTATGCCAGGCAAACTAAGATGAAGATGGAAAGGTCCCTATAGAGTAGAAAAGGCAGAGCCATACGGAGTTTTTCACCTACGTCATCCTTCTAGCTCCAAATTCATGAAGGTCAATGGACATCGCCTAAAGCTTTATCATGGTGAAAAAATGAAGGATCACACAGAACTAGAGGTTTTCCTCTTGGAAGACCCACTAACAGAAGCAGAATGAGCCTGAAGACCGTCCAACTTAAGGACGTAAAAGCAAAGTGTTAGGTAGGAGACAACCCACCATGATATGATCGTTTAGTTTTAGTCTAAGTTTTATTTTACTTTATTCTATTTTTATTTTTGTTAATGACTCTTCTCATAATCTCTGCATATAGCTGCATATAGCTTGCATTTACATTTGTATACTGCATAAAAAAAAATGCATGTGACACACAAGCGTCGCTGACGCATCCGCGTCATTTTGAAAAATACCCTCCCACGCGTGCGCGTCGCCCATGCGCACGCGTGACCCTGCGAACTCGACGTAAATGGGTATATGGCAGAGAGTTATGATGGAGTGGGGCTGGAATGGTGCTGGAAGCACAAGCCCTATCACGCGAACGCGTGCCCTACGCGTCTGCGTCGTTTTTCAAAATATGGCCATTCACGCGTGCGCATCACCCACGTGCACGCGTCACCCAGATTTTTGGCAAAATACGTATAAAATAAAGAGTTGTGCGTACGCAAGGCTGCACTCGCGCCAATAGCACAAATCAGGTCACGCGATCGCGTGACCTACACGTCCACGTCACCTGAACTTATCACACACCATGCGATAGCGTGCCTCACGCGTCCGCGTCACATGCGACGCACAGCTTATCCAGATCAGCGCCTGATATCTTATCTTTTCTTCCCCAGATCCAAATCTTTTCTTTCCCTTCTTATTTCTTTCTTCTCTCTTCTTCCTTCTTTATTCTTTCTCACTCTTTACTTTCTCCCTTCCTTATTTTTCACATTCATTATTAAGGTTCTTTTCTTTCTTTCTTTACTTTTTACTTTTCCTTTATTATTTTTATTTATGTTTTCTTCTTCTTTTTCTTTTCACTTTTATTATCTATATTTTCTTTTTCTTTCTTTTTCTTTTCTTTTTTATTCCTTTAATTGGTGTTAGAAATTTAATTGTGTGATTATTTTCTTTTACATTTTGCTTGTGAGTTATTGTGGAATTGTTTGACAATTAATATTCCTTCTTAAAGGGTTGCTTGCATGTTCAATCTAATACTTTTAACAACATATTTACCATGAATGCCATGTGTTTGTGAAAAAGCCCATATGGCATTCCACATTATTTTATATTACTCTATTCTACTACTCTAATGCCTATTTTTTACAAAACCCCTTTTATATTTTATTGATTAAATATAATTGTTAATACAAATAGATTGTTAGTTTAAAAGAGTTGATAATCAAACTTGGACATTTAATGCCTGATCTATCCTACTCATGCCTTTGCCGGCATGCCAATAAACATCTTGCATTTAATAGCCATCACATGCACTTGCTATATTTCCACTGATGAACTTTTCACATGTAGTCATGACCATGTGTTAACGACATCCTTCTTTACCGTGCATTGATTATCACCTATACCATCCTCTTCCTTGCTCAAACCTTTAGCTTTACATATTACTTTCTTTTTCCTTTTTCAGGATGGCCACCAAGAAGGGTAAAGAGAAAGCTACTCCCAAACCACCAGCAAGGAAAAGAACAAAAAGAACACTAGTGGCATTGCCATCTTCAACAGCAGTAAAGCGCTCAACAAAAAGAATCAAGAGGATCATTAAGGTCGATGAAAAAGAAAAAGCCTTTCCAGCAAGGGACACTGCTCGGTTCACTAACCGCTACTGTGAGCAGATGTTCCCTATATTGGCAGAGAGGAATTATAACAACGAACACCTTCTCGTCCTCCCGACCAACATTATTGAAATTATTGAGCCACAAATTGAACGAAGACATTGGGGATTCCTACGAAGACATCCACGGCAGGTTAATCTATCATGGGTAGTTGAATTCTACTCCAATTTTCACATGCCAACCATACAGTCTATCTATGTCTGTCAGAAGCAAGTTCCCATAACAGAAGAGGTCATTCAACGAGCATTAGATCTTCCCCCTGCTCCAGAAGGATTGGACGCATTCCAAGAAGCCTCATTCAAATGCCAGACATACCAATTTGACTAGGACACCGTTCTCAGAGTTATAACACAACCTGGCAGCAGATGGATCTATGGATACCATCGATCTCGACCTAAGAGCATATTAGCTTCAGCACTCACCTTGGAGGCTCGAGTTTGGGCACAAATTATGTCCCATTATGTCTTTCTGAACACTCACGAGTCCTCCTTCACCACAGACATGGTTGTTCTACTCTGGTGTATCCTTACAGACCAGAACCTCAATTTACCAAGACACATCCGGCATGCTATGGGACACGAACAGATTGTGGGCAACCTACCTTTTCCCGCCTTGGTTTTAGATCTAGTATCAGTAGCCGGAGTCTCCTACAAAGCTGGGGACACCAAGGCCATGATTCCACGAGATGACCAGATAGTCCCTAACGGGAAATATATCATACCTCAATCAGCCACTACTAGCTAGCCTACAGACCCGGCCGAAGATATTCCTTTTCCCTCTACATCACAAGCACCTTCAACAAACCAACTGCTCCATCAGATAATTGAGAGATTAGACCGGTTTGACCGAAATTGAAAGCAAAGGGAGCGCCGTAACAAGCACCAATTCACATACCTCAAGGAGCTGCTTGTTGGTAACCACCCACCTAAAGAAGACCCAGACACCCCGGACTCCACTTCATTTACAAGCACAGGGAGCCATGACGGTCCTGATTGTGGAGATGCTTTTACCAGACCCCCTTTGTTCCTGACTGATGGCACCGAGGACGATGCCAAGCTTTAAGTGTGGGGAGGTCGGTTAGTACCTGACTTCCGGAGGTAATTTCTCTTTCTTAGCACCAATAGAATAGGATATTTATTTAATTTTCCTTTTGTTTAGGATTGGATAAACTGCATAGTAATAGGTTATTTGCATGCATGTTCTAATTGGTTGAAAATCAATAAGTTTCTTTTAAGACCCTAATTTTGAAAAATTTCACTAATTTAAATAAAAGCTTTTGTGTTAAACTTGTTTAGAAGTTGTATTTGGAACATAGTTAAAAGCTAGAACACACAACCTGTGAGACTTGAGCTTAATGACATGGTTACAATATTTAACCATAAGATTTTATTGTTGTGTGTTTGCTTCTCTATGATTGTAATCTATATTTTGTTCCATCCTATATGTCCAATATTTAATGTGTTATATGCATGCATATGATTGAGGCCATTATTTTATTAACTCAGTTATCCCAAATAGCCTACCCTTTCAATCACCTTTGTTAGCCAATTTGAGCCTTTTAATCCCATTTGTTCTATATTTTACCACATTACTAGCCTTAAGCAAAATAACAAGTAATACCCCAAATTGAATCTTTGGTTAGCTTAAGATAGAAATTGTGTGTCAATTAAGTGTGGAAAAATTGTGGGAACATGGGTTAACAAGGGAATGTGTTATGCTAAAATAATTGGAAATTTGGGTACCTACTCATGTGAAACAAGAAAAATTATAAATCCATGTGCATTGATAAGCTATGTTTATTTTTCAAAAAAATCCCAAAAATATTCAATTAAATAAGTAATTAGATAAATGAATAAGGGGACAAAATTACCCCAATGCTAAGTTCAGTTTAATGAAAAATCAATGCATATGTGATACAAGTTAAAGAGAAAAGTTGATACATGAGTATGTAATAAAAAAGTGGGAAAATTTTGGGTAGCTAAGGCATGATTTAAGAAGAAAATAGAGTATGTATGTTAGGTGATTGGTGCACGAATTGTAAATCACACTTTTCACAACTTGTACCACTACCAGCAAGTGCACTGGGTCGTCCAAGTAATACCATATGTGAGTAAGGGTCGAATCCCACGGAGATTGTTGGCTTGAAGCAATCTATGGTTATCTTGTAATTCTTAATGAGGATATCAATTATAATTATCAGTTTGGATTGCGAAAAATAAAAGAGCATGAGTTAAATACTTGTTATGCAGTAATAGAGAATATGTTGGAGTTTTGGAGATGCTTTGCCTTCTGAATCTCTGCTTTCCCCCTGTCTTCTTCTTCACGCATGCAAGGTTCCTCCTATGGCAAGCTGTGTGTTGGTGGATTACTGTTGTCAATGGCTACCATCCGTTCTCTCAGTGAAAAGGGTCCAGGTGCGCTGTCACCGCACGGCTAATCATCTGACGGTTCTCACTCATGTTGGAATAGGATCCATTGATCCTTTTGCGTCTGTCACTACGCCCAACCCTTGTGAGTTTGAAGCTCGTCACAGTCATTCAATCCTTGAATCCTACTCGGAATACCACAGACAAGGTTTAGACTTTCCGGATTCTCAAGAATGCTGCCAATGGATTCTAGCTTATACCACGAAGATTCTGATTAAGGAATCCAAGAGATACTCATTCAATCGAAGGTAGAACGGAGGTGGTTGTCAGTCACGCGTTCATAGGTTGAGAATGGCGATGAATGTCACGGATTATCACATCCATCATATTGAAGTGCGAATGAACATCTTAGATAGAAACAAGCGTGTTTGAATAGAAAATAGAGATAATTGCATTAATTCATCGGGACACAGCAGAGCTCCTCACCCCCAACAATGGAGTTTAGAGACTCATGCCGTCAAAGAGTACAAAGTTCAGATCTAAAAATGTCATGAGGTACAAAATAAATCTCTAAAAGTTGTTTAAATACTAAACTAGTAACCTAGGTTTACAGAAAATGAGTAAACTAAGATAGATAGTGCAGAAATCCACTTCTGGGGCTCACTTGTTGTGTGCTGGGGCTGAGACTTGAGCTTTACATGTGCCTAGGTTGTTTCTAGAGTTAAACGCTAGGTTGTAACCTGTTTCTCGCGTTTAACTCCAACTTGTAACCTGTTTCTGGAGTTTAACGCCAGAATGCAACATGGAACTGGCGTTGAACACCAGTTTACGTCGTCTATCCTTGAACAAAGTATGGACTATTATATATTGCTGGAAAGCCCTGGATGTCTACTTTCCAAAGCAATTGAGAGCGCGCCAATTAAACTCCTGTAGCTCTAAAAAATCCATTCCAAGTGCAGGTTGGTCAGAATCCAACAACATCAGCAGTCCTTTTTCAGCCTGAATCAGATTTTTGCTCAGCTCCCTCAATTTCAGCTAGAAAATACCTGAAATTATAGAAAAATACACAAACTCATAGTAAAGTCCAGATATATGAATATTGCCTAGAAACTAATAAAAATATACTAAAAACTAACTAAAACATACTAAAAACTACATGAAATTCATCCCAAAAAACGTATAAAATATCCACTCATCACAACACCAAACTTAAACTGTTGCTTGTCCCCAAGCAACTAAAAACAAAGTAGGATAAAAACAAGAGAATATACAATGAATTCCAAAAACATCTATGAAGATCAGTCTTAATTAGACGAGCGGGGCTATTAGCTTTTTACTTCTGAACAGTTTTGGCATCTTACTTTATCCTTTGATGTTCAGAATGATTAGCATCTATAGGAACTCAGAATTCAGATAGTGTTATTGATTCTCCTAGTTCAGTATGTTGATTCTTGAAAACAGCTACTTTATGAGTCTTGGCCGTGGCCCTAAGCACTCTGTTTTCCAGTATTACCACCGGATACATACATGCCACAAACACATAACTCGGTGAACCTTTTCAGATTGTGACTCAGCTTTGCTAAAGTCCCCAATTAGAGGTGTCCAGGGTTCTTAAGCACACTTTGTTTTTGCTTTGGACCTCGACTTTAACCGCTCAGTCTCAAGTTTTCACTTGACACCTTCACGCGACAAGCACATGGTTAGGGACAACTTGGTTTAGCCGCTTAGGCCAGGATTTTATTCCTTTAGGCCCTCCTATCCACTGATGCTCAAAGCCTTGGATCCTTTTTATTACCCTTGCCTGTTGGTTTTAAGGGCTATTGGCTTTTTGCTCTTGCCTTTTTGCTCAAGATTTTATTCCTTTCTGCTTGCTTTTTCTTTTTCTTGCTCTATTTTTTTTGTGCATTTTTTTCTTCAAGCTTTGTTCTTCAATGCTTTTTCTTGCTTCAAGAATCATTTTTATGATTTTTCAGATTATCAAATAACATTTCTCCTTTTTCATCATTCTTTCAAGAGCAAACAATTTTAACATTCATAAACAACAAATTCAAAAGACATATGCACTGTTCAAGCATTCATTCAGAAAACAAAAAGTATTGCCACCACATCAAAATAATTAAACTATTTTAAAATTTGAAATTCATGTACTTCTTTTTCTTGTTCAGAAAACATTTTTCATTTAATAAAGGTGATGGATTCATAGGACATTCATATCTTTAAGACATAGACACCTAGATACTAGTGATCATGTAATAAGACCCAAACATAAATAAACATAAAGCATAGTAAACAAAAAACAGAGAAATAAGAACAAGGAGATTAAGGAACGGGTCTACCTTAGTGAGGGTGGCGTCTTCCTCTTCTTGAAGAACCAATGGTACTCTTGAGCTCCTCTATGTCTCTTCCTTGTCTTTGTTGCTCCTCCCTCATAGCTCTTTGATCTGCAGTCAAATGCTCTACCACTGAACTATGAACCCTTGAGATGAACCTCTCCATCTCTCATGATTCGGGGGTGGAAGCAACTGCCTTCCTTTTCCTCTTTCTAGAGGTTTCTCCGGCCTTAGGTGCCATAAATGGTTATGGAAAAACAAAAAGCAACGCTTTTTTCCACACCAAACTTAAAAGGGTTGCTCGTCCTCGAGCAAAAGAAGATAGAAGGGAGTAGAAGGAGAAGTGTGAATGGGTGGGTATGGGAGGGGAATGGTTTGAATTGGAATGGTGATGTAGGTGGGGATTCCGTGGGGTCCACAGATCTTGAGGGGTCAAGGACTTAGCATCTCTGCTCCATTGAGGCATGCAAAACGCCCTTAGTGTGCAATCCTTGCGTTTAACGCTAGACTGCTGCTTGTTTCTGGCATTAAACGCCAGCTTTTCCCCTTTCTTAGCGTTTAACGCCAACTTGGTGCTTATTTCTGGCGTTTAACGCCAGCTTGATGCTTCTTTCTGGCGTTAAACGCCAATTTGATGCTTCTTACTGGCGTTTAAACGCCAGTAAGCTCTTCCTCTAGGGTGAGCTGTTTTAATGCTGTTTTTGACTTTCCTATGATTTTTGTGACTCCACATGATCATCATCCTAAAGAAAATATAAAATAAAAATGGAAAACAGAAAATTAACATAGATAAGGAAAAATTGGGTTGCCTCCCAATAAGCGCTTCTTTATTGTCTTTAGCTGGACCTTGCTGAGCTTTTAATCTAGCCTCAGCCTTGAGCACTCTTGCTCAATATTGCCTTCAAGATAATGCTTGATTCTCTGTCCATTAACAATGAACTTCTTATCAGAATCAATGTCTTGAAGTTCCACATAGCCATATGGTGACACACTTGTAATCACATATGGTCCCCTCCACCGGGATTTCAGTTTCCCAGGGAATAGCCTGAGCCTAGAGTTAAACAACAGAACTTTCTGTCCTGGTTCAAAGACTCTAGATGACAGCTTTCTGTCATGCCACCTTTTTGCTTTTTATTTGTAAAGCTTGGCATTTTCGAAAGCAGTGAATCTGAATTCCTCTAGCTTATTCAGTTGGAGCAATCTTTTTTCTCCAGCTAATTTGGCATCAAAGTTTAGGAATATGGTTGCCCAGTAGGCCTTATGCTCCAGTTCCACGGGCAGATGACAGGCCTTACCATACACAAGCTGGTATGGAGAAGTCCCTAAAGGAGTCTTGAATATTGTTCTGTAAGCCCACAGAGCATCATCCAAGCTTCTTGCCTAATCCTTTCTACGGGTACTTACAGGCCGTTTCAGGATTCTTTTTATTTCTCTATTAGAGACTTCAGCTTGCCCATTTGTCTGTGGATGATACGGAGTTGCCACCTTGTGACTAATTCCATACTGGACCATAGCATAGTAAAGCTGTTTGTTGCAGAAGTGAATGCCCCCTTCACTAATTAGTGCTCTAGGGACACCAAACCTGCTGAAGATATATTTCTGGAGGAACTTCAGCACTGTCTTAGTATCATTAGTGGGTGTGGCAATGGCCTCTACCCATTTGGATACATAGTCGACTGCCACCAGAATATAAGTGTTTGAGTATGATGGTGGGAAAGGCCATGAAGTCAATACCCCATACGTCAAACAACTCAATCTCTTAAGATTCCTTGCTGAGGCATGGCGTAACTGTGAGGCAAATTACCAGCTCTCTGGCAGCTGTGACAGTTACGAACAAACTTTCGGGAGTCTTTATAGAGAGTGGGCCAGTAGAAGCCACATTGGAGGACTTTTGTGGCTGTTCGCTCACCTCCAAAATGTCCTCCATATTGTGATCCATGACAATGCCATAGGATTTTCTTTGCTTCTTCTCTAGGCACACACCTACGGATTATTCTGTCTGCACATCTCTTAAAGAGATATGGTTCATCCCACAGGTAGTACTTTGCATCAGTAATTAATTTTTTCTTTTGTTGCTTGCTGTACTCCTTGGGTATGAATCTTGCAGCTTTATAGTTTACAATGTCTGCAAACTATGGTGTTTCCTGGATGGCAAATAGTTGCTCATCCGGAAAGGTTTCAGAGATCTCAATAGAGGGGAAAGACGTCCCTTCTACTGGCTCTATCTGGGACAGATGATCAGCCACTTGGTTCTCTGTCCCTTTTCTGTCTCTTTTTTCTATATCAAACTCTTGCAGAAGCAACACCCATCTTATGAGCCTAGGTTTTGAATCCTGCTTTGTGAGTAGATATTTAAGAGCAGCATGGTCAGTATACACAATCACTTTTGATCCTACTAAGTATGATCTAAACTTGTCAATGGCATAAACCACTGCAAGCAATTCTTTTTCTGTGGTTGTGTAATTTTTCTGGGCATCATTTAAAATACAGCTAGCATAATAAATGACATGCAGAAGCTTGTTATGCCTCTGTCCCAGTACTGCACCAATGGCATGGTCACTGGCAACACACATTAGTTCAAATGGTAATGCCCAGTCTGGTGCAGAAATAACTGGTGCTGTGACCAACTTAGCTTTCAGAATTTCAAACGCCTGCAGACACTCTGTGTCAAACACAAATGGCGTGTCAGCAGCTAGCAGATTGCTCAGAGGTTTTGCAATTTTTGAAAAATCCTTTATAAACCTCCTATAGAATCCTGCATGCCCCAGAAAGCTTCTGATTGCCTTAACATTGGCAGGTGGTGGTAATTTTTCAATTACTTCTACTTTAGCTTGATCCACCTCTATTCCCTTGTTTGAAATTTTATGCCCAAGGATAATTCCTTCAGTCACCATAGAGTGACATTTTTCCCAGTTTAAAACTAGGTTGGTCTCTTGGCATCTTTTCAGAACAAGTGCTAAATGGTCAAGGCAGGAGCTAAATTACTTAAATAGAATGCAAGAAAGTGCATAAAACCTAATAAAAACAAAGAAAAAGGCTAGTGAAACTAGGCTAAGATGACTTGTCATCACCTACTTGCATACTTATTTTCCTGCTTTTGTTCTTCAATTATATCCTGCTACTTCTGATTTTCAAGATGTCTGATCCCCAAAGGAAAGGAAAAGGCAAGGCTACCAAAGGCAAACAAAAAAGAGGAGAATATTCCACCTCTATCCTGGATCTCCTTTACGACGATTCCTGGCGGGAAAAGAACTTTACCCCGCAGGAAAAGGGTGACTAGCTCCTCACTTCCACAGATCAAGTAAAATTTGCAAACAGATACTGCGAGCTCAAGTATCCAGTGTTTGCCACTGCCAGGAACCTCTACCTGGAGAGAACTCTTAAAATTCCAGAAGAACTCACCCAGTACACTTCCGAACAGATAAAACAAAGAGGCTGGTTCTTCATGGAAAGGAACTTGACAGAGGTCAATGCTTCCTGGGTCAGAGAATTTTATTGTAACTATTTCAAGACCTCCTTGGATGCAGTGCACCTCATAGGGAAAAATGTAACGACCCAACTTCCAATACGTCGTGATCGTACCAAAAGTAAGGCGTTACTGACTTGTTTTCCTTATTAACTATTTACTATTAAGCCTTTAGTTCGATATCGCGATTCAATTTTAGTAAAAATACCAGAAATTTTTGTTTTTATTAATTAAAAACCATATAGAAAATTTCACCAAGTAATAATAATCACATAATTATTAATAATAGTAATATTATACAAAAGAATTTAAATAAAATTCAGGTACAACTCCTATCCCTCTGCATAAAATAAAAACTAAAGCTACAAAGGCGAGGGAATTCTATGAAAGGAACTCAAGTTATAAACTTAACTCATAAATAAGTTCTATAATCGCCCGCAGCTTCAAATGGAGTCTTCGAACCTGTGTCACTGAAAGGGTGGAAGATTTTGGGGAGAGAACAAACCACACGTTCTCAGTAGGGAATGGGAATGCCGTAAAAGTAATGATTAACATGCAAATAATTAACTTTGCTTAATAAACCATCTTAGTCAAACCTTTTGAAGTACTTTTTAATATTACTTTAGATAAATAATTATTTTCTTTAAATTTCTAAACCCAAAACAGATCTCAATCACAATTTGTCATATTAAATATCTTTTAGCCACATAATTGAATCTCAGTCACAATTGATTCTCAGTCACAACAAACAGTTATTAATCAGCTCTATATATTCACAGACTACTAGCACAAGTAAGAAACTCACTTCAACAGACAAACAAATCACAATAAAACAAACAACACAATCGCAGAGAAGTAATACAAGCAAACACAACCAAAAGCAAATGCACAACCAATATGATGCATGTCTGTCCTAAGCAGGCCATGAGCTCACGTGTCAGTTTACACCCTGCAGCCCGACATTACCTAGGAACAAGTCCCAGATATGGCTTCCCTTTGTGTCCTTCGTGCATATGTGTCGGTGGTAAGAATACCACTCCTTCGTGACTACCGGCAGTCGGCACAAAGCCCAACCCCATAATATACGCACAAGGGAAAACAGTGATCCGCAGTTCGTGGGCGTCCCCGAGATCATTTCACAAACAAAACAGAGATCTTCAGTTCGTGGGTTATACACGAGATCAATACACAATAACATAGCGATCTTCAGTTTGTGGGTTATACCTGAGATCAACATACAACAATTCATGGGTTATTCCCTTAATCAATGATTATTAGTCCGTGGGTTTTTCCCGCATATAAATCAAATAACAATCTATAGGTTTCCCCGAGATCAATGATCATTCAGTTCGTGGGTACTTCCCGAATTGTACGAATTATCAATTCATGGGTTTTCCCCGTAGTTAAACAACTAACAGTTCGTGGGGTTTTCCCGTATTTTATCACTTTTCATTTTCCTTTCTAAAACTCAACAATCCATATATCAGTTCCCCATTCTCTTTTCCCTTTGAATTCTTAACATATTTTCTTAAACCTTTCTTAACTTTCTCAAGCATTCGTTCGCAAAAATCTCAATCATCAATTCAGTTCATAATCTCTGCTTTAGCAACCTTGAGTCAAGCCAACTTTAAAACTATTTTTCAGTTTAGTCCTTTATCAAAAGACTCAAGAAAATCATTTATTTTAATTTCATTAAACACCTTTCAAAACATAACCTCTCTTTGGAAATAATCGAATAGAACTCTTTCTCAAGTTCACTAACTTCACAAAGATTCAAAAATCATCTCTCTTACTATTCAAATTTAAATATTATTATTTCACCGAATTTCTAAAAAGGTAATCCTTTATTTCAAGCATAAAACATAACTCTTTTCATATTGAATCAATCTTGAAATATAGTTTCTTTCTTAAATAATTTAATTTTGAAACATAAACCTTTTTTTTTGGTAAGTCGAAATTAAAATAGAATAATTCTTTTCTTTACTAAATAAAGCTCAAGTAATATAATTTTCCAAATTCAAAGCTTCTAAAATAACTTTTCAAATGAAACCTCAGATTTTTATAAAATTTCGGCAGCACCTCCCCTAAAACTCGGACTTAACCACCCTTACGGGTTCCCTCTTTCTCCACAAATCACCAGCCCTTTTCTCAACAAGTTTCAAACGGGCAATTCTCAATCAACTAGACATTCACAATTCATAATAATTAGCAAGTCAATCATACTCCACAATTCCAACTAATCCATCAATCCAACTCCAATCTCATCAATTCACAACTAAATTCATAAGTCATAAAATCCTTTCAAATTAAACTCAATCAATTCTCCATCCGTTCATTAGCAATTATCATAACAGATTCTCAATAATTATCTCATCATAATTCAATTTAAGAACTAACATCCTTTCATCAATTAAATTCAGAATTTCACCCAGTCATCATTTATTTAAAAGTAAACCAGTCTAACTTTAAAAACTCATAACTAATTATCCAAAACCATTCTTCAATCAGTCACCAACCAAATCCACTACTGTTACAATATATCAAATAACCAGCACATCATTCAATTCAATATAAATCCGTCAAAGATCAGAATTTTAGTCAATTTGCAACCATCAAGCAAACCAGCCTATGGCAATCAGCTCAACATAATCAAATAACAGGATTCTCAGTAATTCCAAACAATCAGAAAATCGGAAATAGTTACAGCCTCAAATCAAAATCAGTATCACCAGTTAATCATTCACCGCAACAAAACCAATCACAATTCAAACTCAATTCATCAATCATCAACATGTTAGTTTTTCTTTATAATTAACTCAACATATTTTAATTTAGTAAATAGCACCAGTTTAATCACCGTTCACAACCATATTTAATTCAAATCATAACTCAGAGAAATCACCACTTATAGCCACATTTCAACCAATTCCAACCCATCACAAGTTTATTTTATAGCCATTCCAATATGTTAAAATTCCAATCCAATATCAAATAATTCAAAATAACTTATTCAAGATCAGAATCTCAGCCAACTCATCATAAAAATCAGTAATTCAAAATACAATTCACAACCAAATTTCAACCAATTCAGCAATATCACATAAGATCAGAATTTCCAACAAATCCATCAAAATTAGCAAACCAATATCAGTCACAGCATTAACCAAAATTAATCTTGTCAAGTTAATTACTCACGATAACAAAACCTAGTAACATTCACAGCCATAAACTAAACTCAATAAACCAATTTAGAATATTATCTCAATACCAAACTTAATCCAAATTTTACAACTTCAAACCACTCTTATTCCTATCAATTAATCATATTTATGAATTATTTGCAATTACTCACTAAACCTCTTTGGCATTCATAAGTTAAAAGCTATTAATTTCAAATAAAATCCCCTACCTCGATTAGTTGAAATCACATAGATTAAACGTGGAAACTCCCTTCTCTTTTAATTTTTATGGCAGCAGCATTGTCAATCTCTTATGGCAGTGACGATGGTTGCAGTGAGACAAGGATTCGAATTGGGTAAGAATCAATAGCAAACATAGCTCTGGAAGATTCAAAACAATTCAAAGACCAAAATTGAATTAAAACAAGAACATGGCAATTAAAAATGACAAAATAAAACGTGCCAAATAGGTCAGAACCAAGGAGAAGAGCAAACCAGAATCAATGTAATAGGATTCGGAACCAACAGCAGCAACGGTGACATCAGTTCTCTCGGAGCAAGAACAACAACGATCTCAACATCAATTATGCCTTTTTCGAACAGTAAACCAGCAACGACTAAAACAGTAATCCATAATTCTATAATTAAGCCAGGAAGGAACAGAGGAACAAGATAAAAACAGAACAAGGTTTAAAGCGTTACAATTTCAAGAATAGGAGAATTGAAATCAGAACAAGGCTGGCGCTGTCTTCGACACTGGTGGCGGTGCACAACTCACCGGCGACTGAGGCAGCAACGTAGACAAGGCTTCCCCTCGGCGGTGAGAAGCGGTGGTGGCACGAGGCGGTGGTAACTCCGGCGACGACGGTTCAACCTCAGATTGATGGCGTCACGGGAAGCTTCAGCGGCGGCAAATCGGTGGCGACGGTAGCGCGAAACACCTCCCTTCTCTGTCGCGCCTTTGCTCTCTCTCTCTCACTCCACTACGAACCTCCGTTTTCCCTCAGCCCGACGGCGACGGCGACGGGAGGCACAGCGACGCTTTCCTCCTCCTGCTCTTGGCTCGGGCTCGTCTCCCTCCTCTGGCTCCTTCTGCGACGGCATGGCTTCAACGGCGATGCTCTCCGCGGCTCCATGAATGGCTGACAGGAGGCACTGCAGCGCGGGCAAGGCTGGGCGTCGCTGGGGATGGTGGCAACGGCGTAGCAGGGCCTGATGAACGAAGGCGGCGACGGTGCCAAGCCCCCTCCGGCAACGCTCTTCCCTCTTCTCTCGGATCCCACTCTCTCTTTGTGCTTCTTTTTTAGTTCTGTGTGAATGAGTTTTGCGTTTAGGAAAGGAAAGGGGGGAAACTGGGGGTGCGGCTGAGTGGGGTGAGGGAGTTAGGGTTAGGGTTTCTGGGATTTGGGAATTAGGGTTTCTGATTCAATTTGGGAATTTGGGACTAGAAATTAGGATTTTATAAAATAATAAGGATAGGTATGAATAGATATTTTGATAAAATTGGAGGGTAGACTTATTTTAAAATCAAATATACTTTATTAAAAATATTTAAGAACATTATTTATCAACATATTGCTAAGTTCAATCAATTATTTCTAATTTACATTGTAAAATGAACAAGTTAATTATATTTTGTAAAGTACAATTTAAATTCAAATATCAATTTTCTAGATTAAATCATACAAATCTCTATTATTTTCCTATCTCTGAAACTTTAATTTCAATTTATAAAATAATTAATTATAATAAAAATTGTACATAAATATGAATTGACTTAAACTTAAAGTATTTATAAATATCAATCTAATCATTTCTAATAAAATAATTTCTAGGAGTTCAAGTTAATAATATAATTCATTCAAAATAGAATTTATTTAAATTAAATTATACAATTATTCTAATTTTTCAATTATTAAACTTATAATTTCAATTATACCAAATATCCAATAAAGATTATATAAAAATTCTAATTAATTTAAACTTCAATTATCATGAAAATGTATTTAATTACCTTTAGTAAAATAATTTTCTTAAAATAAGATTATCAACAAATATAATAAATCACAAATAACTAATCATTTGATTTTCAAAAACTAGGGTTGTTACAAAACATATCTTAGTTACTGAGGAAGCTATTGAGGACATCCTCCGGCTCCAGCCTAAGTCAGATCAGCCTGACGGTTACCAAAAGGCTGAAGAGGATATGAGATACATGAGATTTGACTGGGATGCAGTCAAGCAGAGAATAGCCCTTGATCCTACTACCCCATAGGTCATGGGAAAGAACACAATGATGCCTAAGGGAATCAAGTTGATATATTTGAATGATGAGGCTCAGCTTTGGCAGCAGATCCTGAGTAACTACGTGATGCCGAGCACTCATAAAACAGAGGTGCCCGCTGCTATGATCACCCTCATCTGGTTTGTGATGGAGGGTACGGACCTATATCTTCCACGTTTCATCAGGTATTATATGGCTAGGGTCCATGTCAGAGGCACTCTCCCTTTCCCTTATCTGATCACCCAGCTAGGCCGCCGAGCTGACGTGCCTTGGGAGCTTGCTGATGAGAAGCCAACTGCTGCAGACTGCAAGAAGATCATTCCTCACAGCAGGAAGTTTCTGGCATTAGGGTACAGACCTCCTTTTCTCACTGCCTCAGGTGAGGCAGCCACATCCTCAGATGTCCCTTTTGCATCCACTGCTGCACCAGCCCCATCCACTGCACCTCCACCTGCTCCTGAGCCCATTTATCATCTGGTGTACCACCTCTTCGCACGCCTAGATCGTATGGAGCGTCGCCAGAAGTGACGCTATGAGCACCTAAAGTTGATGATCCGATCCGGCAGTGACATCCCCTCCGAGCCTGACACCGCTTCTGAGCCATCTGATGCGGAGACGGATGATCATGCAGAGGAGGCACATGCCCAGGCAGAGCAGGGAGGACCTAGGCAGGCTGCACCACACCATGAGGAGGCCCACTAGATCCAGGCTGCAGATCCAGAGATTCCTCTACAGACAGAGCCTCCGCTTCAGCAGGCAGCTCCTCCTACACTTACCGAGACTGCAGATCCTCAGCCTACCACATAGTCACTAGCAGCCCATCCTTCCGGAGATGACACTTCTCACACCCAGCCTGAGTGAGCATCGAGGACGATGCTATTATTTAAGTGTGGGGAGATCTCCATCTCTGGCGTACTTTATTTTGGTGAACCACTCTTCAGACACTCTTTTTATCCTATTTTGCTTATTTTTCTGTATTTTTATCTTTATCTTTATTTTTATTTCCTATCTATCAGTACTTGCACATTTTTCTGTATTTCTACAGTATTTCTGCATTTTGCACCTTAGTTTATATATTTACCTTAGATATTTAGTTTAGTCTAGTTGTAATTTTAGTTATTAAGTTGTGATATAGAATATATGGATCAATTAGTTTAGTTTACCCTTTTAGCATACGATAACATGGACTAATTGAAAATAAAAAGAGTAAACTAAAAACTTTAATATAACAGAATCACAACAATCCACACACTGTATATATATAGCAATAAATGATTGGTTAATTTACACAACATTTTTCAAGGAAGAACACTAAGATTTTAAGGGCCACCCTAAGATTCACATTGAGAATAATGGGAACTCTTGATTTCTACTTGCATGACATACATAACTGATATATGGTTTTTGAGCCAGAGAACACACAACCTGTGAGTTTTTGAGCTTATTTGTATGGTTACATTATTTAACCATAATTATTTCGTTCTTGTGTGTTCGCCCTTCTTTTTTATTCTGGTGATCTTTACTTTATTTTAATCTATATGTCCAATATAGAATATAGATACATATCAAGAGATGATTGAGGCCATTATTTGTTATTAGCTCACTTATCCCAAACAAGCTTACCTTTTACATTACCCTTGTTAGCCCCCTTGAGCTTTTAATCCCCTCTTGTTCTAGAATCACATTACTAGCCTTAAGCAGAAAAACAAATTAAAAAAAAATCCCAAGTTGAATCCTTGATTAGCTTAAGATAGAGATTGTGTATCCACCAAGTGTGGGGAAACACGGGAACATGGGTTGATAGGAAAGGATTAATTCAATAAAGTAATAAGGATTTTGGGAGCATGCTCATGTAAAACAAATTTAAAATTAAAATACCATGTGCATTGATATATGTTCTGTTTATGTTTCAAAAAAAATCTTTTTATAAAATAAATAGATAAATAAGGGGACAAAATTACCCCAACAATAAGTTTAGCGAATAAATCAATGCACATAAGGTGAAATTCAAGGTAAAGTTAGTACATGAGTATGTAATAAAGAAGTGGAAAAATTTGGGTATCTAAGTAAAGCATTTCAAATTATATGAAGTATATGTTAGGTGAGACCTTAGACTAATTAAGGATTCAACTTATAGCTCACTTAGCCTTATATATATACCCCTACCTTTACCTTGGCCCCATTACAACCTTTAAAAGACCTCATGATCTTTGTATGTCTGTATTCAATATTTGTTGATTGGTTAGATGAAGAACAAAGTTTTAGAAAGCAAGAATAGAAAAGAACAGAGTGATTAACCCCAAACACTGAGAGAATAGAGAGTAAACACAAATCTAGTGAGGGTTCAATAGCTCATCACCATATATCTCTGTTTAATTGTTAATTGTCTTGCAAGCTTATGAAATATTTTAACTCAACTAAATTGTGCAGGTGCTTTAACATGATCTAAGTTTGGCTATACATATATAATTCCTTGAAAATATGAATTTGATTAACCACATGTAAGCTCTATATATATAGGTGGGTGATAATTAAAATTGCATGATACATGTAGGTAGTTTGCATTTAGAATAGATTGCATTGCATGAGATTTCACCATTCTAACTTTACCCTTTCTCTTGGATTTAGCATGAGGACATGCTATTGTTTAAGTGTGGGGAGGTTGATAAACCCATATTTTATGATATAATTTGTGCTCAATTTAAGTGTTTCTATCAATTCTTCACCCATTTATTCATGTAAATTGCATGGTTTTGCTATTCCTTCCTTATTTTATGATATGTGTGAAAAACATGTTTCCTATGCTTTAAAAATATTAATTTTAATTATCCTTTATTACAATTCGATGCCGTGATTTGTGTGTTTAGTGTCTCAGATCTCATAAGGCAGGAATGGCTCAAAGGATAAAAAGGAAACATACAAAAATGGAAGGAAAACATAAAAATGGAGTTTTGAAGAAAAGGCAGTTATGCGAATGCATGGACGACGCGAACGCGTGCCTAGCACGAAAATGCAGCGACGCGAATGCGTGGATGACATGGACGTGCGCTCTGAGCAGAACACAAATGACGCGTATGGTGACAAGGAAAACTCCCAAATGACGCGAACGCGCGAGCCACGCAGACACGTGACAGATGCCACGTACAATAATCTGCAGAAAATGCCCCCAGCGATTTCTGGAACCTTTTTCTGCCCAAATCCAAGCCAGAAACATAGAATATAAGCCAGAGAATGGAGGAATCAAAAGAGAGACAAAGACAACATTCATAATTCATAATTTTAGGTTTTAGATGTAGTTTTTAGAGAGAGAGGTTCTCTCCTCTCTCTTAGAATTTAGGATTAGGATTTCTCTTATTTTAGGATTGCTTCTACAATCACAGGTTTAATGTTCCTTCAATTTACTTTCTACTTTTATTTATTCCAATGCTTTTACTTGTTAATGTTCCTAATTTAAATTATGAATTCCCATGTTAATATTTGAATTTTATTAATTAATATAAATTGAGGTATTTCATATTTGATTTTGCTTTATTTTATTTATGAATGCTTTCAATTCAATTTAGATTTATTTTCCCCTTTTGGCTTTGGTTAAGTAATTTATAATACTTGAGTTATCAAACTCAGCTGTTGTTTGAACATTGGAATTTGCTGATTGATTTGAATTCCAATAACTCTAGTCTTTTCTTAGGAATTGACTAGGACTTGAGGAATCAAATTGATTCATCCACTTAACTTACCTTCATAGTTAGAGGTTAACAAGTTGGGAGCAGAATCCAATTCTCATCACACCTGATAAGGATAACTAGGATAGGACCTAAATTTCTTATACCTTGCCAAGAGTTTTATTATTTATTTAAATTAATTCCTTACAATTTACTTTCTTGCCATTTACTATTCTTGCTTTTAATATTATACATTAAAAAAACCCAAAAATATACTTTTTCCATAACCAATAATAAATCACACTGCCCTGCAACTCCTTGAGAAGACGACCCGAGGTTTAAAAACTTCGGTTATAAATTTTATTGGGTTTTGTTACTTGTGACAACAAAAGTTTTTGTAAGAAGGGATGATTGTTTAGTTTAGAAACTATACTTGCAACGAGGATTTATTGTAAATTCTGAATCATCAATCTTCCGTTCTTCAAACACCGACGCGCGCGCATGGCTCACGCGAGCGCGTGGAATTGAGAAAAATTGCAGCGACATGTGCGCATACCTGACGCGTACGCATGACAAGGAAAATCGCTGAATGACGCGAACGCGTGGACGACGCGTACGCGTGACCTGCGCGATATGGATAATTAACAGAAAATGCTGGGGGCAATTTCGGGCCGCATTTTAACCTAGTTTTCGGCCCAGAAACACAGAATAAAGTAAGGGACATGCAGAGACTCATCACACATCCATACACATAAAAACACATTCAGATACATTGATATTAGGATTACTTTTAGTTTTAGATCTAAATCTAGATTTGCCTTATATTCATAGTTTATGCTTTTGCTTTGAATTTTGGATGTTGAAGAGTCATTACCTCCGTCGAAGTTACTACTTTAGTTTGTTTCCTTATTCCTTTACTCTTTTCAGTTGATCATTGACCCTATTCAGATAAGTACGTTGCATTTTGGATTTATTAATATATAGAGTTACCTTTACTTTTAATTAATTATTAATTCTCTATTTTATTTTATTTCATTTATTATGTCTTCTTATATTTTTATGAGTATAATATGCATGTCAATGGAGTAATTTTTCTACTTGACATAGGGGCTGATTAAGAGGAGACACATGAGTTGGAAGGCTCAAGTGTCGATTAAATTGAACGTTGTTGGCTAGTTTTGTATTTACTAATGCTAGACCTTCCTAAGGGAGAGGACCAGGATTTGCGAATAAGGGTTAGCTTAATCACTTGACTTTCTTTGTTTAGTAAGGGTTAACTAAGTGAAAACAACAACCTTTTTAACACTACACTTAAGAGATCCCAACAAGGATAGAACTTCCAATTAATCATTCCCCGAGTCAAGGCTTTTTATTTAGAATATCAATAATTATTCTTAGTTTATTTTTATTGCTCTAATTTAAAATTATTCAATTTCTCATCATTATTCAATTCTCAAAACTCTTAGAAAATTCCAAGTTAATAAAATAGCACCCTTTCCTGCAACTCATTGGGAGACGACCTGGGATTCATACTCCCAGTATTTTTAATTCTAATTTTTGTGACAACCCTTTTTAAATTGGTGAGGCGGATTTTAGCTGGTTAAGAACTGTACTTGCAACACATTTCGTTTATTAATTTCTTAGCTGGTCAGTTTCGGCCACCCATCAATTTTTGGCACCATTGCCGAGGAGTTGTAATAGTGTGCGAATTTATGGGTTGGAATTTATTTACTTGCATTTTATTTTTTTTTATTACCATGAGCTGTACGTTCCTTTCATTGAATGACGCCTTCACTGCCTGATCAGAGCTTAGCCGCTTTTGATCCTAGAATTGAAAGAACTCTTTCACGTATTAGGTGAGCTCGGCGTCGGTTAGCCTCTGGAGGATTACCCTCTAGGAGGCAGGAGCCCCAGATTTTACCCTGCAAGCATATCAAGCGCGTCATCCAGATCTAGCTACAGATTTTGAACAGAAGACGTCGCTAATCAACTTGATACCCAAGTTTCATGGCTTTCCTGCTCAGGAGCCCATAAAGCACCTCAAGGATTTCCATACAGCCTGTTCTACTGTTAGGCATCATGGTGCAGATGAGACTACTATTCTGCTAATCGCCTTCCCATTTTCTCTTGAGGGAAAGGCGAGGGAGTGGTATTACACTCAATCGGAGGCAGTAGTTACCAATTGGGACACGCTCAGGAGGGAGTTCCTGGACAAATACTTTCCAGCTGAAGTTACAGATAGACTGTGAAAGGAGATCTCCTGCATTATCCAAGGAGAATTAGATACCCTCTACGAATACTGGGAACGTTTCAGGAACCTCTTAGAGTCATGTCCCCACCACAAGATTGATGAGATGGTGTTGAGCAGTTACTTTACTCAAGGAATGAAGCCTCAAGATAAAACTACATTAGATGCTGCAAGTAGTGGCTCTCTGAAGAAGTACAAGACAGCGACAAAAGCGTGGCAGCTGATCACTGATCTAGCTGAATCTACCCGGAACACTAGACATAGGACCAACCATCCTAGAACTGTTGCGGAGGTGTCCTCTAGTGGTGAGACTGCTGCTTTCACTAAAGCTCTGGGAGAGGTGACCAATCTACTGAAGCAGATAAATCTGAATCAACAACAATCTCATCCTTCCTCACCCCAACATAGTCAACAACTGGTTCCTCAGAGGGTATACGGGATATGTGCTGATTATAGTCATTATACTGATGAGTGTCTACAGCTCCAACAAGAGGACAACACCTTGGCATCTTCTCACAATTTCTATGACCGCCCAAATCAATGCTCCTATCAACAAGGCGGCAACTACAACCAAGATGGGAACTATAACCAAAGTTGGCAAGACAACTCCAACCATGGCTGGAGAGATAATTCTAAACCATGGCTGGAGGGACAAATATAACAGAGAAGGCAGAGACAACTAGGGAAATCAAAGGTGGAATAATAACAACAACAGACAGCAGAACCAGAACCAACCTTACAGAGCGCCTCACCTAAGGCAATCACAAGCACCTCAGAATAACCAACAACAGACCCCTCAAAACACTTACCCCTCCTCTTCTAATGATGAGTTGCTTCAGTCCCTTGCACAAGGACAAAAGACCATGGAAAGTACACTTAACAGTCTAACTTCAGCTATACAAGCTCTCGTCTCCCAGATGGGATCATCGAATACTTCTAACACTCAACCTGCAAGCTCCAGTGGAATTCCCTCTCAACCCTTACCCAATCCCAAGGGTGGCATCAATGCCATCACTTTGAGGTCCAGAACCACACTTGAAGAGAGGAATCTGGAGGAGCCAAGCCCACAAGATATTGAAGAAGAAGATGAAGACATGGTTGAAGTGAAGGATGTTGAAGAGGAAGATGAAGTGCAAGACATGGTTGAAGAAAAAGCAGCTCAACCGAAGAGTGGAAAACCCAAGCAAGCTAAAACTATAAGAGACGCCATTCCTATCCCATTTCCACACCTTGCAAGGAAGTCCAGAAAACAGATGGAACTTAATCTTAAAATGGTAGAAATCTTCAAAAAGGTTGAGGTAACTATTCCCCTTTTTGATGTTATTCAGCAAGTACCTAAATATGCAAAATTTCTAAAGGATCTGTGCATACATAAGGATAAGATTAATGAACTAGAAAATATTCCTTTAGGTAGTTCCATATTTGCTTTAATGGGGTGACCCAGGACCATGCATGGTTAACTATACCATTGGGGGTGTAATATTTTCTGACTGCATGTGTGATTTTGGAGCATATGTTAGTATAATGCCTTTGTCCATATATGATGCTTTAAGGCTCCCTCCTTTAAAAAGGTCGGCAGCTCGTTTTGTGTTAGCAGATAAGAGCATTATTAAAGTGGCTGGAATTGCTGAGGACGTGCTGGTGAGCATTAAGGGCTCACATTTCCCATTGAATTTTATATCCTGGAGATGCCTTAAAATAACTCAGGGAAGCTGTTCATATCCTGAGTCAAGCTGTCCAACCCGGGATGTTTAGCGACAAGCCAACCTACCCCTTCAGGTCAAACTATCCGACCTCTTCACAAAGAGCTCGGACAAAATGCCACAGAGGCCCAAGAAGGCCCAAACGAAGGAACACAGCCCAATCCAAAGGCAGCCCAAGCCTACAGAGAGAAGGGCGGTTCCCTTGAAGATATCACCCAAAGATAAGATAAGATAAGATAACTAACTTATCTTATCTAAAAAGGTCACTTCTCACCATTATAAATACACTGGAGCACCCAGGTATAACTCATACTCTGATTCTACTAAAAACCTGTATAATACCCATGCTAACTTAAGCATCGGAGTCTCTTGCAGGTACCACCACCCTCCGGTGACGAAGGATCAGCATCACCAACAAGTCCAACAAGTCAGACATGGCGGCTCCGGCCACCACCCACAAGTCGGACACATCAGCACCGACCAGCACAGAAGATCTCGTCCGAGATCGACCTACAGTTTCAGGTAAGCCTCGGAACATTGGCACCGTTGCCAGAGAACCTGGAAGTCATCCCACCATCATGGCGGACAACCATGACAACGACCACGATTCAGATCTAGAAGATAGAACGCCGCACAAGAATGCAGACACTACACCAAAAGATACTCCTCAACCTAACAAAAACGGCAATTCACCAACTATGGAAGCCATAGAGGCACTCCAGGATCGCTTGAAACATCTAAAAAAGGGGCGGAGCATCAACGGGAAGCTGAGAAAAACCTACAAAGGGAAATAAGACAACGCCGCGAGTTAAAGGACAAATTCCTAAAACTTGAAGCAGATCTCAAGGCCAAAAATATTCGATCCGATCACGAAGACGGCTCCCACAAAAAATCAAGACCCATTCACCAAGGAGATCATGAAAGCTAAAAGTCCCAAAGGACTTCAAAGCTCCCGACGTGATCCCGTACGATGGCACATCGGATCCAAGCCATCATCTTAGCAATTTCAGAAGCAGGATGTATCTCACTGACGCCTCGGATGTTATTTGATGCAAAGCCTTCCCGACTACTCTAACAAAGCATGCCTAGACACGCAAAGTCTGCCAACAGAAGCAGCTATCATGGGTCTCATTAATGGCCTGCGAGAAGGACCTTTCAACCACTCAATATCCAAGAAGCACCCAACATCTCTAAAGGAAGTTCAAGAAAGGGCGAAAAAATATATCAATATGGAGGAGAACTCCCGATTGGGAGACAGCTCAAAAACCAGATTCTGCTAACCCACCACAGGACAAGGATAAAGAGTTCAGGAAGAAAGAAGACCAACCCACTGAGAAACCTATCTCTTGTGGATGTTTAACGAGAAATACGCAACACTGAGAAGATCTCACCACATCGCCCAATCAAAAGCATAAAGGAGAAAGAGGTCGGACGAGTTGAAGATCCACCTCACAACAAAGAGGTCGGACGAGTTAAAGGTCCACCTCACACCAAAGAGGTCGGGCGAGTTAAAGGTCCACCACACACCGAAGAAGTCGGACTAGTGGAACATCCACCTCACACTAAAGAGGTCGGACAAGTTGAACGTCTACCTCACCCCCCCTAAGAGACGCGTTCATATGATAAATAGAGGATTCGCAGGAGGTTCGATCTCCAAATCATCTTGCAAAAGACACCTCAAAGAGGTATATTAAGGAAGGGAGAGAGGTTTGAAAAGGACAACGGAATGCGAACAAGCCTTTCGAGATTTAAAAAATTCTTGGGGCAACCACCCATTCTCACCAGACCCCGGGAAAGTGAAAAACTCATATTATACCTCGTAGTGGGAAGTCGGGCAATAGCCTCAGCACTAGTCAGAGAAGACGAAAGTGGGCAACAACCCATCTACTTCATCAGCAAAGCTCTACAAGGGGCCGAACTAAACTATCAAAAGATAGAAAAAGTTCGCCTACGCCCTCGTACTCACCTCTCAATGACTCCACCCATACTTTCAAGCTCACACTATCAGAGTTCGGACCAACCAGCCCATAAAAGGCATCCTATAGAAAATAAACTTAGCTAGAAGAATCCTACAGAGGACAGCTCGGATAATTCGGGGGACCCTGGACAAAACCAGAGAACATCTCAGACAATTCAGGGGACCCTGGACAAAAAAAGAAAATAGCTCGGACAAATCGGGAAAAATAAAGTCCAACACATAGAATGCCCGAGCTGATGCATTTTCAAAACCAGCCAGCACCAACAACTCGGACAAAATCGGGGAAAATAAAGTCCGACACATAGAATGCCCGAGCTGATGCATTTTTAAAACTAGCCAATACCAAACCAGGGGGCAATAATAGAAGCTTCATCCAGGCTACATTACAAGACCACAACAAGTCGATCTCGAAGGCGGTATAAGGAATGTACTCAGGGTCAGCCATAGTAACGCGCATTAAAACTATGAAATCCAGCCAATCAGACATGCTATCCGGGATCTTAGTAGACATCTCAAAGACATAAGTCGACTATGGGGTTACTACCAAACAACTCGGGCAAATAAGAAAACAACTCGGACAATAATAGCAAAATATCAAGTGACAGACGTGGCAGTAAAAGGGAAACCCCAGGACTCACACGAAAGTCCAGGGGCACCCTTTGGAGGCAACAACAGGGCAAGAACACAGAAAAAAGAAGTCGACAATCTATACCAAAACAGTCCGAACACCTCTCAAACAAAAGGTCAAAACAAAAGCTAGAACTTTTGTACAAAAGGAGTCAGGTAACGATGAAAAGAAACAGGAACAGCAACCAAACCCTAAGCAAAGTACACATTCTTCTCAAAGGCGATTGACAAAAGAAAAGTGACAACAAACGATCAAAGATGCAAACTTTTTGTAGAAAGAACCAAAGTTCTTCTGAGCAAATACAAAGTCAAAGCCTTACATCAAAAGCATGCCAACTTCCCTATAGCCCCACTTGAAGAGCTCCCACAAGTCCTATGGGCATATCGAACAACCCCACACTCCACTACAAAGGAATCACCCTTCCGATTAGCTTACAGAATGGAGGCAATGATCCCAGTGAAGGTCAAAGAAGGATCGCCCAGAGTGATCTACTACAATGAAGAGGCCAACTCCCAACCTCAAAAGGAAGAACTCGACCTACTTCCAAAATCCCGAGAATGAGCTCGGATCAAGGAAGAGGCGTTAAAATGTCAAATGGCCTCAAGATACAATCGAAAGGTAATCTAGCAACAACGATCTTATCCTAATCCGAAATGACATCAGAATAGGTTGGTCAGGAGAAGAGAAGCTAGCAGCCAACTGGAAAGGACCATACCAAGTTGTTCAGAATAACTGGGGAAAAGGTTGCTACAAAGTGTCCAACCTCGAGGGGCAAGAGCTACCAAGGTCTTGGCATGCCTGCAATCTAAAAAGGGCGCCAGGCCAAGATCCAAAAAGATTGCCTGACCTAGAAAGGTAAGAACTAACATGTACACACTCTTATCTTCATTTTATTGTTTAAAAGATTGCAGATTCCCTAAAAAGTTTCCTACCAAGATGCCCGACTACGGCAGGTCGGCAAGGTGAACACCAAATTCACCGCCCGATCACGACAAAGTCGGCAAGATGAAAACCAAATTCATCGTCCGATTACAAAGCGACAAGTCGGCAAGGTGAAAACCAACTTCACCGCCCGACCACGATGAAAACCGAATTCCTCGTTTGATTTCGACAAAGGTCAACAAAATGAAAACAAAATTCACTGCTTTACCAATACGCATTAATCTGAAACGTAAAATTTCACTGTCGGATCACGACAAGGTCGGTAGGGTGAAAACCAAATTCACCGCCCGATCACGATAAAAGTCGGCAAAGATGAAACCAGAATTCATCGCCTGATTTCGATAAGGTCAGCAAAAAAGTGAAAGTAGAATTCATTGCCCAATTATAAAGCTACAGATCGGCAGAAAGTGAAAAACAAATTCACTGCACGATCATGATAAAGACCAACAGAGATGAAAACCAAATTCATCTAAAGGTCGACCAAACGAGGATTGAACCCAACTTCTACAAATCGGCAAAGATGAAAATGGAATAATGCAAAAAGTTATCGAAAGTGATCCGGAGTAAGGACCTGACGAGGTCTTGATAAGATGGATTGCTAAATAATAACTTAAAGACTGGCCGACGTTAAGAAGTCGGACCAGTCGACCAAAGTTATAAGTAAACCCTGGAAAGAGGTCTGGCCAACCCTATAAAAGAGGATTATTATAACTTAGAAGGGCACGACATGACGAAGTCGGCCCAAAACATAAAGTTATAAAAAGTAATCCCTAAAAGAGACCTGAACAAGGTCCAAGAAAGTGGATTACAAAAATAACTTAGAAGGGCCCGGCATGATGAAGTTGGCCCAAAACGAAAAGTTATAAAAAGTAATCCCTAAAAGAGACATGACAAGGGTCCAAAAAAGAGGATTGCTAGAAATAACTTAGAAGGGACCGACGGCCCAAAACGAAAAGTTATAAAAAGTAATCCCTAAAAGAGACCTGACAAGGGTTCAAAAAAGAGGATTACTAGAAATAACTTAGAAGGGACCGACATAATGAAGTCGGCCCGACAAAAGTTATAAAAAGTAATCCATAAAAGAGATCTGACAAAGGTCCAAAAAATGGATTACTAAGAAATAACTTAGAAGAGGCTGACATGAAGAAGTCAGCCCGAGCCAATTAAAGCTACAGATTGGACCGACGAGAAGAAGTCGGACCAACGAAAGCTACAGCTTGGACCGACAAGAAGAAGTCGGACCAACGAAAGCTACAGCTTGGACCGACAAGAGAAGTCGGACCAATGAAAGCTAAAGAAGGATCAACAAAAGAAGTCGAACCAACGAAAAGCGTGCGCTAAAAGGGACATAGCTTTGCCCAAAAAGCCACGGCTCCACTACAAGGCTATCGAAATTGTTCAGACCAACTAAAAAGGTTCTACCAAGAACACTAAAAAGTTGTCGGACAAGTTAGCCCCAAAGGTCATCTCACCTAAACAGAAGACGGACTAAACAAGAAGAGGTCGGACGTCAAAGTACCAACACTCTATAAACATCTCACAAAGGCCAAGGAAAGGTCAAAAGACCAAAGTCAGAAGTGCTTCGGTGAAAGGTACGAAGTCTTGAAAAAAGACACTACTTAAAAAGCGAAAAGCACGGCCTCAAAGACGGAGCTAAAAATTCATCCAAACAAACTATACCTAAAAAGTTGTTGGATTATGACTAAAAATCCCGAACAGTGAAGACAAACAAGTCGGAAGAAGGCTGAAAAGACCTCTCAACAAACTAAAAAGGGCAATACCAGACCCGCACAAAGAGAACTACTCATGATCGACCAAAATGCTTGAGCACGACTTCCCCAAAGAGATCGAAGCTCTGAAAGCACGATCTGACGGAAAGATCCGAACTCAAGCAGGGGCAAAGTCGTACAGGTCGACGACAGCTAAGAAGAGGCGCAAGTACAATCTCAAAAAAAAAAAAGAACAAGCCAAAAGGTTGGAAAACAACTTAAGGCTCAAATATGCTTAGCTAAAAGGGATACAACTCCACTCAAAGAAGGCACAATCACCAAAAACAAGGCTACAAACGTCATCCGAGACTAAAAAAGGTTCTATACAAAGAACACTAAAAAGTCATCGGACAAGTCACTAAGAGCCCGGATATCAAGCTGCAAGGATAACTTCGCCAAAGCAGAAGGTTGTCATCAGAAACTTAAAGCAAGGCGAGATCTAGAAGGCAAGGGTAGAAAACCCACACTACCACTCAAAAGATGTCAGACTGTGAAGTACCAAACCTCTAGAAAATCTGCAAAGATTGCAAAGCAATGAAGAAACAAGCCAGATGGATGCTTAAGAACGACTTCCCCAAAGAGATCGAAGCTCTGAAAAGCACGATCTCACGGAAAGATCCGAACTCAAGCAGGGACACTGTTCATATCATGGGTCAAGCAGTCCGACCCGGGATGTTTAGCGACAAGCCGACCTACCCCTTCAGGTCAGACTATTCGACCTCCTAGAAGGTTGGCCCATGACCGACCTCTTGGAAGGTTGGCCCATTACCGACCTCTTCACAAAGAGCTCGGACAAAACGCCACAGAGGCCAAAGAAGGCCCAAACGAAGGAACACAGCCCAATCCAAAGGCAACCCAAGCCTACAGAGAGAAGGGTGGTTCCCTTGAAGATAAGCTGACCTCACCCAAAGATAAGATAAGATAATATAAGATAACTAACTTATCTTATCTAAAAATGTCACTTCTCACCATTATAAATACACTGGAGCACCCAGGTATAACTCATACTGTGATTCTACTAAAAACCTGTTTAATACCCATGCTAACTTAAGCATCGGAGTCTCTTGAAGGTACCACCACCCTCCGGTGACGAAGGATCAGCATCACCAACAAGTCCAACAATTCGGACACGGCGGCTCCGGCCACCACCCACAAGTCAGACACATCAGCGCCGACCAGCACAGAAGATCTTGTCCGAGATCGACCTACAATTTCAGGTAACCCTCGGAACAGAAGCCGTCATCCATCCTGCTTGGAAGACCATTCCTGAAGACTTCAAAGTTCAAGCTGGATGCTTTTTCAGGAACCTATTCTTTTGAGATAGACGGCCGAGCAGTAAGCTTCAATCTGAATGAAGCTATAAAGCATCCCCCGAAAGATCATTTTGTCTTCCAGTGCAACATCATTGATGAGACTGTAGCTGCAGTCCATCAAAAAAAATTAGAAGAGATTCACATGGAGCAAAGTCCAAGTGTGGGGAAACCCTCTGAACACAATGAGGACAACTTGCCACTATCACTAGCTCCTGAAGACCCAGTGCCCACTCAGGAGCAGAAATTGGAGTTGAAGCCACTTCTACCCCACCTCAAGTATGCTTACCTTGAGGATGATCAGAAGCTCCCAGTCATCATTGCAAGAGAACTCACTTCCCAACAAGAGGAGCAGTCGCTTAGTGTGCTGAGAAGACAAAAGAAGGCAATTAGGTGGAGCTTGGCAGATATAGTAGGCATCAACCCTCAAGTTTGTGAGCACAGAATATTTCTAGAAGAGGGAGCAAGGCCTGTCTGTCAACCCCAAAGAAGACTTAATCCCACTATCTTAGAGGTTGTCAAGAAGGAAGTGACCAGATTACTTGAGGCATATATCATCTACCCCATCTCAGACAGTGAATGGGTAAGCCCAGTACAAGTGGTGCCCAAGAAGTTTGGAGTCACTACAGTGAAGAGTGAGCAAGGAGAGTTTATAGCAACCAGAGTACAGAACGCCTGGAGAGTTTACATTTACTATAGGCGTCTCAACCAAGCCACTCGCAAGGATCATTACCCCTTGCCATTCATTGATCAGATGCTCGATCGCCTGTCAGGTAAATCCCATTATTGCCTTTTAGATGGTTATACAGGATATTTTCAAATTCATATAGCTCCTGAAGATCAGGAGAAGACCACTTTTACATGTCCCTTTGGTACTTATGCTTACAAGAGAATGCCCTTTGACTTGTGCAATGCACCAGCTACTTTCCAAAGGTGCATGATGAGTATTTTCTCTGATCTTATTGAGAATTGTATGGAGGTTTTTATGGATGATTTTAGCGTATATGGTGATTCCTTTAGCCTTTGCTTGGACATTTGATCTAGTGTATTAGACAGGTGTGTTAGTTCAAACCTTGTTTTAAATTTTTAAAAGTGTCATTTTATGGTCATATAAGGTATTGTACTAGGACATGTTGTCTCTAATACTGGTATCTCTGTAGATCTAGCAAAGGTAAATGTCATTTCTAGTCCACCTTACCCCTCCTCCGTGAGGGAAGTTCGTTCATTCCTTGGCCATGCAGGTTTCTACCGGAGATTCATCAAGGACTTTAGTAAGGTAGCACTACCCTTATCCAGACTTCAGCAGAAAGATGTAGAATTCGAGCTGAGTGAGGACTGCATAGAGGTGTTCGATAAGCTGAAGATCACCCTGACTCAAGCTCCAATTGCGAGACGACCAGACTGGAGCCAGCCATTTGAAATTATGTGTGATGCTTCAAACCATGCAGTGGGAGCGGCACTGGCTCAGCACGAAGGTAAGGATCCTTTTATGATTGCTTATACGTCTAAGACTTTAGATGCTGCTCAATCTAATTACACTACTACTGAAAAAGAGCTTCTTGCTATTGTTTTTGCTCTTGATAAATTCTGAGCCTATTTACTGGTACTAAGGTAGTAGTGTACTCAGACCATGTAGCTCTAAAATATTTATTAGCTAAAAAGGAATCCAAACCAAGGCTAATACGTTGGATATTGCTGCTACAAGAATTTGATTTAGAAATTAAGGATAGGAGTGGTAACCAGAATTTAGTGGCAGACCACTTGAGTCGCCTTGAGCACATTAAGGATGATTCCACTCCCATAAATGATACTTTCCCATTTGATAGCTTACACGCAGTATCTGAAGTAGTTCCTTGGTATGCACTTGTAGCTAATTATCTAGTTAGCCACACTTTTCCTCCAAATTTCACTAAGCATCAAAGAGACAAGCTAAAAAGCGAGTCCAAATATTATATATGGGATGACCCATATTTATGGAGGTGTGGTGCTGACCAGGTAATTAGAAGGTGTGTGCCCCAATCAGAATTTCAGTCCATTTTAGAGGCCTGCCACTCTTCTGAGAGTGGAAGACATTTTGGCCCTCAAAGAACAGTTAGAAAAATCCTAGGCTGTGGATTCTGGTGGCCCACTCTTTTTAAAGATGCCGCTGCTTTTTGTAAATCTTGTTCCCATGCCAAAGGTTTGGTAATATATCCAAGAGGGATGAGATGCCCCAACAGATTATGCTATTCTGTGAAATTTTTTATGTTTGGGGCATTGACTTCATGGGTCCATTTCCAACTTCTAGTGGTTACCTTTATATACTGTTAGCTGTAGATTATGTTTCTAAATGGGTGGAAGCAATTCCTACCTGTACTGATGATGCTAACACTGTTGTTTCCTTTGTTAGAAACCATATTATCTGTCGCTTTGGATCACCATGAGAAATCGTGAGCAATCAAGGTACTCACTTCCGTAACAGGAGATTAGCAGGATTACTGAAGAAGCATGGGATAGTTCACAAAGTAGCAACAGCTTATCATCCCCAGACCAATGGACAAGCAGAAGTGACTAACAGAGAGATTAAAGGAATTTTGGAGAAGATGGTAAAGCCTCATAGGAAGGACTGGAGTGCCAGGAAACAAGATGCACTCTGGGCATATCGAACAGCGTATAAGACACCCATTGGGATGAGCCCCTTCCTCTTAGTGTACGAAAAGGCTTGCCACCTTCCAGTAGAGGTGGAACACAAGGCTTTCTGGGCTGTGAGGGAGTGTAACATGAATTTTGAGGAAACTGGTGCTGAAAAGAAGCTACAACTAGCAGAATTAGAGAACTTTCGCCTAGAAGCATATGACAACAACAGGCGATACAAAGAGAAGATGAAGGCTGTGCATGACAAGCACATAAAAAGAAGAGAATTCAGACCAGGGGAGTTAGTTCTTCTTTATAACTCCAGACTGAGGCTCATGCCAGGCAAACTAAGATCAAGATGGGAAGGTCCCTACAGAGTAGAAAAGGCAGAGCCATACGGAGTTTTTCACCTGTGTCATCCTTCTAGCTCCAAATTCATCAAGGTCAATGGACATCGCCTAAAGCTTTATCATGGTGAGAAGATGAATGATCACAAAGAGCTAGAGGTCTTCCTCTTGGAAGACCCACCGACAGAAGCAGAATGAGCCTGAAGACCGTCCAACTTAAGGACGTAAAAGCAAAGTGCTAGGTGGGAGACAACCCACCATGGTATCATCGTTCCGTTTCAATCTTAGTTTTGTTTTATTTTATTCTATTTTATTTTTTTTAGTGAATCTTCTCATAATCTCTGCATATAGTCTGCATTTGCATTTGCATTCTGCATAAAAAAAATGCACGCAATGTGCAAGCGTTGCTGATGCATACGCGTCATATGTGCATTCGAAACAAAGAAGAAAAGAAGCAGAGAGTTACGCGGGAGCATGGCTGGAGGCATGCCTTAGGCACAAACACGCCCACGCGTACGCAACCCTGACGAGTCCGTGTCACTTGAAAAATCAGCCTCCCACTTATGCGCGTCACCCACGCGCACGCGTGACCCTTAAAAATCGACGTAAAGGGGTGTATGGCAGAGAGTTATGATGGAGGGGGGCTAGAATTGTGTTGGAAGCACAAGCCCTATCATGCGTATGCGTCCCCCAAGCATCCGCGTCATTTTTCCAAATAAGGCCATTCACGCGTACGCGTGCCTTACGCGCACGCGTCACCCTAAATTTTGGCAATGTGCGTATGAAACAGAGAGTTGTGTGTGCGCGAGGCTCCACTCGCACCAATAGCACAATTCATGTCACGTGTACGTGTCACCCACGCGTACGCGTCACTTGAAAATATCACAACCCACGCGAACGCGTGCCCCACGCGTCCGCGTCGTGACAGTTTATCTAGATCAGCGCCAGAATTCTTATCTTTTCTTTTCCAATCCTAATTTTTTCTTCTCCCTTCTTATTTCTTTCCTCTTTCTTCTTTCTTCTTTCTTCTTTATTCCTTCTCACTTTTTGCTTTCTCCCTCCTTCTTTTTCACATCCATTATCAAGGTTCTTTTCTTTTCTTCTTACCTTTTTACTTTTCCATTATTATTTTTATTTATGTTTTCTTTTTCTTTTTCTTTTTACTTACATTATCTATGTTTTCTTTTTCTTTCTTTTTCTTTTTACACTCTTTTGATTGGTGTTAGAAATTTAATTGGGTGATTATTTTCTTTTATATTTTGCTTGTAGATTATTAAAAAAGTTGTTTGAGAATTATCAAAAATTATTTTTGGGTTCCTTACATGTTCAAATTTAATACTTCCAACAACATATTTACCATGCATGCTAAGTGTTTGTGAAAAAGTCCGTATGGCATTATGCATTTTTAAATTATTCTATTCTTCTACTCTAATGCCTGTGTTTTTCACAAATCCCCTTTTAATATTTTATTGATTGAATATAATTGTCAATACGAACAGATTGTTAGTTTGAAACACTTGATAATAAAATTGGGCAATTAATGCTTGATCTATGCTACACATGCCTTTGCCAGCATGCCAATAAACATCTTGCATCTACTTGCCATAACATGCTCTTGCTATATTTCCATTGATGAACTTATCACATGTAGTCGCGACCATGTGTTAACGACATCTTTCTTTATCATGCAATGATTATCACTTGTACCGTCCTCTTCCTTGCTCAAACCCTTAGCTTTACATGTTACTTTCTTCTTCCCTTTTCAGGATGGCCACCAAGAAGGGTAAAGAGAAAGCTACTCCCAAACCACCGGCAAGGAAAGGAACAAAAAGAGCCCTAGCTGCAGAGCCATCTTCAACAGCACTAAAGCCCTCAACAAAGCGAGTCAAGAGGATCATCAAGGTCGATGAAAAAGAGAAAACCTTTCCAGCAAAGGACACTGTGCGGTTCACTAACCGCTACTGTGACCAGATGTTCCCCATCCTGGCTGAACGGAACTATAACAATGAGTACCTACTCATCCTCCGGACCCACATTGTTGATTTTGTTGAGCCCCGCATTGAGCGAAGACAATGGGAATTCCTACGGAGACAACCACGGCAGGTTAACCTTTCATGGGTAGTTGAATTCTTCTCCAATTTTCACATGCCAACCATGCAGTCTGTCTATGTCCATCAGAAGCAAGTTCCCATCACTGAAGAGGCCATTCAATGAGCTTTAGATCTTTCCCCTGTTCCAGAAGGATTGGACGCATTCCAAGAAGCCTCATTCAAGCGCTAGACATACCAATTTGTCTGGGACGCCGTTCTCAGAGTTATTACATAACCTGGCAGCAGATGGATCTATGGATACCATCGATCCCAACCTAAGGGCATATTGGCTTCAGCACTCACCTTGGAGGCTCGAGTCTGGGCATAGATTATGTCCCATTATGTCTTTCGAGCACTCACGAATCCTCCTTCACTGCAGACATGGCTGTTCTACTCTGGTGTATCCTTACAGACCAGCCTCTTAATTTACCAAGACACCTTCGGCATGCTTTGGGACACGTACAAATTGCAGGCAACCTACCTTTTTCCACCTTGGTTTCGGATCTAGTCTCAGCAGCCGGAGTCTCCTATAGAGCTGGGAACACCAAGGCCATGATTCCACGGGATGATCAGTACGTCTCTAACGGGAAGTACATCAAACCTTCAGCAGCCACTACTAGCTGGCCTGCAGAACCAACCGAAGATATTCCTTCTCCTTCCACATCACAAGCACCTTCAACAAACCAACTGCTCCATCAGAGGCAGAGAAAGCACTGCAGATGCTATCAGGATCTGACCTCCTTACACTCGAAAGAGCTTTTCTGGAGCTACAAAAGTCCAAATGGAGCGTTCTCAACGTCTATGGAAAGCTAACATCCAGAGTTTTCCAGCAATGTTTAATAGTGCATACTTTGCTTCAGAATTGAAGGCCCAAAACTGGCATTCAACGCCAGCCATCTGCCTTATTCTGGTGTCCAACACCCAAGGGAGGAGTGACCAGAGTCCAACGGCCAAGAAGGTGCCCTTGGGATGTGGCTGACTCTTTTGCTCAGCCCAAACACTCACTAAGTGGGCACCGGAAGTAGATTTTCGCACTAAAAGACAGTTTTATCCTTTTTTATGTAATCCTTGGTCATTAGTTTAGTATTTAAAGAGAGACATACATGATCTCTTTGAGGAGGATTTTCCAACACTTTACACGTTTCATTGTATTTTCTATCAGTATGAGTCTCTAAACCTCCTAGGTTGAGGGGAGTAGCTCTGCTGAGTTTTATGGATTAATAAAAGTACTACTATTCTATTTTGATTCGTATCTGATTCTCTACTCTAAGATGTATCTTCGTTCTTTATCATTATGAATGCATTGAACCGGCACAAGGTTATCTCATTCTACATGGGTTCACAGTGAGTCTTTCATCGGACACTGATGAACCACTAGCTTAATTATACATCTCTTAGACAGCTAATCCATGACTTCGTTGGGGACTTCTCGAGACACCAGTTTAGCCGAGTTATGGGGAGATTATAATCTTTGTGGTAGAGGCTAGAACCAAAGGCACAGCATTCTCAGATCCGGAAGATTCGACCTTGTCTGTGGCATTTTGAGTAGGATCACTAAGGGGAATGGACTGCAGGAGCTTCACCCTCATTCAGACTGGATGCGCACTAACCCTGGTATTCAGCTTTGGAGGAGAATCGGCGACCTCTCAAGAAAGGCGTTGATCACATACAACCTGTCATAAAAGAAACCATTCACAGTTAGAGGAGACAGTAAAACCAAATTGATCCAGAAGAATAAAGCATCTCTGAAGCCTTAACCATCTTCTTATCATGGCATTCACCATTAACTGAGTAACGTTATCTTTATTTTACTTTTATGCATTTTAAACAACCAACCAACTTTTCTATCCACCTGACTAAGATCTACAAGATAACCATAGCTTGCGTCAAATCACAATCCTCATGGGATTGCCCTGACTCACTCAAGTAATACTTGGACGACCCAGTGCACTTGCTGGTTCAGTTGTGCGAAGTGTAATTCCACGCACCAAGTTTTTGGCGCCGTTGCTAGGGATTGTTCGAGTTTGGACAGCTAACGGATTATCTTGTTGCTTAGATTAGGTATTGTTTTTAATTTTGTTTGAGTCTTTTATTTTCTTCTTCTTTGTCGAAAAAAATAAAAAAATTTTCAAAAACCTTTACTTTTCTTTAATTCATCTTTGTTTTTGGTTTGAGTCTTTTGTTCTTGTTCTTGTTGAATTTTCAAATTTCTTGAGTCTTTTTCTAAAAATTTTAAAAAATAATGTCTTTTGTTTGACTCTTGTGTAAATTTTCAAGTTTGGTTCCCTTTGCATGTTCTTGTTTTCTTTTAATTCTTTGAGTTTTGTTCTTGGTGTTCTTCTTGACCTTCAAAGTGTTCTTGTTCTTCCTTTTGTTTTGATCTTAAAATTTTTAAGTTTGGTGTCTCTTTGTGTTTTTCCTTAAAATTTTCGAAAATTTAGTGTCCCTAGATCTAAAATTTTAAGTTTGGTGTCTTTTTGTTGTTTTTCCCTTTCTTCATTAAATTCAAAATCAAAAAAATAAAATATCTTTTCCTATCTTTCATTAATTTTCGAAATTCTTGCCCATTTGATTTCAAAATTTTTAAATTTGGTGTTTTCTTATTAGTCAAGTCAAGATTTAAATTTTAAAATCATATCTTTTAAAATTTGACTCTTTCTTATCTTATCTTTCTTTTAAAATTTAAATTTCAAATCTTTTAAAATTAAAAATGTATCTTTTTTATTTTGATTTCAAATCTTTCTAATTTAAAACTTATCTTTTCTTAACTTCCTTATCTTATCTTGCTTATCTAACTTTTCTTCTTTTCAATTTAAAACCTTTGCTATCTTATCTTCTTTTAAATTTTAATTTTAAAATCTTTTCAATTCTTATCTTATCTTGTTGACTTTTTCAAAAATTTTTAAAATCAAATCTTTTTTAATCTTCTATCTTATTTTATTTTCAAATCTTCTAATTTTCAAAAACTTCTTGCTTCTTTCTCTCTCTCCTTTTTTCGAAATTCAACAATTAATTTTCAAATCTTTTTAGTTAATTAACCTTTATTTCCGAATTCAATAAATAAATAAAATAAAAAACAAAATATTTTAATTCTTGTTTCTTTTCTTTCTTCTCAATTTTCAAATTCTTCTTCTCTTTTATTCGAATTCTTCTTCTCTCTTCTTCTATTTACATTCTTCTTTTCTTCTCTTCCTCACATTTCACAAGGAGTCCTCTCTTCTTGAACATAGAACTCCCATTCTTCTTCCTTCTTGTCTTCTTTTTCTTGTTTATAACCAGGAATAGAGACAAAGAGCCTTTCTTTAAACCTGATCTTGAACCTGGGAAGACTCTAAGGAGTCGTTTACAACAAGCTGAAGCACAATACTCCGGAAGAAACCTCACAGAGATTTTCGAACAAGAAGCTGAAAGCATGGCAGCTGAGCCTTATAATGAAGGAGATGCAAGGAAGGTTCATGGTGACTATACTATACCAACTTCTGATTTCTATGGAAAAAGTATATCCTTACCTGCCATTAGAGCTAACAACTTTGAGCTTAAGCCTCAGTTAGTCTCTCTTCTGCAACAGAATTGCAAGTTCCATGGTCTTCCACTGGGAGATCCACACCGATTCTTGTCAAAATTCTTGTAAATCAGTGACACTATTAAGACCAATGGAGTAGATCCTGAGGTCTACAGACTTATGCTCTTTCCCTTTGCTGTTAGAGATAGAGCTAAAATATGGTTCGATTCTCAACCTAAAGAAAGCTTAGACTCTTGGTAAAAGTTGGTCAATGCTTTATTAGCCAAATTCTTTCCTCCTCAGAAGATGAGCAAAATCAGAGTGAAAGTTCAAACCCTCAGACAAAAAGAAGGTGAATCCCTCTATGAAGCTTGGGAAAGATACAAGCAACTGATCAGGAGATATCCTTTTGACATGCTCTTATAATGGTCTATCCTAGGCATATTCTATGATGGTCTATCTGATATGTCCAAAATATCATTGGACAGTTCTGCAGGTGGATCACTCTACTTAAAGAAAATGCCTAAAGAGGCAAGAGAACTCATTGAGATGGTTACAAATAACTAATTCATGTACACTTCTGAGAGAAACACTGTGAACAATAAGGCAGCTCAGAAGAAAGAAGTTCTTGAAGTAGACACTCTGAATGCCATATTGGCTCAGAACAAGATCTTGACCCAGCAGGTCAATATGATCTCTTAGCATTTGACTGGAATGCAAGCTACAGCTGGCTGCACTCAAGAAGCTTCCTCTGAAGTAGAAGCTTATGATACTAACCAACCCATGATGGAGGAGGTGAATTACATGGGAGAACCCTATGAAAACACCTACAACCCTTCATGGAGGAACCATCCTAACCTTTCATGGAAGGATCAACAAAAGCCTCAACAAGGCTTCAATAATAATCAAGGTGGAAGAACCCATAACAGGTTCAACAACAGGCCACCATTCCTATTTTCTCAGGGACATATGGAGAACCCTAAGCAGAGCCTTTCTGACTTAGTCACTATAGTCTCCAGCCTTTCTAAGACCACTCATAGTTTTATAACTGAAACAAGATCCTCCATTAGAAATTTGGAGGTACAAGTTGCTCAACTGAGCAAGAGAATCTTTGAGACTCCTCCTGACACTCTTCCTAGTAACACTGAAGTCAACCCAAGAGAAGAGTGCAAGGCCATCACCACTGAGGATGAGGCCGAATCTGGAGAAACTGAGATGGCATTGAACACCAATGCGGAAGACCTCACTGGGTGTTCAAAGCCCAAGCTGGCACAGAAGCTGGCATTGAACGCTAGTGAGGAATACCTCACTGGGCGTTCGACACCCAAATAGGCATCAAAGCTGGCATTGAACGCCAGTCAGAAAGCCCTCACTGGGGCGTTCAACGCCCAAACTGGCAGAGAATCTGGCATTGAATGCCAGTAAGGAAGGTCTTACTGGGCGTTCAACGCCTGACTTGGCAAAGAAACTGGCGTTGAACGCCAGTGAAGGGATGCATGATGGGTGTTCAACGCCCAAAGAACCACCAGAACTGGCATTGAATGCCAGTAATGGCATACTAACTGAGTGTTTAGCACCCACTGAAGAAATTCCTATCCAAGAATTAAAAGAAGCCGAGGCTCATGTAGAGACCATAGTGTTCCCCTTGCATGCACTCCTGCAATGCATGAGTTCTGATGAATATTCACCCTCTGACGGGGAAGAGGACACTAGGGAAGACCAAGTTGCTCAGTACCTAGGAGCTCTCATAAAGCAAAATGCTAAGTTATTCGGTACAAAACCTTTAGAGGAAGAACCTCCAATGCTTACCAAAGAACTCAATCCTTTGGTACAGCAGAAGCTACCTCAGAAGCTTCCAGATCCCACACGCTTCCTAATTCCTTGCACCATAGGCACTATGACCTTTGAGAAGGCTCTGTGTGACCTAGGGTCAAGTATAAATCTCATGTCACTCTGTGTAATAGAGAAGCTGGGAATCTTTGAGGTATAAGCTGCAAACATCTCACTAGTAATGGCAGACAAATCAAAGAAGAGAGCATATGGCTTAGTAGAGGATGTATTAGTAAAGGTTGAAGAACTTTACATCCCTGCAAACTTCATAATCTTAGATACTAGTGAAGATGAGGATGAATCCATCATCCTTGAAAGAACTTTCCTAGCCACTGCCAATGCTATCATTGACGTAGCTAAGGGAGAACTGATTCTACAACTAGGGGAGGATCACATCTTGTTCAAGATGCCTCACCCCAACTCTCCCTCTGAAAAAAGAGAGATAACTATACAACACTTAGTATTCCAACAATCTCTATCAGTGCAGAGCTTTGCTAAGCTCCCAAACACCAATTCTAAGTTTGGTGTTGGGCAGCCATCAACCAGCACTGAGAACAAAGGTACTAAGAAGAAAGTACCTAAAGGCTAGAGGGACAAGAAAGTCCCCACTGAAGGCCTCTCACCTGGCATTAAATTTGTCTTCACCAAGAAGCCAGTCATACCATATACAGTGAGTAGTGTCCTGTCTCTAGAGCATGTGAAGCTCATTCATGAGAAGACAGGAAGAAAGTTCACTGTAAGAGGCAAAATTCTGGGCCCATATCAATCTCCATAAGGAGCTAACCATCAAGCTAGTGACGTTAAAGAAGTGCTTGTTAGGAGGCAACCCAATCCAATTTAGTTATTTTTATTTCCTCTAATTCCTTAAATTTGTTTTTTTTTTTTGTTATTTCTTTAGATTCATGATCATGTGCGGTAGTGGGAACAGAGATAGAAAGGTTCAGTAATGAAAACAAAACACTCTGGATAGAGTGTCTTGTTGGCGTTGAATGCCAGCCACGGGCATAGCCTGGCCGTTCAACGCTCCAACGGCAGCATAGCTGGCGTTGAACGCTAGCCAAGAGCATAGTGCTGGGCGTTCAACACCCATGAAGATGGGCAGGGAATTTGAATTCCCTAGCCTCTCAGGACTAGTGGGTTCTACAGCATCTTTACCTACCCCACTTCTTCCCTCTTCTTTTTGACCCTTCCCCATACACTCTTCCCTATAAATCCTAGCCCAATCACATCCATATAACTTCCCTAAAACCATCATAACTTCCACCAACCCCCACCCAATTCAAAATCAAATTTTCCTCCCATTTACCCCACCCATGACCGAACCCTAACCTAGCCCACTCCTATAAATACCCCCTCTTACTAACCCTTCATACACACACTTCATACACTCTAAATCCCCCCTGGCCGAATTACTTCTCTCCCTCCATCTCCATATATTTTCTTCTTCTTCTACTCCATTCTTCTCTTTTATTTAGTTTTGCTCAAGGTCGAGCAAAGCTTTTAAGTTTGGTGTGAGAAAAGCGTTACTTTTTGCTTTCCATTACCACTTATGGCACCCAAGGTCGGAGATGGAGAGATTCATAACCAAAGCCCACCAAGACCACTTCTATGAAGTAGTGACAGAGAAGAAGGTGATCCCTGAGGTCCCTTTTAGGCTTAAAAAGAATGAGTATCTGGAAATCCAAAGAGAGATCCAGAGAAGAGGTTGGGAAGTCCTAACCAATCCCATCTAAGAGGTTGGAATCTTAATGGTGCAAGAGTTCTATGCTAATGCATGGGTCACAAAAAACCATGACATTAGTGTAAACTCGAATCCCAAGAATTAAAGCACCATGGTCCGAGGAAGAATCTTGGACCTTAGTCCAAAAAGTGAGGTTGGCGTTACTTGCCTTTGATACAAGGAGACCCACATCCTTACACTAGAAGAGTTAACTTTGATCAGAGACTAGATCAAGTGCTCTCAGACAACTGTGTGGAAGGAGCACAATGAAAAAGGGATTCCCAAGGCAAGCCTACTAAACTAAGAGGGCTTGCCCTCAAGCCCGAAGCTAGAGGATGGTTGGAATTCATCCAACGCTCTATCATCCCTACTAGCAATCGGTCAGAAGTGACCATAGACCGAGCCATCATGATCCATTGCATCATGATTGGGAGTGAGGTGGAAGTACATTAGGTGATACCTCAAGAATTGTACAAGATATCTAAAAAGCCCTCTACCGAAGCAAGGTTGGCATTCCCTCACCTCATTTGTCACCTATGCAATTCAGCTGGAATTGTCATAGAGGGAGACATCTTCATTAAGGAGGACAAGCCCATCACTAAGAAGAGGATGGAGCGAACTAGAGAGTATGCACATGAGCCTGTGACCGCCTTAGCAAGAAATCCCTGGGATACCTTGACGTTAGGATTTTTTCCAGTAAAGAAGTTCATAAAAACAAACGCGTTGTAGATATAGTCTCTAAACCGATAGAAATCCCTTCGTACAAATGTTTTGGTTGTCACAAGTAACAAACCCCTTTTAAAATTGATAACCGAGTATTTAAACCTCGGGTCGTCTTCTCAAGGAATTGCAGGGAAGTATGTTCTTATTATTGGTTATGAAGATTGTAAATTGGGGGTTTTGGAAGTAAGGTGGGAATATGTTATATGACAAGTAAAATAAAATAATAATAATAAAATCTCTTGGCAAGGAATAAGAAATTGGAAGTCCAGACTTAGTTATCCTTATCAATAACAATGGAAGTTGAATCTTAATTCCACTTAGTTAACCTTTACTAAAGCAAAGGAAAGTCAAGGGACAAATTGGTTTGATCTTCGAATCCTATTTATTTCCTAAGAAAAGATTGGGATTATTGAAGTTCAACTCAATTGGCAAGATAACAATTAACAATTATGCTATTAAGTTGGATAATTCCTGAGTTACTGATTTTTTAACCAAGACCAAAAGGGGAAAAGTAAATCTACTGGAATAAGAATGCCTTCAGATGGGAAGCAATAATCATGTAAATAAAAGAGAGCAATAATAACTAAAATACCTCAAATAACATTAATTCAAGTAATCTGGAACAGTTCATAAACTAAATTGAGAAAATAAATAAAAATAAAGAACCTGGGATTGAGAGTTACTCCTAAAACTAAGAGAAGTCCTAAATCCTAAGAGAGAGAGAGGAGAAAACCTCTCTCCAAACTAAATCTAAATCATGAGAAGTGAATTATGAGAGCCTCCCTATGAATGGATGCAGTCCCCCACTTTATAGCCTCTAATTTGTGTTTTCTGGGCCACAAACTGGGTCAGAAACAGTCCAGAATTTGCTGGTTTTGAATTTTGCCACGCTGGATTTCCGTCACTGCGATGCGGCTGCATGGATCACGCGGTCGCGTCGCCTAGTGTCAGGGGAACTATAACATATTATAAATCAAATCGAAGCCCCGGACGTTAGCTTTCCAACGCAACTGGAACCGCGTCGTTTGGATCTCTGTAGCTAAAGTTATAGCCGTTTGAGTGCGAAGAGGTCAGGCTGGACAGCTTAGCAATTTCTCCAACTTCTTGTATTCCTTCCACTTTTGCATGATTTCTTCTCATCCTCCAAGCCATTCCTGCCTTATAATATCTGAAAATACTTAACACACATATCAAGGCATCTAATGGTAATAAGAGAGGATTAATAATAAGCAAATATAAGATCAAAGAAGAATGTTTTCAATCAAAACACATAATTAGGAAGGAAATATAAAACCATGCAAATAGTATGAATAAGTGGGTAAAGAGTAGATAAAAACCACTCAATTGAGTATAAGATAAACCATAAAATAGTGGTTTATCAACCTCCCCACACTTAAACACTAGCATGTCCTCATGCTAAGCTCAAGAGAAGCTATAAAGATGAAGAGGAATGGTATGAAATGCAACCTATGAATGCAACTACATGCTAAATTCTTTGACTTACTTGGTTAAGAGTAAATAAGTTCTCCAAGACAAATACAAACCAATTTCCACTAATTCAAATCATACAATAAAAAGCAAGTGAACTTGTAAGAAGACAGCTCATGAAAGCAGGGAACATAGAATTTAAGCGTTGAACCCTCGCTGGAAGTGTATATCACTCTAATCTCTCAAGTGTATAGGATTATTCACTCTACTCTTCTCTAGTCATGCTTTCTAAACCTTGTTCTTCATCTAACCAATCAACAAAAATTTAATGTACCAATGCAAACATCATGAGGTCTTTTCAAGGTTGTAATGGGACTGAGGTAAAGGTAAGGATATATGTATGGCCAAGTGAGCTATAATATGAATCTTCAATTAACCTAAGCTCTCACCTAATATACATATACTCTATATACTTTTAAATTCATGCCTAGCTACCCATAATTCCTACTTTTGTATAATTCCCATACTCATGTACCAAATTTTCTTTAATTTTTATCACATGTGCATTGATCTTTTATTAACTTAACATCGGGGTAATTTTGTCCCCTTATATATATATATATATATATATATATATATATATATATATATATATATATATATATATATATATATATATATATATATATATATTTTTTTTTTTTTTTCTCTTCTCTTTTTTTTTTGGTAGAGAATTAAACATAACTTATCAATGCACATGGATTTTTCTATTATTTTTCTATTTTGGTCTTTCATGAGTAGGTTCCCAAATTCCTAATATTCAAATAAATTAGAAACATGTTACATTCCCTTATCAACCCATGTTCCCAAAATTTCCCCACACTTATTTGCTACACAATCTCTATCTTAAGCTAACCAAAGATTCAATTGGGATAATTAATTTGTTTTCCGCTTAAGGCTAGTGATGTGGTTATAGAACAGAAGGGGATTAAAAGCTCAAGGGGGCTAACAAGGGTGATGTAAAAGGTAGGCTAATTTTGGGATAAGTGAGCTAAAATCAAACAATGGCCTCAATCATATGCAAGCATGTAAACACACTAAATATTGGACATATAGAATGGAACAAAAAAAATAGATTACAATCATAGAGAAGGAAATACACAGGAATAAAATATTTATGGTTAAATAATGTAACCATATAAATAAGCTCAAATCTCACAGGTTGTGTGTTCTTTGGCTTAAAAACCATGTTCCAAATACAACTTCAAACAAGTTTTAACATAAAAATTTTCATTTTAAATTAGTGAAAATTTTCAAAAATAGGGTCCTAAAAAGAATTTTATTATTTTAACCAAGTAGTAACTAAATGCACAAAATCAAATAAACATGCAATCAAATATGCAGATGCAACAATGAACAAATTAACATTGGTGTTAAAATAGGAAATAAGTAACCCATGGAGATCGGTATCGACCTCCCTACACTTAAAGATTGCACCGTCCTCGGAGCATGCTAAGATGTGCAAGTGGATGGGGGTTGTGGTTCCTCAGCAGGGGCTCTTTTTGTTCATTTCCTTGCTGTTGATTTGGGAATGGCTTTCTCATTTCCTTTCTTGGTGGCCATCCTGAAAAAGGGAAGAGAAAGTAAATTAAATTCAAAGAGATATATATAGCAAGGAAGACAACGGAAAAGGTGGTGATGGATGCACATTAAGATATAACTGACATTATCACATGCTCGCGAGTACATGTGAAAAGCCAACAATGGGAAATAGCTAGTGCATGTAAAGACAAGTGAATGCAAGGTGTTTATTGGCATGCCGGCAAAGGGCATGAGTAGCATAGACCAAGCAATACTTTGTAACAAACCATCACATTTGTATTGACAATTAATTTCAATTAATACAATAGTAAAGGGAGTTTATGAAAAGCAAGCATTCAGAGTAGTAGGATAAAAGATACTGAAAAGTAGTGCACAATGCCATACGGGCGTTTTCACAAACACATAACATGCATGTTAAATAATCTAGTGAAAATAATAAATTGAACATGCAAGCAACCCTTTAAAAATAAATATATATAATTGTCAAATAATTCCTCTAATAATCCACAAGTAAAATATAGAAATAATGACCCAAATAAATTTTTAACACCAATGAAAATAATGCAATGAATAAAAGTATGTAAATAAAATAAAATAAAAAGAAAAATAAGAGAGATGAGAAGGGAAAGAAGATAAGAAAGGAAGAAGAAAGAAATAAGAAAAGATAAGAAAAATAAGGATTAGAGAAGAAAAGATAAGAAATTTGGCTGTTCTGGATAATCTGTGCGCCGCTGGTGACGCGGACGCGTGAGTGACGTGGTCGCGAGGTGCGTGATAAGGTCAGGTGATGCGGACGCGTGGGTCACACGATCGCGTGGCCTGTTTTGTGCGATTGGCGCGAGTGCAGCCTCGTGGTCGCGCAACTCTCTGTTCGAAACTCTTTTTTGCCAAAATTCTGGGTGACGCGATCGCGTGGGGCATGCGATCGCGTGAGTGTCCATCATGGGGATATGACGCAGACGCGTGAGGCACGCATTGGCGTGGTGAGGCTTGGGCTACCAGCACGAGTCCAGCCCAACTCCAGCTCAACTTTCGGCCATGCACCCGGTTGACGTCGATTTTCAGGTCACACAGCCGCGTGGGTGACGCGGTCATATGGGAGGCCATTATTCCCAGGTGACGTGGACGCGTGGCGCATGCGTCCACGTGGGTAGAATTGTGCCACTGGCACGCCTCCAGCCTCGCTCCAGCGTGACTCTCTGTTCGTTTTTATTTTCTCTTCTCTCCTTGCGACGCGGACGCGTCGCTGATGCGGTCGCGTCGCGTGGCACTTTTTTTTTTTGTAGAAAGCTAAACTAAAATCATAAATATATGGAATACCTCAAATAAAATACATTCAAAGTAGTAAAATCTAACATGAAAAAGTTCATAAGCCAATTGGAAAAATAAATAAAAAAAAGAACCTGGGATTGAGAGTTACTCCTAAAACTAAGAGAAGTCCTAAATCCTAAGAGAGAGAGGAGAAAACCTCTCTCCAAACTAAATCTAAATCATGAGAAGTGAATTATGAGAGCCTCCCTATGAATAGATGCAGTCCCCCACTTTATAGCCTCTAATCTGTGTTTGCTGGGCCGCAAACTGGGTCAGAAACAATCCAGAATTCGCTGGTTTCGAATTTTGCCACGCTGGATTTCTGTCACTGCGACGCGGCCGCATGGATCACGCCGGCGCGTCGTCTAGCTTTAGAGGAACTATAATATATTACATATCAATTTGAAGCCCCGGACGTTAGCTTTCCAACGCAACTAAAATCGCATCGTTTGGACCTCTGTAGCTAAAGTTATAGCCGTTTGAGTGCGAAGAGGTCAGGCTGGACAGCTTAGCAATTTCTCCAACTTCTTGTATTCCTTCCACTTTTGCATGCTTTCTACTCATCCTCCAAGCCATTCCTGCCTTATAATATCTGAAAACACTTAACACACATATCAAGGCATCTAATGGTAATAAGAGAGGATTAATAATAAACAAATATAAGATCAAAGAAGCTTGTTTTCAATCAAAACACATAATTAGGAAGGAAATATAAAACCATACAAATAGTATGAATAAGTGGGTAAAGAGTAGATAAAAACCACTCAATTGAGTACAAGATAAACCATAAAATAGTGGTTTATCATACCTCAAGGGATTCAATTTCCTCCTCAAGGCTATTGGGACCAACTGCATAATTCTCTTGGAGAATTAAACACTAATATGGAGCAATTGAGGTTGGAGCATCAAGAGCATTCCACCATCCTCAATGAAATAAGAGAAGATCAAAGGGCTATGAGGGAAGAACAATAGAGACAAGGGCGTGACATTGAAGAGATCAAGCACTACATTGGATCCTCAAGGAGGATTAGTAGCCGCCATCACTAAGGTGGATTCGTTCTCTTAATCCCCTTTTCTTATGTTATTTTTCTGTTTGCTGTTATATTTTATTGTCTGTTCTCTTGTTCTAGTTGCATGATCATCTATGTCTTAAAGCTATAAAATGTTCCATATATCTCTCACCTTAGAAAAAAAAATTTATTTAAAAGAACTGAGAGATATATGATTTTTGAGTTCTATAATAAGAAAAATCAATTATTTTGATGTGGTGGCATTGCTTTTGTTTTTTAAATGTATGAATAAAAAGTGCATAATTGAAGTTGAAATTAAGAATGTTGGCTCTTGAAAGAATGATGAAAAAGGAAAAGTATTATTGGTAATCTGAAAAATCCTAAACAAATTGATTCTTGAAGCAAGAAAAAGCAGCAAAAGGAAAACGAAAAAGCATGTTGCAACAAAAGAAAAAAAAAATAAATATATCTATGCATGCGAAAAAAAAAGTAAAGCAGAAAAAGCCAATAGCTCTTTAAACCAAAAGGAAAGAGCAAGAATCCAAAGATCTAAATAGTGTGCTTAAGAACTCTGGACACCTCTATCTTGGGATTTGGTGCGCGGAATTACACTTTGCACAACTGAACTAGCAAGTGCACTGGGTCGTCCAAGTAATACCGGAGTGAGTCAGCGTCGATCCCACGAGGATTCTTTGCTTGAATCAAGCTGTGGTTATTTTGTAGATCTTAGTCAGGTGGATAGAAAAGTTGTTTGTTTGTTTAAAGCGCATAAAATTAAAATAAGGATAACTGTTGCGAGGTTTACCTGAAATAGAGTGGTCGATCTCGGGTGAGACCTTGTAGTCTTGTTATAGCTGTCGCTTCCGACTTGTCGTAATAGAGGAATTGCTCAGTCCTCGATCTCCGGTGGGTGGTGGTACCTGCAAGAGACTCTGATGCTTAAGTCAGTACGGGCTTTAGGCAGGTTTTTTGTAGAATTGGAGTATGAGTTATACATGGGTGCTCCAATGTATTTATAGTAGTGTTTGGTGATATTCCCTTGAGATAACTTTGTTATCTTATCTTTATCTTTTGTGGGTGAGATCATTATCTTTGGCTAACCGCCTTCTAGTGGGCGATGGATCTTTTACCGTGGGCCTCCTTAGGCCTCTGTGGCGATTCGCCCGAGCTCTTTAAGAAGAGGTCGGCGGTGGACCAACCTTTAAAGAGGTCAGTCGCTTTGTCTTTGTCTAACCCGGACCTTACAGTTCGGTCCAGGGTATGAACAATGCCCCTGCTTTGAGCTTCGACCTTTCTATGAGATCGTGCTTTCTGAACCTCGATCTCTTTGGGGAAGTCGTGCTCAAGCATCTTTCTTGGTTGCTCCCAGTTTGCTTTATTCTCGTGCGATTTTCGCATTTTTTAATGCTTTCGAAACGCGAAGCATTTTTGCTTTTTAATGCGGCATTATTTCCGAGTGAGTTAACTTCCTTAGGAGCGTGCGAGTGCTTTTAAAGCCTTTTGATTGGGCTTTTATCCCTTTTGCCATTTCATTTTCCTCTTTGCTTTTTGTTTGAAATCAAAGGGGTTTTCTTTTCTTCAGTTTCTTTTGCTTTTATCTTTTTCACTCTGTCTCTGTGAAAAGCTTTTTTGTCTGGCTCTTTTGATTTTGCTTCAAGCTCTCTCTTTTCTGAAGTCTTCGAGGCGCTCGTGGATCTTTCACATCTTTTGCTGGGAATCTTGTTGCTATCGCTCCTTTCTTCATCGCAGGTTGGTATTTCTGCTTTGCGTGTTTTCATGTTTCCCTTCCTGATCATGATTTCTCCATTTGATGTTTTATTTTGTGGTGTATGCTTCTATTTTTCTTTCAAAATTTTGATCTTGCTTCATTTTTTTGGTTTCGAAAAAGGTTGAAGCTTTTTGATTTCCTGTTTGTTAGTGGGGCTATGGTTTTTGACTTTCTTTTCTTTCTGTATCTGCATTGCCTCCAAAGGGTGCCTCTGGGTTTTGGTGGTGATCCTTGAGTTTGATAAATCCTTGGGGCGCCCTTTGTTTGTTACGTTTGCTTTTTGTTGGCTATATTTTCATCTCCTTATTTGTGGCTGAGTTGTTTGGTAGTGATGCCCCTTCTGTTTTCTTGCTGTAGCTATAGTTTTTATGTCTACTCGTAGAAACATTGTTGAAATATCCATAAAGGTTCCTCCTGGTATGGCTGACTGGTTAGATTCTATAGTGTTAGGGTGTGTTTCTATGGCAGATCCGGAATACTGTGAGAAATTTAAGAGATTTTATAGGGTCTGTGAAAATAGGGAGGACAAGAAAAACTACAAGCAGGTGTCCCCGGCCCCGAGGAGAGGGTTAGTTTTCCTCCATTAAGTCAGGTGGAATGTCCCTTCTTTTATGCATATGACTGCTTCTTCACCAAGTTAGGTGTTACCCTGCCATTTACTGAGTTCGAGTCTGACCTCCTATGGAACTGTAACCTTGCACCTTCTCAGCTTCATCCTAACTCCTGCGCTTTTATGAAGATTTTTCAGCTGCTCTGTGATGCACCATGATAAACCCCAGTTTCGTGGTTTATCTTGTGCTTATTTTAGGGGATTTTATCACCTTTTCCCACATTTATTCAATGAAATAGCATGGTTTTGTAATTCTCCCTTGAAATGTACTTAAGTGTAAAAACATACTTTTTAGGCCCTTAAATTGGTGATTTTAACTCACTTTAATTTCATTCGGTGCCTTGATGTGTCTGTTGAGTGATTTCAGGTTCATAAGGCAAGTATTGGATCGAAGAAATAAGGAGAAAAGCATACAAATTGGAGAATACATGAGGAAACAAGAATTGGGAATGCATCAATGGGCGCGTACGCGTACAAGACGTGCGCGCGCAGAAGTGGCTTTGCATAGAGATGCGCACGCGTACATGCCGCGTACGCGCGGATGAAGAAACAGCCAATCGACGCGCACGCGCACATGGCGTGTACGCGCCGATACTCACACGTGACCCACTTAAAGGCAAAATGCTGGGGGCAATTTCTGAGCTGCCCAGACCCAAATCCAAATTTTTTTTGAGTGTATTTCATGCAGAATTGAAGTCCAAGCAAAGGGGGAGTAATTAGTTAATCAACATGAGCCTTTAGTTAGTTTTCTAGAGAGAGAAGCTCCTCCTTCTCTCTAGAATTAGGTTAGGATTAGGTTAAATTGTCTTGGATCTTAAATTAATTACTTGATTTCATCTTGTTTCTTTTATAATTTCTCATTTATACATCTTGTCTTTCTTAGTTGTAATGTTAATTTCTCATTTTGCTATCTTTTATGTTGATGAACATTGTGGATCTAATTTACTTTTAATGCAAATTTATGTTTCCATGTCTCTTTTATGTCTATCTTCATTGATATTGTTGAGTTATTGCTTATGTTAGTTATGGGTTTCCTTAATTTTAGCATTTTGTGATGTTTACTTTTATTGCACATTAGGTGTTCGATAGAATGCTCTCACTAGTTTTTGAGTAGTTCTCTTGACCCTTGGCCTAGGCTAAAGGGATTGAGTGATCTTGAGTCCATGGGCTTCATTGAATTGGTGATTCTAGAACCCCTGGAGATCAATTTGAGAACCATTGACTCTAGCCTACTACTAAGTTAATTAGTAGCTAGGTTGGGACTTATGGATTGATGTTGATCAAGCCATTTGATATACTCCAAGCCTAGGAGTAGACATTGCATACTTAAGGCTTTAGTGAGTAGACCTAATGAGCTTGGTTCCTTATAATTATCAATATTTGATTTGTTGAAAAGGATGGTGATCTCAATTACCTAAGTCTTAGCCAAGAGTTCTTTATCTTGCTTTCTCTAATCACTTGCTTGATTTACCTTTTCTTGTTCCTCTTATAAACCAAAACCCGTTTGCCCCTTCATAGCCAATAATGGACCACTTCATTGCGATTCCTTGTGAGACGACCCGGAGTCTAAATACTTCGGTTAATTCTTATTTGGGGTTTGTTATTTGTGACAACCGAAATTTTTGATGTGAGAATTGTTTGTTGGTTTGGAGCTATGCTTACAACAAAATTATTATTTCTATGAGAGAAATTCTAGACCACCGAGCGAAAATCTCATTATCAATATGGCGCCGTTGCCGGGGATTTGCAATGGTGCTATGTTATTGGCTATCATATATATTGTGAATAGCTTGCTTTTTGGTTTGTTTGTAGGTTTTGCTAGTTTATGGACTTAGTTTCCTTTATTTCTTGTTAGCTTTTGTTCTTTTTATTTCCTCTTGACACTATGAATTCTCATCCTTTAGGTTATGAGTGTGCTTTAAACTACGTTGTAGGAAATGGAAGCTTCAATGAGGATGTGCATAAAGGATTTGGAAATCAAAGATGGGAGGAGCCCCAAGCTTATGGACAACCTTCTTGGCAACAACCTCCTCCAACTCTCATGGGTATAATCCTAATCCTAATGCATACCAATCCAATGTGTGTGATGACCCTTATTGTGACTGTCAACCACAACCACAACATGCATATGAACCCCCTCTTCAACATAGCCCCCCACCATACTCACAAGTCTTATACCACCATTCACCTCCAGATGACCCTAGCCCATACCCACCATACCAACCACCATATGAACCATATCTAGAGCCACCACCATTCCAACACCAATATGCCCAAGAACCATAGAGTCCACACACACCACCTCAAGAATTTCACCAATATGAACCACCTTCCAACTACAACAACCTTCCCTCAAACAATGAAACCTCTCTTCCACCACCACCTCCTGATGAAACCCTCATGTTAGAATTGACAGACCTTGAATCTCGTATCTTAAGGCGACAAGAGGAGGATGAAAATAAGTTTAAGGAGTTAAGAGCAAGGATGCCTAGCATAGTAGAAGCCGTGAGTCACCTAACATCCCACCTAAGCTCATGCACCCTAAGTACTCCCATTGATGAATGTGGAGAAACAATCAAGGAGCCTAGTAAGGGAGTGAACTTGAAGCTTCATGGTGAGAAAGAGGAGTTAAAGCAAGAAGTGCAACAAGAGGAGAAGGTAGAGATTAGTGAACAAAAGGAAGTAGTGGGTGGATGTTTAGGATATGTTGAGCACATAAAGGAATCTCAAGTTGAAGAGCCCTCTTCCGTGGAGTGTGGAAAGGATGTTAAAGAGGAGAGTAATATTGCGGAAGTAGATAGAGAGTTGAAGGAGATTGATCAAGAAGTGGATTCCATTATTAGTGATTTTTTGCCCACATTGATCAATCCCCTTGACGATCTTGTTGAGCCTTCTCCCAGTGGACTAGAACGCAATGTTGAGGAGGATGTGCAACCTCCAAGGCATATTGTGATTAAAGAATTGGAAGAAGTGTCCCAAGCAACAAGCCCCCTTATATATGATGATTCCGCATCAACATATGACCCTTTCGAGTTTGAAGAGTCCTTCCCTAATATGCCTAGACTTGATGATGAGGTAGACTTCACTAAACCTCCTATCTATGATGAGAGTGATGGAGAAGAGATAGAAGAAATTGGTGAAGAAGAATGTGAACTTGAGGAAGCTTGGCAAGAAGAGGAAATTGAAAAACCTTGCCAAGTGGTGGAAGCCTCTAGAAGATGGTGGACAGGAGTAGAACGTGCTTTATCAAGATCTTTGGGAACTCCTCCACCTAGGTTGTCATCAAATCCTTCATTTGAGTGGGTAAAACTTCTAACTCTCAACTTTATTATTCCACTAGAATTTGGTTTACTTGAAATGGATGGCCAACATAGGGCGCTTTGTGGGATTAAGCGAAAGAGGAGGATGTTTAGTGGTTGGCGTTGTAAATCTAGACTCATTATGGTTGGAAGCTCAAAATTGAAGAGCATGGATTGGTTTCATGCTCAATTAAATGGGTCTAGGAGATTAGTTTGGTGCTTTCATGAGAATTCGGCTTTTTTGTCACCCGGACGGAATCAAGGCGATCAACTAGAAGACGGGTGCAAAGATAAGATATGGGACCCTGGATCACACTACGAAAATCAATTTTGGGAACTCATATCTTGGAGGGAACCTCACCCAAGCTTGGTGAAGATGGTTGGAAATTCTGACGACCGATTGAAGGACAAGTACTCTTGGAGGTTCAGAGATGGATAGAAACATAAACCACCTTGACAAGGAGCCTCCCAAATGTCAAACTTAAGGACTTAAACCAAAAGTGCTTGGTGGGAGACACCCTACCATGGTAAACTCTTTCCATTCTCTTGTAGATATAATGAATGAATGAATTGAGTTCCATTGTATATAGCTTCCTTACCTCCTTAGCACATTTTGCTTTGCTTGCTAGGTTGTTTATAAACTCTATGCCTTAATTAGGGATGATTCTTTGAATTTGAGTTTTTGCTTGGATTGCAAGTTTCCTCAATTTGTTTGAAAAATCCCCAAAAATTCAAAAATATATTTTATTTTGCATCTTAGCTGGTTTTAGAGTCATAGAGGAGATTGGCAGGATTTTGAGCTCTTCTTGGTGCTTTTGAAAAAAAAAAAAAACAGCCACACGCAAGCGCACAATGCGTGCGCACCGGCTGTGCATTTCGCACTTTCAGGGCCAAGGACCAGAGAGTTGTGTCACTTTTGGGCCAACTCTGGGCCTTAATCCACGTGGATGCGTACGTGACGCGTCTGCGTCCCTTTGTGTATCCCTACCCACGCATTGGCCCACCTAGCGCCTCCGCGTCCCATCATCGTTCAACTCATCCACGCGCAAGCGCACATTGCGTGCGTGCGTCGATGCATTTTTTCATCACCCAGGCCAAAGACTCGAGAGTTATGCCAACTCTGAGCCACTTTTGTGCCTTTGGCCCAGCTCACTCGCGCAAACGCGTACCGTACGCGTCCGCGCCCATTCTCGCACCTCTCATCCACGCGCAGGCGCATATGACGCTCCAGTGCCACTTCATTATTCTCCCATCCACGCGGACGCACGCGGTGCGCGCTCGCGTAGATTCAAAATTTCACTTACCCAGGGACGCGAAAGCCCTAGCGCAGTCGTGCCCCAACTCCTTTTCTTCTCCAACGTTCCATTTCCTCTTCTCTCCCTCCATAACCAGCTCTGCAACCAACACCCTCCACCTCCGGCGACCACGTTCCGCCACCATCAACCGCCGTGCAACCGTCTCACTCTTCCCTTCTACCTTTTCTCTCTCTTCCTCTATTTCCTTCTCTCTCTCACTCTCACAATTCCACCGCCGCTGCAGCCGCGACCTCCATTGTCGCCGGCAAGTATCCCGCAACCCCACCATCGCGACACTTCTCACCCTCTCTCTTCTTCCTCCCTTCCTCGCCCTCTCTTTCTCACTCCACCCCCCTGCTCTGTCTCTGGCTCTGTCCCGCGCCACCTGAGAGCCACCACAAGATCCACTGCGCCGCCACCATTCCTGGGTAGCGCCACCGTTCTGCTACTTCTTCTCCTTTCCCTTTTCAAATTCTTTCACTCTCTGCCTCTGCATTCCAGGTTCCATACCCTTACCCCTGTTTTGTTCTCTGTTTCTTTACTACTTAATTAATTTTGTTAGTTAGTGTTAGAATAGATTATTTTTTAAATTTTGTATGTTAGGTTAGATAGAGATATATTATGTTAGGTAGTTAGGATGTGGTTAGAGGATTCTAGGCCTGATAAGTGCTCCGTTCCTGTTTATCTGTTGAAATGCATAATCTTTGCTTGCTGAGTAATGGTTCATGCATTGCTCTATTGCCATATTAATGCTGCTTTGCTGCTATTTCATTGTTGCATATTGACTTCTATTTGTGATCTTCAGTTTGCTACTGCATATATGCAATCCTTGTTTTTTTGTGTCGTTGTAAATCAATTTGGATTCATATACTTGTATTTTGCTGCTATTTGGTATCCGGGAATAGCCAATTTACTGCTGAAATACTGCCGGATTTTTCCTAACCATGTTTCATGAAATAACATTATTTTATTTGGTGCAACAAGCTTCTATTCATCGAGATTCTGTGTCAATAGAATTTTGTTTGCTAAATGGTTTTGGAAACTTCTCAAGAACTTGTTTACAAGTTTTATTCATGCTTATCATATTCTTTGCTTGTTTATATTGCTGCTTTACTTCTATGCATTGAGTAGTTTGAATAAATTTTCAAATTGACTATAACTTGAAACTCTTTTGAGATTTTGTGCCTCTTTTGCATAAACTCACAAGTTTGAAGGTTTTTAATCTATGTAGCTGATTTGATTCATTATATTCATGCCTAATTTGCATTAAGTCACATAGATCATGAGCTTTTCCATTCTTGTTTCAACTTGTGACTTTCATGCCTCATTGAATTTGGTGTTAAATGTTTCTTGATTGACTTGTTTTCCAATGTTTCGATTTTACCAACACCAATTAATACAACCCTGGTGATCTTTACATTGATTGATGACTTGTTTTCATATTGGTTGCTTTTTGGCATTATCATATTCCATCATCACTGACTATGTGCATTTCATGGTTGTGAGTATGCTTGCACCCGAATTTTGTACACTTCTTTTAATTGTGCCGATAACTGTCATATCACTGATTTTTGAACTAATTTCTAACTCTAACTTGATTAACTAAATGATTTCTTCCTTTTGTTTTGAACATAACTCCTTTAATCATTCTTTTGAATATGGCATTTCTTAGGCTAATTGAATAAGCATTATGCAATTGTGGTTTGAATTCTTGGTTTGTGACTTGGTTTGAATTCTGAATTTTGTTACTTGCATTCCAAGAATTCTCTTTTCTTCACTCACTTCATGAATATGTCTTACCTTGAGTGCTTTACATCTACTTGGCTAGCTACTTATATCATACCATATCTGTTTTTTTTTTTTCAGGATGTCGAAAAAAGGAAAAGCCATAGCTACCAACTCAAAGAAGAGGAAGCGCTCTAAAGCCTCTACCCCTTCTCCTTATGCCAATTATGCTAAGAATCTGCTGAATGACGTGGAAAAAGAGAATCAATTGTTACCATCCACGGACCCAATCAAGTTTTCCAATCTCTACTGTGAGCTTTGCTTCACTAAATATCGGAAGACAAATCTGAATATTGAAAAGAATCTGGTCCTTCACAACGACGTGAGACACGCCATCAATGCCCGTATTCTGGAATTGGGCTTAGATTTTGTTGATAGGGATTTGGGGAGGATAAATACTTCGTGGGTGGAGGAATTCTACCGCAACTTCTTTCGTGCCACTCTTGATTCAGTCCACCTGAGGGGTAGGGAGATCTTGATCACTGAGGTAGCTATTGGGGAGGCATTGCTTTGCCGACCTCGTACTGATGACACATGCACCTATCAGCAGGCAGAGGTAGCTATCCACTGCATGACCTTTGATTATGAGGTACTGAAGCGCATGATTGCCACACCGGACGCCCCTTGGGTGATGGATTCTGGCAACAAGAAGCCCAAGAGGATGTTATTCACTTATTTGTCGAGAGAGGCTAATACTTGGCAGCATATATTCGCCCATTATGTCTTTCCCACCACTCACCTTTCAGAGATTCCGATGGATATGCTACTTCTGAATGGTTGTGTCATGGAGGGGAAGGAGGTAGACTTCCCCCAGTTAATCAGGCAGAGCATGTGGCACGCACACATCTGTGGCCTACTGCCATTTTCTACATTGGTCACCAGCATGATTGAGCTAGCTGATGTCCCATAGGAGGACGATTACGTGATACCACCACCCCCCAGATGACGACGACAGGAAGGTTACTATTCCGTGGGGTGGGTGGGTGCACGAGAAGCCTCCACCCAGACACTATTCTCGAGGTAGAGCAGTGGTGGAGGCAGCTCAGCCTTCATCCTCCACAGCAGTCATGAGCGGATAATTTATACACTTTTTGGCATTATTTTTAGGTAGTTTTTAGTAGGATCTAGCTATTTTTTAGTATATTTTTACTATGATTTTGTGTGTTTTTCTGTGATTTCGGGTATTTTTTGGCTGAAATTGATGGACTTGAGCAAAAATCTGATTCAGAGGCTAAAAAAGGACTGTAGAGTTGTTGGATTCTGACCTCCCTACACTCAAAATAGATTTTCTGGAGCTATAGAAACCCAATTGGTGCGCACTCAATTGCGTTGGAAAGTAGACATCCAGGGCTTTCCAGCAATATATAATAGTTCATAATTTATCCGAGTTTTGATAACTCAAACAGGTGTTTGAACGCCCACTTTCTACCCTATTCTGGCGTTAAACGCCAGAACTGGCATAAAAGCTGGAGTTAAACGCCCAAACTGGCACCAAAGCTGGCGTTTAACTCCAAGAAGAGTCTCTACATGTGAAAGCTTCAATGCTCAGCCCAAGCACACACTAGATGGGCCCTGGAAGTGGATTTCTGCACTATCTGCACTTAGTTACTCATTTTCTGTAAACCCTAGTGACTAGTTTAGTATAAAAACTACTTTTAGTGATTTATTTATTATCTTTCATCTTTAGATCATTTTGGAATCTATCTTTTCATCTTTGATCATGTTTTGGGGGCTGGCCATTTGGCCATGCCTAGACCATTATCACTTATGTATTTTCAACGGTGGAGTTTCTACACCTCATAGATTAACGTGTGGAGCTCTGCTGTTCCTCATGAATTAATGCAAAGTAGTATTGTTTTTCTATTCAACTAAAGCTTATTCTTATTCTAAGATATTCATTCTCACACAAGAACATGATGAATGTGATGATTAAGTGACACTCATCACCATTCTTACTTATGAACGCGTGCCTGACTAACACTTCCGTTCTACATAAAAACAAGCTTGAATGCATATCTCTTGGATTCCTGGTCCATGTGTTTGATTGTCTCTCCTGACAACAGAGCCTTCAATTCCTTGAGATCAGAGTCTTCATGGTATAAGCTAGAATTAATTGGCAGCATTCTTGAGATCCGGAAAGTCTAAACCTTATCTGTGGTATTCCGAGTAGGATCTGGGATGGGATGACTGTGACGAGCTTCAAACTCGCGAGTGTTGGGCGTAGTGACAGACGCAAAAGGATCAATAGATCCTATTCCAAAATGAGTGAGAACCGACAGATGATTAGCCGTGCGGTGACAACGCATTTGGACCATTTTCACTGAGAGGACGGACGGTAACCATTGACAACGGTGATCCCCCAACATACAGCTTGCCATGGAAAGGAGTATGAATGATTGAATGAAAATAGTAGGAAAGCAGAGACTCAGAAGCAACAAGCATCTCCATACGGTTATCTGAAATCCCTCCAATGAATTATATAAGTATTTCTATCTTATTTTATATTTTATTTATATTTTAATTATCAAAACCTCATAACCAATTGAATCTGCCTGACTGAGATTTACAAGATGACCATAACTTGATTCAAGCTGACAATCTCCGTGGGATCGACCCTTACTCACGTAAGGTATTACTTGGACGACCCAGTGCACTTGCTGGTTAATTGTGCGGAGTTGTGAAAAAGAGTTAAGATTACGATTGTGCGTACCAAGTTTTTGGTGCCGTTTCAGAGATCACAATTTCGTGCACCAAGTTTTTGGCGCCGTTGCCGGGGATTGTTCGAGTTTGCACAACTGACGGTTCATCTTGTTGCTCAGATTAGGTAATTTTATTTTAATTTTAAGCTTTTTGTTTTTATTATTTTTATTTTCGAAAAAAATGTTTCAAAAAATAAATTATTCTATGTTCTTCAGAATTTTTAAGAATGAATTCTAGAGTTTCATGATGATTTGTTGAAGTCTGGCTGGCTGTGAAGCCATGTCTAATCTTTTGGACCGAGGTTCCAACTTATCATCACAAAAGCTTGTTGATTTCTATCAATCTTGCTGTTGAATGTAATGATCTGCTAATGCTTGGCTGGCCATTGGCCATGTCTAGTATTTTGGACCGGAGCTTTCACTGAAAGCTTGGCTGGCTAGTAAGCCATGTCTAATTCCTGGACCGGAGTTTTAGACTAACATTTCATGATTCCTAGAATTCTCATTAAGAATTTTGAATTCTTTATTTTCTCTTTCTCCAATTAATTTTTGAAAAAAAAATTATCAAACCATAAAAAACCCAAAAATATTTTGTGTTTCTTGTTTGAGTCTAGTGTCAATTTTTAAGATTGGTGTCAATTGCATGTCTTTATTCTTCTTGCATTTTTCGAAAGTGTGTTCTTGTGTTCTTCATTGATCTTCAAGTTGTTCTTGATTATTCTCTTGGGTCTGATCTTTAAATTCTCGTGTTTTGTGTCTTTTGTTGTTTCTCATGTGCATTCTCAATTTGTTAGTGTCTCTCATATGAAAATTTCTAAGTTTGGTGTCTTGCATGCATTGTTTATCTGATCTTAGTTTTCCATGATTAGTTTTATCTTGTTGTTTTTCATCGTTAAAAATTCAAAAAAAAATTTCAAAATTATGTCTTTTCAAGTCAATAATACAGAGAATTGAAGATTCAGAACATACAGTAGAGGAATTACAGAGAAAAAGCTGAGCGTTCAAAACGCCCAGTGAGGAAGGAAAACTGGCGTTTAAACTCCAGCTAGGATACCTGGCTGGGCGTTAAATGCCCAAAAGGGTAGTATTTTGGGCGTTAAACGCCAGAATGGATACCATTCTGGGAGTTTAACGCCAGGATGGCACAGGAAGGGAGATTTTGTTTTTTTAATTCAAATCTTTTTAAAATCATATATTTTTCAAATCATATCTTTTTCAAAATCAAATCCTTTCCATTTTTCTCTCACTATTTTCGAAAATCCTTGCTACAATTAATGATTTGATTCAAAAATTTTAGGTTGTTACTTGCCTATTAAGAAAGGTTCAATATTTGAATTCTAGAATCATATCTTTTAATTTCTTGTTAGTCAAGCAATTAACTTTAATTTCAAAAATCATATCTTTTTCAAAAATCAATTTCAAAATCTTTTCTAACTTCTTATCTTTTCAAAATTGATTTTCAAATCTTTTCAAATTAACTACTTGACTTTTTGTTTGATTTTAAAAGTTTTCTATTTCAATCATATCTTTTTAAAACCACCTAACTACTTTTCTCTCTAATTTTTGAATTCTAACCACTTTCTCACTTTTAATTTTCGAAAACCATCATCCATTTTTTCAAAATTCTTTTTAATTATTTTAAAATTTTTTAATTTTGTTTTCAAAAATTCTTTTCCCTCCTCACCTTATTCTATTTAAGGACTAACACTCCTCCTTAATTAGCAATTCGGACTCTCTCCTTCTTCATAAGTTCGAATTCTCCTCTCTACCTCATCCTTCCATTCTTCTTTTTCTCTGACACATTAAGAAATCTCTATACTGTGACATAGAGGATTTCATACTTTCTTTATCTTCTTCTCTATCATATGAGCAGGAACAAAGACAAAGGCATTCTTGTTGAAGCTGATGCTGAACCTGAAAGGACTTTGAAGAGAAAGCTAAGAGAAGCTAAAGCACAACTCTCTAGAGAGGACCTAACAGAAATTTTCAAAAAGAAAGCATACAAAACAAACATGGCTAAACCCAACAACATTGGTGGAGATGCAATGAAGATGCTTGGTGACTTTATTGTACCCTCTTCTGACTTCTGTGGAAGGAGCATCTCAATTCCTGCAATTGGAGGAAACAACTTTGAGCTTAAGCCTCAATTAGTTTCTCTAATGCAGCAGAATTGCAAGTATCATGGACTTTCATTGGAAGATCCTCATCAGTTTTTACCTGAGTTCTTACAAATCTGTGACACTGTTAAGACTCATGGGGTTGACCCTGAGGTCTACAAACTTATGCTTTTCCCTTTCGCTGTAAGAGATAGAGCTAGGACATGGTTGGACTCACAACCTAAAGAAAGCCTGAACTCTTGGAAAAAGCTGGTCAATGCCTTCTTGGCAAAGTTCTTTCCACCTCAAAAATTGAGTAAGCTTAGAGTGGGAGTCCAAACCTTCAGACAGAAGGAAGGCACATCCCTCTATGAAGCTTGGGAAAGATATAAGCAATTGATCAGAAGGTGTCCTTCTGGCAAGCATTCAGAATGGAGCATCATATGCATATTCTATGATGGTCTATCTGAATTGTCCAAGATGTCATTGGACAACTCTGTTGGTGGATCTCTTCATTTGAAGAAGACGCTTGAAGAAGCCCAAGAACTCATTGAAATGGTTATAAATAACCAATTCATGTACACTTCTGAAAGGAATCCTGTGAATAATGGGACAACTCAGAAGAAAGGAGTTCTTGAGATTGATACTCTGAATGCCATATTGGCTCAGAACAAAATATTGACTCAACAAGTCAATGTGATTTCTCAGAGTCTGTCTGGAATGCAAGCTGCAACAGGCAGTACAAAAGAAGCATCTTCTGAAGAAGAAGGTTATGATCCTGAGAACCCTGCAATGGCAGAGGTGAATTACATGGGGGAACCCTATAGAAACACCTATAATCCTTCATGGAGAAATCATCATAACCTCTCATGGAAGGATCAATAGAAGCCTAATCAATGCTTCAATAATAATAATGGTGGAAGAAACATGTTTAGCAACAGCAAACCTTTTCCATCATCTTCTCAGCAACAGACAGAGAATTCTGAACAAAGCCATTCTGGCCTGGCAACCATAGTCTCTGATCTATCCAAAACCACACTAAGTTTCATGAATGAAACAAGGTCCTCCATTAGAAATTTGGAGGCACAGGTGGGTCAGCTGAGTAAGAAGATTACTGAAACTCCTCCCAGTACTCTCCCAAGCAATACAGAAGAAAATCCCAAGAGAGAGTGCAAGGCCATAACCATGACCAACATGGCCGAACCTGGAGAGAGTGAGGTGGACGTGAGTCCCAGTGAGAAAAGCCTCATGGGACGTCCTCTGGACAGAAAGGAGTTTCCCTTTGAAGAACCAAAGGAATCTGAGGCTCATACAGAGACCATAGAGATTCCATTGAACTTCCTTCTGCCATTCATGAGCTCTGATGAATATTCTTCCTCTGAAGAGGATGAAGACATCACTAAAGAGCAAGTTGCTAAATATCTAGGAGCAATCATGAAGCTGAATGCCAAGTTATTTAGTACTGAGACTTGGGAGGATGAACCCCCCTTGTTCACCAATGAACTGAATGCATTAATGAGGCAGACATTACCTCAGAAGAAATCGGATCCCAAAAAATTCTTCATACCTTGTACCATAGGCACCATGACCTTTGAAAAGGCTCCATGTGACCTAGTGTCAGGGATAAACCTCATGTCACTCTCTATAATGGAGAAACTGGGAATCTTTGAGGTACAAGCTGCAAGAATCTCACTAGAGATGGCAGACAAATCAATGAAACAAGCTTATAGACTAGTAGAGGACGTGCTAGTGAAGGTTGAAGGCCTTTACATCCCTGCTGATTTCATAATCCTAGATACTGGGAAGGATAAGGATGAATCCATCATCCTTGGCAGACCCTTCCTAGCCACAGCAAAAGCTGTAATTGATGTTGACAGAGGAGAGTTGGTCCTTAAGTTGAATGAGAACTACATTGTATTCAAGACTCAAGGTTCTCCTTCTGTAACCATGGAGAGGAAGCCTGAAAAGCTTCTCTCAATACAGAGTCAAATAAAACCCCCACATTCAAACTCTAAGTTTGGTGTTGGGAGGCCACAACAAAACTCTAAGTTTGGTGTTGCGAGGCCACAACCAAACTCTAAGTTTGGTGTTGAGAGGCCCCAACCCTGCTCTGATTATCTGTGAGGCTCCATGAGAGCTCACTGTCAAGCTATTGACATTAAAGAAGCACTTATTGGGAGGCAACCCAATGTTATTTAATTATATCTATTTATTTTCCATTTGTTATTTTATGTTTTCTTTAGGTTGATGATCATGTGAAGTCACAAAAACAACTGAAAAATCAAAAATAGAATGAAAAAATAGCATTAAAAACAGCTCACCCTAGAGGAAGAGCTTACTAGAGTTTAAACACCAGTAAGAGTAGCAGAATGGGAGTTAAATGCCCAGTCTGGCACCATTCCGGGCGTTTAACGCCAGAAATGGGCACCAGACTGGTGTTTAACGCCAGAAATAGGCACTAGACTGGCGTTTTACGCCAGAACAGGGCATCAAGTTGGCGTTAAACGCCAAGAAAGGGAGAAAAGCTGGCGTTAAACGCCAGAAACAAGCAGCAATCTGGCATTTAACGCCAGAATTGCACTCTAATGGCCTCTTTCACGCCTAAATGGAGTAGGGATGTTAAAGTCCTTGACCCCTCAGGATCTGTGGACCCCACAGGATCCCCACCTACCCCACCTCTTCTTTTCTCCTCTTCACACCTTTTCATAACACTCTTCCCCAAATACCCTTCACCAATCACCTCATTCACTTTTCCCCAAAACACCACTTACCTTCAAATTCAAAACTCTTTTTCCCTTCCAAACCCAATCCCAAATACACGAACCAAGCCTCCCCCCACTCCTATATATACCCTTCATCACTCCTTCAATTTAACAAATCACAAACACCTTATACCCCCTTGGCCGAACTCACCCTCACCCTCCATCTCCTCCATCTTCTTCTTCTTGTCCTTTATTCTCTCTTCTTTGCTCGAGGATGAGCAAACATTTTATGTTTGGTGTGGTAAAAGCATTGCTTTTTATTTTTCCATAACCATTTATGGCACCTAAGGCTGGAGAAACCTCTAGAAAGTGGAAAGGGAAGACAAAATCTTCCACCTCCGAGTCATGAGAGATGGAGAGATTCATCTCAAAGGTCCATCAAGACCACTTCTATGAAGTTGTGGCCAAGAAGAAGGTGATCCCTGAGGTCCCTTTCAAGCTCAAAAGGAGTGAGTATCCGAAGATCCGACATGAGATTAGAAGAAGAGGATGGGAAGTTCTCTCCAATCCTATTCAACAAGTCGGAATCTTAATGTTTCAAGAGTTCTATGCAAACGCATGGATCACTAGGAACCATGATCAAAGTATGAACCCAAATCCAAAGAATTGGCTTACAATGGTTCGGGGGAAATACTTAGATTTCAATCCGGAAAATGTAAGGTTGGTGTTCAACTTGCCAATGATGCAAGAAAATGCATGCCCCTACACTAGAAGGGTCAACTTTGATCAAAGGTTTGACCAAATCCTCATGGACATATGTGTGGAAGGAGCTCAATGGAAAAATGACTCAAGAGGCAAACCGGTTCAATTGAGAAGACCGGACCTTAAGCCTGTAGCTAGAGGATGGTTGGAGTTCATCCAACGCTCTATCATTCCTACTAGCAACCGATCCGAAGTAACTATGGATCGGGCCATCATGATCCATAGTATCATGATTGCGGAGGAAGTAGAAGTTCATGAGATTATACCTCAAGAACTCTACAAGGTGGCTGACAAGTCCTCCACTTTGGCAAGGTTAGCCTTTCCTCACCTCATTTGTCACCTCTGCAATTCGGCTTGGATTGTCATAGAGGGAGACATCCTCATTGAAGAGGACAAGCCCATCACTAAAAAGAGGATGGAGCAAACAAGAGAGCCCACTCATGGACCTCAACAAGAGCATGAGGAAATTCCTCATCATGAAATCCCTGAGATGCCTCAAGGGATGCACTCTCCTCCACAAAACTATTGGGAGCAAATTAACACCTCCCTAGGAGAATTAAGTTCTAACATGGGACAACTAAGGGTGAAGCACCAAGAGCACTCCATCATTCTCCATGAGATTAGAGAAGATCAAAGAGCTATGAAAGAGGAGCAACAAAGGCAAAGAAGAGACATAGAGGAGCTCAAAAGCACCATTGGTTCTTCAAGAGGAAGAAGACGCCACCCTCACAAAGATGGACCCATTCCTTAATCTCCTTGTCTATTTATTTTTTTTTTCTGTTTTCATTCTCTATGCTTTATGTTTATTTATGTTTGTGTCTTTATTACATGATCATTAGTGTCTAGTGTCTATGCCTAAAAGCTACGAATGTCCTATGAATCCATCACCTTTCTTAAATAAAAAAATGTTCTAAATGCAAAAGAACAAGAAGTACATGAATTTCGAATTCATCCTTGAGATTAGTTTAATTATTTTGATGTGGTGATAATACTTTCTGCTTTCTGAATGAATGCTTGAACATTGCATATTTTAGATAGTGAAGTTTATGAATGTTAAAATTGTTGGCTCTTGAAAGAATAATGAAAAAGGAGAAATGTTCTTGATAATCTGAAAAATCATAAAATTGATTCTTGAAGCAAGGAAAAGCAGTGAAAAACAAGGCTTGCGAAAAAAAATGGCGAAAATAAAAGAAAAAAAAGAAAGAAAAAGAAAAAAAGCAAGCAGAAAAAGCCAAGAGCTCTTTAAACCAAAAGGCAAGAGCAAAAAGCCAGTAACCCTTTAAACTAAAAGGCAAGGGTAAAAATGATCCAAGGCTTTGAGCATTAATGGATAGGAGGGCTCAAAGGAATAAAATCCTGGCCTAAGCGGCTAAACCAAGCTGTCCCTAACCATGTGCTTGTGTCGTGAAGGTGTCAAGTGAAAAGCTTGCGACTGAGCGGTTAAAGTCATGATCCAAAGCAAAAAGAGTGTGCTTAAGAACCCTGGACACCTCTAATTGGGGACTCTAGCAAAGCTGAGTCACAATCTGAAAAGGTTCACCCAGTTATGTGTCTGTGGCATTTATGTATCCGGTGGTAATATTGGAAAACAAAATGCTTAGGGCCACGGCCAAGACTCATAAAGTAGCTATGTTCAAGAATCAACATACTGAACTAGGAGAATAAATAACACTATCTAAATTCTGAGTTCCTATAGATCCCAATCATTCTGAACTTCAAAGGATAAAGTGAGATGCCAAAACTGTTCAGAGGTAAAAAGCTACTAGTCCCGCTCATCTAATTGGAGCTAAGTTTCATTGATATTTTGGAATTTATAGTATATTCTCTTCTTCTTATCCTATTTGATTTTCAGTTGCTTGGTGACAAGCAACAATTTAAGTTTGGTGTTGTGATGAGCGGATAATTTATACGCTTTTTGGCATTATTTTTAGGTAGTTTTTAGTACGATCTAGCTACTTTTTAGTATATTTTTATTAGTTTTCAAGCAAAATTCACATTTCTGGACTTTACTATGAGTTTGTGTGTTTTTCTGTGATTTCAGGTATTTTCTGGCTGAAATTGAGGAACCTAAGCAAAAATCTGATTCAGAGGCTGAAAAAGGACTGCAGATGCTGTTGGATTCTGACCTCCCTGCACTCGAAATGAATTTTCTGGAGCTACAGAAATCCAATTGGCAAGCTCTCAATTGCGTTGGAAAGTAGACATCCTGGGCTTTCCAGAAATATTTAATAGTTCATACTTTGCCCGAGTTTTGATAACACAAATTGGCGTTTGAACGTCCACTTTCTACCCTATTCTGGCGTTAAACGCCAGAACTGGCATAAAAGCTGGAGTTAAACACCGAAACTGGCACCAAAGCTGGCGTTTAACTCCAAGAAGAGTCTCTACACGTGAAAGCTTCAATGCTCAGCCCAAGCACACACTAAGTGGGCCCCGGAAGTGGATTTTTGCACTATCTGTACTTAGTTACTCATTTTCTATAAACCCTAGTGACTAGTTTAGTATAAAAACTACTTTTAGTGATTTATTTCTTATCTTTCATCTTTAAATCATTTTGGAATCTATCTTTTCATATTTGATCACGTTTTGGGGGCTGGCCATTCGGCCATGCCTGGACCATTATCACTTATGTATTTTCAACGGTGGAGTTTCTACACCCCATAGATTAAGGTGTGGAGCTCTGCTGTTCCTCATGAATTAATGCAAAGTACTATTGTTTTTCTATTCAACTCAAGCTTATTCTTATTCTAAGATATTCATTCGCACAAAAGAACATGATGAATGTGATGATCAAGTGACACTCATCACCATTCTCACTTATGAACGCGTGCCTGACAAACACTTCTGTTCTACATGAAAACAAGCTTGAATTCATATCTCTTGGATTCATGGTCCATGCATTTGATTGTCTCTCCTAACAACAGAGCCTTCAATTCCTTGAGATCAGAGTCTTCGTGGTATAAGCTAGAATCAATTGGCAGCATTCTTGAGATCCGAAAAGTCTAAACCTTGTCTGTGGTATTCCGAGTAGGATCTGGAATGGGATGACTGTGACGAGCTTCAAACTTGCGAGTGTTAGGCGTAGTGACAGACGCAAAAGGATCAATGGATCCTATTCCAACATAAGTGAGAACTGACAGATGATTAGCCATGCGGTGACAGCACATTTGGACCATTTTCACTGAGAGGACGGACGGTAGCCATTGACAACGGTGATCCCCCAACATACAGCTTGCCATGGAAAGGAGTTTGAATGATTGAATTAAAACTGTAGAAAAGCAGAGACTCAGAAGCAACAAGCATCTCCATACGCTTATCTGAAATCCCACCAATGAATTACATAAGTATTTCTATCTTATTTTATATTTTATTTATATTTTAATTATCAAAACCTCATAACCAATTGAATCTACCTGACTAAGATTTACAAGATGACCATAGCTTGATTCAAGCCGACAATCTTCGTGGGATCGACCCTTACTCACGTAAGGTATCACTTGGACGACCCAGTGCACTTGCTGGTTAGTTGTGCGGAGTTGTGAAAAAGAGTTGAGATTACGATTGTGCGTACCAAGTTTTGGTGCCGTTTCTAAGATCACAATTTCGTGCACCAAGCAACAGCAGGACTTTCCTCTACTTCAGCAGCCGCAGCACCCTTGCCACCACCGCCAGCACCTGAGCCAACTTACCTGTTAGTGCAGCGCTTGTTTCGCTTCATGGAGCACAGCGAGAATCGTATCATGTGACATCTTGATCGCATAGACCAGGTGTTTGTATCACAGGGTATTGAGCTACCTCCGCTCCTGGACTCTCCCACCTCCGATGAGCAGGATCAGGAGGAGGAGCATGTTGAGGAGATGACTCAGCAGGAAGCACCCCAGAGACACAGGCCACCACAGAGGTTCAGCAGCCCCCTGAGGACTCATAGCCAGTACCATAGCCATAGCCACAGCCTGAGCCTGAGCCACAGCCCGGCGCGACTGTTGACCCCCAGCCTGTGCTTCAGCAGTAGCATCGAGGACGATGCTTCATCCTAAAGTGTGGGGAGGTCACCGATCGTGACCGGTGGATAGCATCTGTGTGGTGAACTTTTAGACATTTATCTTCTAGTTTCTACTACTTTATTTTATTTTGCACTTTAACTTTGAGATTATTGTATATATTTGTTATCTTGGGATCACTTTTCCTTAGTTGACACATTTTGCACCTTAGATGGTATACATTCCATATTTTGGTTGGATTTTTATCATATAGTTGTTTTAGCAATTTTGGTTGTGAATTGGAAAAACATTGTGAATTGTTGAAACCTAGTTGATCCCCTTTGCGTATGAAATTTGCTTTGATTGGAAAAGGGGTAAAGTAAGAAATTTTTTTAGTTTTCCGAATCACAACATTGCATTAGAATAGACTTAGTCAATATGATGAAAATTTCCAAGAATTCCATTTCTAGGGCACCACTCCAATTGGTTGAAATTTTTTTTAGAACTTGCTTGAATTATACACTTTGTGGATCATGTTTTGAGCAAAGAACACAAGCATGTGAGTTTTGAGCCTAATTGTGTGGTTACATCATATGACCACTTATTTTCATTCTTGTGTGCATTATTCTCTTCCTATGAGTGTAATCTTTGATTTGTTTCATTCTTTATGTCCATTACTTTATGTACACATGCATTTATATGATTGAGGCCATTGTTCAAATAGCTCACATACCCAAATAGCCAACCTTTTATCTTCCATTGTTAGCCAATTTTGAGCCTATGCTTAACCCATTTGTTCTTAATTGTAGCACATTACAAGCCTAAGTGAAAAACAATAAATGTCCCTTGTTTGGATCTTTGATTAGCTTAGGCTAGTGACAGTGTTCATCATTAGATTTTGGGAAAGTTGGGTACATGGGGTAGAGATAAAAGCGTGCTTTGTAGTTGTATGAAAATCTTGAGAATTGGGTACACACTCATATATTAATCATGTGTAAACCATATGCATTAATGTTCTTGTATATATTTTAGTAAAAAAAAAAGAATTGCAATAAAAAGGGAACAAAAATTCCCCAAGGTGAAGTTCAATAATAATCAATGCATATGTGTGGTGATCAAAAGGGAATGCATGAGTGTGAAGAAAAGTGAAGAATGGATAGCTAGGTTGTTTAGAATTGTATAGGTTGTCATAGGTTAGGTGGAAAGTTTAAGTTAATCAAAGATCCAAATCTCAAACTCACTTGACCATATGCATCCTACCTTGACCCTAGCCCCATTACAACCTATGGGAAAGTCCTCATGATATTTGTATGCATGCATAAATTATTTGTTAATTGTTAGATGAAAAACAAATCTTGAAAAGCATGATTGGAGAAGAATTGAGTGAATTAACCCCATACACCTGAGTGCCTAGAGCGGATACACATCCGGCGAGGGTTCGATCGCTCAATTACATGTTTCCACCCATGATCATTTTTTCTTGCAAGTTTGTAAAATCTTTCAATGATTCAATCCAATTGTGGTTTGCTTTGATTGCTATTGCCTTAGCCCTTGTGCTTGCATGTGTATTCTTGGAAATTTATTTATTTTGACTAAGCCATTGCATTCCTGTAAATAGGTTGCATATAGATAGATTGCATTTAGTTAGTTTGCATTGAATAAATGTTGATACCCCTTTGCTTCTTTCTTGATTTTAGCATGAGGACATGCTTAGTTTAAGTGTGGGGAGATTTGATAAACCCCAGTTTCGTGGTTTATCTTGTGCATATTTTAGGGGATTTTATCACCTTTTTCCACATTTATTCAATGAAATATCATGTTTTTGTAATTCTCCCTTGAATTGTGCTTAAGTGTAAAAACATGCTTTTTAGGCCCTTAAATTGGTGATTTTAACTCACTTTAATTCCATTCGATGCCTTGATGTGTTTATTAAGTGATTTCAGGTTCATAAGGCAAGTATTAGATGGAAGAAATGAGGAAAAAAGCATACAAAGTGGAGAATACATGAGGAAACAAGAATTGGGAATGCATCAATGGGCGCGCACGCATACAAGATGCGCACGCACAGAAGTGGCTTCGCATAGAGACGCGCACGCGTACATGCCGCGCACGCGCGGATGAAGAAACAGCCAATCGACACATACGCGCACATGGCGCGTACGCGCCGATACTCACACGTGACCCACTTAAAGGCAAAATGCTGGGGGCGATTTCTGAGCTGCCCAGGCCCAAATCCAACTTGTTTCTGAGTGTATTTCATGCAGAATTGAAGTCCAAGGAAAGGGGGAGCAATTAGTTAATCAACATGAGCCTTTAGTTAGTTTTCTAGAGAGAGAATCTCCCTCTTCTCTCTAGAATTAGGTTAGGATTAGGTTAAATTGTTTTGGATCTTAAATTAATTACTTGATTTCATCTTATTTCTTTTATAATTTTTCATTTCTACATCTTGTCTTTCTTAGTTGTAATGTTAATTTCTCATTTTGCTATCTTTTATGTTGATGAACATTGTGGATCTAATTTTCTTTTAATGCAAATTTATGTTTCCATGTCTCTTTTATGTCTATCTTTATTGATATTGTTGAGTTCTTGCTTATATTAGTTATGGGTTTCCTTAATTTTAGCATTTTGTGATGTTTACTTTTATTGCACATTAGGTGTTTGATAGAATGCTCTAACTAGATTTTGAGTAGTTCTCTTGACCCTTGGCCTAGGCTAAAGGGATTGAGTGATCTTGAGTACATAGGCTTCATTGAATTGGTGATTCTAGAACCCGTGGAGATCAATTTGAGAACCATTGACTCTAGCCTACTACTAAGTTAATTAGTACCTAGGTTGGGACTTATGGATTGATATTGATCAAGCCATTTGATATACTCCAAGCCTAGGAGTAGACATTGCGTACTTAAGGCTTTAGTGAGTAGACCTAATGAGCTTAGTTCCTTATAATTATCAATATTTGATTTGTTGATAAGGATGGTGATCTCAATTACCTAAGTCTTAGCCAAGAGTTCTTTATCTTGCTTTCTCTAATCACTTGCTTGATTTACCTTTTCTTGTTCCTCTTATAAACCAAAACCCCCTTGCCCCTTCATAGCCAATAATTGACCACTTCATTGCAATTCCTTGTGAGATGATCCGGAGTCTAAATACTTCAGTTAATTCTTATTTGGGGTTTGTTATTTGTGACAACCGAAATTTTTTATGTGAGAATTGTTTGTTGGTTTAGAGCTATGCTTACAACGAAGTTATTATTTCTATGAGAGAAATTCTAGACCACTGAGCAAAAATCTCATTACCACACCACTATTTCGTGGTACATTTTATGCTTAATTGAGTGGATTTTATCCACTATTCTCATACTTATTTATAGAATTCGCATGTTTTACATTTTCCTTCCTAATTTTGAGCTATGATTGAAAACATGCTTCTTTGGCCTTAAATTTGCTATGTTTAATCCTCTCTTATTACCATTCGATGCCTTGATATGTGTGTTAAGTGTTTTCAGGGTTTATAGGGCAGGAATGGCTTAGAAGATGGAAAGGAAGCATGCAAAAGTGGAAGGAATACAAGAAATTGAAGGAATTGCTAAGCTGTCAAGCCTGACCTCTTCATACTAAATCGATCATAACTTGAGCTACATAGGTCCAAATGAGGCAGTTCCAGTTGCGTTGGAAAGCTAACATCCGGGGCTTTGAAATGATATGTAATTTACCATAGTTTCCATGCAGTTAAGTGACGCGCACGTATGTATCACGCATATGCGTGACCTTGCAAAAGTTCAGCGACGCATACGCGTGACGTACGCGTACGCGTGACGTGCGCCACGTGCGGAAATCGCAGAAGACGCTGGAGGATATTTTAGGCTGGTTTTGGACCTAGTTTTTGGCCGAGAAAACACAGATTAGAGGCTGCAGAGTGGAGGAATCATTCATTCATTGATACAACTTTCATTCACATAATTTTAGGTTTTAGATGTAGTTTTCTAGAGAGAGAGGCTCTCTCCTCTCTCTAGGTTTTAGGATTCTTAGGTTTAGCTATTTTCAATTTTGGATTTCTACTCTTTTTCAATTTAGTTTCTCTTCTACTCTTATTTGTTCTAGCATTCTAGTTTATTTATTTCCCTTATTGATTACTTTATGTTGCTATTTTAGTTTATGAACTCTCATGTTAGATTTGATTTTCTATTTAATGCAATTTGAGGTATTTCATATTTATGATTGCTTTCTTCAATTTATGTTATTGATTCTTTCAATTGGTTGTTTGGATTTTATTATCTCTTATTGCTTTTCTATGTTTTTATGTTGTGCCTTCCAAGTGTTTGACAAAAATGCTTGGTTGGGTTTTAGAGTACATTTCTCTCCTCTTGGCTTTGGTTGAGTAATTGGAGACTTTTGAGTTATTAAACTCCTTTGTTGATTGATAATTGGAAGTTGCTAGTTGATTTGGATCCCTCTAAAGCTAGTCTTTCCTTAGGAGTTGACTAGGACTTGAGGAATCAAATTGATTCATCCACTTGACTTTCCTTCATAGTTAAAGGTTAATTAAGTGGGAGCAATGGACGATTGATGTCACAATTGATAAGGATAGCTAGGAAAGGACTTCTAATTCTCATACCTTGCCAAGAGCTTTATTAGCTATTAATTTAATTCTTGCAATTTACTTTTCTTGTTCCTTATTCAAAACCCCAAAAAGGTACAATCTCATAACCAATTATAAGTATACTTCCCTGCAATTCCTTGAGAGACGACCCGAGGTTTGAATACTTCGGTTATTATTTTTATAGGGGTTTGTTACTTGTGACAACCGATTTTTTTGTATGAAAGGATTCTTTCTTGGTTTAGAAACTATACTAGCAACGAGAATTTATTGTAAAATTCTTTACTAGCAAAAATCCGTTCATCAAAATGGCACCGTTGCCGGGGAATTGCAAACGTGTGCCTTATTATTGGTTATTGTGAATATTGTGAATAATTTTCTTTTTCGTTTCTTTGTTAGTTATTTCTAGTTTTAGGAGTTTATTTTCATTAATTCTTATTAGTTTTTGTTTTTACTTGCTACTATGAATTCTCACCCCTTTGCCTATGAGTTTGGTTCAAATTATGGTGTAGAGAATGGAAGCTATAATGCGAACATGCATCAAGGTTGGGACAATCAAAGATGGGAGGAGTGACGTGGCGGAAATTGGCGAGTTAAGAAATTATTATAAGAGATACGTTGCGAGTACAGTTCTTAACCAACCGAAAATCCGTTTATCAATTTAGAAGGGTTGTCACAAAATTAGAATTAAAATACTGGGAGTATGAGTCCCAGGTCGTCTCCCAACGAGTTGCAGAAAGATGTGCTATTTTATTAATCAAATGTTTTTAAAAATGGTTTGAGTTGATAAACAGGAAATTAAATTAGGGAATTTATGTAATTTTAAATAAAGACCTTGACCGGGAGTAGATTAGTTGGAAGCCCTATTCTTGTTGGAGTACTCTCAAGATTAATTGATGGTTGAAGGTTGTTCTGCTTAGTTATCCCTTATTAGGTAGGGGAAAGTCAAGCAAGTTGGAAAGCTATTTCTATTCATAAGTTCCAATCCTCTCTCTTGGAAAGGGTTAGTGTCAGTGACTAGAGGACAATCCAACAATAAACCCAATTACAATTTTTCTCTTGAGCATTCCAACTCAAGGTCCTCCTTTCAATCAACTCCCCATCAAGTTATGGAACTACTCGCTCATTATGAATGTAAACTTCACAAAATAATAAAGAGAGATAAAGAAAGACATGATAGATAATAATCAAAAAGATCAATTAAAAATAAAAATGGTTCTTGTATTAATAAATTCTAAAGATAATCCAATAGTAATTCTAAGTAAATTAAGGACATGGAAGAGTAAGAAACAAGTAAGGAAAAACAAACTAGAATAATAAAGTCCTGGCGGAGGTAATAACTCTTCTCAATATCCCAATACAAAAAGCAATGAAAACGAAATCCTAAGAACTACCAATGTGTAGAGAGAAAACCTAGAGGAGGAGTAAAATCAGATCTAAAACTTGAAATTATGCGGAATGAATGTTCACTTGGTCTCTGCATGTTCCCTGACTCTAATCTGCTTTTCTCGGCCAAAAATTGGGTCAAAACAGGGCCCAAAATTGCCCCCAGTGAATTCTGCAGATTCTGCAGATCGCGCTCGTTATGCGATCGCGTCATCTAGGCGTTCGCGTCATCCAGCGTTTCGCCTTGCCACGCGTGCGCGTCGTCCACGCCTTCACGTCACGTGTGCAGTTTCCAATCCGCGCAGTCGCGTGAGCCATGCGTCCGCGTCACTGTAATTTCCTCTATGTTGTGCGGTCACGTGAGCTATGCGTTCGCGTCACTTCTCGCTGTCATCTCCTGAAACACTCAACACACAGATCACGGCATCGAATGGAATAAAGGAGAATTAAAATACAAAATTAAAAGTCTCTAGGAAGCAAGTTTTCAACCATGAAGTATTTTTAGGAAGGAATTATAAATGCATGCTTATCATATGAATAAGTGGGTAAGGATTTGATAAAACCGCACAATTAAGCACAATATAAACCATGAAATAGTGGTTTATCAACCTCCCCACACTTAGTCATTAGCATGTCCCCATGCTTAGTTGAAGGAGATAAAATAAATGAGTAGGAACATGTAAAACTCATGCAATGCAATGCAACCTATATATGTGAATGCAACTATATGATTCTTGTCGACTTGGTCAAAAGTAAATAAGCTCTTCAAGACAATCACAAATCAAATTCCACTAATTCAATTCTTATTCAGTAAAAATAGATAAAAATGCAAGAAGGTAGCTCATGAAAGCAGGGAACATAGAACTTAAGCATTGAACCCTCACTGATGATGTATGTATGCTCTAATCTCTCTAGTGTATAGGGTAATCACTCTATCCTTCTTTAATCATGCTTTCTAATTTTTGTTCTTCTCCTAACCAATCAACAACAATTAATATACCAATGCGAACATCATGAGGTCTTTTCAAGGTTGTAATGGAGCCAAGGTATGGGTAAGGGTACATATATGGTTAAGTAAGCTTATAAATTGAATCTTTAATTAGCCCAAGCTTTCACCTAACACATATATTTTCTTTATAGCTTAAATTTCACACTTAGCTACCCAAAATTTTCTTTTTACATTCCTTACTCATGTATCAAATTTTATTTTAATTTTATCATACATGCATTGATCTTTGAATTCTTAACTTGATATTAGGGTAATTTTGTCCCCTTATTTAATTATTGAATATTTTTTTGGTTTTTTTTTTAACATAGTTTATCAATGCACATAGATTTTTAATTTTCTATAGTTTCACATGAGTAGGTACCCAAATTCCCATTATATCATCATGACATATTCCCTTATTATCTCTTGTTCCCACAATTTTCCCATACTTAATTAACACACAATTCTATCTTAAACTAACCAAAGATTCAATTGGGATATATAATTTTTTTCCACTTAAGGCTAGTAATGTAGTAAAATAAAGAATAAATGGGATTTAAAGGCTCAAAGTGGCTAACAAAGGTAATTGAAAGGATCGGCTTATTTGGGATAAGTGAGCTAAACAAATAATGGCCTCAATCATATGCAAGCATACAAATATATTAAACATTAGACATATAGGATGAAATAAAGTATAGATTACAATCATAGAGAAGTAAACACACAAGAATAAAATAATTATGGTTAAATAATGTAACCATGTATAAAGGCTCAAATCTCACAGGCTGTGTCTTGTATGCTATTCTGTATGCCCAGAGTGCATCTTGTAGCCTGGTGCTCTAGTCTCTTCTATGAGGTTTGACTATCTTCTGTAATATGCACTTTATCTCTCTGTTAGACACCTCGGCTTGCCCATTAGTCTGAGGATGGTAGGCTGTTGCTACTTTATGAATTATCCCATGCTTCTTCAGTAATCCTGTTAGTCTCCTGTTACAAAAATGGGTGCCTTGATCGCTCACGATTGCTCGTGGTGATCCAAAGCGACAAATAATATGGTTTCTCACAAAGGAAACAACAGTGTTAGCATCATCAGTGTGGGTAGGAATTGCTTCCACCCATTTAGAAATGTAATCTACAGCTAACAAAATATAAAAATAACCATTAGAATTTGGAAATGGACCCATGAAGTCAGTGCCCCAAACATCAAAAATTTCACAGAAAAGCATAATCTGTTGAGGCATCTCATCCATCTTGGATATATTACCAAATTTTTGGCATGAAAAACAGGATTTACAAAATTCAGCAGCGTCTTTAAAAAGGGTAGGCCACCAGAATCCACAGTCTAAGATTTTTCTAGCTGTTCTTTGAGGGCCAAAATGTCCTTCACTCTCAGATGAGTGACAGGCCTTTAAAATGGACTGAAATTCTGATTGAGGCACACACCTTCTAATTACCTGTTCAGCGCCACATCTCCATAAATATGGGTCATCCCATATATAATATTTAGACTTGCTTTTTAGCTTGTCTCTTTTATGCTTAGTAAAGTTTGGAGGAAAGGTGTGGCTAACTAGATAATTAGCTACAGGCGCATACCAAGGGACTACTTCAGATACTGCTTGCAGGTTATCAAATGGGAAATTATCATTTATATGAGTGGAGGTATCCTTAATGTGCTCAAGGCGACTCAAGTGGTCCGCCACTAGATTTTGGTTACCACTCCTATCTTTAATTTCTAAATCAAATTCTTGTAGTAGCAGTATCCAACATATAAGCTTTGGTTTGGACTCCTTTTTAGCTAATAAATACTTTAGAGCTGCGTGGTCTGAGTACACTACTACTTTAGTACCAAGTAAATAGGCTCGGAATTTATCCAGAGTAAAAACACTATCAAGAAGCTCTTTCTCAGTAGTAGTATAATTAGACTGAGCGACGTCTAAACTCATAGATGCATAAGCAATTACAAAGGGATCCTTACCTTCACGCTGAGCCAGTGCTGCTCCTACTGCATGGTTGGAGGTGTCGCACATTATTTCAAATGGTTGGCTCCAGTTTGGTCCTCTCACAATTGGAGCTTGAGTCAGGGCGGTCTTCAGCTTATCAAACGCTTGTTTGCAATCCTCACTGAACTCGAACTCAATATCTTTCTGCAGTAGTCTGGATAAGGGAAGTGCTACCTTACTAAAGTCCTTAATGAATCTCCGGTAAAAGCATGCATGGCCAAGGAACGAACGGACTTCCCTCACAGAGGAGGGGTAAGGTAAACTAGAAATAACATCCACCTTTGCTAGATCCACAGAAATGCCAGTATTAGATACAACATGTCCTAGTACAATCCCTTGTGTAACCATAAAGTGACATTTTTCAAAATTCAATACAAGATTTGTACCGACACATCTATCTAATACTCTAGACAAACTATCCAAGCAAAGATTAAAGGAATCACCATAAACGCTAAAATCATCCATAAAAACCTCCATACAGTCCTCAATAAGGTCAGAGAAAAGACTCATCATACACCTTTGGAAAGTAGCCGGTGCATTGCACAAGCCAAAGGGCATTCTCTTATAAGTATAAGTCCCAAAAGAACATGTAAAACTGGTCTTCTCCTTATCTTCAGGAGCTACATGAATCTGGAAATAGCCTGTGTAACCATCTAAAAAGCAATATGTGATTTACCTGACAGGCGATCCAGCATTTTGTCAATGAATGGAAGAGGATAGTGATCCTTATGAGTGGCTTGGTTGAGACGCCTGTAATCAATGCAGACTCTCCAGGCGTTTTGTACTCTGGTTGCTATGAGCTCTCTATGCTCATTCTTCACTGTAGTAACTCTAGACTTCTTGGGTACCACTTGTACTGGGCTTACCCATTCACTATCTGAAATGGGGTAGATGATATCCGCCTCAAGTAGTCTGGTCACTTCCTTTTTGACAACCTCCAAGATAGTGGGATTCATTCTTCTCTGGGGTTGACGAACAGGCCTTGCTCCCTCTTCTAGAAATATTTTGTGCTCACAAACTTGAGGGTTGATGCCTTTTATGTCAGGCAAGCTCCATCCAATTGCTCTTTTGTGTTTCCTCAACACACTGAGTAGCTTTTCTTCTTGTTGAGAAGTAAGTTTCCTTGCAATAATAACTGGAAACTTTTGTTTGTCCTCAAGGTAAGCATACTTGAAGTATGGAGGGAGGGGCTTTAATTCTAATTTCTGCTCATGGTCAGGCTCTAGATTATCTGGAGCTGATAAAGTGCCCTCATTGTTCTCCAAGAGTGTCCCCACACTTAGACCTTGTCATATGTACATCTCTTTGAACTCCTCCTGGTGAACTTCAGCCACGGTTTCATCTATGATATCATACTGGAGGATAGAATGATCTTTCGAAGGGTGCTTCATAACTCCATTCAGATTAAAGCTTACTACTCGGCCGTCTATTTCAAAAGAGTATGTTCCTGAAAAAGCATCCAATTTGAACTTTGAGGTCTTCAGGAATGGTCTTCTGAGTAGGATTGATGATGGCTTCTCTGAGTCATTTTGGGGCATCTACAGGATATAAAAGTCAATGGGAAATGTGAGCCCCTTAATGCCCACTAATACATCTTTAGCAACTCCAACCACTGTAATAATGCTTTTATCTGCTAACACCAAACGAGCTGCCGACCTTTTTAAGGGAGGGAGCCTCAAAATATCATATATAGACAAAGGCATTATACTAACATAGGCTCCTAGATCACACATGCAGTCAGAAAATACCACACCACCAATAGTACAATTAACCATACATCGACCTGGATCACTACACTTTTCAGGTATACCGTCCATTAAAGCAGATATAGAACTACCTAAAGGAATAGTTTCTAATTCATTAATTTTGTCTTTATGTATACATAAATCTTTTAGAAACTTTGCGTATTTAGGTACCTACTGAATAACATCAGAAAGGGGAACAATTACCTCAACCTTTTTTAATATTTCTACCATTTTGGGATCACGTTCCAACTGCTTCCTGAGCTTCCTTGCAAGTTGTGGGAATGGAATAGGAATGGCATTTTCTGCAGTGTCTGCGCCCTTTGGTGCTTCTTCCTGTGATTGAGCTTCTTCTTCTACAGCCATGTCCTGTGTGTCCTCTTCCTCCTCAACATCTTCTATTTCCACTACCTCTTCAGCTGAGGCGTGTTCTGATGGGACTGGCTCCTCCTGCTTCCTCTCTGGCAGTGTAGTTCCGGACCTTAGGGTGATGGCATTGATGCCACCCTTTGGATTGGGCAATGGTTGAGAAGGAATTCCACTTGAGCTTGCCTGTTGAGTGTTTAAAGTATTGGGTGGTGCTAGCTGAGAGATGAGAGCTTGTATAGCGGATACTAGGCCATTAAGTGAACTTTCCATGTTCCTTTGTCCTTGTGCAATGGATTGAAGAGCATCGTCACTCGGAGAGGAGTTAGATTGAGTGATCTGCGGAACTTGTTGTTGGTTGTGTTGTGGTCCTTGGGACTGCCTCAGGTGAGGTGCTCTGTAAGGCTGGTTCTGGTTCTACTGCCTGTTGTTGTTATTATTCCACCTCTGATATCTTTGATTGTCTCTGCCTCCTCCGTTATTGTTGTCCCTCCAATTTTGGTTAGAATTGTCTCTCCAATTCTGGTTAGAATTGTCTCTCCAATTCTGGTTAGAATTGTCCTACCATCCATGGCTGTAACTGCCACCTTGATTGTACCCTTGGTTGGGGCGGTCATAGAAGTTATGAGTGGCTGCCACAGTGTTGACTTCCTACTGGAGCTGCGGACATTCATCAGTATAATGGATGTAATCAGCACAGATCCCATACACTCTCTGTGGGACTAGCTGTTGGCTTTGCTATGGTTGTTGTTGACTCAACTGCATCTGCTTCAGTAAGTTGGTCATTTCACATATACTCTGAGCCATAACAGTAGTTTCTTTGCTAGAAGATACCTCTACAACAACCTTTGACCGGCCTTATTTCTGCCTGTGATTCCTTGTAGACTCAGCCAAGTCGCTGATCAATTGCCATGCCTCATCAGTGGTCTTGTACTTTTTCATAGACCCATTGCTAGCACTTTCCAATGTAGTCTTATCTTGGGGCCTCATGCCCTGTGTGACGTAGCCGAGCAACACTATCTTGTCAATCATATGGTGGGGACATGCTTCCAAAAGGTTGTTGAAGCACTCCTAGTATTCGTAGAGAGTCACGGACTCGTCCTAAACAATCATGGAAATGTCTTTCCTCAGTTTATCAGAAACTTTAGCTGGAAAGAATTTTTCCAAAAATTCTCTTCTGAGCGTATCCCAGTCAGAAACAGTTGCTGCGGGTTGAGTGTAGTACCACTCTCTTGCCTTTCCCTCAAGAGAAAATGGGAAAGCTTTTAACAGAATAAAAGTTTCATCTGCACCGTCGCGCCTAACAGTAGAACAGGCTACTTGGAAATCTCTAAGGTGCTTGATAGGCTCTTGAGCAGGCAAGCCATGAAACTTAGGCATCAAATTAAGCAGTGCAGTCTTTATTTCAAAGTCTGTAGCCACTGCTGGGTGATGCGCTTGAAACGGTTGCATTGTGAAATCAGGGGCTCTAGCCTCCTGGATAGTAACTCTCCTAGGTGCTTCCTTGTCACCTACACAAAAATCAACCGAATCAGCAGAAAGGGAGCTTGTTTCTTCCTCAAGTGGCGTTTCAGATTCGTCCTCAGAGAGGACTAACCGACGCCGAGCTTGCCTTATTCGTGAGATAGTTCTTTCAATCTCAAGAACAAATACTGGCAAGCTTGGATCAGGAAGTGAACGCGTCATTTAACGAAAGAAACATGCAGGTCATAGTAGCAAAATAAAATAAAAATGAAAATAAATAAAATCCAATCAATAACTTAGCACTCTATTGCAACTCCCCGGCAACGGCGCCAAAAATTGACGTGGCAAAAATTAGCGAGTTAAGAAATTATTATAAGAGATACATTGCAAATACAGTTCTTAACCAACCAAAAATCTGTTTATCAATTTAGAAGGGTTGTCACAAAGTTAGAATTAAAATACTGGGAATATGATTCCCAGGTCGTCTCCCAACGAGTTGCAGAAAGATGTGCTATTTTAATAATCAGATGTTTTCAAAAATGGTTTGAGTTGATAAACAGGAAATTAAATTAGGGAATTTATGTAATTTTAAATAAAGACCTTGACCGGGAGTAGATTAGTTGGAAGCCCTATTCTTGTTGGAGTACTCTCAAGATTAATTAATGGTTGAAGGTTGTTCTGCTTAGTTATCCCTTACTAGGTAGGGGAAAGTCAAGCAAGTTGGAAAGCTATTTCTATTCACAAGTTCTAATCCTCTTTCTTGGAAAGGGTTAGTGTCAGTGACTAGAGGACAATCCAACAATAAACCCAGTTACAATTTTTCTCTTGAGCATTCCAACTCAAGGTCCTCCTTTCAATCAACTCCCCATCAAGTTATGGAACTACTCGCTCATTATGAATGTAAACTTCACAAAATAATAAAGAGAGATAAATAAAGACATGATAGATAATAATCAAAAAGATCAATTAAAAATAAAAATGGTTCTTATATTAATAAATTCTAAAGATAATCCAATAGTAATTCTGAGTAAATTAAGGACATGGAAGAGTAAGAGACAAGTAAGGAAAAACAAACTAAAATAATGAAGTTTTGGCGGAAGTAATAACTCTTCTCAATATCCCAATCCAAAAAGCAATGAAAACGAAATCCTAAGAACTACCAAGGTGTAGAGAGAAAATCTAGAGGAGGAGTAAAATCAGATCTAAAACTTGAAATTATGTGGAATGATTGTTCTCTTGGTCTCTGCATGTTTCCTGACTCTAGTCTGCTTTTCTGGACCAAAAATCGGGTCAAAACAGTGCCCAAAATTGCCCACAGTGAATTCTGCAGATTTTGCAGATCGCGCTCGTCACGCGATCGCATCATACAGGCATTCGCGTCATCCAGCGTTTTGCCTTGCCACGTGTGCGCGTCGTCCACGCCTTCGCGTCACGTGTGCAGTTTCCAATCTGCGCGGTCGCGTGAGACATGCGTCCGCGTCATTGCAATTTCCTCTATGTCGCGCGGTCGCGTGAGCCATGCGTTCGCGTCACTTCTCGTTGGTCATCTCCTTAATTTCTTGTGTTCCTTCAATTTTGCAAGCTTCCTTTCTAATCTCCAAGTCATTTATGCCCTATAAAGCCTGAAACACTCAACACACATATCACGACATCGAATGGAATAAAGGAGAATTAAAATACAAAATTAAAAGTCATTAGGAAGCAAGTTTTCAACCATGAAGTATTTTTAGGAAGGAATTATAAATGCATGCTTATCATATGAATAAGTGGGTAAAGATTTGATAAAACCGCACCATTAAGCACAATATAAACCATGAAATAGTGGTTTATCAACCTCCCCACACTTAGTCATTAGCATGTCCTCATGCTTAGTTGAAGGAGATAAAATAAATGAGTAAGAACATGTAAAACTCATGCAATGCAATGCAACCTATATATGTGAATACAACTATATGATTCTTGTCCACTTGGTCAAAAGTAAATAAGCTCTTCAAGACAATCAGAAATCAAATTCTACTAATTCAATTCTTATTCAGTAAAAATAGATAAAAATGCAAGAAGGTAGCTCATGAAAGCAGGGAACATAGAACTTAAGCATTGAACCCTCACTGATAATGTATGTATGCTCTAATCTCTCTAGTGTATAGGGTAATCACTCTATCATTCTTTAATCATGCTTTCTAATTTTTGTTCTTCTCCTAACCAATCAACAACAATTAATATACCAATGCAAACATCATGAGGTCTTTTCAAGGTTGTAATGGGGCCAAGGTATGGGTAAGGGTACATATATGGTTAAGTAAGCTTATAAATTGAATCTTTAATTAGCCCAAGCTTTCACCTAACACACATATTTTCTTTATAGCTTAAATTTCACACTTAGCTACCCAAAATTTTCTTTTCACATTCTTTACTCATGTATCAAATTTTATTTTAATTTTATCATACATGCATTGATCTTTGAATTCTCAACTTGATATTAGGGTAATTTTGTCCCCTTATTTAATTATTGAATATTTTTTTGGTTTTTTTTTTAACATAGTTTATCAATGCACATAGATTTTTAATTTTCTAGTTTCACATGAGTAGGTACCCAAATTCCCATTATATCATCATGACATATTCCCTTATTATCTCTTGTTCCCACAATTTTCCCATACTTAATTAACACACAATTCTATCTTAAACTAACCAAAGATTCAATTGGGATATATAATTGTTTTTCCGCTTAAGGCTAGTGGTGGACAAAATTGTGATTACACTTTGATTATGTAAAATTCATTGCTCTTTCTTTCCCTGGCAATGGCACCAAAAACATGATGCCAATACCATGGTTCACAACTTCGCACAACTAACCAGCAAGTGCACTGGGTCGTCCAAGTAATACCTTACGTGAGTAAGGGTCGAATCCCACGGAGATTGTTGGTATGAAGCAAGCTATGGTCACCTTGTAAATCTCAGTCAGGCGGATATAAAATAGTAATGGGGTTTTCGAAATTAATTAATAAAATAAGGATAGAAATACTTATGTAACTCATTGGTGAGAATTTCAGATAAGCGTATGGAGATGCATTCGTTCCTCTGAACCTCTGCTTTCTTGCTGTCTTCATCCAATCAATCTTACTCCTTTCTATGGCTGGCTTTATGTAAGGATGTCACCGGTGCCAATGGCTACTTTCGATCTCTCTCGAGAAAATGGTCCAAATGCTCTGTCACAGCACGGCTAATCGTCTGGAGGCATCACCCTTGTCGTTGGTTGCATTCTATTCCTCTCTGTGAAAATGGTCCGATGCGCTGTCACTGCATGGCTAATCATCTTGGAGGTTCTCGATCATACTAGAATAGGATTTACTATCCTTTTGCGTCTGTCACTACGCCCAGCACTCGCGAGTTTAGAGTTCGTCACAGTCATTCAATCCCAGAGTCCTACTCGGAATACCACGGACAAGGTTTAGACTTTCCGGACCCTCATGAATGCCGCCATCAATCTAGCTTATACCACGAAGATTCTGATTAAGAGATCTAAGAGATACTCATTCAATCTAATGTAGAACGGAAGTGGTTGTCAGGTACGCGTTCATAGGGAATGATGATGATTTTCACGTTCATCACATTCAGGTTGAAGTGTGAATGAATATCTTAGAAGCGGAACAAGTGAATTGAATAGAAAACAGTAGTACTTTGCATTAATCTTTGAGGAACAGTAGAGCTCCACACCTTAATCTATGGAGTGTAAAAACTCTACCGTTAAAAATACATAAGTGAAAGGTCCAGGCATGGCCGAATGGCCAGCCTCCAAAATGAGATCACAGGATCAAAATACAATCCAGGATGTCAAATACAATAGTAAAATGTCCTATTTATAATAAACTAGCTACTAGGGTTTACAGAAGTAAGTAATTGATGCATAAATCCACTTCCGGGGCCCACTTGGTGTGTGCTTGGGCTGAGCTTGAGTGTTGCACGTGTAGAGGTCCTTCTTGGAGTTGAACGCCAGATTTTGTGCCATTTTGGGCGTTGAACTCCACTTTGCAACTTGTTTCTGGCGCTGGACGCCAGAATTGGGTAGAGAGCTGGCGTTGAACGCCAGTTTGCGTCATCTAAACTTGGGCAAAGTATGGACTGTTATATATTGCTAGAATGCCCTGGATGTCTACTTTCCAACGCAACTGGAAGCGCGCCATTTTGAGTTCTGTAGCTCCAGAAAATCCATTTTGAGTGCAGGGAGGTCAGAATCCAACAGCATCAGCAGTCCTTCTTCAACCTCTGAATCTGATTTTTGCTCAAGTCCCTCAATTTCAGCCAGAAAATACCTGAAATCACAGAAAAACACACAAACTCATAGTAAAGTCCAGAAATGTGAATTTAACATAAAAACTAATGAAAACATCCCTAAAAGTAACTAGATCCTACTAAAAACATACTAAAAACAATGCCAAAAAGCGTATAAATTATCCGCTCATCACAACACCAAACTTAAATTGTTGCTTGTCCCCAAGCAACTAAAAATCAAATAGGATAAAAAGAAGAGAATATACTATAAATTCCAAACTATCAATGAAACATAGCTCCAATTAAATGAGCGGGACTTATAGCTTTTTGCCTCTTGAATAGTTTTGGCATCTCATTTTTTCCAATGAAGTTCAGAATGATTGGCATCTATAGGAACTCAGAGTTCAGATAGTGTTATTGATTCTCCTAGTTCAGTATGATGATTCTTGAACACAGCTACTTTATGAGTCTTGGCCGTGGCCCTAAGCACTTTGTTTTCCAGTATTACCACCGGATACATAAATGCCACAGACACATAGTTGGGTGAACCTTTTCAGATTGTGACTCAGCTTTGCTAAAGTCCCCAATTAGAGGTGTCCAAGGTTCTTAAGCACACTCTTTTTTTTGCTTTGGACCTTGACTTTAACCGCTCAGTCTCAAGTTTTCACTTGACACCTACACGCCACAAGCACATGGTTAGGGACAGCTTGGTTTAGCCGCTTAGGCCAGGATTTTATTCCTTTAGGCCCTCCTATCCACTGATGCTCAAAGCCTTGGGATCCTTTTTATTACCCTTGCCTTTTGGTTTTAAGGGTTACTGGCTTTTTGCTCTTGCCTCTTGGTTTTAAGAGCTTTTGGCTTTTTCTGCTTGCTTTTTCTTTTTCTTTCTATATTTTTTTTTCGCCTATTTATTTATTTATTTATTTTTTCTGCAAGCTTTGTTCTTTGCTGCTTTTTCTTGCTTCAAGAATCATTTTTATGATTTTTCAGATTATCAAATAACATGTCTCTTAGTCATCATTCTTTCAAGAGCCAACATATTTAACATTCTTAATCAACAACTTCAAAAGACATATGCACAGTTCAAGCATACATTCAGAAAACAAGAAGCATTGTCACCACATCAATATAATTAAACTAAGTTCAAGGATAAATTCGAAACTCATGTACTTCTTGTTCTTTTGAATTAAAACATTTTTCATTTAAGAGAGGTGATGGATTCATAAGACATTTATAACTTTAAGACAAAGTTACTAACTACTAATGATCATGTAATGAAGACACAAACATAGATAAGCACTTTAACATAGAGAAAACAAAAACAGAGAATGTAAGAACAAGGAATGAGTCCACCTTAGTGATGGTGGCGTTTTCTTCTTGAGAAACCAATGATGTCCTTGAGCTCTTCTATGTCTCTTCCTTGTCTTTGTTGCTCCTCCCTCATTGGTTTTTGATCTTCTCTAATTTCATGAAGGATGATGGAGTGCTCTTGATGTTTCACCCTTAGTTGTCCCATATTGGAACTTAATTCTCCTAGGGAGGTGTTGATTTGCTCCCAATAGTTTTGTGGAGGAAGATGCATTTGAGGCATCTCCGGGATCTCATGGTGATGAGCTTGAAAGGGACCTCGGGGATCACCTTCTTCTTGGCCACAACATCATAGAAGTGGTCTTGATGGGCTTTGGAGATGAACCTTTCCATCTCCCATGACTCGGAGGTGGAAGCTTTTGTCTTCCCTTTTCCTTTTCTAGAGGATTCTCCGGTCTTAGGTGCCATCAATGGTAATGGAAAAACAAAAAGCTTATGCTTTTACCACACCAAACTTAGAATTTTGCTTGCCCTCGAGCAAGAGAAGAAAGAATAGATGAAGAAGAAGAAGAAATGGAGGAGAGGGAGAAGGTGTGTTTCGGCCAAGAAGAGAAGAGAGGGTTGTGTTGTGTGAAAATGAGGAAGAATGGAAGGCTTTATATAGGGAAGGGAGGGGGTTAAGGTTCGGCCATTTATGGTGGGTTTGGGTGGGAAATTGATTTTGAATTTTGAAGTTAGGTGGAGTTTATGAGGTAGGTTTATGGGGATGAATGGATGGATGTGAGTGGTGAGGAGGTGATGGGGAAGAGAGATTGAGGTGATTGGTGAAGGGTTTTGGGGAAGAGTGTTTATGGGATTTTGTGAAAGAGAGTGGTGAGGGATGAGAAGAAGTGAGTGGAGGTAGGTGGGGATCCTGTGGGGTCCACAAATCCTGAGGTGATCCTGTGGGGTCCACAGATCCTGAGATGATCCTGTGGGGTCCACAGATCCTGAGGTGTTCAAGGATTTACAACCTTGCACCAAATTAGGCATGTAAAATGCCCTTGCACACAACTCTGGGAGTTCAGCGCCAGGTTGGTGCCCATTTTGGGCGTTCAACGCCCATTTGTTGCCCATTTCTGGCGTTGAACGCCAGAACCATTCTTGTTCTGGGCGTTCAGCGCCAGCTCTTCTCCAGGGTGCAATTCTGGCGTTCAGCGCCCAGATGATGCCCATTTTGGGTGTTAAGCGCCCAGATACTGCCCATTTTGGGCGTTCAGCGCCAGAACCATGGTCTGTTCTGGCGTTGAACGCCAGGCAGATGCTTCCTCCAGGGTGTGATTTTTCTTCTGCTGTTTTTTATTTCGTTTTCAATTTTTATATTTATTTTGTGACTCCTCATGATCATGAACCTATAAAGACATATAACTAAGAAAAAAAATATAGTTAGATAAATAAAAATTGGGTTGCCTCCCAACAAGCGCTTTTTTAATGTCAATAGCTTGATAGTGGACTCTCATGGAGCCTTACAGATGTTCAGAGCATTGTTGAGACTCTCCAACACCAAACTTAGAGTTTGGATATAGGAGTTCAACACCAAACTTAAAGTTTGGTTGTGGCCTCCCAACACCAAACTTAGAGTTTGACTGTGGGGGCTTTGTTTGACTCTGCTTTGAGAGAAGCTTTTTCTGCTTCCTCTCCATGGATGCAGAGAGAGATCCTTGAGTTGTAAACACAAGGTTGTCCTTATTTATTTGAAGGATCAATTCTCCTCTGTCCACGTCAATCACAGCTCTTGCTGTGGCTAGGAAAGGTCTTCCTAGGATGATGGATTCATTCTCTTCCTTTCCAGTATCTAGGACTATGAAATCAGCAGGGATGTAAAGGCCTTCAACCTTTACTAACACGTCCTCTACTTGTCCATAAGCCTGTTTTCTTGAATTATCTGCCATCTCTAATGAGATTTTAGCAGCTTGCACCCCATAGATTCCCAGTTTCTCTATTACAGAGACGGGCATGAGGTTTATTCCTGAACCAAGGTCTCTTCTGAGGCAATGTCAGTTGATCCAGATCACTTAGTTCATTGGTGAACAAGGGAGGTTCATCTTCCCAAGTTTCAATACCAAATAATTTGGCATTCAGCTTCATGATTGCACCAAGAAACTTGGCAGTTTGCTTTTCAGTGACATCCTCATTCTCTTCAGAAGAGGAATACTCATCAGAGCTCATGAATGGCATAAGGAGGTTCAATGGAATCTCTATGGTCTCTAGATGAGTCTCAGATTCCTTTGGTTCCTCAGAGGGAAACTCCTTATTGATCACTGGACGTCCCAGGAGGTCTTCCCCCTTGGAATTCACGTCCTCTCCTTCCCTTACAGGTTCGGCCATGGTGCTTATGTCAATGGCCTTGCACTCTCCTTTTGGATTCTCTTCTGTATTGCTTGGGAGAGTGCTAGGAGGGATTTCAGTGATCCTTTTACTCAGCTGGCCCACTTGTGCTTCCAAATTTCTAATGGAAGACCTTGTTTCATTCATGAAACTTACAGTGGCCTTAGATAGATCAGAGACTAAGTTTGCTAAATTAGAAGTATTTTGTTCAGAGTTCTCTGTCTGTTGCTGAGTGGATGATGGAAAAGGTTTATTATTGTTAAACCTGTTTCTTCCACCATTATTAAAGCCTTGTTGAGGCCTTTGATCCTTCCATGAGAGATTTGGATGATTTCTCCATGATGGATTATAGGTATTTCCATAAGGTTCACCTAAGTAATTCACCTCTGCTATTGCAGGATTTTCAGGATCATAAGCTTCTTCTGCATAAGAAGCCTCTTGAGTACTGTTGGATGCAGCTTGCATTCCATTCAGACTCTGAGAAATCATATTGACTTGCTGAGTCAATATTTTGTTCTGAGCCAATATGGCATTCAGAGTATCAACTTCAAGAATTCCCTTCTTCATAGGCGTCCCATTACTCACAGGATTCCTCTCATAAGTGTACATGAACTGGTTATTAACAACCATGTCAATGAGTTCTTGAGCTTCTGCAGGTGTTTTCTTTAGGTGAATGGATCCACCTGCAGAAGTATCCAATGACATCTTATATAGCTCAGATAAACCATCATAGAAGATATCCAGGATGGTCCATTCTGAAAGCATGTCAGAAGGACACTTTTTTGTCAGCTGCTTGTATCTTTCCCAAGCTTCATAGAGGGATTCACCTTCTTTCTGTCTGAAGGTTTGAACATCAGCTCTAAGCTTGCTCAGCTTTTGAGGAGGAAAGAACTTGGCTAAGAAAGCCGTGACCAGCTTATCCCAAGAGTTCAGGCTGTCTTTGGGTTGAGAGTCCAACCACACTCTAGCTCTGTCTCTTACAGCAAAAGGGAAAAGCATGAGCCTGTAGACTTCAGGATCTACTCCATTAGTCTTAACAGTATCACAGATCTGCAAGAATTCAGTTAAGAACTGAAAAGGATCTTCAGATGGAAGTCCATGAAACTTGCAGTTCTGCTGCATCAGAGAAACTAGCTGAGGTTTCAGCTCAAAATTGTTCGCTCCAATGGTAGGAATGGAGATGCTTCTTCCATGTAAATTAGAATTAGGTGCAGTAAAGTCACCAAGCATTCTCCTTGCATTATTGTTGTTGGGTTCGCCTGCCATCTCCTTTACTTGTTCGAAATTTTCAATAAGATTGTCTCTGGATTGTTGTAATTTAGCTTCTCTTAGTTTTCTTTTCAAAGTCCTTTCAGGTTCTGGATCAGCTTCAACAAGAATGCCTTTTTCTTTATCCCTGCTCATAAGAAAGAGAAGAGAAAAAGAAGAGAAGAGGAATCCTCTATGTCACAGTAAAGAGGTTCCTTATTGTTAGTAGAAGAAGAGAAGAAGAAAAAAATTCGAACACAGATAGAAGAGGGGGTTCGAATTTGGTGAGTGATGTGAGGAAGAGATGTTAGTAGATGAATAAATAAAGAGAATAAGATGAGAGAGGGAGAGGATTTTCGAAAATAATTTTTTTGAAAAAGAGTTAGTGATTTTTCGAAAATAGTTTTTGAAAAAGGTTAGTAGTTTTCAAAAATTAAGATTTAAAAATTGAAATAATTAGTTAATTAAAAAGAAATTTTGAAAAAGAGGGAGATATTTTCAAAAATTGGAGAGAGAGAGTTAGTTAGGTAGTTTTGAAAAAGATAAGAAACAAACAAATAGTTAGTTAGGTAGTTGAAACAAATTTTGAAAAGATAAGAAGTTAGGAAGTTAGAAAAGATATTTTGAAATCAAATTTTTGAAAAAGATAAGATAAGAAGATATTTTTGAAAAGATATGATAGAAATTAGTTTTTGAAAAAGATTTGAATTTTAAAATCACAATTAATGACTTGATTCACAAGAAATCATAAGATATAATTCTAGAACTTAAAGTTTGAATCTTTCTTAACAAGTAAGTAACAAACTTGAAATTTTTGAATCAAAACATTAATTGTTATTGTTATTTTCGAAAATTTGATATAAAAATAAGAAAAAGATTTTTGAAAAATATTTTTAAAAATTTCGAAAATAACTAAGAAAAATGAAAAAGATTTGATTTTTGAAAAAGATTTTGAAAAAGATAAGATTTTTAAATTGAAAATTTGATTTGACTCATAAAAACAACTAGATTTTAAAAATTTTTGAAAAAGTCAACTCAATTTTCGAATTTGATGAGAGAAAAAGGGAAAGATATTTTTTTTTTTTATTTTTGAATTTTTAATGATGAGAGAGAAAAATTAAAACATCATTTTCATGTTTTTCTCTTTTATTTTTGAATCAAAACAAGGAATGCATGCAAGAACACTATGAATGTCAAGATGAACACCAAGAACACTATGAAGATCATGATGAACATCAAGATTTTTTTGAAAAATTTTTAATGCAAAGAAAACATGCAGGACACCAAACTTAGAATTCTTTAATGCTTAGACACTAAGAATCCAAGAATGCATATGAAAAACAAGAAAAGACACAAACCATGCAAATGCAAAGATCAAACAAGAAGACTTACCAAGAACAACTTGAAGATCATGAAGAACACTATAAATGCATGAATTTTTTGAAAAAAATGCAAGATGAGTATGCAATTGACACCAAACTTATAACATGACACATGACTCAAACAAGAAACACAAAAATCTTTTTTTTTTTTTTATTTTTATGATTTTTCAAAATTTTTTTTATATTTTCTTTTAATTTTTTCGAAAATCATTTTGAAAAAGAAAAATAAGGATTCCAAAATTTTTAATATGAATTCCAGGAATCTTATACTTTTTAGTCTAAAGCTCCAATCAAAGGGTCAGGCATGGCTTAATAGCCAGCCATGCTTTAGAATGGAATTACATCCATTGAGGTGATTAGTTGAAGACCAATCCGAAAGGAGTTTGAATATGGCTTTACAGCCAGCCAGGCTTCAACATGCTTCATGAAACACTAGAATTCATTCTTAAAAATTCTGAAGAAAATTATATTTTTGAAAACATTTTTTTTTTCAAAAACAAAAGAAAATTTTTTGAAAGATTTTTGAAAAATTTTTGAAAATAAAACAAAAAGAAAATTACCTAATCTGAGCAACAAGATGAACCGTCAGTTGTCCAAACTCGAACAATCCCCGGCAACGGCGCCAAAAACTTGGTGGAATAAATTGTGATTACACTTTGATTATGTAAAATTCATTGCTCTTTCTTTCCCTAGCAATGGCACCAAAAACATGATGCCAATACCATGGTTCACAACTTCGCACAACTAACCAGCAAGTGCACTGGGTCGTCCAAGTAATACCTTACGTGAGTAAGGGTCAAATCCCACGGAGATTGTTGGTATGAAGCAAGCTATGGTTACCATGTAAATCTCAGTCAGGCAGATATAAAATAGTAATGGGGTTTTCGAAATTAATTAATAAAATAAGGATAGAAATACTTATGTAACTCATTGGTGAGAATTTCAGATAAGCGTATGGAGATGCATTCGTTCCTCTGAACCTCTGCTTTCCTGCTGTCTTCATCCAATCAATCTTACTCCTTTCTATGGCTGGCTTTATGTAAGGATGTCACCGGTGCCAATGGCTACTTTCGATCTCTCTCAGGAAAATGGTCCAAATGCTCTGTCACAGCACGGCTAATCGTCTAGAGGCATCACCCTTGTCGTTGGTTGCATCCTATTCCTCTCTGTGAAAATGGTCCGATGCGCTGTCACTGCATGGCTAATCATCTTGGAGGTTCTCGATCATACATGCAAGGTTTAGACTTTCCGGACCCTCATGAATGCCGCCATCAATCTAGCTTATACCACGAAGATTCTGATTAAGAGATCTAAGAGATACTCATTCAATCTAATGTAGAACGGAAGTGGTTGTCAGGCACGCGTTCATAGGGAATGATGATGATTGTCACGTTCATCACATTCAGGTTGAAGTGTGAATGAATATCTTAGAAGCGGAACAAGTGAATTGAATAGAAAACAGTAGTACTTTGCATTAATTTTTGAGGAACAGCAGAGCTCCACACCTTAATCTATGGAGTGTAGAAACTCTACCGTTAAAAATACATAAGTGAAAGGTCCAGGCATGGCCGAATGGCCAGCCTCCAAAACGAGATCACAGGATCAAAATACAATCTAGGATGTCAAATACAATAGTAAAATGTCCTATTTATAATAAACTAGCTACTAGGGTTTACAGAAGTAAGTAATTGATACATAAATCCACTTCCGGGGTCCACTTGGTGTGTGCTTGGGCTGAGCTTGAGTGTTGCACGTGTAGAGGTTCTTCTTGGAGTTGAACGCCAGCTTTTGTGCCATTTTGGGCGTTGAACTCCACTTTGCAACTTGTTTCTGGCGCTGGACGCCAGAATTGGTTAGAGAGCTGGCGTTGAACGCCAGTTTGCGTCGTCTAAACTTGGGCAAAGTATGCACTATTATATATTGCTGGAAAGCCCTGGATGTCTACTTTCCAACGAAATTGGAAGCGCGCCATTTGAGTTCTGTAGCTCCAGAAAATCCATTTTGAGTGCAGGGAGGTCAGAATCCAACAGCATCAGCAGTCCTTCTTCAACCTCTGAATCTGATTTTTGCTCAAGTCCCTCAATTTCAGCCAGAAAATACCTGAAATCATAGAAAACACACAAACTCATAGTAAAGTCCAGAAATGTGAATTTAACATAAAAACTAATGAAAACATCCCTAAAAGTAACTAGATCCTACTAAAAACATACTAAAAACAATGCCAAAAAGCGTATAAATTATCCGCTCATCAGCTAGTAATGTGGTAAAATAAAGAACAAATGGGATTTAAAGGCTCAAAGTGGCTAACAAAGGTAATTGAATGGGTCGGGTTATTTGGGATAAGTGAGCTAAACAAATAATGGCCTCAATCATATGCAAGCATATAAATATATTAAACATTGGACATATAGGATGAAACAAATTATAGATTACAATCATAGAGAAGTAAACACACAAGAATAAAATAATTATGGTTAAATAATGTAACCATGTATAAAGGCTCAAATCTCACAAGCTGTGTGTTCTTTAGCTCAAAAACCATGTTCCGAATATAACTTCAAGCAAATTTAACACAAAAGTTTTAATTAAAATTAGTGAAATTTTGTTCTAAAAATAGGGTCTTAGAAGAAACTTATTGTCTTTTCAATCAAGTAGAACATGCATGCAACTAATCTATTACTATGCAATCTATCCTATTCTACAAAATAAAAACTAACTAAATATCCTATTTTATGGGTGTTAGGGAAGAGAAATTACCTCTGGAAGTCAGGTACTGACCGACCTCCCCATACTTAAGGCTTTGCACCGTCCTCGGTGCCATCTGTCAGGAGTAAAGGTGGGTTGGTAGCAGTATCTCCACAGTCGCGACCGTCATGGCTCCCTGTGATGGTAAAGAAAGTGGAGTCCGAGGTGTTTGAGTCTCTGTATTTTCCTTTAAGTAGCTCCTTGAGGTATGTGAATCGGCGCTTGTTACGGCGCTCTCTTAGCTTTGCTTTGTGTTCCAGCCGATCTAACCTTTCAAGTATCTGATGGAGCAGTTGATTGGTTGTATGGGCTTGTGGTGTTGAAGGAGGAATGTCTTCAGCCGGTTCAGTAGGCTGGCTTGTAGTGGCTGCTGGAGGTCTAATATATTTCCCGTTAGGGACGTACTGAGACAAGAGCTGAGACCAGGGCGGGAAAAGGTAAGTTGCCCGCAATTTGTACGTGTCCCATAGCACTCCAGATGTGTCTTGGTAGGTTCAGAGGCTGGTCTGTAAGGATGCACCATAGTAGAACGGCCATGTCTGCAGTGAAGGAGGACTCGTGGGTGATCGGAAATACGTAATGGGACATAATCTGTGCCCATACGCGAGCCTCCAAGGTAAGTGCAGAAGCCAATATTCCCTTAGGACGGGAACGATGGTATCCGTAGATCCATCTGCTGCCAGGTAGGGCGATAACTCTGAGAACAGCGTCCCATTCAAATTGGTACATCTGGCGCTTGAGTGTGGCCTCTTGAAATGCGTCCAGTCCTTTTGGAGTAGGGGGGAGATCTAAAGCACGCTGAATGGCCTCTTCTGTAATGGGAATTTGCTTCTGACGGACATAGATAGACTGCAGGGTCGGCAGGTGGAAGTTGGAGTAGAACTCGACTACCCAGGAAAGATTAACCTGCCGTGGCTGTCTCTGTAGGAAACCCCATTGTCTTCGTGCAATTTGTGGCTCAACAAATTCAGCGATATGGGTTGGGAGGATAAGAAGGTATTCGTTGTTGTAACTCCTTTCTGCCAGGGTGGGGAACATCTGCTTATAGTAGCGATTGGCAAATCGCGCAGTGTCCTTTGCTGGGAAGGCTTTCTCTTTGTCATCAACCTTTATAATCCTCTTAATTATTTTTGTTGAGGGTTTAACTGCAGTTGAAGATGGCTCTGCCACTAACGCTCGTTTTGTTCCTCTCCTTGCTGTTGATTTGGGAGCAGCTTTCTCCTTGCCTTTCTTGGTGGCCATCCTAAAAGAAAGAAAGAAAAAGTATGATAAAATGTCAAGGGTTGGAGCAAGGAAGAGAGCGGAAAAAGCGGTAATCACTGCACATTAAAAGATGAATGATGTTAACACATGGTCATGACTACATGTGGAAAATCATCAATGGAAATATAGCAAGTGCATATGGGGACAATTAAATGCTAGGTGTTTATTTGCATGCAGGCAAAGGCATGAGTAGCATTGATCAAGCATTCAATGTCCAAGTTAGATTACCAAGCCTTTCAAACTGATAATTTGTTTGTAATGACAATTATATTTAAATAATAAAATATAAAAAAAGATTTTATGAAAAACAGGCATATAGAGTGGTGGATTAAAAGAAATCTAAAAATAGTACACAATGCCATACGGGCGTTTTCACAAACACATAGCATGCATGATAAATAGCTAATGAAAATAATAATATGAACATGCAAGTAACCCTGAAAAATTAATATATAATTGCCAAACAAGTTCTTAACAATCCACAAGCAAACCATAAGGAATAATAATGACCCTAATAAATTTCCAACACCAATTAAAAGAAAAAGAAAGAAAAGGAAAACATGGATAATGCAAGTAAAAAGAAAAAGAAAAGAAGAAGAAAACATAAATGAAGAAGAAGAATAGAAAAGTAAGAAGAGAAGAAGAAAAGAAAAACCTTTACAATGGTGGTGAGAGAGAGAAAGTAAAAAGTGAGAAAGAAGGAAGGAGAAAGAAAGTGGAAGAAAATAATGAGGAGGGAAAAGAAAAAGTTGGATTTGGGGAAGAGGAAGATAAGATATTTGGCAAATTAGGATAAGCTGTACAGCGCAAGTGACGCGGACGCGTGGGGTACGCGTTCGCGTGGATGGCGCTTAAATGAATCAACGCGGTCGCGTCGGTCACTCAAACGCGTGACGCGTTTTGTGCTACTGGCGCGAGGGCAGCCTCGCGCTCGCACAACTCTCTGTTCAAAACTCGTTATTGCCAAATTCCAGGGTGACGCGGTCGCGTAATCGACGCGATCGCGTGAGTGGCCATTATAGGGATATGACGTGGACGCGTGAGCCAGGCGTCCGCGTGGTAAGGCTTGTGCGTTCAGCACTAGTCCAGCACCACTCTAGCACAACTTTCGGTCGTGCACCCTTTCTTACGTCGATTTTCGAGTCATGAGTCTGTGTGAGTGACGTGGATGCGTGGGAGGCATGTTTCCCATGTGACGCGAATGCGTCAGCATCGCAGTCGTGTGGGGTGATTTGTGCTAGAGGCACACCTCCAGCCACGCTCTCGCATGACTCTCTGTTCGATTGCTTTTTCTTCCTGATGCACATACGACGCGGACGCGTCAGCGATGCTGTCGCGTCGCGTGCTCTCCCCCCCCCCCCTTTTTTTTAAATAAAAATATGCAAATACAGATGCAAACTAAATGTGCTGACAAGGAGAAGAGTTATTGAATAAGAAAACTAAGAATAGAGAAAGGAACGATCATACCATGGTGGGTTGTCTCCCACCTAGCACTTTGCTTTAACGTCCGTAAGTTGGACGCTCCACGAGCTCAGTCTTCTGCTTTGGGTGGATCCTCTAAGAGGAAGATCTCTAGCTCCTTGTTTTTCTTCATCTTCTCCCCATGATATAGCTTTAAACGATGTCCATTAACTTTGATGATTTCAGAGCTTGAAGGATGACTTAGGTGAAAAACTCCGTACGGCTCAGCCTTCTCTACTCTATATGGACCTTCCCATCTTGATCTCAACTTGCCTGGCATGAGCCTCAGTCTAGATTTGTAAAGGAGGACTAAGTCCCCAGGTTGGAACTCTTTCCTCTTGATGTGCTGATCATGTACAGCCTTCATCTTTTCCTTGTATAGCCTTGAGTTCTCATAAGCTTCTAGGCGAAGGCTTTCCAATTCTTGCAATTGCAACTTCCTTTTAGCTCCGGCTTTCTCAAATCCCATGTTGCACTGCTTTACTGCCCAAAAGGCTTTGTGCTCTACTTCAACTGGGAGATTACAGGCTTTTCCATAAACTAAGCGAAAGGGACTCATCCCAATGGGTGTCTTGTATGCTGTTCTGTATGCCCAGAGTGCATCTTGTAGCCTGGTGCTCCAGTCTCTTCTATGAGGTTTGACTATCTTCTGCAATATACACTTTATCTCTCTGTTAGACACCTCGGCTTGCCCATTAGTCTGAAGATGGTAGGCTGTTGCTACTTTATGAATTATCCCATGCTTCTTCAGTAATCCTGTTAGTCTCCTGTTACAAAAAAGGGTGCCTTGATCGCTCACGATTACTCGTGGTGATCCAAAGCGACAAATAATGTGGTTTCTCACAAAGGAAACAATAGTGTTAGCATCATCAATGCGGGTAGAAATTGCTTCCACCCATTTACAAATGTAATCTACAGCTAACAAAATATAAAAATAACCATTAGAATTTGGAAATGGACCCATGAAGTCAATGCCCCAAACATGAAAAATTTCACAGAAAAGCATAATCTGTTGAGGCATCTCATCCCTCTTGGATATATTACCAAATTTTTCGCATGGGAAACAGGATTTACAAAATTCAACAGCGTCTTTAAAAAGGGTAGGCCACCAGAATCCACAGTCTAAGATTTTTCTAGCTGTTCTTTGAGGGCCAGAATGTCCTCCACTCTCAGATGAGTGACAGGCCTCTAAAATGGACTGGAATTCTGATTGAGGCACACACCTTTTAATTACCTGGTCAACACCACATCTCCATAAATATGGGTCATCCCATATATAATATTTAGACTCGCTTTTCAGCTTGTCTCTTTTATGCTTAGTAAAGTTTGGAGGAAACGTGCAGCTAACTAGATAATTAGCTACAGGCGCATACCAAGGGACTACTTCAGATACTGCTTGCAGGTTATCAAATGGAAATTTATCATTTATAGGAGTGGAGGTATCCTTAATGTGCTCAAGGCGACTCAAGTGGTCCGCCACTAGATTTTGGTTACCACTTCTATCTTTAATTTCTAAATCAAATTCTTGTAGTAGCAGTATCCAACGTATAAGCCTTGGTTTGGACTCCTTTTTAGCTAATAAATACTTTAGAGCTGCATGGTCTGAGTACTCTACTACTTTAGTACCAAGTAAATAGGTTCGGAATTTATCCAGAGCAAAAACAATAGCAAGAAGCTCTTTCTCAGTAGTAGTGTAATTGGACTGAGCGGCGTCTAAAGTCTTAGATGCATAAGCAATTACAAAGGGATCCTTACCTTCAAGCTGAGCCAGCGCTGCTCCTACTGCATGGTTGGAGGCGTCGCACATTATTTCAAATGGCTGGCTCCAGTTTGGTCCTCTCACAATTGGAGCTTGAGTCAGGGCAGTCTTCAGCTTATCAAACGCTTGTTTACAATCCTCACTGAACTCGAACTCAATATCTTTCTACAATAGTCTAGATAAGGGAAGTGCTACCTTACTAAAGTCCTTAATGAATCTCTGGTAAAAACCTACATGGCCAAGGAACGAACGGACTTCCCTCACAGAGGAGGGGTAAGGTAAACTAGAAATAAAATCCACCTTTGTTGGATCTACAGAAATGCCAGTATTTGATACAACATGTCCTAGTACAATCCCTTGTGTAACCATAAGGTGACATTTTTCAAAATTCAATACAAGGTTTGTACTGACACATCTATCTAATAATCTAGACAAACTATCCAAGCAAAGATTAAAGGAATCACCATAAACGCTAAAATCATCCATAAAAATCTCCATACAGTCCTCAATAAGATCAGAGAAAAGACTCATCATACACCTTTGGAAAGTAGCCGGTGCATTGCACAAGCCAAAAGGCATTCTCTTATAAGCATAAGTCCCAAAAGGACATGTAAAAGTGGTCTTCTCCTGATCTTCAGGAGCTATATAAATCTGGAAATAGCCTGTGTAACCATCTAAAAAGCAATAATGTGATTTACCTGACAGGCGATCTAGCATTTGGTCAATGAATGGAAGAGGATAGTGATCCTTACGAGTGGCTTGGTTGAGACGCCTGTAATCAATGCAGACTCTCCAGGCGTTCTGTACTCTAGTTGCTATCAGCTCTCCATGCTCATTCTTCACTGTAGTGACTCCAAACTTCTTGGGTACCACTTGTACTGGGCTTACCCATTCACTGTCTGATATGGGGTAGATGATATCCGCCTCAAGTAGTCTGGTCACTTCCTTTTTGACAACCTCCAAGATAGTGGGATTCAGTCTTCTCTGGGGTTGACGAACAGGCCTTGCTCCCTTGATAAACCACTATTTTATGGTTTATCTTGTGCTCAATTGAGTGGTTTTTATCTACTCTTTACCCACTTATTCATACTATTTGCATGGTTTTACATTTGCCTTCCTAATTATGTGCTTTAATTGAAAACATGTTTCTTTGGACTTATCTTAGCTAATATTAATCCTCTCTTGTTACCATTAGATGCCTTGATATGTGTGTTAAGTGCTTTCAGAGATTACAGGGCATGAATGGCTCAGAGGATGGAAAGGAAGCATGCAAAAGTGGAAGGAATACAAAAAGTTGAAGGAACTGCAAAGCTGTCAGCCAGACCCTCTCGCACTCAAACAGCTATAACTTTAGCTACAGAGGTCCAAACGACACGGTTCTAGTTGCGTTGGAAAGCTAACGTCCGGGGCTTCGATTTGATATATAATATGACATAGTTTCTCTGACGCTAGGCGACGCGAACGTGTGCTCCATGCGGCCACGTCGCAGTGACAAAAAACTAGTGTGGCAGATTTCTCCTCCAGCGATTTCTGGGCTGTTTCCGACCCAGTTTGCGGCCCAGAAAACACAGATTAGAGGCTATAAAGTAGGAAAATACATCCATTCATAAGGATGCTTATTCATATTCACAATTTTAGGAGTAGATGTAGTTTTTAGAGAGAGAGGTTCTCTCCTCTCTCTTAGGATTAGGATTTAGGATTTCTCTTAGTTTTAGGAGTGACTCTCAATGCCAGGTTTAATGTTCTTTTTATTTATCTTCTCAATTTAATTTATGAATATCCATGTCAGATTTAAGTTCTTTTTGTGAATGCAATTCGAGGTATTTTCAGATTTAATTTTGCTTTGCTTTATTTATAAATGCTTTTAATTTAATTTAGATATTTTCCCTTTTGGCTTTGGTTAAATAATTGGTGACTCTTGAGTTATCAAACTCATTGTTGATTGAAAATTGGAATTCTTCCAGAATTAATTCATCCACTTAACTTACCTTCATAGTTAGAGGTTAACAAAGTGGGAGAAAAATCTAATTCTCATCACAATTGATAAGGATAACTAGGATAGGACTTCCAGTTCTTCATACCTTGCCAAGAGTTTATTTTTATTATTATTTTATCTTTCTTGTCATTCAACTAACTTTTTACCTTAATCCAAAACCCCAAAACACACTTTTTCATAACCAATAATAAGAACACCTCCCTGCAATTCCTTGAGAAGACGACCCGAGGTTTAAATACTCGGTTATCAATTTCAAAGGGGTTTGTTACTTGTGACAACCAAAACTTTTGTAAGAAAGGTTGATTGCTTGGTTTAGTAACTATACTTGCAATGAGAGTTTACTATAACTTCTAAACCATCAATCTTCCGCTCTTTCAAAATGGCGTCGTTGTCGGGAAATTGCAAACGTGTGCCTTATTATTGGTTATTGTAAATATTTTATTTTTCCTTGTTTATTTGTTTTTATTTTTGTTTTTATTTTTGCTTTTTCTTAAGTTAAGAGGTTATTGGTTTTTATTTTAAAATTTTTATTTTATCTTATCTTATTTCAAAAATCAAATTTCAAAATTCAAATTTAAAAATTTTCAAAATTCAAATTTAAAAATTTTCAAATTTCAATATTTCAAAAATTCAAAATTCAAAAATTTAAAATTCAAAATTTCAAAATTTAATTTTCAAATTCAAAATTTAAATAACCTTTTAATTTAAATTTGTTTTTATTTTTGTTTTTTAATTTTTATTTGCTACTATGAACTCTCACCCCTTTGGCTATGAGTCTGGTTACAATTATGTTGCAGGAAGAAAAAATTACAATGAGAACAGGCATCAAGGTTGGAACAATCAAAGATGGGAGGAGCCACAAGGATTTGATCAACCCTCATGGCAACAACCACCTCCAATGGACTATCAACAACCACCACCATATGCCTATAAACCCTCTCCTCAACACAGCTTTGAACCACCATACTCACAAGCCACCTACAACCATTCACCTCCATATGACCCTAACCCGTATCCACCATACCAACCACCCTATGAACCAAATGAACCCTCCTATCCACCCCAAACCTCCATGGAGAAAGCACTTGCCTATCTAAACTCTACTATACAAGCTCTCTTTACCCAAATCGGACCACCAAATTCCTTCCACAATCAACCCTCAAGCGCTAGTGCACTTCCTTGTTAACCACAGAATGATCTCTCTATCCCATCACCACCATCCATGGAAGAGCACCCACATTCATCAATCCAAGAGCAACATGATCTCAATGATGCTATTGACATGGAACAAGAGTGAAGGGATCATCTTCGTGAATCCATACTTCATAAGGAGCTAGAGGAGGCCCTAAAGGTGAAGGTAGTAAAAACCCTTGAAATCGAAGGAGTGGTTGAAGAATTAGTGAAGGAAGAATCAAGGGATCATCTCAAGGAAGCAGCGGATCGATTTCATGCAACTATATATCAACTAAATCAAGCGATAAGTCAACTAGGTTCCCAACGCTCGGACACTCAAAGTGCTCCCATGGCTTCATGTGGGCAATCTAATGAAGAACGTAGCATGAAGGAGATATTAGAAACTCTAGTGGACAGTACGGAGCATGACTTTGTACCGGAACAAGTGGAGGAAACTGTAATTATCAAAGAAGAAGAAGTGGTTGCAGACTTAGGAGATGTTGAACCTCCATGGGAAAGTCAGGTTATAGAACCTCCTTCCAAGGCGATTGAAATTGATGCTGAGGAGGGTGTACAACCTCCAAGGCATATCATGATTAAGAACTTGGAAGAGGTCGATCAAGAGATGGAGATTAAAGAAGAAGAAGCACAACCTCCCATGCCCTCGGTAAGCAATGAAGAAGAGATTGAATTGGAAGAAAGCTACCAAGAGGAAGAGGTTGAAATTGAAGAAGCTTGCAAAGAGGTGGAAGTTGTCAAAGAGCACAAGGGAGTGGAGCTTGGAATCACCTTGCCAAAGTAATTGGAGACCCATCCCCCTAAGTTGCCATCATCCTTCACAACATTCAAGTGGGTAAAATTCATATCCCTTAGCTTTCTAATTCCACTTGAATATGGGCTACTGGAGACGGATGGTCAACTTATAGCTCTTTGTGGTATTAAGAGTAAGAGGACGATGGTTAGTGGTTGGAGTTGTCAAGCAAGGTTCAACATGGTTGCATACTCAAAGTTTAAATGCAAGGGTTGGGGTAAAGCTCAACTGAATGGGTCTAGGAAGTTGTTTGGATGCCTCAGTGAGAATTCTAAGGCTGAACCACCCGGATGGAATCATGATGATCAACAAGAAGACGGGTGCAAAAGCAAGGTTTGGGATCCTGGAATCTATTCTGACATCCAACACCCCGAGATCCTAAGAATCTGTTTGAAGCTGCTCAAAGGCTTTACGTGCCTAGTTTAGGACCCCAGAGGCTATTGGAATTCCAAACACTGGTGGAGATATTTGGATGAATACAAGCATAAGCCACCATAACAGGAAGCTCATCAAATGTCCAACTTAAGGACTTTAACTAAAAGTGCTAGGTAGGAGACAACCCACCATGGTATGATCGTTCTTTTCTTTATTTTTAGTTTTTCTATTCAACAACTCTTCTCTTTATCAGTACATTTCGTGCATCTGCATTTGCATATTCTTATTATTAAAAAAAAAAGGCCACGCGACGCGACCGCATTAGCGATGCGTCTGCGTCGTAAGGAGAGGGGAGAAAATAAAAACGAACAGAGAGTCACGCTGGAGCGTGGCTGGAGGTGTGCCAGTGGCACAAATCATCCCACGCGACCACGTCACCGACGCGTCCACATCACATGGGAATAATGGCCTCCCACGCAGCCGCGTCCCCTGATTTTCGACGCAAAAAGGGTGCACAACGAATTATTGTGCGAGAGTGGTGCTGGATTGGTGCTTAACGCACAATTCTGCCCACGCGGATGTATGGCCCACGCGTCCGCGTCGTTCCCTTCTGACGCCCCCTCACGCGATCGCCTGCCCCACGCGATCGCGTCACCCCAAATTTGGCAAACAAATACATTTGAACAGAGAGTTGCACAGGCGCGAGGCTGCACTCGCGCCAGAAGCATAACATGGGTCACGCGACCGCGTGACCGACACGACCGCGTTACCTGAACTAAAGCACAATCGCGCGAACGCGTGCCCCATGCAGCCGCGTCGGTTGCGCTGCACAGCTCAACCTTAATTGCCAAAATATCTTATCTTTTTCCTCTCCAAATCCTAATTTTTCTTTTCCCTCATTATTTCTTCCTTCTCCCTTCTTCCTTCTATCTCCCCTTTCTCTCTCTCTCTCTTTCACCTCCATTAACAAGGTTTTATTTTCTTCTTCCCTCTTTCCTTTTCTATCATTCTTCTTATTGTATATGTTATTTTCTTTTCTTTTCTTTTTCTTTTCATTATTCATATTTTCCTTCTTCTTCTTTCCTTTTTACATGGTGTTAGATTTTAATTTGAGTCATTATTCATCATTATATGATTTTCGGTTGTTGCGAATTGTTTGGCAATTATATATTATTTTCTTTAAAGGGTTGCTTGCATGTTCACTTTAATACTTTCTATTCCTTATTCACCATGCATGCTATGTGTTTGTGAAAAAGCCCATATGGCATTATGCACTTCTCTACATTATTCTATTCTACTATTCATTGCTTGCTTTTCATAAACTCCCTCTACTATTGTATTAATTACATTTAATTGTCAATACAAACGTAATGGTTTGCTACAAAGTGATGCTTGATCTATGCTACTCATGCCCTTTTCCGGCATGCCAATAAACACCTTGCATTCACTTGTCATTATATGCACTAGCTATTTTCCGCTGATGACTTTTCACATGTACTCATGAGCGTGTGTTAATGTCAGTTACCTCCTAATGTGCATCGATCACCACCTTTTCCATTCTCTTCCTTGCTATATATCTCTTTGAATTTAATTTACTTTCTCTTCACTTTTTCAGGATGGCCACCAAGAAAGGAAAAGAGAGAGCTACTCCCAAACCCCCAGCAAGAAGAGGAACTAAAAGAGCACTAGTGGCAGAGCCTTCTTCAACTGCAGTCAGGCCCTCAACAAAAAGAGTTAAGAGGATCATAAAGGTTGATGAAAAGGAGAAAGCCTTTCAAGCAAAGGACACTGCGCGATTTTCCAATCGCTACTGTGAGCAGATGTTCCCCATTCTGGCTAAAAGGAGCTACAACAACGAACACCTTCTTATCCTCCCACCCAATATTGCTACTTTTGTTGAGCTGCAAATTGAACGAAGACATTGGGGTTTCCTACAGAGACAACCAAGGCAGGTCAATCTTTCTTGGGTAGTCGAGTTCTACTCTAACTTCTACCTGCCTACCCTGTAGTCTGTCTAAGTAAGTCCCCATTACAGAAGAGGCCATTCAAAAAAATTTAGGTCTTCCCCCTATTCCAGAAGGATTGGACGCCTTTCAAGAAGCCACACTCAAGCGCCAGATGTACCAATTTGACTGGGAAGCTGTTCTCAGAGTTATCGCACTACCTGGCAGCCGTTGCATCTACGGATACCATCGTACCCACCCTAAGGGAATATCGGCTTCAACACTTACCTTGGAGGCTTGCGTATGGGCACAGATCATGTCCCATTACGTCTTTCCGAGTACTCATGAGTCCTCCTTCACTGCAGACATGGCCATTCTAGTATGGTGCATCCTTACAGACCAGCCTCTGAATCTACCAAGACATATCCGAAATGCCATGGGACACGTACAAATCGCGGGCAACTTACCTTTTCCCACCTTGATCTCAGATCTTGTCTCAGCAGCTGGAGTCTCCTACAGAGCTGGGGACACCAAAGCCATTCTTCCACGGGATGATCAGTATGTCCCTAACGGGAAATACCTCAGACCTCCAGCATCCACTACAAGCCTTCCTACTGCACCGGTTGAAGATACTCCTTCTTCAACACCACTAGCACCTACAACAGCGCACTGTTCCAGTAGATAATCGAAAGGTTGGATCGGCAAGAACAGAAAGCGACGTTAAGAGAGCGCCGTAATGAGCGCTGATGAGCGGATAATTTATACGCTTTTTGGCATTGTTTTTAGTATGTTTTTAGTAGGATCTAGTTACTTTTAGGGATGTTTTCATAAGTTTTTATGTTAAATTCACATTTCTGGACTTTACTATGAGTTTGTGTGTTTTTCTGTGATTTCAGGTATTTTCTGGCTGAAATTGAGGGACTTGAGCAGAAATCAGATTCAGAGGTTGAAAAAGGACTACTGATGCTGTTGGATTCTGACCTCCCTGCACTCAATGTGGATTTTCTGGAGCTACAAAACTCGAAATGGCGCGCTTCCAATTGCGTTGAAAAGTAGACATCCAGGGCTTTCCAGCAATATATAATAGTCCATACTTTGGCCAAGAATTGACGACGTAAACTGGCGTTCAACGCCAGCTTTCTACCCAAATCTGGCGTCCAGCGCCAGAAAAGGATCCAAAACCAGAGTTGAACGCCTAAACTGGCACAAAAACTGGCGTTCAACTCCACAATTGGCCTCTGCACGTGCAACACTTAAGCTCAGCCCAAACACACACCAAGTGGGCCCCGGAAGTAGATTTATACATCAAATACTTACTCATGTAAACCCTAGTAGCTAGTTTATTATAAATAGGACCTCTTACTATTGTAGTAGGCATCCTGGATTGTATTTTGATCCTGTGATCTCGTTTAGGGGGCTGGCCATCTCGGCCATGCCTGGACCTTTCACTTATGTATTTTCAACGGTAGAGTTTCTGCACTCCATAGATTAAGGTGTGGAGCTCTGCTGTTCCTCAAAGATTAATGCAAAGTACTACTATTTTCTATTCAATTCTTCTTATTTCGCTTCTAAGATATCCATTCGCACCCAAGAACGTGATGAAGGTGATGATTATGTGTGACGCTCATCACCATTCTCCCCTATGAACGCGTGCCTGACAAACACTTCTGTTCTACATGAATTAAGCTAGAATGAGTATCTCTTAGATCTCCTAACCAGAATCTTCGTGGTGTAAGCTAGAATGATGGCGGCATTCAAGAGAATCCGGAAGGTCTAAACCTTGTCTGTGGTATTCTGAGTAGGATTCAATGATTGAATGACTGTGACGAGCTTCAAACTCGCGAGTGCTGGGCGTTAGTGACAGACGCAAAAGGAGGGTGAATCCTATTCCAGCATGATCGAGAACCGACAGATGAATAGCCGTGCCGTGACAGGGTGCGTGAGCATATTATTCACTGAGAGGAGGGGATGTAGCCACTGACAACGGTGATGCCCTTGCATAAAGCCAGCCATGGAAAGGAGTAAGACTGACTGGATGAAGATAGCAGGAAAGCAGAGGTTCAGAGGAACGAAAAGCATCTCCATTCGCTTATCTGAAATTCCTACCAATGATTTACATAAGTATCTCTATCCCTATTTTATTATATAATATTCGAAAACAACATTATCACTTTATATCCGCCTGACTGAGATTTACAAGGTGACCATAGCTTGCTTCATACCAACAATCTCCGTGGGATTCGACCCTTACTCACGTAAGGTATTACTTGGACGACCCAGTGCACTTGCTGGTTAGTTGTATCGAAGTTGTGACAATTATGAATTAAGATCAGAGCACCAAGCTTTGGAGCCATTACCAGGATTTGTTCGAACCTGGAGATCACAATTTCGTGCACCAAGTTTTTGGCGCCGTTGCCGGGGATTGTTTGAGTTTGGACAACTAACGGTTCATCTTGTTGCTCAGATTAGGTAATTTTCTTTTTGTTTTCTTTTCAAAAATTTTTCAAAAATCTTTCAAAAATTCTCTCATCTTTTTTCGAAAAAAAAAAATTTAAAAATGTTTTCAAAAAAAAAAATTTATTCAAAATTTTTAAGAATGAATTCTAGTGTTTCATGAAGCATGTGAAGCTTGGCTGGCTGTAAAGCCATGTCTATTCCTTTGGGAATGAGTATGTCAGGCATGTCATATCTGAATTACATGCTAAAGCTTGGCTGGCCATTGGCCATGTCTAGTGTTTTGGACCGGAGCTTTCATTGAAAGCTTGGCTTGCTAGTGAGCCATGTCTAATTCCTGGACTGAAGCTTTAGACTAAGAATGCAAGATTCCTGGAATTCATATTAAAAATTTTGGAATCCTTATTTTTCTTTTTCATATAATTTTCGAAAAAAATCCATAAAAAAATTTAGAAAATCATAAAAAATCAAAAATATTTTCTGTTTCTTGTTTGAGTCTTGAGTCATATCATAAGTTTGGTGTCATTTGCATGTGCATCTTGCATTTTTCGAAAATTCAAGCATTCATAGTGTTCTTCATGATCTTCAAGTTGTTCTTGGTAAGTCTTGTTTGATCTTGATGATTTTTTGTTTTGTGTCTTTTCATGTTTATCATATGCATTCTTGAATTCTTAGTGCGTAAGCATTAAAGAATTCTAAGTTTGGTGTCTTGCATGTTTTCTTTGCATTAAAAATTTTTCAAAAATATGTTCTTGATGTTCATCATGATCTTCATAGTGTTCTTGGTGTTCATCTTGACATTCATATCATTCATGCATGCATTCATTGTTTTGATCTAAAAATTTCATGCATTGCATATTTTTCATGTTTTTTCATAAAAATTTCAAAAATCAAAAAAATATCTTTCCCTTTTTCTCTCATCAAATTCGAAAATTGAGTTGACTTTTTCAAAAACTTTTAAAAAAATCAAGTTGTTTCTTATGAGTCAAATCAAATTTTCAATTTGAAAATCTTATCTTTTTCAAAATCTTTTTCAAAAATCAAATATTTTTCAAAATTCTTAGTTATTTTCGAAAATTCCAAAAATATTTTTCAAAAATCTTTTTCTTATTTTTATATCAAATTTTCGAAAATGACATAAACAATTAATGTTTTGATTCAAAAAAATTTGAAGTTTGTTACTTGCTTGTTAAGAAAGATTCAAACTTTAAGTTCTAGAATCATATCTTGTGATTTCTTATGAATCAAGTCATTAATTGTGATTTTAAAAAAATCAAATCTTTTTCAAAATTAGTTTCTAAAATATCTTCTTATCTTATCTTTTTCAAAAATATCTTTTCAAAATATCTTTTCTAACCTCCTAACTTCTTATCTTTTCAAAATTTGTTTCAACTAACTAACTAACTTTTTGTTTGTTTCTTAACTTTTTCAAAACTACCTAACTAACTCTCTCTCTCTAATTTTCAAAAATATCTCCCCTCTTTTTCAAAAATTTCTTTTTTTATTAACTAATTATTTTTATTTTTAAATTTAAAAAATTTTTCGAAAATTTCTAACATTTTTCAAAAACCATTTTTCAAAAATCACTAACTCTTTTTCAAAATAATTTTCGAAAATTATCCCTTCCCCATCCTATTCTATTTATCCATTCATATCCTAACATCTCATCTCACATATCTTCCATCCGTACAGTTGCGTTTCCTCCTTTACATCACATTCTTTGTCTCCCCCTCTTTTCTTCCACTCACAAAGGGATCCCTATATTGTGGTATAAAGGATCTCTATTATTATTATTATTATTCTGTGCCTTCTTCTTTGTCATATAAGCAGGAGCAAGGATAAGAACATTCTTGTGGAAGCAGATCCAGAACCTGAAAGGACTCTGAAGAGAAAATTAAGAGAAGCTAAAATACAACAATCCAGAGATAACCTTTCAGAAATTTTCGAACAGGCAGAGGAGATGGCAGCCAAAAATAATAATAATGTAAGGAAGATGCTTGGTGACTTTACTACACCTAATTCCAATTTACATGGAAGAAGCATCTCCATTCCTGCCATTGGAGCAAACAACTTTGAGCTGAAACCTCAATTAGTTTCTCCGATACAGCAGAACTGCAAGTTTCATGGACTTCCATCTGAAGATCCTTTTCAGTTCTTAACTGAATTCTTGCAGATATGTCATACTGTTAAGACTAATGGAGTAGATCCTGAAGTCTACAGGCTCATGCTTTTCCCTTTTGCTGTAAGAGACAGAGCTAGATTATGGTTGGATTCTCAACCCAAAGACAGCCTGAACTCTTGGGATAAGCTGGTCACGGCTTTCTTAGCCAAGTACTTTCCTCCTCAAAAGCTGAGCAAGCTTAGAGCTGATGTTCAAACCGTCAGACAGAAAGAAGGTGAATCCCTCTATGAAGCTTGGGAAAGATACAAACAGTTGACCAAAAAGTGTCCTTCTGACATGCTTTCAGAATGGACCATCCTGGATATATTCTATGATGGTTTATCTGAGCTATCAAAGATGTCATTGGATACCTCTGCAGGTGGATCCATTCACCTAAAGAAAACGCCTGCAGAAGCTCAAGAACTCATTGACATGGTTGCTAATAACCAGTTCATGTACACTTCTGAAAGGAATCCTGTGAGTAATGGGACGCCTATGAAGAAGGGAGTTCTTGAAGTTGATACTCTGAATGCCATATTGGCTCAGAATAAAATATTGACTCAGCAAGTCAATATGATCTCTCAGAGTCTGCATGGAATGCAAGCTGCATCCAACAGTACTCAAGAGGCTTCTCCTGAAGAAGAAGCTTATGATCCTGAGCACCCTGCAATAGCAGAGGTAAATTACTTAGGTGAACCTTATGGAAACACCTATAACTCAACATGGAGAAATCATCCAAATTTCTCATGGAAGGATCAAAAGCCCCAACAAGGCTTTAATAATGGTGGAAGAAACAGGTTTAGCAATAGCAAGCCTTTTCCATCATCAACTCAGTAACAGACAGAGAACTCTGAACAAAATGCTTCTAATTTAGCAAATCTAGTCTCTGATCTATCTAAGGCCATTGTAAGTTTCATGAATGAAACAAGGTCTTCCATTAGAAATCTGGAAGCACAAGTGGGCCAGCTGAGTAAAAGGATCACTGAAATCCCTCCTAGTACTCTCCCAAGCAATACAGAAGAGAACCCAAAAGGAGAGTGTAAGGCCATTGACATAAGCGCCATGGCCGAACCTCTGAGGAGAGGAGAGGACGTGAATCCCAAGGAGGAAGACCTCCAGGGACGTCCAGTGATCAATAAGGAGCTTCCCTCTGGGGAACCAAAGGACTCTGAGGCTCATCTAGAGACCATAGAGATTCCATTGAACCCCCTTATGCCCTTCATGAGCTCTGATGAGTATTCCTCTTCTGAAGAGAATGAGGATGTCACTGAAGAGCAAACTACCAAGTTTCTTGGTGCAATCATGAAGCTGAACGCCAAATTGTTTGGCATTGATGCTTGGGAAGTTGAACCTCCCTTGTTCATCAATGAACTAAGTGATCTGGATCAACTGACATTGCCTCAGAAGAGACAGGATCCTGGAAAGTTCATAATACCCTGTACCATAGGCACCATGATCTTTAAGGCTCTGTGTGACCTTGGTTCAGGAATAAACCTCATGCCCCTCTCTGTAATAGAGAAACTGGGAATCTATGGGGTACAAGCTGCTAAAATCTCACTAGAGATGGCAGACAGCTCAAGAAGACAGGCTTATGGACAAGTAGAAGATGTATTAGTAAAGGTTGAGGGCCTTTACATACCTACTGATTTCATAGTCCTGGATACTGGAAAGGAAGAGGATGAATCCATCATCCTAGGAAGACCTTTCCTGGCCACAGCAAGAGCTGTGATTGATGTTGACAGAGGTGAAATAGTCCTTCAATGGAATGAGAACTCCCTTGTATTCAAAACTCAAGGATCTCCCTCTGCAACCATGGAGAGGAAGCTTGAAAAGCTTCTCTCAAAGCATAGTCAACCAGAGCCCCCACAGTCAAACTCTAAGTTTGGTGTTGGGAAGCCACAACCAAACTCTAAGTTTGGTGTTGAACTCCCATATCCAAACTCTAAGTTTGGTGTTGGAGAGTCTCAACAAAGCTCTGCACATCTGTGAGGCTCCATGAGAGCCCACTGTCAAGCTATTGACATTAAAGAAGCGCTTGTTGGGAGGCAACCCAATGTTTATCTAATTCTTATTTTTATTGCTTTTCATGTTTTCTTAGGTTCATGATCATGTGGAGTCACAAAATAAACAAAAAAATCAAAAACGGAATCAAAAACAATAGAAGAAAAATCACACCCTGGAGGAACATTTGTCTGGCGTTCAAACGCCAGAACAGAGCATAGTTCTGGCGCTGAACTCCCAGAATGGGAGCATCCTGGCACTGAACACCCAGAACAAGCATGGTTCTGGCGTTCAACGCCAGAAATGGCAGCAAATGGGCATTGAACGCCCAAAATGGGCACCAACCTGGCGCTGAACGCCCAGAGTTGTGTGCAAGGGCATTTTACATGCCTAAATTGGTGCAGGGATGTAAATGCCTTGACACCTCAGGATCTGTGAACCCCACAGGATCCCCACCTACCTCATCATCTCTCTTTCCATTCTTGATCATCCCTTCTATTTTCCATTTACCACTCACATCCATACACCCACTACCTTCAAAAATTCAACATCTCTCTCCCACCCAATCCCACCCATATGGCCGAATACACACTCCCATCCATCTCTTCCATATCTTCTTCTTCTTCTTCTATTCTTTCTTCTTTTGCTCGAGGGCGAGCAACATTCTAAGTTTGGTGTGGTAAAAGCATAGCTTTTTTTGTTTTTTTCCATAACCATTGATGGCACCTAAGGCCAGAGAAACCTCTAGAAAGAGGAAAGGGAAGACAAAAGCTTCCATCAAGGGTCTATAGCTCAGTGGTAGAACATTTGACTGTAAATCAAGAGATCCCTGAGACACCTCAAGGGATACATTTTCTTCCACACAATTATTGGAAGCAACTAAGGGTGGAACATCAAGAGCACTCCATCATCCTTCATGAAATCAAAGAAGATCTAAAAGCAATGAAGGAGGAGCAATAAAGACAAGGAAGAGACATAGAAGAGCTCAAGGACATCATTGGTTCCTCAAGAAGGAAACGCCACCATCACTAAGGTGGATTCATTCCTTGTTCTTATTTCTTCTGTTTTTCGTTTTCTATGTTATGTGCATATTTATGTTTGTGTCTTCATTACATGATCATTAGTAGTTAGTAACTTTGTCTTAAAGTTATGAATGTCCTATGAATCCATCACCTCTCTTAAATGAAAAATGTTTTAATTCAAAAGAACAAGAAGTACATGAGTTTCGAATTTATCCTTGAACTTAGTTTAATTATATTGATGTGGTGACAATGCTTCTTGTTTTCTGAATGTATGCTTGAACAGTGCATATGTCTTTTGAAGTTGTTGTTTAAGAATGTTAAATATGTTGGCTCTTGAAAGAATGATGACTAGGAGACATGTTATTCGATAATCTGAAAAATCATAAAAATGATTCTTGAAGCAAGAAAAAGCAGCAAAGAACAAAGCTTGCAGAAAAAAAAAAGAGAAAAAGAAAAAAAAATAGAGGCGAAAAAAAAATAGAAAAAAAATAGAAAGAAAAAGAAAAAGCAAGCAGAAAAAGCTAATAACCCTTAAAACCAAAAGGCAAGGGCAAATAAAAAGGATCCCAAGGCTTTGAGCATCAGTGGATAGGAGGGCCTAAAGGAATAAAATCCTGGTCTAAGCGGCTAAACCAAGCTGTCCCTAACCATGTGCTTGTGGCGTGTAGGTGTCAAGTGAAAACTTGAAACTGAGCGGTTAAAGTCAAGGTCCAAAGCAAAAGAAGAGTGTGCTTAAGAACCCTGGACACCTCTAATTGGGGACTTTAGCAAAGCTGAGTCACAATCTGAAAAGGTTCACCCAATTATGTGTCTGTGGCATTTATGTATCCGGTGGTAATACTGGAAAACAAAGTGCTTAGGGCCACGGCCAAGACTCATAAAGAAGCTGTGTTCAAGAATTATCATACTGAACTAGGAGAGTCAATAACACTATTCGAAATCTGAAGTTCCTATAGATGCCAATCATTCTAAACTTCAATGGGTAAAGTGAGATGCCAAAACTATTCAAGAGGCAAAAAGCTATAAGTCCCGCTCATATGATTGAAGCTCTGTTTCATTGATAGTTTGGAATTTATAGTATATTCTCTTCTTTTTATCCTATTTGATTTTCAGTTGCTTGGGGACAAGCAACAATTTAAGTTTGGTGTTGTGATGAGCGGATAATTTATACGCTTTTTGGCATTGTTTTTAGTATGTTTTTAGTAGGATCTAGTTACTTTTAGGGATGTTTTCATAAGTTTTTATGTTAAATTCACATTTTTGGACTTTACTATGGGTTTGTGTGTTTTTCTGTGATTTCAGGTATTTTCTGGCTGAAATTGAGGGACTTGAGCAGAAATCAGATTCAGAGGTTGAAAAAGGACTGCTGATGCTGTTGGATTCTGACCTCCCTGCACTCAAAGTGGATTTTCTGGAGCTACAGAACTCGAAATGGCGCGCTTCCAATTGCATTGGAAAGACGACATCCAGGGCTTTCCGGCAATATATAATAGTCCATACTTTGGCCAAGAATTGACGACGTAAACTGGCGTTCAACGCCAGCTTTCTACCCAAATCTGGCGTCCAGCGCCAGAAAAGGATCCAAAACCAGAGTTGAACGCCCAAACTGGCACAAAAACTGGCGTTCAACTCCACAATTGGCCTCTGCACGTGCAACACTTAAGCTCAGCCCAAACACACACCAAGTGGGCCCCGGAAGTGGATTTATACATCAAATACTTACTCATGTAAACCCTAGTAGCTAGTTTATTATAAATAGGACCTCTTACTATTGTAGTAGGCATCCTGGATTGTATTTTGATCCTGTGATCTCGTTTAGGGGGCTGGCCATCTCGGCCATGCCTGGACCTTTCACTTATGTATTTTCAACGGTAGAGTTTCTGCACTCCATAGATTAAGGTGTGGAGCTCTGCTGTTCCTCAAAGATTAATGCAAAGTACTACTATTTTCTATTCAATTCTTCTTATTTCGCTTCTAAGATATCCATTCGCACCCAAGAACGTGATGAAGGTGATGATTATGTGTGACGCTCATCACCATTCTCCCTTATGAACGCGTGCCTGACAAACACTTCTGTTCTACATGAATTAAGCTAGAATGAGTATCTCCTAGATCTCCTAACCAGAATCTTCGTGGCGTAAGCTAGAATGATGGCGGCATTCAAGAGAATCCGGAAGGTCTAAACCTTGTCTGTGGTATTCTGAGTAGGATTCAATGATTGAATGACTGTGACGAGCTTCAAACTCGCGAGTGCTGGGCGTTAGTGACAGACGCAAAAGGAGGGTGAATCCTATTCCAGCATGATCGAGAACCGACAGATGAATAGCCGTGCCGTGACAGGGTGCGTGAGTATATTATTCACTGAGAGGAGGGGATGTAGCCACTAACAACGGTGATGCCCTTGCATAAAGCCAGCCATGGAAAGGAGTAAGACTGACTGGATGAAGATAGCAGGAAAGCAGAGGTTCAGAGGAACGAAAAGCATCTCCATTCGCTTATCTGAAATTCCTACCAATGATTTACATAAGTATCTCTATCCCTATTTTATTATATAATATTCGAAAACAACATTATCACTTTATATCCGCCTGACTAAGATTTACAAGGTGACCATAGCTTGCTTCATACCAACAATCTCCGTGGGATTCGACCCTTACTCACGTAAGGTATTACTTGGACGACCCAGTGCACTTGCTGGTTAGTTGTATCGAAGTTGTGACAATTATGAATTAAGATCAGAGCACCAAGCTTTGGAGCCATTACCAGGATTTGTTCGAACCTGGAGATCACAATTTCGTGCACCAAGCGCCGATTTAAACACCTCAAGGAGCTACTCAAGGGACATTTCAAGGACTCAGACACCCTGGATTCCACTTCCTTTACCAGCACAGGGAGCTAAGATGGTCCCGACTGTGGAGATACTTCTACCAGCCCACCCCTGTTCCTGACAGATGGCACCGAGGACAGTGCAAAGCCTTAAGTGTGGGGAGGTCGGTCAGTACCTGACTTCCGGAGGTAATTTCTCTTCCCTAGCACCAATAAATTAGGATATCTTAGTTAGATTTTCTTTCTTTTATAGAATAGGATAAATTGCATAGTAATAGGTTAGTTGCATGCATGTTCTACTTGATTATAAAGACAATAAGTTTCTTCTAAGACTCTATCTTTGGAACAAAATTTCACTAACTTTTTAAAAATTTTTTTATGATAAATCTGCTTGAAGTTGTATTTGGAACATGATTTTTGAGCTAAAGAACACACAACCTGTGAAGATTTGAGCCTTTATGCATGGTTACATTATTTAACCATAAATATTTTATTCTTGTGTGTTTACTTCTCTATGATTGTAATCTATATTTTGTTTCATCCTATATGTCCAATATTTATTATATTTGTATGCTTGCATATGATTGAGGCCATTTTTTGTTTAAACTCACTTATCCAAATTAAGCCTACCCTTTTCAATTACCTTTGTTAACCACTTTGAGCCTTTAAATCCCAATGATTCTATATTTCATCACATTACTAGCCTTAAGCGGAAAAATAATTGTATATCCCAAATTGAATCTTTGGTTAGCTTAAGATAGAATTGTGTGTGCCAGTTAAATATGGGAAATTGTGGGAACAAAAGTTATTAAGGGAATGTGTCATGATAATACAATGGAAATTTAGATACCTACTCATGTGAAACTATAAGAATTAAAAATCTATGTGCATTGATATGCTATGTTTATTTTTATGTCTATAAAAAAATCAATAAATAAATAAGGGGACAAAATCACCCCAATGCTGAATTAAGAATTCAAAGATCAATGCACATATGATAAAATTAAAATAAAAAGTTGATACATGAGTATGGAATGTAAAAGGGAATTCTGGGTAGCTAGGTATGAATTCTAAGGTTACACTAAATATATATAGGTTGGGTGATGAGCGGATAATTTATACGCTTTTTGGCATTGTTTTTAGTATGTTTTTAGTAGGAACTAGTTACTTTTAGGATGTTTTTATTAGTTTCTAGGCAAAATTCATATTTCTGGACTTTACTATGAGTTTGTGTGTTTTTCTGTAATTTCAGGTATTTTCTGGCTGAAATTGAGGGAGCTGAGCAAAAATCTGAATCAGGCTGAAAAAGGACTGCTGATGCTGTTGGATTCTGACCTCCATGCACTCAAAGTGGATTTTTTGGAGCTACAGAACTCCAAATGGGCGCGCTTCTAATTGCATTGGAAAGTAGACATCCAGGGCTTTCCAGCAATATATAATAGTCCATACTTTGCTCAAGGATAGATGACGTAAACTGGCGTTCAACGCCAGCTCTCTGCCCAATTCTGGCGCTGCCCAATTCTGGCGTCCAGTGCCAGAAACAAGTTGCAAGTTGGAGTTCAACGCCAGAAAAGGATCCAAAGCTGGCGTTGAACGCCTAAAACAGCCCTATGCACGTGAGAAGCTTTGGTCTCAGCCCTAGCACACATCAAGTGGGCCCCAGAAGTAGATTTCTGCACCATCTATCATAGTTTACTCATTTTCTGTAAACCTAGGTTACTAGTTTAGTATTTAAACAACTTTTAGAGATTTATTTTGTATCGGATGACATTTTAGATCTGAACGTTGTACTCTTTGATGCATGAGTCTCTAAACTCCATTGTTGGGGGTGAGGAGCTCTGCTGTGTCTCGATGAATTAATGCACGTATTTCTGTTTTCTATTCAAACATGCGTGTTCCTATCTAAGATATTCATTCGCACTTCAACATGAATGTGATGAACGTGACAATCATCATCATTCCCCCACGAACGCGTGCCTGACAACCACTTCCGTTCCACCGTAGAATGAATGAATATCTCTTGGATCTCTTAATCAGAATCATCGTAGAATGAATGAATATCTCTTGGATCTCTTAATCAGAATCTTCGTGGTATAAGCTAGATTGATGGCGGCATTCATGAGAGTCCGGAAAGTCTAAACCTTGTCTGTGGTATTCTGAGTAGGACTCTGGGATTGAATAACTGTGACGTGCTTCAAACTCGTGAGTACTGGGCGTAGTGACAGACGCAAAAGGATAGTAAATCCTATTCCGGTACGATTGAGAACCTGCAGATGATTAGCCGTGCGGTGACAGCGCACCTGGACCCTTTTCACTGGAAGGATGGATGGTAGCCATTGACAACGGTGATCCACCAACACACAGCTTGCCATAGGAGGAACGTGCGTGCGCGAACAAGAAGGCAGAGGAACGTGCGTGCGCGAACAAGAAGGCAGAAGACAAAGCATCTCCAAAACTCCAACACATTCTCCATTACTGCATAACAAGTATTTATTTCATGCTCTGTTATTCCTTGTAATCAGATTTGATAAGTGAATTGTTTTATTGTCTTCCTAACTAAGAGTTACAAGATAACCATAGCTTGCTTCAAGCCAACAATCTCCGTGGGATCGACCCTTACTCACGTAAGGTATTACTTGGACAACCCAGTGCACTTGCTGGTTAGTGGTACGAGTTGTAAAAAGTGTGATTTACAATTCGTGCACCATTGGGTTATAGCTTGGGTTAATTAAAGATTCAATTTATAAGCTCACTTAACCATATATGTATCCCTACCCCTACCTTGGCCCCATTACAACCTTGAAAAGACCTCATGATGTTTGCATTGGTATATTAACTGTTGTTGATTGGTTAGGAGAAGAACAAAAGTTAGAGAGCATGATTAGAGAAGGATAGAATGATTACCCTATACACCAGAGAGATTAGAGCGTACATACATCATCAGTGAGGGTTCAATGCTTGAATTTCCATGTTCCCTACTTTCATGAGCTATCTTCTTGCACTTTTATCTATCTTACTGTATAATGATAGAATTAGTGGAATTTGATTTGTAATTATTTTGAAGAGCTTATTTACTTTTAATCAAGTAGGCAAGAATCATATAGTTGCATGCATATATATATAGGATTGCATTGCATTGCAGGAGTTTCTACATGTTCATACTTATTTATTTTATCTCCTTCAATTAAGCATGAGGACATGCTAATGTTTAAGTGTGGGGAGGTTGATAAACCACTATTTTATGGTTTATATTGCGTTTAATTGTGTGGTTTTATCATGATCCTTACCCACTTATTCATTAAAATAGCATGCATTTATATTTCCTACCTGAAATTATTACATGATTGAAAACTGCTTCCTAGAGACTTTTAATTATGCATTTTAATTCTCCTTTATTCCATTCGATGCCGTGATCTGTGTGTTAAGCGTTTTAGGCTTTATAGGGCATGAATGAGTTAGAGATTGAAAAGGAAGCTAGCAAAAATGGAAGGAACACAAGAAATTGAGGAGACAACCAGCGAGAAGTGACGCGGCTGCATGGTTCACACGACCGCGCGGGAAAAGCACAAGCGACGCGGAGGCGTGGACGACGCGAACGCATGGCAGGAAAAAAATGCGAATGACGCGTCCACATGGATGACGCGATTGCGTGGCATGCTTGATCTGCATAATCTGCAGAATTCGCTGGGGGCGATTTTGGACCCTATCTTGACCTAGTTTTTGGCCCAGAACAGCACACTAGAGCCAGAGAACATGCAGAAACCAACTACAACATTTATTCTACACAGTTTTAGTTGAGATCTAGTTTTTACTCCTCCCCTAGGTTTTCTCTCGGCACATTCATAGTTCTTAGGATTTTAACTTTCTCTTGCTTTTGCATTGGGATATTGAGAAGAGTTATTACCTCATCAAGACTTCGTCATTCTAGTTCGTTTTCTTTACTTGGCTTTACTCTTCCATGTCCTTTGCTTTGTTTAATTTTCCCATTGGAATATTTTTAGGATTATTTAATACAAAGATCACTTTTATTTGATTGACTAAAAAAAAAACTAGAATGACGAAGTCTTGATGAGGTAATAACTCTTCTCAATATCCCAATGCAAAAGCAAGAGAAAGTTAAAATCCTAAGAACTATGAATGTGCAGAGAGAAAACCTAGGGGAGGAGTAAAAACTAGATCTCAACTAAAACTGTGTAGAATGAATGTTGTAGTTGGTTTCTCCATGTTCTCTGGCTCTAGTCTGGTGTTCTAGGCCGAAAACTGGGTCAAGATAGGGTCTAAAATCGCCCCCAGCGAATTCTGCAGATTATGCAGATAGCGCATGTCACGCGATCTCGTCATCCATGCGGACGCGTCATTCGCATTTTTTCCTGCCACGCGTTCGCGTCGTCCATGCCTCCGCGTCGCTTGTGCTTTTCCATTCCGCGCGATCGCGTGAGCCATGTGGCCGCGTCACTATGATTTCTCCTCTTCTGCGCGGTCGCGTGAGCCATGCGGCCGTGTCACTTCTCGCTGGTTATCTCTTCAATTTCTTGTGTTCCTTCCATTTTTGCTAGCTTCCTTTCCAATCTCTAACTCATTCATGCCCTATAAAGCCTGAAACGCTTAACACACAGATCACAGCATCGAATGGAATAAAGGATAATTAAAATGCATAATTAAAAGTCTCTAGGAAGCAGTTGTCAATCATGTAATAATTTCAGGATGGAAATATAAATGCATGCTATTTTAATGAATAAGTGGGTAAGGATCATGATAAAACCACACAATTAAACACAATATAAACCATAAAATAGTGGTTTATCATTCCTCTTCTAAAAATATTCTGTGCTCACAAACTTGAGGGTTGATGCCTTCTATGTCAACCAAGCTCCATCCAATGGCTCTTTTGTGTTTTCTCAGCAGACTGAGTAGCTGTTCTTCTTGTTGGGAAGAAAGTTCCCTTGCAATAATAACTGGAAACTTTTGCTTGTCCTCAAGGGAAGCATACTTGAAGTGTGGAGGGAGGGGCTTTAATTCTAATTTCTACTCATGGTCAGGCTCTGGATTATCTGGGCTGGTAAAGTGCCCTCATTGTCCTCCAGGAGTGTCCCCACACTTGGACCTTGTCCTATGTACTTCTCTTCGAACTCCTCCTAGTGAACTTCAGCCACGGTTTCATCTATGATGTCACACTAGAGGATAGAATGATCTTTTGGAGAGTGCTTCATAACTCTATTCAGATTGAAGCTTACTACTCGGCCGTCCATTTCAAAAGAGTATGTTCCTGAAAAAGCATCCAATTTGAACTTCGAGGTTTTCAGGAATGGTCTTCCGAGTAGGATTGATGATGGCTTCTCTAAGTCATTTTGGGGCATCTCCAGGATATAAAAGTCAATGGGAAATGTGAGCCCCTTAATTCCCACTAATACATCTTCAGCAACTCCAACCACTGTAATAATGCTTTTATCTGCTAACACAAAATGAGCTGCCGACCTTTTTAAGGGAGGGAGCCTCAAAATATCATATATAGACAAAGGCATTATACTAACACAGGCTCCTAGATCACACATGCAGTCAGAAAATACCACACCACCAATAGTACAATTAACCATACATCGACCTGGATCACTACACTTTTCAGGTATACCGCCCATTAAAGCAGATATAGAACCACCTAAAGGAATAGTTTCTAATTCATTAATTTTGTCTTTATGTATACATAAACCTTTTAGAAACTTTGCGTATTTAGGTACCTGCTGAATAACATCAGAAAGGGGAACAGTTACCTCAACCTTTTTGAATATTTCTATCATTTTGGGATCAGGTTCCAACTGCTTCCTGGGCTTCCTTGTAAGTTGTGGGGATGTAATAGGAATGGCATTTTCTGCAGTGTCTGTGCCCTTTGGTGCTTCTTCCTGTGATTGAGCTTCTTTTTCTGCAGCCATGTCCTGTGTGTCCTCTTCTTCCTCAACATCTTCTATTTCCACTACCTCTTCAGCTGAGGCGTGTTCTGATGGGACTGGCTCCTCCTGCTTCCTCTCTGGCAGTGTAGTTCCGGACCTTAGGGTGATGGCATTGATGCCACCCTTTGGATTGGGCAATGGTTGAGAAGGAATTCTACTGGAGCTTGCCTGTTGAGTGTTTAAAGTATAGGGTGGTGCCAGCTGAGAGATGAGAGCTTGTATAGCGGATGCTAGGCCATTAAGTGAACTTTCCATGTTCCTTTGTCCTTGTGCAATGGATTGAAGAGCATCGTCACTCGGAGAGGAATTAGATTGAGTGATCTACTGAACTTGTTGTTGGTTGTGTTGTGGTCCTTGGGACTGCCTCAGGTGAGGTGCTTTGTAAGGCTGGTTCTGGTTTTGCTGCCTGTTGTTGTTATTATTCCACCTCTGATATCCTTGTTTGTCTCTGCCTCCTCTGTTATTGTTGTCCCTCCAATTCTGGTTAGAATTGTCTCTCCAATTCTAGTTAGAATTGTCCTGCCATCCATGGCTGTAACTGCCACCTTGGTTGGGGCGATCAAAGAAGTTATGAGTGGCTGCCACAGTGTTGTCTTCCTGCTGGAGCTGCGGACATTCATCAGTATAATGGCTGTAATCAGCACAAATCCCACACACTCTCTGTGGGACTAGCTGTTGGCTTTGCTGTGCTTGTTATTGACTCAACTGCATCAGCTCCAGTAAGTTGGTCATTTCACATATACTCTGAGACAGAGCAGTAGTTTTTTTGCTAGAAGATACCTCTGCAACAACCTTTGACCGGCCTTGTTTCTGCCTGTGATTCCTTGTAGACTCAGCCAAGTCGCTGATCAACTGCCATGCCTCATAAGTGGTCTTGTACTTTTTCATAGACCCATTGCTAGCACTTTCTAATGTGGTCTTATCTTGGGGCTTCATGCCCTGTGTGACGTAGCCGAGCAACACTATCTTGTCAATCATATGGTGGGGACATGCTTCCAGAAGGTTGTTGAAGCGCTCCCAGTATTCGTAGAGAGTCTCGGACTCGTCCTGAACAATCATGGAAATGTCTTTCCTCAGTTTATCAGTAACTTCAGCTGGAAAGAATTTTTCTAAAAGTTCTCTTCTGAGCGTATCCCAGTCAGAAACAGTTGCTGCGGGTTGAGTGTAGTACCACTATCTCGCCTTTCCCTCAAGAGAAAATGGGAAAGCTTTTAACAGAATAGAAGTTTCATCTGCACCGTCGTGCCTGACAGTAGAACAGGCTGCTTGAAAATCTCTAAGGTGCTTGATAGGCTCTTGAGCAGGCAAGCCATGAAACTTAGGCATCAAATTGACCAGTGCAGTCTTTATTTCAAAGTCTGTAGCTACTGCTGGGTGATGCGCTTGAAACGGTTACATTGTGAAATCAGGGGCTCCAGCCCCCTGGATAGTAACTCTCCTAGGTGCTTCCATGTCACCTACACGTAAATTAACCGAATCAATAGAAAGGGAGCTTGTTTCTTCCTCAAGTGACGTTTCAGATTCGCCCTCAGAGAGGACTAACTGACGCCGAGCTTGCCTTATTCGTGAGATAGTTCTTTCAATCTCAGGATCAAATACTGGCAAGCTTGGATCAGGAAGTGAATGCGTCATTTAACGAAAGAAATATGCAGCTCATAGTAGCAAAATAAAATAAAAATGCAAAAAAAATAAAATCCAATCAATAACTTAGCACTCTATTGCAACTCCCCGGCAACAGCACCAAAAATTGATGTGGCAGAAATTGGCGAGTTAAGAAATTATTATAAGAGATACGTTGCGAGTACAGTTCTTAACCAACCGAAAATCCGTTTATCAATTTAGAAGGGTTGTCACAAAATTAGAATTAAAATACTCGGAGTATGAGTCCCAGGTCGTCTCCCAACGAGTTGCAGAAAGATGTGCTATTTTATTAATCAGATGTTTTCAAAAATGGTTTGAGTTGATAAATAGGAAATTAAATTAGGGAATTTATGTAATTTTAAATAAAGACCTTGAACGGGAGTAGATTAGTTGGAAGCCCTATTCTTGTTGGAGTACTTTCAAGATTAATTGATGATTGAAGGTTGTTCTACTTAGTTATCCCTTACTAGGTAGGGGAAAGTCAAGCAAGTTGGAAAGCTATTTCTATTCACAAGTTCCAATCCTCTCTCTTGGAAAGGGTTAGTGTCAGTGACTGGAGGACAATCCAACAATAAACCCAATTACAATTTTTCTCTTGAGCATTCCAACTCAAGGTCCTCCTTTCAATCAACTCCCCATCAAGTTATGGAACTACTGGCTCATTATGAATGTAAACTTCACAAAATAATAAAGAGAGATAAAGAAAGACATGATAGATAATAATCCAAAAGATCAATTAAAAATAAAAATGGTTCTTGTATTAATAATTTCTAAAGATAATCCAATGGTAATTCTGAGTAAATTAAGGACATGGAAGAGTAAAAGACAAGTAAGGAAAAACAAACTAGAATAATGAAATCTTCGCGGAGGTAATAACTCTTCTCAATATCCCAATCCAAAAAGCAATTAAAACGAAATCCTAAGAACTACCAATGTGTAGAGATAAAACCTAGAAAAGGAGTAAAATTAGATATAAAACTTGAAATTATGCGGAATGAATGTTCTCTTGGTCTCTGCATGTTCCCTGACTCTAATCTGCTTTTCTGGGCCGAAAATCAGGTCAAAACAGGGCCCAAAATCGCCCCTAGTGAATTCTGTAGATTCTGCAGATCGCGCTCGTCACGCGATCGCGTCATCCAGGCGTTCGCGTCATCCAGCGTTTTGCCTTGCCACGCGTGCACGTCGTCCACGCTTTCGCGTCACGTGTGCAGTTTCCAATCCGTGCGGTCGCGTGAGCCATGCGTCCGCGTCACTACAATTTCCTCTATGTCGCGCGGTCGCGTGAGCCATGCGTTCGCGTCACTTCTCGCTGGTCATCTCCTTAATTTCTTGTGTTCCTTCCATTATTGAAAGCTTCCTTTCTAATCTCCAAGTCATTTATGCCCTATAAAGCCTGAAACACTTAACACACAGATCACGGCATCGAATGGAATAAAGGAGAATTAAAATACAAAATTAAAAGTCTCTAGGAAGCAAGTTTTCAACCATGAAGTATTTTTAGGAAGGAATTATAAATGCATGCTTATCTTATGAATAAGTGTTTAAAGATTTGATAAAACTGCACAATTAAGCACAATATAAACCATGAAATAGTGGTTTATCAACCTCCCCACACTTAGTCATTAGCAAGTCCTCATGCTTAGTTGAAGGAGATAATATAAATGAGTAGGAACATGTAAAACTCATGCAATTCAATGCAACCTATATATGTGAATGCAACTATATGATTCTTGTCCACTTGGTCAAAAGTAAATAAGCTCTTCAAGACAATCACAAATCAAATTCCACTAATTCAATTCTTATTCAGTAAAAATAGATAAAAATACAAGAAGGTGGCTCATGAAAGCAGGGAACATAGAACTTAAGCATTGAACCCTCACTGATGATGTATGTATGCTCTAATCTCTCTAGTGTATAGGGTAATCACTCTATCCTTCTTTAATCATGCTTTCTAATTTTTGTTCTTCTCCTAACCAATCAACAACAATTAATATACCAATGCAAATATCATGAGGTCTTTTCAAGGTTGTAATGGGGCCAAGGTATGGTAAGGGTACATATATGGTTAAGTAAGCTTATAAATTGAATCTTTAATTAGCCCAAGCTTTCACCTAACACATATATTTTCATTATAGCTTAAATTTCACACTTAGCTACCCAAAATTTTCTTTTCACATTCCTTACTCATATATCAAATTTTATTTTAATTTTATCATACATGCATTGATCTTTGAATTCTTAACTTGATATTGGGGTAATTTTGTCCCCTTATTTAATTATTGAATATTTTTTTGGTTTTTTTTAACATAGTTTATCAATGCACGTAGATTTTTAATTTTCTATAGTTTCACATGAGTAGGTACCCAAATTCCCATTATATCATCATGACATATTCCCTTATTATCTCTTGTTCCCACAATTTTCCCATACTTAATTAACACACAATTCTATCTTAAACTAACCAAAGATTCAATTGGGATATATAATTATTTTTCCGCTTAAGGCTAGTGATGTGGTAAAATAAAGAACAAATGGGATTTAAAGGCTCAAAGTGGCTAACAAAGGTAATTAAAAGGGTCGGCTTATTTGGGATAAGTGAGCTAAACAAATAATGGCCTCAATCATATGCAAGCATATAAATATATTAAACATTGGACATATAGGATGAAACAAAGTATATATTACAATCATAGAGAAGTAAACACACAAGAATAAAATAATTATGGTTAAATAATGTAACCACGTATAAAGGCTCAAATCTCACAGGTTGTGTGTTCTTTAGCTCAAAAATCATGTTCCGAATATAACTTCAAGCAAATTTAACACAAAAGTTTTAATTAAAATTAGTGAAATTTTGTTCTAAAAATAGGGTCTTAGAAGAAACTTATTGTCTTTTCAATCAAGTAGAACATGCATGCAACTAATCTATTACTATGCAATCTATCCTATTCTACAAAAGAAAAACTAACTAAATATCCTATTTTATTGGTGTTAGGGAAGAGAAATTACCTCCGGAAGTCAGGTACTGACCGACCTCCCCACACTTAAGGCTTTGCACTGACCTCGGTGCCATCTATCAGGAGTAAAGGTGGGCTGGTAGCAGTATCTCCACAGTCGGGACCGTCATGGCTCCCTGTGCTGGTAAAGGAAGTGGAGTCCGGGGTGTCTGAGTCTCTGTATTTTCCTTTATGTAGCTCCTTGAGGTATGTGAATCGGCACTTGTTACGGCGCTCTCTTAGCTTTGCTTTGTGTTCCAACCGATCCAACCTTTCAAGTATCTGATGGAGCAGTTGATTGGTTGTAGGGGCTTGTGGTGTTGAAGGAGGAATGTCTTCAGCCGGTTCAGTAGGCTGGCTTATAGTGGTTGCTGGAGGTCTGATATATTTCCCATTAGGGATGTACTGATCATCCCGTGGAAGCATCGCTTTGGTGTCCCCAGCTCTATAGGAGACTCCGGCTGCTGAGACAAGAGCTGAGACCAGGGTGGGAAAAGGTAAGTTGCCCGCAATTTGTACGTGTCCCATAGCACTCCGGATGTGTCTTGGTAGGTTCAGAGGCTAGTCTGTAAGGATGCACCATAGTAGAACGGCCATGTCTGCAGTGAAGGAGGACTCGTGGGTGCTCGAAAATAGGTAATGGGACATAATATGTGCCCATACGCGAGCCTCCAAGGTAAGTACAGAAGCCAATATTCCCTTAGGACGGGAACGATGGTATCCGTAGATCCATCTGCTGCCAGGTAGGGCGATAACTCTGAGAACAGCGTCCCAGTCAAATTGGTACATCTGGCGCTTGAGTGTGGCCTCTTGAAATGCGTCAAGTTCTTCTGGAGTAGGGGGGAGATCTAAAGCACGCTGAATGGCCTCTTCTGTAATGGGGATTTGCTTTTGACGGACATAGATAGACTGCAGGGTCGGCAGGTGGAAGTTGGAGTAGAACTCGACTACCCAGGAAAGATTAACCTGCCGTGGCTGTCTCTGTAGGAAACCCTATTGTCTTTTTGCAATTTGTGGCTCAACAAATTTAGCGATATGGGTTGGGAGGATAAGAAGGTATTCGTTGTTGTACCTCCTTTCTGCCAGGATGGTGAACATCTGCTCACAGTAGCGATTGGCAAATCGCGCGGTGTCCTTTGCTGGGAAGGCTTTCTCTTTGTCATCAACCTTTATAATCCTCTTAATTCTTTTTGTTGAGGGTTTAACTGCAGTTGAAGATGGCTCTGCCACTAACGCTCGTTTTGTTCCTCTCCTTGCTGTTGATTTAGGAGCAGCTTTCTCCTTGCCTTTCTTAGTGGCCATTCTAAAAGAAAGAAAGAAAAAGTATGTTAAAATGTCAAGGGTTAGAGCAAGGAAGAGAGCGGAAAAAGTGGTAATCACTGCACATTAAAAGATGAATGATGTTAACACATGGTCATGACAACATGTGGAAAATCATCAATGGAAATATTGCAAGTGCATATGGGGACAATTAAATGCTAGGTGTTTATTGGCATGCAGGCAAAGGCATGAGTAGCATAGATCAAGCATTCAATGTCCAAGTTAGATTACCAAGCCTTTCAAACTGATAATTTTTTGTAATGACAATTACATTTAAATAATAAAATATAAAAAAGGGGTTTGTGAAAAACAGGCATATAGAGTGGTGGATTAAAAGAAATCCAAAAATAGTGCACAATGCCATACGGGCGTTTTCACAAACACATAGCATGCATGATAAATAGCTAATGAAAATAATAATATGAACATGCAAGTAACCCAGAAAATTTAATATATAATTGCCAAACAAGTTCTTATCAATCCACAAGCAAACCATAAGGAATAATAATGACCCTAATAAATTTCCAACACCAATTAAAAGAAAAAGAAAGAAAAGAAAAACATGGATAATACAAGTAAAAAGAAAAAGAAAAGAAGAAGAAAACATAAATGAAGAAGAAGAATAGAAAAGTAAGAAGAGAAGAAGAAAAGAAAAACCTTGACAATGGTGGTGAGTGAGAGAAAGTAAAAAGTGAGAAAGAAGGAAGGAGAAAGAAAGGGGAAGAAAATAATGAGGAGGGAAAAGAAAAAGTAGGATTTGGGAAAGAGGAAGATAAGATATTTGGCAAATTAGGATAAGCTGTGCGGCGCAAGCGACGCGGACGCGTGGGGTACGCGTTCGCGTGGATGTAAACTTCACAAAATAATAAATGTAAACTTCACAAATAATAAAGAGAGATAAAGAGAGATAAAGAGAGATAAACTTCACCAAATAATAAAGAGTAATAAAGAGAGATAAAGAAAGACATGATAGATAATAATAAAAAAGATCAATTAAAAATAAAAATGGTTCTTGTATTAATAATTTCTAAAGATAATCCAATGGTAATTATGAGTAAATTAAGGACATGGAAGAGTAAGAGACAAGTAAGGAAAAACAAACTAGAATAATGAAGTCTTGGCAGAGGTAATAACTCTTCTCAATATCCCAATCCAAAAAGCAATGAAAACGAAATCCTAAGAACTACCAATGTATAGAGATAAAACCTAGAGGAGGAGTAAAATCAGATCTAAAACATGAAATTATGCGGAATGAATGTTCTCTTGGTCTCTGCATGTTCCCTGACTCTAATCTGCTTTTCTGGGCCAAAAATCGGGTCAAAACAGGGGCCAAAATTGCCCCCAGCAAATTCTGCAGATTCTGCAGTTCGCGCTCGTCACGCGATCGCATCATCCAGGCGTTCGCATCATCCAGCGTTTTGCCTTGCCATGCGTGCGCGTCGTCCACACCTTCGCGTCACGTGTGCAGTTTCCAATCCGCGCGGTCGCGTGAGCCATGCGTTCGCGTCACTGCAATTTCCTCTATGTCGCGCGGTCGCGTGAGCCATGCGTTCGCGTCACTTCTCGCTGGTCATCTCCTTAATTTCTTGTGTTCCTTCCATTTTTGCAAGCTTCCTTTCTAATTTCCAAGTCATTTATGCCCTATAAAGCCTGAAACACGTAACACACAGATCACGGCATTGAATGGAATAAAGGAGAATTAAAATACAAAATTAAAAGTCTCCAGGAAGCAAGTTATCAACCATGAAGTATTTTTAGGAAGGAATTATAAATGCATGCTTATCATATGAATAAGTGGGTATAGATTTGATAAAACCACACAATTAAGCACAATATAAACCATGAAATAGTGGTTTATCAAGGAGCCACAAGGATTTGATCAACCCTTTCGGCCACAACCTCCTCCAATGTTCCATGAGCAACAACCATTCTACGATGCATCTCAAGACAATGGTTATGGTGGACCTTTTCGTGACAATCAACCTCCACCAATTTACTATGAGCAAGAGCCATTCCAAGGTGCGTACCAAGACAATGGATATGGTGGACTCCCTTGTAGTTACCAACAAGCCCCACCATATGCCTATGAACCTCCTCCTCAACATCGCTTTGAACCACCATACTCACAAGCCCCCTACTTCCAAACACCCTCATATGATCCTAACCCATATCCACCATATCAACCACTCTATGAACCATATGAACCATATATAGAACCACCCCAATTCCAACCCAATTACTCCCAAGAACCACCACCTCTAATGCCCTTGGTAAGCAATGAAGAAGAGATTGAATTGGAAGAAAGCTACCAAGAGGAAGAGGTTGAAATTGAAGAAGCTTGCAAAGAGGTGGAAGTTGTCAAAAAAAGAACACAAAGGAGTGGAGCTTGAAATTACCTTGCCGAAGTTGCTGGAGGCCTCTCCCCCTATGTCACCATCGTCCTTCACAACATTCAAGTGGGTAAAATTCATATCCCTTAGCTTTCTCATGCCACTTGAATATGGTTTGCTTGAGACGGATGGTCAACTTAGGAATATTTGTGGCTTTAAGAGTAAGAGGGAGATGGTTAGTGGTAGGAGTTGTCATGCAAGGTTCAATATGGTTGCATGCTCCAAATTGAAGTACAAGGAATGGTGTAGAGATCGATTGAATGGGTCTAGGAAGTTGTTTGGATGTCTCAGTGAGAATTCCGATTGCTCACCACCCAAGTGGAAAAATGATGATCAACAAGAAGACGGGTGCAAAAGCAAGGTTTGGGACCCCAGAATTCATTCTAGCAATCAACACTCTTGGGGCCTTGTCACTTGCTTTAACTTGCTTGAAGGCTTTATTCAACTAGTGTGGGATTCCGGAGGCTATTGGAATTACAAACACTGGTGGGGATTCCTGGATGAGTTCAAGCACAAGCCACCATGACAAAGAGCTCACCGAATGTCCAACTTAAGGACTTTAACTAAAGTGCTAAGTGGGAGACAACCCACCATGGTATGATCTTTCATTTTTATTCTTAGTTTTATTCTATTTTATTTTTATTAGTGTTCATTCATAATTTATGCATATTCATCTGCATGCTGCAATTTGCATTTTGCAAAAAAAAAAAAACAAGCACACGACGCGCAAGCGTCGCTGACGCGTACGCGCCATATGTGTGTGCGTGAAAAATAAAAATTAAACAGAGAGTTGGGCAGGAGTGGTGCTGGTGGCGTGCCTTGCGCACAAGCAAGTCTACGCGTACGCATCCCTCACGCATACGCATCGCTTGCGTTTTCACCATTCCACGCGTACGCGTCCCCCACGCGTACACGTGACCCTGGAAATCGGCGTAAATGGGTGTATGGCCAGAGAGTTATGATAGTGTAGGGCTGGAACTGTGCTGGGAGCACAAGCTCCGCCACGCATTTGCATCCCTAACGTGTGCGCGTCATTTTCCCACCATGGCCATCCACGCGTGCACGTCCTTGACGCGCACACGTCATATGCTTTTTTTGCTCTCGTGCGTATCAAACAGAGAGTTGTGCGTGCGCGGGGTTGCCTTTGCGCCAATTGCACAACCCATATCACGCGTACGCGTCCCTAACGCTTACGCATCACTTGGAAATTGCGCGACCCACGCGTACGCATCGCATGCGACGCACACTTAAACCACCTCAGCGCCTGATTCTAATTCTCCCTCTCCCCTAATCTCAACTCTTTTCAATCCTAATTATTTCTTCTTTCTTTCTTTCTTTCTTTTTCCTTATTCTTTCTTCTCTCCTTTCTCCTTCTTTCCTCCTCATTTCTTACTTTCTTCTTCTTCATCTCTTTAACTTCTCATCCTTATTCACTTTCATTCTATTTTACTTAATTCATTTGCATACTTTCATTCATTACATTTTAATTTTGTGCATATTTTTATTTTCTTCTCTAAGTTATTATTTTACCATTGGTGTTAAACGGTTCTTATTCAACTGATTGCATCTCTTTTACATCCTGATTGCTTCGTACCTTGTCTTATATTGTTGGGTGATATTAATTATCTGTTAATGCCAATCTTTTATGATACCTATATTCCTTTTTCATTGACATGAATTTATATTGTCTTTTATTATCTACTGTCTCTAACCCTTTGTTGTAATTTTTGCACTATTGATATGCCATGTGCTTCTACTATTTTCTCACGTGCATGTTGTAGCTACCATGTACTTGAGACTCTCATTGTTTGGCATTAACCCACCCATATTTTCTTTGTTTTCTATCTTTCTTTTTGGGTTACTTTTCTTCCCTTTTTCTTTCAGGATGGCCACCAGGAAGGGAAACGGAAAACTTTTACATGAGGCGACAGATAAGTTCATCTGCATAATCTTTTGAGGAAACTCCGTAGTTGCAGCAACCCGTCCACTTTGCACATCTTAGCATGCACTGAGGACGGTGCAATCTTTAAGTGTAGGGAGGTCGATACCGACTTCTGTGGGTTAGTTAGTTCCTTTTTCACCGCCAATGTTTAATTTTCTATGTTAAATTAGTTGTTGAATTTGCATGTTTGATTGCATGTTTGTTGATTTTATGCATGTTCTTCTACCACTACTTGGTTAAAGTAATAAATTTTTTTTCAAGACTCTATTTTATAATATTTCACTAATTTAAATTAAAACTTTTTTGTTAAACTTGTTGAAGATTGTAATTTGGAACATGAATTATAGCTAAGAACACATAACCCGTGATATTTGAGCTTAATTACATGGTTACATTATTTAACCATAATATTTTATTCTTGTGTATTTTCTTCTCTATGAGTGCAATCTATATTTTGTTCCATTCTATATGTCCATTGTTTAGTATATTTACATGATTGCATATGATTGAGGCCATCATTTGTTATTAGCTCACTTACCCCAAATAGCATACCATTTCAATCACCTTTGTTTGCCACCTTGAGCCTTTTAACCCCCATTTGTTTTGTATTTTACCACATCACTAGCCTTAAAGCGGAAAAACAATTAATTACCCCAATTGAATCTTTAGTTAGCTTAAGATAGAGATTGTGTGTCAATTAAGTGTGGGAAATTGTGGAAACTTGGGTTGATAAAAGTGTACAGTGTTTCATTGACAAAATATTGGGAATTTGGGTACCTACTCATGTGAGACCAGAAAAATTAAAAATCCCTGTGCATTGATATGTTATGTTTACTTTTATATTTTTAATAAAAAAGTCAAAAATACTCAAATAAATAAATAAATAAATAAGGCGACAAAGTTACCCCAATGTTATGTTTAATGAAAGATCAATGCATATGTGATAAAATTAAAGAAAAGTTGATGCATGAGTATATGATGCAAAAGTGGGAACTTTGAGTAGCGAGGCATGATTTTAGAATTATATAGAGTGTGTGTGTATGTTAGGTGAAAGCTTAGGTTCATCAAAGATTCATATTTTAGCTCACTTGGCCATACATATATCCTTACCCTTACCTTAGCCCCATTACAACCTTGAAAAAACCTCATGATGTTTGCATTGGTGTACTAAAATTTTGTTGATTTGTTAGATGAAGAACAAAGTCTAGAAAGCATGACTAGAGAAAAATAGAGTAAATTAACCCTAGACACTTGAGCGATTAGAGTGCATATACACTATGATGAGTAGAATTCTTGTGTGGTATAGAATTTTCTCAATTGAATGAATTCTCGTTGTAAAGTATAGTTCTACACCAACAAACAATCCTCTCAATCAAAAATATTGAGTTGTCACAAAGAACAAACCCCAAATAAGAATTAACCGGAGTATTTTAGACTCCGGGTCGTCTCACAAGGAGTTGCAATGAAGTGATCAATTATTGGCTATGAAGGGGTAAAGGGGTTTTGATTTATAAGAGGGGCAAGAAAATAAATGACAAGAAATAAATCAAGCAAGTAATTAAAGAAAGCAATTAATAAAGAGAGACGTTCATGGCAATGATTGAGAATATAGGCTTTCTATCCTAGTCATGCATGACTAATTCATCTTATTTAGTTAACTCACACATCGGGAGAATGTCAAACAAGATTAATTAATCATGTCACAAATATAAACAAGAATTTATCTCATTACGTCAACTCCAACAAATAGGGAGAAAGTCTAATGAGACTAGCTAATCTCGATCCGAAAGTCCTAATCGACTTACTAATTAAAAAAGCAAAAGATTAGCGTCAATGGAAACAATATTAGCTAACAACTCTAGATCACCAACATAAGTTGGGTTTTCATGACTCAAGATTACCCAATTACTCTTTCCAAGCCAAGAATGCTCAAAATCTACTCTAACATCCTTCCAAGCATTTTATCAAACACTTGGAAGGCATACAAGGAAAGCATAGTAAAATGTTCAAGAAATATAAATCTACCAACTATCAATTGCAAGAAAAGTAAATCAACAATTCAAATCATCAATTAAAAGAACATGGAAACATAAAATTGCATTAAAGAAAATTAAGATTCAACAATGGTTCATAAACATAAAAAGGGCAAAATAAAGGAAATCACAAGTAAAAACTAGAAGAGTAGAGATATAACAACAAGAAATTAAAAGGAGAAACTAAATCAAAACAAGAATTAAAAATTGGATTTGAGAAAATTAAACCTAAACTACCCTAAATTCTAGAGAGAAGAGAGAACTTCTCTCTCTAGAATTCTAACCTAAAACACGGTGAAAACTAAACTATGACTACTTGGTTCATTCCTCCTTCAATCCTTGGGTTCAATAGCATCAGAAATGGGTTGGATTGGGCCCAAAATGAGCTGCAAAATCGCTGGGGGCGATTTCATTAAAGTGGGCCACGGACAGCATCGGCGCGCGCGCAAAGTGCACGTGCGCGCCCCTGAACGCAAAGCAACATATGGCAAAATTTATATCATTTCGAAGCACCAGATGTTAGCTTTCCAACGCAACTAGAACCGCCTCAATTGGACATCTGTAGCTCAAGTTATGGTCATTTGAGTGTGAAGAGGTCGGGCTTGACAGCTTTACGGTTCCTTCATTTCTTCATGAGTTCTCCCACTTGCATGCTTTTCTCATCACTTCTTCCATCCAATACTTGCCTTATGATCATGAAATCACTCAAAAAACATATCAAGGCATCAAATGGAATTAAAGTGAGTTAAATTTAGCCATTTTAAGGCCTAAAAAGCATGTTTTCACATTTAAGCACAAATCAAGGGAGAATTGCAAAACCATGCTATTTCATTGAATAAATGTGAGAAAAGTTGATAAAATCCCCCAAAATAAGCACAAGATAAACCACAAAATCGGGGTTTATCACACTACCCGTGAGGGTTCAATGCTTGATTCTATGTTCTCTGCTTTCATGAGCTGTCTTCCTACAAGTTTACTTATCTTTTACTGTATGATTTAAATTAGTGGAATTTGATTTATGTTTGTCTTGGAGAACTTATTTACTTTTTAACCAAGTAGACAAAATCATCTTAGCATATAGTTGCATTCATATAGATAGGTTGCATTTCATAAGTTCTACCATTCCCTCTTCACTACTGTTCATACCCTGGGTCGAGCTGTCTGACCCAGGATGTTTAGCGACATGGCGACCGACCTCTTCAGGTCCGACTATCCGATCTCTTCTTAAAGAGAACGGCCAAATCAACAGGAAAGCCCAATAAAGGGCCCAAATAGAGGAACACGACCCAAATCCAAAGGCAATCCAAGCCTATGAAGATAAAGGCGGGTCCCTTGAAGATAAGCTGACTTCACCCAAAATAAGATAAGATAAGATAAGATAACTAACTTATCTTATCAGAAAGGTCAGCCCACACTACTATAAATACACTGGAGCACCCAGGTATAACTCATACTCTGATTCTACTAAAAACCTATTTAATACCCATGCTAACTGGTGCACGAAATTGTGATCTCCAGGCTCGAACAAATCCTGGTAATGGCTCCAGGGCTTGGTGCTCTGATCTTAATTCATAATTGTCACAACTTCGATACAACTAACCAGCAAGTGCACTGGGTCGTCCAAGTAATACCTTACGTGAGTAAGGGTCGAATCCCACGGAGATTGTTGGTATGAAGCAAGCTATGGTCACCTTGTAAATCTCAGTCAGGCAGATATAAAGTGGTAATGGTGTTTTCGAATATGATATAATAAAATAGGGATAGAGATACTTATGTAATTCATTGGTAGGAATTTCAGATAAGCGAATGGAGATGCTTTTCGTTCCTCTGAACCTCTGCTTTCCTGCTATCTTCATCCAATCAGTCTTACTCCTTTCCATGGCTGGCTGTATGCAAGGGCATCACCGTTGTCAGTGGCTACATCCCCTCCTCTCAGTGAATAATATGCTCACGCACCCTGTCACGGCACGGCTATTCATCTGTCGGTTCTCGATCATGCTGGAATAGGATTCACCCTCCTTTTGCGTCTGTCACTAACGCCCAACAATCGCGAGTTTGAAGCTCGTCACAGTCATTCAATCATTGAATCCTACTCAGAATACCACAGACAAGGTTTAGACCTTCCGGATTCTCTTGAATGCCGCCATCATTCTAGCTTACGCCACGAAGATTCTGGTTAGGAGATCTAAGAGATACTCATTCTAGCTTAATTCATGTAGAACAGAAGTGTTTGTCAGGCACGCGTTCATAAGGGAGATGGTGATGAGCGTCACACATAATCATCACCTTCATCACGTTCTTGGGTGCGAATGGATATGTTAGAAGAGAAATAAGAAGAATTGAATAGAAAACAGTAGTACTTTGCATTAATCTTTGAGGAACAGTAGAGCTCCACACCTTAATCTATGGAGTGTAGAAACTCTACCGTTAAAAATACATAAGTGAAGGTCCAAGCATGGCCGAGATGGCCAGCCCCTCTGATCTAAGAACCAGGCGTCCAAAGATGATCCTAAGATCCTAAGATGATCAAAAGATGCCTAATACAATAGTAAAAGGTTCTATTTATAATAAACTAGCTACTAGGGTTTACATGAGTAAGTAATTGATGCATAAATCCACTTCCGGGGCCCACTTGGTGTGTGTTTGGGCTGAGCTTAAGTGTAGCACGTGCAGAGGCCATTTGTGGAGTTGAACGCCAGTTTCTATGCCAGTTTGGGCGTTCAACTCTGGTTTTGGATCCTTTTCTGGCGCTGGACGCCAGATTTGGGCAGAAGGCTGGCGTTGAACGCCAGTTTACGTCGTCAATTCTTGGCCAAAGTATGGACTATTATATATTGCTGGAAAGCCCTGGATGTCTACTTTCCAACGCAATTGGAAGCGCGCAATTTCGAGTTCTGTAGCTCCAGAAAATCCACTTTGAGTGCAGGGAGGTCAGAATCCAACAGCATTAGCAGTCCTTTTTCAACCTCTGAATCTGATTTCTGCTCAAGTCCCTCAATTTCAGCCAGAAAATACCTGAAATCACAGAAAAACACACAAACTCATAGTAAAGTCCAGAAATGTGAATTTAACATAAAAACTAATGAAAACATCCCTAAAAGTAACTAGATCCTACTAAAAACATACTAAAAACAATGCCAAAAAGCGTATAAATTATCCGCTCATCACAACACCAAACTTAAATTGTTGCTTGTCCCCAAGCAACTGAAAATCAAATAGGATAAAAAGAAGAGAATATACTATAAATTCCAAACTATCAATGAAACAGAGCTTCAATCATATGAGCGGGACTTATAGCTTTTTGCTTCTTGAATAGTTTTGGCATCTCACTTTATCCATTGAAGTTTAGAATGATTGGCATCTATAGGAACTTCAGATTTCGAATAGTGTTATTGACTCTCCTAGTTCAGTATGATGATTCTTGAACACAGCTTCTTTATGAGTCTTGGCCGTGGCCCTTAGCACTTTGTTTTCCAATATTACCACCGGATACATAAATGCCACAGACACATAATTGGGTGAACCTTTTCAGATTGTGACTCAGCTTTGCTAAAGTCCCCAATTAGAGGTGTCCAGGGTTCTTAAGCACACTCTTATTTTGCTTTGGACCTTGACTTTAACCGCTCAGTCTCAAGTTCTCACTTGACACCTACACGCCACAAGCACATGGTTAGAGACAGCTTGGTTTAGCCGCTTAGACCAGGATTTTATTCCTTTAGGCCCTCCTATCCACTGATGCTCAAAGCCTTGGGATCCTTTTTATTTGCCCTTGCCTTTTGGTTTTAAGGGTTATTGGCTTTTTCTGCTTGCTTTTTCTTTTTCTTTCTATTTTTTTTTCGCCTATTTTTTTTTCTTTTTTTTTTCTGCAAGCTTTGTTCTTTGCTGCTTTTTCTTGCTTCAAGAATCATTTTTATGATTTTTCAGATTATCAAATAACGTGTCTCCTAGTCATCATTCTTTCAAGAGCCAACATATTTAACATTCTTAAACAACAACTTCAAAAGATATATGCACTGTTCAAGAATACATTCAGAAAACAAAAAGCATTGTCACCACATCAATATAATTAAACTAAGTTCAAGGATAAATTCGAAACTCATGTACTTCTTGTTCTTTTGAATTAAAACATTTTTCATTTAAGAGAGGTGATGGATTCATAGGACATTCATAACTTTAAGACAAAGTTACTAACTACTAATGATCATGTAATGAAGACACAAACATAGATAAGCACATAACATAGAAAACGAAAAACAGAGAAAGTAAGAACAAGGAATGAGTCCACCTTAGTGATGTCCTTGAGCTCTTCTATGTCTCTTCCTTGTCTTTGTTGCTCCTCCTTCATTGCTTTTAGATCTTCTCTGATTTTATGCAGCATGATGGAGTGCTCTTGATGTTCCACCCTTAGTTGTCCCATATTGGAACTCAATTCTCCTAGGGAGGTGTTGATTTGCTCCCAATAATTTTGTGGAGGACAGTGCATTTGAGCTCCATGACTGGGCTCTCTTGCTTGCTCCATCTTTTTCTTAGTGATGGGCTTGTCCTCTTTGATGAGGATATCTCCCTCTATATCAATCCCAGCTGAATTGCATAGGTGGCAAATGAGGTGAGGAAAGGCTAACCTTGCCATGGTGGAGGACTTGTCAGCCACCTTGTAGAGTTCTTGAGGTATAATCTCATGAACTTCCACCTCTTCTCCAATCATGATGCCATGGATCATGATGGCCCGGTCTATAGTAACTTCAGACCGGTTGCTAGTGGGAATGATTGAGCATTGAATAAACTTCAACCATCCTCTAGCAATAGGCTTGAGGTCCAATCTTCTTAGTTGAACCGGCTTGCCTTTGGAGTCAATCTTCCATTGAGCTCCTTCTACACATATGTCCATAAGGACTTGGTCCAACCTTTGATCAAAGTTGACTCTCCTTGTGTAGGGGCGTGCGTTCTCTTCCATGTATGGCAAGTTGAACGCCAACCTCACATTCTCCGGACTAAAATCTAAGTATTTCCCCCGAACCATTGTAACATAGTTCTTTGGATCCGGGTTCTTAATTTGATCATGGTTCTTGGTGATCCATGCATTGGCATAGAACTCTTGAACCATTAGGATGCCGACTTGTTGGATGGGATTTGTTAGAACTTCCCAACCTCCTCTTTGAATTTCATGTCGGATCTCCGGATACTCATTTCTTTTGAGTTTAAAAGGGACCTCAGGGATCACCTTCTTCTTGGCCACAACATCATAGAAGTGGTCTTGATGGGCTTTGGAGATGAACCTTTCCATCTCCCATGACTCGGATGTGGAAGCTTTTATCTTCCCTTTTCCTCTTCTAGAGGATTCTCCGGTCTTAGGTGCCATCAATGGTAATGGAAAAACAAAAAAGCTATGCTTTTACCACACCAAACTTAGAATATTGCTCGCCCTCGAGCAATAAACAAAAGAATAGAAGAAGAAGAAGAAGAAATATGGAGAGGGAGATGTGGTTTCGGCCAAGGGGAGTGTAGAGGGGTGTGTTGTGTGAATTTGATGAAGAATGGAGGGCTTTATATAGGGAAGGGAAGGGGGTATTGTTTCGGCCATATGGGTGGGTTTGGGTGGGAAATTGGTTTTGAATTTTAAAGGTAGGTGGAGTTTATGAGGTAGGTTTATGGGGAAGAGTGGATGGATGTGAGTGGTGAAGGTTTAGTGGGAAAGAGGGATGGAGGTGATTGGTGAGGGGTTTTTTAGGGAAGAGTGTTTATGGGGTTGTGTGAAAGAGAGAAGAAGTGAGTGGAGGTAGGTGGGGATCCTGTGGGGTCTACAGATCCTGAGATGATCCTGTGGGGTCCACAGATCCTGAGGTGTCAAGGCATTTACATCCCTGCACCAATTTAGGCATGTAAAATGCCCTTGCACACAACTCTGGGCGTTCAGCGCCAGGTTGGTGCCCATTTTGGGCGTTCAACGCCGCTTTGCTGCCATTTCTGGCGTTGAACGCCAGAACCATGCTTGTTCTGGGCGTTCAGCGCCAGGATGCTCCCATTCTGGGCGTTCAGCGCCAGAACTATGCTCTGTTCTGGCGTTTGAGCGTCAGACAGATGCTCCTCCAGGGTGTGATTTTTCTTCTGCTGTTTTTGATTCCGTTTTCAATTTTTATATTTATTTTGTGACTCCACATGATCATGAACCTAAGAAAACATGAAAAACAATAAAAATAAGAATTAGATAAACATTGGGTTGCCTCCCAACAAGCGCTTCTTTAATGTCAATAGCTTGACAGTGAGCTCTCATGGAGCCTCACAGATGTGCAGAGCTTTGTTGAGACTCTCCAACACCAAACTTAGAGTTTGGATATGGGAGTTCAACACCAAACTTAGAGTTTGGTTGTGGCTTCCCAACACCAAACTTAGAGTTTGACTGTGGGGGCTCTGGTTGACTCTGCTTTGAGAGAAGCTTTTTCTGCTTCCTCTCCATGGTTGCAGAGGGAGATCCTTGAGTTTTAAACACAAGGGAGTTCTCATTCCATTGAAGGACTATTTCACCTCTGTCAACATCAATCACAGCTCTTGCTGTGGCCAGGAAAGCTCTTCCTAGGATGATGGATTCATCCTCTTCCTTTCCAGTATCCAGGACTATGAAATCAGCAGTGATGTAAAGGCCCTCAACCTTTACTAATACATCCTCTACTTGTCCATAAGCCTGTTTTCTTGAGCTGTCTGCCATCTCTAGTGAGATTTTAGCAGCTTGCACCCCATAGATTCCCAGTTTCTCTATTACAGAGAGGGGCATGAGGTTTATTCCTGAACCAAGGTCACACAGAGCCTTAAAGATCATGGTGCCTATGGTACAGGGTATTATGAACTTTCCAGGATCCTGTCTCTTCTGAGGCAATGTCAGTTGATCCAGATCACTTAGTTCATTAATGAACAAGGGAGGTTCAACTTCCCAAGCATCAATGCCAAATAATTTGGCATTCAACTTCATGATTGCACCAAGAAACTTGGCAGTTTGCTCTTCAGTGACATCCTCATTCTCTTCAGAAGAGGAGTACTCATCAGAGCTCATGAAGGGCATAAGGAGGTTCAATGGGATCTCTATAGTCTCTAGATGAGCCTCAGAGTCCTTTGATTCCCCAGAGGGAAGCTCCTTATTGATCACTGGACGTCCCAGGAGGTCTTCCTCCTTGGGATTCACGTCCTCTCCTCTCCTCACAGGTTCGGCCATGGCTCTTATGTCAATGGCCTTGCACTCTCCTTTTGGGTTCTCTTCTGTATTGCTTGGGAGAGTACTAGGAGGGATTTCAGTGATCCTTTTACTCAGCTGGCCCACTTGTGCTTCTAAATTTCTAATGGAAGACCTTGTTTCATTCATGAAACTTACAGTGGCCTTAGATAGATCAGAGACTAAATTTGCTAAATTAGAAGCATTTTGTTCAGAGTTCTCTGTCTGTTGCTGAGTTGATGATGGAAAAGGCTTGCTATTGCTAAACCTGTTTCTTCCACCATTATTAAAGCCTTGTTGGGGCTTTTGATCCTTCCATGAGAAATTTGGATGATTTCTCCATGTTGAGTTATAGGTGTTTCCATAAGGTTCACCTAAGTAGTTCACCTCTGCTATTGCAGGGTTCTCAGGATCATAGGCTTCTTCTTCAGAAGATGCCTCTTGAGTACTGTTGGATGCAGCTTGCATTCCATGCAGACTCTGAGAAATCATATTGACTTGCTGAGTCAATATTTTATTCTGAGCCAATATGGCATTCAGAGTATCAACTTCAAGAACTCCCTTCTTCATAGGCGTCCCATTATTCACAGGATTCCTTTCAGAAGTGTACATGAACTGGTTATTAGCAACCATGTCAATGAGTTCTTGAGCTTCTGCAGGCGTTTTCTATAGGTGAATGGATCCACCTGCAGAAGTGTCCAGTGACATCTTTGATAGCTCAGATAAACCATCATAGAATATATCCAGGATGGTCCATTCTGAAAGCATGTCAGAAGGACACTTTTTGGTCAACTGTTTGTATCTTTCCCAAGCTTCATAGAGAGATTCACCTTCTTTCTGTCTGAAGGTTTGAACATCAGCTCTAAGCTTGCTCAGCTTTTGAGGAGGAAAGTACTTGGCTAAGAAAGCCGTGACCAGCTTATCCCAAGAGTTCAGGCTGTCTTTGGGTTGAGAATCCAACCATAATCTAGCTCTGTCTCTTACAGCAAAAGGGAAAAGCATGAGCCTGTAGACTTCAGGATCTACTCCATTAGTCTTAACAGTATCACATATCTGCAAGAATTCAGTTAAGAATTGAAAAGGATCTTCAGATGGAAGTCCATGAAACTTGCAGTTCTGCTGCATTAGAGAAACTAATTGAGGTTTCAGCTCAAAGTTGTTTGCTCCAATGGCAGGAATGGAGATGCTTCTTCCATGTAAATTGGAATTAGGTGCAGTAAAGTCACCAAGCATCCTCCTTGCATTATTATTATTTTCGGCTGCCATCTCCTCTTCTTGTTTGAAAATTCCTAACAGGTGCTTACTGGTTAGTTGTAATTCAGAGTCCTTTTAGGTTCTGGATCTGCTTCAACAAGAATATTCTTGTCCTTGCTCCTGCTCATATGACAAAGAAGAAGGCACAGAAAAATAATAATAATAGATATCCCCTTTTTTTTTCTTTTTTTTTTTTTTTTTTGAATGAGGGAGAGATGTTAGTAGATGAATAAAAAAATAGAAGGAGATGAGAGAGAAGAAAATTTTCGAAAATAATTTTTGAAAATAGTTTTTGAAAAAGGTTAGTATTTTTTTCGAAATTTTTTTTTTTATAAAAAATAAAAATAATTAGTTAATAAAAAAGAAATTTTTGAAAAAGAGGGAAGATATTTTCAAAAATTAGAGAGAGAGAGAGAGTTAGTTAGGTAGTTTTGAAAAAGTTAAGAAACAAACAAAAAGTTAGTTAGTTAGTTGAAACAAATTTGAAAAGATAAGAAGTTGGGAAGTTAGAGAAGATATTTTGAAATCAAATTTTGAAAAAGATAAGATAAGAAGATATTTTTTTTGAAAAGATATGATAGAAATTAGTTTTTGAAAAAGATTTGATTTTTAAAATCACAATTAATGACTTGATTCATAAGAAATCACAAGATATGATTCTAGAGCTTAAAGTTTGAATCTTTCTTAACAAGCAAGTAACAAACTTCAAATTTTTGAATCAAAACTTTAATTGATTATGTTATTTTCGAAAATTATGATATGAAATAAGAAAAAGGTTTTTGAAAATTATTTTTTTGGAATTTTCAAAAATAATCATGAATTTTGAAAAAGATTTTGAATTTTGAAAAAGATTTTGAAAAAGATAAGATTTTCAAATTGAAAATTTGATTTGACTCATAAGAAACAACCTGATTTTAAAAATTTTTGAAAAAGTCAACTCAAATTTTCGAATTTGATGAGAGAAAAAGGGGAAGATAATTTTTTGATTTTTGAAATTTTTATGAAAAACATGAAAATTATGCAATGCATGAAATTTTTAGATCAAAACATGTGATGTATGCAAGAATGCTATGAATGTCAAGATGAACACCAAGAACACTATGAATGTCAAGATGAACATCAAGAACATAATTTTGAAAAATTTTAATGCAAAGAAAACATGCAAGACACCAAACTTAGAATTCTTTAATGCTTACGCACTAAGAATTCAAGAATGCATATGATAAACATGAAAAGACACAAAACAAAAAATCATCAAGATCAAACAAGAAGACTTACCAAGAACAACTTGAAGATCATGAAGAACACCATGAATGCATGAAATTTTCGAAAAAAAATGCAAGATGCACATGCAATTGACACCAAACTTATAACATGACTCAAGACTCAAACAAGAACACAAAAAATATTTTTTTGATTTTTATGATTTTCTAATTTTTTTTGGATTTTTGTATAATTTTTTTGAAAACATTTGGGAAAAAGGAAGTAATGAATTCATAGTCCTCAATCAAAATCCTGGGAATTAGACATGGCTTTATGGCCAGTCAAGCTAAAACATGTTATATGAAACACTAGAATTCATTCTTAAAATTTTTGAAGAAAAATATATTTTTGAAAATATTTTTTTTTTTTTTCGAAAACAGGTGAGAAGATTTTTGAAAGATTTTTGAAAAATTTTTGAAAATAAAACAGAAAGAAAATTACCTAATCTGAGCAACAAGATGAACCGTCAGTTGTCCAAACTCGAACAATCCCCGGCAACGGCGCCAAAAACTTGGTGCACGAAATTGTGATCTCCAGGCTCGAACAAATCCTGGTAATGGCTCCAGGGCTTGGTGCTCTGATCTTAATTCATAATTGTCACAACTTCGATACAACTAACCAGCAAGTGCACTGGGTCGTCCAAGTAATACCTTACGTGAGTAAGGGTCGAATCCCACGGAGATTGTTGGTATGAAGCAAGCTATGGTCACCTTGTAAATCTCAGTCAGGCAGATATAAAGTGGTAATGGTGTTTTCGAATATGATATAATAAAATAGGGATAGAGATACTTATGTAATTCATTGGTAGGAATTTCAGATAAGCGAATGGAGATGCTTTTCGTTCCTCTGAACCTCTGCTTTCCTGCTATCTTCATCCAATCAGTCTTACTCCTTTCCATGGCTGGCTGTATGCAAGGGCATCACCGTTGTCAGTGGCTACATCCCCTCCTCTCAGTGAATAATATGCTCAAGCACCCTGTCACGGCACGGCTATTCATCTGTCGGTTCTCGATCATGCTGGAATAGGATTCACCCTCCTTTTGCGTCTGTCATTAACGCCCAACAATCGCGAGTTTGAAGCTTGTCACAGTCATTCAATCATTGAATCCTACTCAGAATACCACAGACAAGGTTTAGACCTTCCGGATTCTCTTGAATGCCGCCATCATTCTAGCTTACGCCACGAAGATTCTGGTTAGGAGATCTAAGAGATACTCATTATAGCTTAATTCATGTAGAACAGAAGTGTTTGTCAGGCACGCGTTCATAAGGGAGATGGTGATGAGCGTCACACATAATCATCACCTTCATCACGTTCTTGGGTGCGAATGGATATCTTAGAAGAGAAATAAGAAGAATTGAATAGAAAACAGTAGTACTTTGCATTAATCTTTGAGGAACAGCAGAGCTCCACACCTTAATCTATGGAGTGTAGAAACTCTACCGTTAAAAATACATAAGTGAAGGTCCAGGCATGGCCGAGATGGCCAGCCCCTCTGATCTAAGAACCAGGCGTCCAAAGATGATCCTAAGATCCTAAGATGATCAAAAGATGCCTAATACAATAGTAAAAGGTCCTATTTATAATAAACTAGCTACTAGGGTTTACATGAGTAAGTAATTGATGCATAAATCCACTTCCAGGGCCCACTTGGTGTGTGTTTGGGCTGAGCTTAAGTTTAGCACGTGCAGAGGCCATTTGTGGAGTTGAACGCCAGTTTCTATGCCAGTTTGGGCGTTCAACTATGGTTTTGAATCCTTTTCTGGCGCTGGACGCCAGATCTGGGCAGAAGGCTGGCGTTGAACGCCAGTTTACATCGTCAATTCTTGGCCAAAGTATAGACTATTATATATTGCTGGAAATCCCTGGATGTCTACTTTCCAACGCAATTGGAAGTGCGCCATTTCGAGTTCTGTAGCTCCAGAAAATCCACTTTGAGTGCAGGGAGGTCAGAATCCAACAGCATCAGCAGTCCTTTTTCAACCTCTGAATCTGATTTCTGCTCAAGTCCCTCAATTTCAGCTAGAAAATACCTGAAATCACAGAAAAACACACAAACTCATAGTAAAGTCCAGAAATGTGAATTTAACATAAAAACTAATGAAAACATCCCTAAAAGTAACTAGATCCTACTAAAAACATACTAAAAACAATGCCAAAAAGTATATAAATTATCCGCTCATCACTAACTTAAGCATCAGAGTCTCTTGCAGGTACCCCGCACCTTCCAGTGACGAAGGAATAGCAGTGCAGCTAGATCAATAAGTTGGACGCGACAGCACCAGCTGCCACTCACCGGCTGGACACGTCGGCACCGACCTGTACAGAAGATCTCGACCGAAATCGACCTCCAGTTTCAGGTAACCATCGGAACATTGGCACCGTTGCCGGGGAACCTGGAAGTCATCCCATCACCATGGCAGACGAATAGGATAACAACCACAACTCAGATCTAGAGAACAGAATACCGCACAAAAACACGGATGCCACACCAAAGGACACTCCAGAATCTAACGGAGACAAAAACTCATCACATCCGGGAGTAATAGAAGCACTTCAAGATCACCTAAAGCAACTCGAAAAAGAAAACCAGTACCAACAAGAAGTCGCAAGGATCTACAAAGAGAGGTAAGGCGACGTCGAAAATTAGAAGATAAACTCCTACAACTTGAAGCCGATCTCAAAGCAAAAGCTACCCGGACCACCCCTGAGGACAACTCTCGCAAGGATCAAGATCCATTCACTAGGGAAATCATGAAGACTAAAATCCCTAAAGACTTCAAACTTCCGGATATAACTTTGTTTGATGGCACTACAGATCCCAACCATCACCTCAGCAACTTCAGAAGCAGAATGTACCTCACCGACGGCTCAGACACCGTTCGCTGCAAAGCTTTTCCAACGACTCTCACAAAGACAACAATTAGATGGTTCGACAGCCTACCTCCAAAGTCCATCTCCAACTTTGACGACTTGGCCAAAAAATTGCTGGCCAGATTCTCCATCCAAAAAGACAAGGCTAAGCATGTTCCCAGTCTACTAGGTATCAAGCAAGGAGATCGGAAAAGTCTTCGCAACTACATGGAAAGATTCAACAAAACATGCCTAGACATACAAAGCTTACCAACAGAGGCTACCGTCATGGGCCTCATCAACGGCTTACGAGAAGGACCTTTCAGCCAATCTATATCAAAGAGATATCCCACATCCCTAGATGAGGTACAAGAGCGGGCAGAGAAGTACATCAACATGGAAGAAAATTCCCGACTTGGAGAAGCCTCGAAATTCAGTTTCACCTACCGAGATAAAGATAAAGAATCCAAGAAAAAGGAAGATCGAACGGGCGAAAAAATAAAAAAATATCATAATTACACCCCTCTTCGGGTGTCCCTTGTGGATATTTACAAAGAAGTCTATAACACAGAAAAGATACCCCCAACTCGACCACTCAAAGTTAAAAGAGGAGGAGGAAATCGGAACAAATACTATGAATATCATTGGGTCCGAGGACATTCCACCAATGAGTGCTTCGACTTAAAAAACATCATAGAAAAATTAGTGAGGGAAGGAAAACTAAATCGGTATCTAGCCACCCGAGATGATGAACAAAGAAAATGACGAAGAGATGAAGATGTCGGACGAGCTGAGCGATCACCTCGTACGACAGAAAGACATGTCCATATGATACACGGAGGATTTACAGGAGGTGGAATTTCCAAATCATCCCACAAAAGATACCTCAAAGAAGTATATCATGTCGAAGGGAAGGAGGAAGCACCCGACATCCTTGTAATCACGTTCACCAAAGAAGATGCATCTGGTATCATCTCAGGACACGACGATCCCATGGTCATCATCATTATACTGGAAAACGCCAATCTCCACCGCACATTAATAGACCAAGGGTGTTCTATCGACATCTTATTCAAAACTGCCTTCGACAAACTCGGCTTAGAAGAAAAGGAGCTTAGAGCATACCCGAACAGCCTGTTCGGACTGGGAGATACCCCAGTACAACCACTGGGATACGTGTCACTACATACAACTTTCGAAAAAGGGAACCAATCCAGAACACTCAAGATAGACTACATTGTGGTCGACGTGAGTTCAGCCTACAATGCCCTAATAGGTTGGACAACACTAAATCAACTCAGCGCAATAGTCTCGACTCCACAACTATGCATGAAAATCCTAACTACAGAAGGGATAGCTACGATAAAAGCATATCAAAAGATGGCACGCCGCTATTATAACGAAAGTCTAAACCTCAGAGGTAGAGGAGAAGAGTTCCATACAATTGAGCTTGGTGGAGTTCAGAGACGAGAAGAACTCCGTCCACAGCCTGAAGGAGAAGTAGAGAAAGTTTAGATCGGATACACCTCGGACAAAACAACTAATATTGACACAATTCTGAAAGGAAACGCATAAGAATTACTAGTACAGTTCTTACGAGATAATGTCGATCTTTTCGCATGGAAAGCTACAGACATGCTAAGCATAGACCCCAAGCTAATGTGTCACAAGTTGGCGGTCTATCCAGGATCTCGGCTGGTATAGCAGAGACGAAGAAAACTTGGGCCAGAACGATCCCGAGCTGTGGAAGAACAGGTACAAGCACTACTGGAGGCAGGATTCATGAGGGAAGTCAAGTACCCACTATGGTTGGCTAACGTCGTCTTGGTGAAAAAATCAAATGGAAAGTGGTGAATGTGCACCGACTATACAGATCTCAACAAAGCCTGCCCAAAAGATCCTTATCCACTCCCAAGTATCGACGCCCTAGTGGACGCCTCATCCGGATATAAATACCTCTCATTTATGGACGCATATTCCGGATATAATCAAATTCCTATGTACCCACCAGATCAAGAAAAGACCTCATTTTTAACACCAAAAGCAAATTACTGCTACATAGTGATGCCTTTCAATGCGGGAGCTACTTATCAAAGGCTGATGAATAAAGTCTTTTCAAATCACATCGGGAAAGTTATGGAAGTCTACGTAGACGACATGTTAATAAAGACACAAAGTGAAGAGACATTGTTGTCCGACCTAGCCCAGGTGTTCGACACCATAAGGAAGCATGACATGCGACTCAATCCTGCAAAATGCACCTTCGCAGTAGAAGCAGGCAAATTCTTGGGCTTTATGCTCACATAAAGAGGATTGAAGCAAATCCGGATAAATGTCAAGCTATACTCAAGATGAAGAGCCCAACCTGTGTCAAAGAAGTGCAGTAACTCAATGGGAGATTGGCAGCCATATCCAGATTCTTAGCAGGAGTAGTGATAAGATTTCTCCCCTTCTATGCTACTTTAAGGAAAGGAAAGAAGTTCGATTGGACAACAGAATGTGAGCAAGCCTCCAAGAATTTAAAGAATTCTTGGGACGGCCACCTATCCTATCTCAGCCACGAGAAGGAGAACCACTCGTATTATACCTCGCGGTAGGAATTCGGGCAATAGCCTCAGCACTAGTCAGAGAAAACGAAAGCGGGCAACAACCCGTCTACTTCATTAGTAAAGCGCTGCAGGGATCCGAGCTGAACTACCAAAAAATAGAAAAGTTTGCCTATACTCTCATACTAACATCTCGACGACTTCGCCCGTACTTCCAGGCTCACACCATAAGGTTCGAACCGACCAGCCTATAAAAGGGATACTGCAGAAAACAGATCTAGCAGGCAGAATCTTACAATGGGCAGTCGAGTTATCCAAGTTCGACCTCCAATATGAAGCTCGGACAGCAATCAAATCGAAGTACTTGGCCAACTTCATCGCAGAATTCACAGATACCTTGGAAGCCCCCACAGAATGGAATCTCTACGTGGACGATTTTTCGAATAAGAAGGGAAGCGGCGCAGGTGTGATAATAAAAAGCAACCAAGGAACCCAAGTTGAGCTCTCCCTCAAATTTGGATTCCCGGCCTCAAACAACTAGGCGGAATATGAAGCGTTACTAGCTGGTTTAAAACTGGCTAAGGAGGTTGGAGCTCAAAAACTCAACATCTTCAGAGATTCATAAGTAGTCACCTTACAAATAATAGGGAGCTACCAAGCCAAAGATCCCACCATGAAAAAGTATTTGGATAAAACCAAGGAACAGCTCAGACAACTCGGGGAATTTAAGATCTGCCACATACCCCGCGAACAAAATGCCCGAGCTGACGCACTCTCAAAACTAGCCAGCACCAAACCAGGGGCAACAATAGAAGCCTCATCCAGGAAATGCTCCAAAACCCGTCAATCTCGGAAGAAGAAAAAGTCCTAGCCATAACAGATGAAAAGGAGGCAAAGAGGTTAAAACGGGAGGCTCAGTACTACACTATCATAAATAACACCCTGTATAAAAGAGGGATCTCAATACCACTATTAAAATGTGTGCCGACCTCCCACACAAGGGAAGTTTTAGAGGAAGTACACAGTGGCATTTGTGGTAATAATCTCGGAGCACAAGCCCTCACCAAAAAAGTACTCCGGGCGGGATTTTATTGGCCAACTCTACAAAAGGAAGCTACAGAGTTTGTAAAGACATGCCCACCATGCCAGAAACATGCTAACTTTCACATCGCCCCGCCAGAAGAGCTCATCAGCGTAACTTCACCTTGGCCATTTGCAAAATGGGGACTCGACCTTCTCGGACCCTTTCCTCAGGGATCGGGACAAGTTAAATTCCTCATAGTAGGGGTAGATTATTTTACAAAGTGGATCGAGGCAGAACCCCTAGCTAATGCTACTGCTCAAAGAAGTCGAAAATTCCTATATAGAAACATTGTCACAAGGTTTGGGGTCCCATACTCCATCATCACAGACAATGGCACCCGATTCACAGATGCAGGCTTCAGGAAATTAGTAGCCAACTTGAACATAAAATACCAGTTCACCTCCGTCGAACACCCTCAAGCCAATGGACAAGCCGAAGCTACCAACAAAGTCATATTGGCTGGGTTGAAACGGAGATTGCAAGATGTAAAGGGAGCTTGGGCTGAAAAACTTCCACAAGTCCTATGGGCATATCGAACTACGCCACATTCCACCACAAACGAATCACCATTTCGATTAGCGTACGGAGTGGAGGCAATGATCCCTGTAGAGGTCGAGGAAGGGTCGCCTAGAGTAGTCCACTACAATGAAGAAGCCAACTCTCAACTTCAAAGAGAAGAGCTCGACCTACTTTCGGAAATCCAAGAAAGAGCTCGGATCAGGGAAGAAGCGCTAAAGCGCCGAATGGCTTCGAGATATAATCAAAAAGTAGTGCCAAGAGGTTTCGCTGAGAATGATCTCATCCTAATCCGAAAGGATATTGGAACAACTCGACCCGGAGAAGGAAAGCTGGCAGCAAACTGGAAAGGACCCTACCGAGTCATAGAAGTACTTGGGAAGGGCTACTACAGACTGTCCGAACTCGATGGACGAGAGCTTCCCAGATCATGGCACGCCTGCAACATAAGAAGGTACTATAGCTAGAGAAGGTAAAAGATCTCACCATAAGATGCACTCTTTTTCCTGAAAAGGTTCTTTAATGAGGCACCAAGTTGAGATCCAGAAATTACCCGACTTGAAGGGATGAAAAATTCCCTCATGTATATACTTCCACTTTCTTTTGAATAAAATATATTTTAGATATTCTACAAATTCTCAAGACGCATTAATCTGAAGCATTCATCATTCGATTATAAAGCAACAGATCGGCAGAAAGTGAAAAACAGATTCACTGCACGATCACGATAAAAGACCAATAAAGATGAAAACGCGATTCATCTAAAGGTCGACCAAACAATGATAGAAACCACCTTCTACAAATCGGCAAAGATGAACACAAAATAATGCAAGAAGTTATCGAAAGTGATCCGGAAAAAGAACCTGACGAGGTCTTATGGATTACTAAATAATAATTTAAAGACTGGCCGACGTTGAAAAATCAGACCAAGTCAACCCAAGTTATCAGCAAATCCCTGGAAAGAGGTCTGGCCAACCCTATAAAAGAGGAATTTCTATAACTTATAAGATATCGACGTGACGAAGTCGGTCTCCTACAAAAAACAAGTTATAAAAGTAATCCCTGAAAGAGACTTGACAAAGGTCCAAGAAAGAGGATTACAAAAACAACTTAGAAGAGGACGATGTAAAGAAGTCAACCTCCTACAAACAAGTTATAAAAGTAATCCCTGAAAGAGACCTGACAAGGTCCAAGAAAGAGGATTACAAAAATAACTTAGAAGGGCCCGACATGACAAAGTCGGCCCAAAACAAAAAGTTATAGAAGTAATCCCTGAAAGAGGCCTGAGAAAGGTCCAAGAAAGAGGATTACAAAAATAACTTTGAAAGAGGACGACGTAAAGAAGTCGACCTCCTACGAAAAGTTATAAAAAGTAGTCCCTGAAAGAGACCTAACAAAGGTTCAAGAAAGAGGATTACAAAATAACTTAGAAGATATCAACATGATGAAGTCGGTCTACTACAAAAATAACTTGGAAAAGGACGACGTAAAGAAGTCAGCCTCCCAACAAAAACAAGTTATGAAAATAGTCCCTAAAAGAGGTCGGACAAAGGCCCAAAAAAGAAGACTACAAAAACCACTGGAAAGAGGGCCAACGTAAAGAAATTGGTTATGGATAAATACAAGTAAGAGCAAGCAAACCGAAATACGAATTGGATCCGTGCATCTACGACCTCCAAGTAAAAAGCAGTTCAAAGAGGCCGAGCAGCAAGGCTCCAGTATTCTAAAAACCCAGAAATGTGCCAAGACATGTGTGAACAAGCATGCTATAGAATAGAATATTATAAAACTTCAGGGTCAAGCCCAAAAGCTTGAAAGCCACTTGTTTTTTAAAAACAAAAGTTGCTAAACAAGCAACCAAAAGGAGTACCAACAGTTAGCAAAATATTCAAAATAAAGAGTTTTAAAGCCCACAAGCCGGGCCAACTACGCAAATATCCAAAGAAAACTCAGCTAAAGATTAGAAGACTTTTTAGCAGCACCAGTCTGGGGTGAAGGAGGGGGAGCCTGGAGAGGCACAGCATCCACGGTACCATCATCCCAGTTCAAGATCTGACAGTCCGGATCAGAAACGGAATGACCAACCTCGGCCGGAGGAACTGTAGAAGCAGACACCTTGGAAGAAAGCACAAGGGGAGGATCAAGATCATCATTATCTTGGTCATCGGGGACAATCGTACCGTCCCTCACAACATTGTCCAAGCTAAAGAGAGTAAGGTCAACCTTAGGAGCAAGAACTTGAACTTGCTCTTTTAAATTATCATAGGCAGCGTTCACGCTGCCGACGAGGTGACCTTGGAGCTCGGAATAGTCTACTCGGGCAGACTCCAGCTCCTCCCTCAGATGCACCACCTCCCGATAAGATGTAACGTAACTGTCCTTATGCCTCAATGCCGTGTCCTCGGCCAACCGCACAGAAGCTGCCAGAGCAAGGGAACTCGCCTTTTCGTTCTCCAGATCCTTCTCCAACTTGGCTACCTTTACCTCAAGCTCTTCCTTCAGGCCCTTCATCCAGTCGAACTCCTGTTTAGCCTCCTCCATAAATTCTTTGGTGGCATGGAGAGGAAGATTCTGAGCAGTTCGATATAGGGCAGCCCCCATATATGCCATTTTAACACTGTTTCGGGTCATAAAATCCAGATGGTGAAGGATTGATACATCATCCATGGGGAGGGCACCGTAGGGAGCGATTTGCTGATCTACGAACTCGATTGCATTAAAATCAGGGGCGTCAAGGTTAAAGGCCTCAATTGTTTTTTGTTTCTTGTTGGGAGGAGCACCAGAAGTAGTGGCAGAAGTCTGTGGAGGATCCTTCAGACGAACTCGAGGAGTGGGAATCACCTTCCTCGGCCCAGGAGAACTCGGCACGGGCGGCTTCAATGGAACTTGCGAAGATCCCTCTCCGGCCGCCTTGGCCGAGATGTCTTGAGCAGCAGCAGCCTTCTTCTTCTTCTTCTTGTAGGCCTTCATGGAATCATTGTTTTTTGACATCTCTGAAAATACAGAATCAACCATAATGATGAGTTACAACCTAGGAGAAGCAAAACTAAGAAACAAGTATAAAAACAAGTCAGACAGTACCCAAAGCAGTTCGAACCAAAGATGGATCACTCAAAAATCTTTTTGTATCCAGATGGGGTGGTTCCCCCCACAAATCTTCAAGAACAACTACAAAAGCCCGCTCAACCTCATTAAGCATCTCCCATGTATAACGAGGCACTCTTACATTCTTTTGCCACTCTAGAGGAAAAGTAGGCTCGTCATTCTCATCAAGAAAAAAGGGGCGGACCCCCTCAATAGCACGGACTCGGAAGAAATAATTCTTAAAATCCTTAAAAGACTCATCGTACATGGCAAAAATTTTATGCCCCTGGGCCGACCTGAAAGAAACCCAGGAAGCTTTCTTTTTGGAAGAACCTCCAGGCATGGCTGAGACAAAAAGATAGAGGAAAAGAGTTTGAGAAGGTGTTGTGCCTAACTCTTGGTAAAGCAGTTGAAATATCTTGATAAAACCCCAGGAATTCGGATGAAGCTAGGATGGAGCAATGTTACATGACCACAACAAGTCGGTCTCGAAAGTAGTAAAAGAAAAAGTAACGTCCAACTGGCTGAAGAAATATTCATAGGCATAGAAGAAGGGACGCTCTCCCTCGACGGAAGTAGGAAAACAAGCCCTCTCATCAGAGTCAGGAGCTACAAGCTCATAATCCCTCTCCCGAGCACTGTTACCACAAATCCTATGACGTTTCCTCAGCTCTACACAAAATTTAGCATCCACGATAGAGACACACATTAGGACAAGGGAGTCCAGCCAATCGAACATCCCCTCGGGAACTTTAGAAGAAATCTCTACAACGTTATTGCGAGAAGACATGAGGCCAACTAATCCTACAAAAAGAAAAGAAGATTGGATTACTAAAAAAACATCTCGAAGGAGGGGCAAAGCAACTCGACTAAAACGATACAGACGAACAAACAGGAAAGGAAAACCCCAAGACTCAAACCAAAGTCCTGAGGCATCCTTTGGAGGTAGTGGCAAAGCAAGGTTTTAGGAAAAATCTACAGCTTTCGTCCCGGCATTTCCCAAACAAGAAAAGAAGATTTCAAGTAGACAAACGTTTTGAAAAAGGGAAGTAAAAACACAAAAGTCATCCAAGCCACTATCTTTCTACAGTCTATCAGCAAAAAGCATTGTCGACATCAAAAGAGCCAAGCAGAAAATCGCCAAAGACACAACCTTTTTCAGAATCAAACAAAAACCATCATCAAAAGCACAAGCAAAAACGGTGATAACATGCAAAAGCCCTAAAAGCATCAAGCAATAGGGAAAGCGAAAAAGTTCATACGAAAGACGAAGAAACTCCCAAAACACACAATACAACAGCAATTAGGCGCAACAAAAACAGAAAGATCCAAACTTTCTCCAAGCAAAATCAAAATTTCACCACAAAACCAAAGCCAAAGCAGCGAAAGAGAAAAGTAATTGCAAAATGGAACTAACCTGGAGAAATGAGAAGCTCCAGAAGAAGTAGAAAGGAAGGAATCGCTGGATCGTTGGAAGATACTACAACGCAAGAAAAGACAGAGACTGAGAGAACGAAGGAGTTACAAAGAAAAAGGAAGAAGAGAAACCATTTTTCTGAAGAAGCAAAATTCAAAATAAATCCAAGAGAAACGGGGCAATTAATACCAATTAATGAAGGTATTAAACCCTCGCACATTCCCTAAAACAAAGCGCTAATACAAAAGCGCGCATTTTTAGAGAAAAATGTTCTACATTCAAAAAGCTCTACAAAGAAAGGAATCGACAAAAGTGCTCGAGTTTGGCTTCGCTATAAAAAGTTCGAAGTAAAAAAACTCGACCTCAAAGCAGAAGACCGAGCTCAAGTAGGGGCACTGTTCATACCCTGGATCGAGCTGTCCGACCCGGGATGTTTGGCGACATGACGACCGACCTCTTCAGGTCCGACTATCCGATCTCTTCTTAAAGAGATCGGCCAAATCAATAGGAAAGCCCAATAAAGGGCCCAAATAGAGGAACACGACCCAAATCCAAAGGCAATCCAAGCTTATGAAGATAAAGGAGGTTCCCTTGAAGATAAGTTGACTTCACCCAAAATAAGATAAGATAAGATAAGATAACTAACTTATCTTATCAGAAAGGTCAGCCCACACTACTATAAATACACTGGAGCACCCAGGTATAACTCATACTCTGATTCTACTAAAAACCTGTTTAATACCCACGCTAACTTAAGCATCGGAGTCTCTTGCAGGTACCCCCCACCCTCCGGTGACGAAGGAACAGCAGTGCAGCTAGATCAATAAGTCGGACACGATAGCTCCGGCCGCCACTCACCAGCAAGACACGTCGGCACCGACCTGTACAGAAGATCTCGACCGAGATCGACCTCCAGTTTCAGGTAACCCTCGGAACAACTACTTTGTAGCTTCTCCGGAGTTTAGCATGAGGACATGCTAATGTTTAAGTGTGGGAAGATTGATAAACCACTATTTTATGGTTTATCTTGTGCTTAATTGAGTAGTTTTTATCAATTCTTTACTCACTTATTTATATAATTTGCATGGTTTTACAATTCCTTCCTGATTTCGTGATATAGTTGAAAACATGTTTGATAGGCCTTTAAACTGTCAATTTTAATTACCCTTTATTACCATTCGATGCCGTGATCTGTGTGTTAAGTGTTTTCAGGCTTTATAGGGCAGGAATGGCTTAGAGGATGGAAAGGAAACATGCAAAAGTGGAAGGAACGCGAAAAATAAAGTTTTGAGAAGCTGGCAGCAACGGGCACGCATGGGCGACGCGTATGCGTGCCTAGCACAGAAGACAAACGACGCGTACGCGTGATAAGGAATTTCGCCAAACGACGTGCACATGTGACCTACGCATAAACGTAACATGCACCACGTGCAGAAAGTTGCAGAAAGCGCGATGCCGGCAATTTTGGGCTGAGTTTGGACCCAGTTTTCAGCCCAGAAAACACATATTAGAGGCTACAAAGTGGCGGAATCATTCGATTCATAAGGAGAACATTCATTCACATTAGCTAGGTTTTAGATGTAGTTTTCTAGAGAGGGAGGCTCTCCCTTCTCTCTAGGTTTTAGGATTCTTAGGTTTAGTTTTTTTTAATTTCAGATTTTTACTTTATTTCAATTTAGCTTCTCTTCTACTTTTAATTATTCTACTACTCTAGTTTATCTTCTCTTGTTGATTTATTTATTTTCCTAATTTAGTTTATGAATTCTCCATGTTAGATTGGATTTCTTATTTAATGCAATTTGAGGTATTTCAGATTTATGATTGTTTTCTTCAATTTATGTTCTTAATGCTTGCACTTGGTTGTTTGGAATTTATTATCTCTTATTAGTTCTCTATGTTTTTATGTTGTGCCTTCCAAGTGTTTGATAAAATGCTTAGGTGGATTTTAATATAGATTTTAGATTCTTAGCTTGAATTGAGTAATTGGAGACTCTTGAGTTATCAAACTCCTTTGTTAATTGATAATTGGAACTTGCTGGTTGATTTGGATCCCTCTAAAGCTAGTCTTTCCTTAGGAGTTGACTAGGACTTGAGGAATCAAATTGATTAGTCCACTTGATAGTTAGAGGTTAACTACGTGGGAGCAATGAACAATTCTCATCACAATTGATAAGGAAAACTAGGATAGGACGTCTAATTCTCATACCTTGCCAAGAGTTTTCTTAGTTATTAATTTAATTTATTGTCATTCACTTTTCTTTTTCCTTATTTCAAAAACCCAAAAATATACTATCTCATAACCAATAATAACTACACCTCCCTGCAATTCCTTGAGAGACGACCCGAGGTTTAAATACTTCGGTTTATTTTTATTGGGTTTGCTTTAGTGACAAACAAATTTTTGTATGAAAGGATTCTTTGTTGGTTTAGAAACTATACTTGCAACGAGAATTCATTTGTGAAATTCTTTAATGGCAAAAATCCGTTCATCACCAACTTCTGGCGAGATGCTCTTATCTTTAGGTTATTTCTCAACCTTTTACGGCCTTTTGCCTGGGGTGGTGTCCCTTCGTGGGTTTTCCATGCCCCGGGGTTAGGTGTTTTAACACCCCGGGTCAGCATCCTTTCTGGCAGTCTTTGAGGTAGTGTTCGTCCTATGAACTTCTACCTTTGCTTTTTTGATTATGTTTTCCTTAGTTGTGTTGTCAATCTTGCCGTGCTACATTGGTATTCGGGCTTTTAGTCGACCTCCAATAAATTTCTAGGTGGTGTTCTTTAACTAGAACCCCCTTTTTAGTTTATTTAGGCGACCTTTGAGCCTTATTCGGACCTTGAGAGTGCTTTTTCTTTTTAAGTAATGTCCTTTTCGGACTTTTACCTTTCTAGCTTAGCACTTTGGCCCCAGGTTTTTCACCTTTTTAGCCTTTGTATGATGTTGTTCCTTTTTTAGTGATCCTTTTAGATGGTCTGACTTCTCTGTCGGGCCTTTCAAAGTTATTTTTAGTAACCCCATTTTTTATCCAACCTCATCAGGTCATTTTACACGGGTTACTTTTATAACTTCTTGCATTAATTTGAATTTTGTCACTTCACCTTGCCGACTTTTGTGGTCGGGTAATGAATTTTGCATTTCTGTCGAGCTTGAATTAATGCGTCTTGGTAGGAAACTTTTAAGGGAATCTTCTATTTTTATTAGAAATAAAGCGTAATGAAAGAACAAAAATAAGAGTATGTACATGTGTGGGCTTACCCTTCAAGTCGGACAGCTTTTAAGTCATGGCCTGGTGCCTCATTAAAAAATCCTTTGGTGGGAAAAATAGCACACCTTGGCTCAAGGCTTTTTTCTAGCTATAGTACCTTCTTAGGTTACAGGTGTTCCATGACCTTGGGAGCTCCCGTACTTCGAGGTCGGCCACTTTGTAGTAACCTTTTCCTAGTACCTCTGTGATCCGGTACGGGCATCTCCAATTGGCTACCATCTTTCCTTCTCCTGAACAACCTGTTCCGATGTCATTTCGGATTAGGATGAGGTCGTTAGTAGCGAAGCTTCGTTGGATTACCTTCTGGTTGTACCTTGTAGCCATTCGACGCTTCAGGGTTTCCTCTCTGATCCGAGCTCTTTCTCGGACCTCTGGAAGCAGGTCGAGTTCTTCCTTTTGTGCTTGGGAGTTGGCGTCCTCATTATAGAACATCACCCTGTGGGATATTTCATCTACTTCTACGGGGATCATTGCCTCCATCCCATAAGCGAGTCGGAAAGGTGACTCCCCTGTAGTGGAGTGTGGGATTTCTCGGTACGCCCATAGGACCTGGGGGAGATCTTCAGCCCAAGATCCCTTTGCATCCTATAGTCGGCGTTTTAACCCAGCTAATATGACTTTGTTGGTGGCTTCCGCGTGTCCGTTGGCTTGTGGGTATTCTACTAGAGTGAACTAGTGCTTGATTTTTAGATCGGCTACCAGGTTCCTAAAGCCCGTGTTGGTGAACTGTGTCCCATTGTCTGTGGTGATGGAGTGGGGAATTCCAAACCTTGTGACGATGCTTCTATACAAGAATTTTCGACTTCTTTGAGCGGTGGCAGTGGCCAACGGCTCGGCCTCAATCCACTTTGTGAAGTAGTCTATTCCTACAATGAGGAATTTGACTTGCCCTGATCCCTGGGGGAATGGTCCAACGAGCTCGAGCCCCCACTTTGCGAATGGCCAAGGTGAGGTGACACAGATGAGTTCTTCAGGCGGAGCGACGTCGAAATTGGCGTGCTTTTGGCATGGAGGGCATGTTTTGACGAACTCGGTCGCTTCCTTCTGTAAGGTCGGCCAGTAGAAGCCAGCTCGGAGTACCTTTTTGGATAGAGCTCGTGCCTCGAGGTGATTGCCACACATGCCACTGTGGACTTCTTCCAGGACTTCCTTTGTGGTAGAAGTCGGGACCCATTTTAGGAGGGGTGTTGAGACCTTCTAAGACTTCTTTCGAGGGTTACCTGAAACAGAGTGGTCGATCTCGGGTGAGACCTTCTAGTCTGGTTATAGCTATCGCATCTGACTTGTTGTAGCGGAGGAGTTGCTTAGTCCTCGATCACCGATGGGTGGTGGTACCTGCAAGAGACTCCGATGCTTAAGTCAGTACGGGATTTAGGCAGATTTTTTGTACAATTGGAGTATGAGTTATACCTGGGTGCTCAAGTGTATTTATTGTAATGTTTGGTGATCTTCCCTTGAGATAAGTTTGTTATCTTATCTTTATCATTTGTGGGTGAGATCATTATCTTTGGCTAATCGCCCTCTAGTGGGCGGTGGTTCTTTTACCGTGGGCCTCCTTGGGCCTCTGTGGTGATTCGTCCGAGCTCTTTATGAAGAGGTCGGCAGTAGACCAACCTTTAAAGAGGTCGGTCACTTTGTCTTTGTCCAACCCGGACCTTATAGCTCGGTCCAGGGTATGAACAATAACGTTACTCAATTGAAGGTTAACGTAATATAAGAAGATTATTAAGGATTCAGAGATGCTTTATTCTTCTGGATTAATTCGGTCTCATTGTCTATGCTACCAGTGAATGATTTCTTCTATGGGAGGCTGTATGTGATCAACGCCTTTCTTGAGAGGTCGCCAATTCTCCTCTTGGCTGAACACCAGGGTTAGTGCGCATCCAGTCTGAATGAGGGTGAAGCTCCTGCAGTTCATTCCCCTTGATGATCCTACTCAAAATGCCATAGACAACGTCGAATCTTCCGGATCAGAGAATGTTGTGCCTTTGGTTCTAGCCTTTACCACAAAGACCCTAATCTCCCCAAAACTCAGCTGAACTAGTGTCTCGAGAAGTCCCCAACGAAGTCGTGGATTAGCCATCTAAGAGATGTATAATTAAGCTAGTGGTTCATTGATATCTGATGAAAGATGCTCGTTGAACCCATGTAGAATAGAGATAACCTTGTGCTGATTCAACTCATTCATAAGGTTGAAGAACGAAGATACATCTTAGAAGAGAGAATGAAACACGAATTGAGATAGAATAGTAATACTTTTATTAATCCATAAAACTCAGCAGAGCTCCTCCCCTTAACCTAGGAGGTTTAGAGACTCATATTGTACATAGAACAATGTAAAAACGTGTAAAGTGGTGGAAGAAGATCCTAAATATGGGTGATCTTCTCCTATATATACTAGTCTAGCAACCAAGGATTTCAGAAATATGATAAACTAGTTTAATAGTGCAAAAATCCTCTTCTAGGGCCCACTTGGTGAGTGTTTGGGCTGAGCTTGAATGTCTCCCATGTGCAATTATCCCTTGGAGGCATTTAACGATGGCTACCTTTTGGGCGTTGAACACCAGTTGATCCCTTGTGGACGCTTGACGCCAGGATTGGGGCTGGTGGCTAGCGTTGAATCCCAGTTAGCCTTGATTTTTGAAATAAAGTATGGACTATTATATATTTTTGGAAATCCCTGGATGTTAGCTTTACATAGCTGTTGAGAGCGCACCATTTGGACTTTTGTAGCTCCAGAAAAGCTCCTTTCAGTGCACGGAGGTCAGATCCTGACAGCATCTGCAATCTTTTCTCTGCTTCTGAATCAGACTTTTGTTCAAGCTCCACAATTTTAGCCAGAAAATACTGGAAATTACCATAAAACACACAAACTCAAAGTAGAATAAAAAATGTGAATTTTTCACTAAAACCTATGAAAACTAAATAAAACCTAAATAAAACATAATAAAAACTATATGAAAATGATGGCAAAAAGCGTATAAAATATCCGCTCATCAGAACACCAAACTTAAACTATTGCTTGTCCCCAAGCAACCAAAAACAAAGTAGGATAAAAAGAAATAGAAGGATGCAATAATTTTCAGTGTTCTCAATGAAGTTCAGTTTCAAATAGATGAGAAGGACTAGTAACTTTTTGCTTCTGAATAGTTTTGGCATCTCACTTTTAATTGAAGCTCAGAATAGTTGGCATTTCTAGGAACTTAGAATCCAGATGATACTATTGATTCTCCTAGTTAAGTTCTTTTTTATTCTGGAACACAGCTTTTTTAGAGTCTTGACCGTGACCCTAAGCACTTTCTTTTCCAGTATTACCACCGGATACATAAATGACACAGACACTTTAACTGGGTGAAAGCCTTAGGATTGTGACTCAGCTTTGCTAGAGCCCCCATTCAATGGTGTCCAGGGTTCTTAAGCACACTCTTTGCTTTGGACCACGACTTTAACTGCTCAGTCTCAAGTTCTTCACTTGACACCTTCACACCACAAGCATATAGTTAGGGAAGTAGCTCATTTGAACTGCCTAGGGTAAGATTTCTCTTTTAGCCCTCCTAACCATTGATGCTCAAAGACTTGGATCCTTACTCTTGCCTTTTGGTTTAAAGAGTTACTGGCTCTTTGTTCTTGCCTTTTAGTTTAAAGAGCTATTAGCTTTTTCTGCTTTTTATTTCCTTTTCTGCATGCTATGTATATTTCTTTTCGGATATGTTTTCCTTTTTTTGCTTTTTTTGTTGCTTTTTCTTGCTTCAAGAATCAATTTTAGGATTTTTTAGACCACCAATAATATTTCAATTTTATCATCATTCTTTCAAGAGCCAATATTCTTTAACTCCAATATCAAATATGCACTGTTTATTCATACATTTAGAAAACAAAAGCATTGCCACCACATCACATAATTGAACTATTCCTAATATAAAACTCAAAATTCATGCATCTTACCTTTCTTTTCAATAAAATAATTTTTCTTTTAAGCAATGTGAGAGATGCATGGAATACTTCATAGCTTTAAGACAGAAAGATGACCATGCACTAGAAACAGACAATAAAACAAAATACATGGAAAGCAGAAAATTAAAATAAACAACAGGGGAGTAAAGGGAACGAATCCACCTTAGTGATGGCGGCTATTAGTCCTTCTGGAAAACCCAATGGAGTGCTTGATATCCTTTATGTCACGCCCCTGCCTCTGTTGTTCTTCCCTCATGGCTCTTTGATCTTCTCTTATTTCATGGAGGAGGGTGGAGTGCTCTTGATGTCCCATCCTTAGCTAATCCATATTGGAGCTTAACTCTCTTAGAGAGGTATGCCATTGGTCCCAAAAAAATTTTTTGGGGAGAAAAATACATTCTTGATGCATCTCAGGGATTTCTTATTGAGGAGGCTCCACATGCTCTTGCTGTGGTCCATGTGCCAGTTCTTTAACATGTTCCATCCTTCTTTTAGTGATGGGCTTGTCCTAAGGTTTCACCAATCTTTGGTGCCATACTTAGGAGTGGTAGAAGTCAAAAAGCAAAGCTTTTGCAACACCAAACTTAAGAGTTTCGCTCGTCCTCGAGAAAATATGAACAATTGGGAATGAGAGAGTTAGGTGGGGTACGTGGAGTTTTTGTGGGACCCATTGGTCCTGGGAGGCTGGGGAATTCGAATTCCCTACCCATTTGTGGGCGTTGAACGCCCAGCTGCTGCTCCTGGCTGGCGTTCAACGGCAGTTATGTACCTCTAAGTGGGTGTTGAATGCCCATTGGGGTGTTCCTGCCTGGCGTTCAATGCTAGGTCTCTGCCCCATCACTGGCGTTCAACCCTAGCAATGTGCTCCCTGGCTGGCATTCAACGCCAGCACTGTGCTCCCTGGTTGGCATTTAATGCCAGCAAGATCTCTTCTCTAGGGTGTTCTGTTTCCAACGCTAACTGTTTCTGTTTCTATTCTAACTACTGCACATGATCACAAACATTAAAAAGCAAGGAAAACTCTAAAAATAAACTAAAATAAACTCAAATGAAAATAAACAAAAGAAATAAGAATAAATACTCTACTCATGGTTGGGTTGCCTCCCAACAAGCACTTCTTTAATATCATCAGCTTGACGGATAGCTCCTTTCAAGGAGGAAGATAGTCACAGAGGAATAAATTCTTACTCCTTACTAGGAGCGTCATTCATGTGCTCTCATGGATTAGTGTAATACGCTCAAGAGACATGATCTTGTTCACTGCATGAGGCAGGGTTGGGCTTGCAACTATATGCTGGTACCCCTTTTTGTCACTTCCCTCTTCCATGGTGAATACCATGATGAGATAAGTGAATACTACTATTTTCCATGGTGAGAAGCCTTCAGTAGGGATCTTCTTAGTTTTGCAGCCCCTAGGCATCTTCCTTTTGGGACCTTCCTCCTTGGTGGATAGTGTACATCCAACACCAAACTTACGTTTGGTCTTAGGAGGGATTGAATTGGTTTCAATCAAGGGAGGAGGCTTGAATGCTGAATCCTTTATGCAAGTTTCTCCTTTGTCAGGGGATAATGCAGGGTCAAAAACCTTGATCACCATCCAGTCCACATGCAAGGTAATCCTTGTTTCTTGTGCCTCTTGGATTCCCAGCTTCTTCATCACAGATGAAAGTATCAAATTTAAACTCAAGCCAAGATCATACAAGGCCTTGTCAAAAGTGATCTTTCTAATAGGACATAGGAGCTGAAAGCTCCCTATGTCTGGCATCTTCCTTGGTAGTTCATTCTGGACTAAAGCACTGCACTCTTTGGTCAGTACCATTATCTCATCCTCTGGTTCTGTTTGCACACCTAGGAAAGGTAGCTCTTGAGGCTCTTTCACCTCTGCAAGGGTGAGCTCTGTAGTAATCACAAGCTCCTCTTGCACGCTGATGCAGGCAGAAATTGGTGAATTAAAAATTATTAGAATATATGCGTTGCAAGTATAGTTCTTAACTCGCCAGAAATCCACTGCTCAATTTAGAAAGGTGTCACAGAAAATTGAAATTTAAAATACTGAAAGTATGAATCCCAGGTCGTCTCCCAACGAGTTGCAGGAAAGGGTGCTATTTTATTAATTAGATGTTTTCGAAAAGGTTTGAGTTGAGTAAATAGGAAATTAAATTGATGAAATTGAATAATATAAATAAAAGCCTTGACTAGGAGTTGATTACATGGAAGCCCTATTCTTGATGGAACACTCTTAAGATTAATTGACAATTGAGAGTTATTTCATTTAGTTATCCTTTACTAAGTAAGGGAAGGTAAAACAAGTTGGAATACTGTTCTATCCACAAGTCCCAATCCACTCTTGGGAGGATTGGTGTCAGGAATTAGAGAGCAAACCAACAATAACCCAATTACAATCTTTCTCTTGAACCTTCCAACTCAAGGGTTCCTTTCAATCAACTCCCCATCAAGTTAGGGAACTACTCACTCATTGTAAAGGTAAAATTCATAGCATATGAAAAGGAATTAAAGAAAGACATTGTAAATAAAAATTAAAATAGTCAATTAAAAATAAAAATGATCCTTGTGTTAAGTAATCCTAAAAATATTCCAATGGTAAAATTAAACAAAGTAAAGAACATGGAAGAGTAAGCCAAGTAAAGAAATTGAACTAGAATGATGAAGTCTTGATGAGGTAATAACTCTTCTCAATATCCCAATGCAAAAAGCTAGAGAAAATAAAATCCTAAGAACTATCAATGTCTAGAGAGAAAAACCTAGGGGAGGAGTAAAACTAGATCTAAAAACTAAAACTGTGTAGAATGAATGTTGTCTTTTGTTTCTGCATGTTCTCTAGCTCTAGTCTGCTGTTCTGGGCCGAAAACTGGGTCAAAATAGGGTCCAAAATTGCCCCCAGTGAATCCTGCAGATTATGCAGATCGCGCATGTCACGCGATCGCGTCATCCATGCGGACGCGTCACTCGCGATTTTCCTCGCCACGCGTTCGTGTCATCCACACCTCCGCGTCGCTCGTGCTTTTCCAGTCCGTGCGGTCGCGTGAGCCACGCTGCCGCGTCACTGCGATTTCTCCTTTTTCGCACGGTCGCATGAGCCATGCGGCCGCGTCACTTCTCCCTCATTATCTCCTCAATTTCTTGTGTTCCTTTCATTTTTGCTAGCTTCCTTTCCAATCTCCAACTCATTCATGCCCTATAAAGCCTGAAACGCTTAACACACAGATCACGGCATCGAATGGAAAAAAGGAGAGTTAAAATGCATAATTAAAAGTCTCTAGGAAGCAGTTTTCAGTTATGTAATAATTTCAGGAAGGAAATATAAATGCATGCTAAATTAATGAATAAGTGGGTAAGGATCATGATAAAACTACACAATTAAACACAATATAAACCATAAAATAGTGGTTTATCAACCTCCCCACACTTAAACATTAGCATGTCCTCATGCTTAATTAAAGGAGATAAAGTAAATAAGTATAAACATGCAGAAACTCATGCAATGCAATGCAATCCTATATATATGAATACAACTATATGATTCCTGTCCACTTGATCAAAAGTAAATAAGCTCTTCAAAACAATTACAAATCAAATTCCACTAATTCTATCATTATACAGTAAGACAGATAAAAGTGCAAGAAGATAGCTTATGAAAGCAGGGAACACGGAAATTCAAGCATTGAACCCTCACTAATGATGTATGTACGGTCTAATCTCTCTAGTGTATAGGGTAATCACTCTATCCTTCTCTAATCATGCTTTCTAACTTTTGTTCTTCTCCTAACCAATCAACAACAGTTAATATATCAATGCAAACATCATGAGGTCTTTTCAAGGTTGTAATAGGGCCAAGGTAGGTAGGGATACATGTATGGTCAAGTGAGCTTATAAATTGAATCTTTAATTATCCCAAGCTTCAACCCAACCTATATAACTTGCATAACCTTAGAATTCATACCTAGCTACCCAGAATTCCCCTTTTACATTCCATACTCATGTATCAACTTTTTATTTTAATTTTTATCATATGTGCATTGATCTTTGAATTCTCAATTCAGCATTGGGGTAATTTTGTCCCCTTATTCATTTATTTATTAAATTTTTTTCTTTTTTTTTAAATCGAAGCAAAAATAAACATAGCTTATCAATGCACATAGATTTTTAATTCTTATAGTTTCACATGAGCAGGTATCCAAATTCCCATTAAATTAACATCACACATTCCCTTAATAACTTTTGTTCCCACAATTTCCCATACTTAACTAGCACACACAATTCTATCTTAAGCTAACCAAAGATTCAAATTGGGATATACAATTATTTTTCCGCTTAAGGCTAGTAATGTGGTGAAATATAGAACAAATGGGATTTAAAGGCTCAAAGTGGTTAACAAAGGTAATTGAAAAGGGTAGGATTAATTTGGATGAGTGAGTTTAAACAAATAATGGCCTCAATCATGTGCAAGCATATAAATATAATAAATATTGGTCATATAAGATAAAACAAAATATAGATTACAATCATAGAGAAGTAAACACACAAGAATAAAATAATTATGGTTAAATAATGTAACCATGCATAAAGGCTCAAATCTTCACAGGCTGTGTGTTCTTTAGCTCAAAAATAATCATGTTCCAAATACAACTTCAAGCAGATTTATCATAAAAATTTTTAAAAATTAGTGAAATTTTGTTTCAAAGATAGAGTCTTAAAAGAAACTTATTGTCTTTTCAATCAAGTAGAGCATGCATGCAACTAACCTATTACTATGCAATTTATCCTATTCTATAAAAGAAAGAAAAAACTAACTAAGATATCCTAATTTATTGGTGCTAGGGAAGAGAAATTACCTCTAGAAGTCAGGTACTGACCGACCTCCCCACACTTAAGGCATTGCACCGTCCGCGGTGCCATCTGTCAGGAATAGGGGTGGGCTGGTTGCAGTATCTCCACAGTTGGGACCATCATGGCTCCTTGTGCTGGTAAAAGAAGTGGAGTCCGGTGTGTCTGAGTCCTTGAAGTGTCCCTTGAGTAGCTCCTTGAGGTGTTTGAATTGGCGCACATTACGACGCTCTCTTAACTTCGGTTTCTGTTCTTGCCGATCCAATCTTATGATTATCTGCTGGTGCAGTTCATCTGTTGTAGGTGCTTGTGGTGTTGAAGAAGGGATATCTTCAACCGGAGCAGTGGGAAGGCTTGTAGTGGCTGTTGGAAGTCGAAGGTACTTCCCCTTGGGGACATATTGATCATCCCGTGGAAGCATGGCTTTGGTGTCTCCAGCTTTGTAGGAAACTCCATTGTCTTCGTTCAAATTGCAACTTAACAAAAGTAGCAATATTGGGCAGGAGGATAAGAAGGTGTTCGTTGTTGTAACTCCTTTCAGCTAGAATAGGAACATCTACTCACAGTAGCGATTTGGAAATCGCGCACTGTCCTTTGCTGGAAAGGCTTTCTCCTTTTCATCAACCTTTATGATCCTCTTAACTCTTTTTGTTGAGGGCTTGACTGCAGTTGAAGAAGGCTCTACCACTAGTGCTCTTTTAGTTTCTCTTCTTGCTGGAGGTTTGGGAGTAGCTTTCTCTTTTCCTTTCTTGGTGGCCATCCTGAAAAGGGAAGAGAGAGTAAATTGAATTCAAAGAGATATATAGCAATGAAGAGAACGAAAAAGGATGGTTATAAATGCATATTAAAAGGTAAATGATGTTAACACACGCTCATGAGTACATGTGAAAGATCATTAATGAAAAATAGTTAGTGCATATGATGACAAGTGAATGCAAGGTGTTTATTGGCATGCCGGCAAAGGGCGTGAGTAGCATAGACCAAGCATTACTTTGTAGCAAACCATCACGTTTGTATTGACAATTAAATTCAATTAATATAATAGTAAAGGGAATTTGTGAAAAGCAAGCATTGAATAGTAGAATAACATAGAGAAGTGCATAATGCCATATGGGCTTTTTCACAAACACAGAGCATGCATGGTGAATAAGGTATAGAAAGGATTAAAGTGAACATGCAAGCAACCCTTTAAAGAAAATAATATATAATTGCCAAATAATTTGCAACAATCCACAAGTATATAATGAAGAATAATGACTCAAATAAAATTCTAAACCATGTAAAAAGGAAAGAAGAAGAAAGAAAATATGAATAATGAAAAGAAAAAGAAAAGAAAAGAAAATAACATATAAAAGAAGAAGAATGATAGAAAAGAGAAGGATGAAGAAGAAAATAAAACCTTGTTAATGGAGGTGAGGGAGAGAGAGTGAAAGGTGAGATAGAAGAAAGAGGGGAGGAGGAAGAAATAAGGAGGGAAAAGAAAAAAAAATAGGATTTGGAGAAAAAAAAAGATATGATATTTGGCAAAATTAGGAAAAATGTGCGCTGCAAGCGACGCGATCGCATGGGGCATGCGGTCGCGCGACTTGCGCTTAAGATGATTGACGCAGTCGCGTCAGTCACGCGGTCGCGTGACCCAGTTTGTGCCAGTGGCGCGAGGGTTGCCTCGCACTCGCACAACTCTCTGCTCAAAATCATTGAATGCCAAATTTTAGGTGACGCGATCGCATGGGGCACGCGATCGTGTGAGTGGGCAATTTATGGGGTACGACGCGGCCGCCTGGGCACGCGGTCGCGTGAGGGGGATTGCACGTCCAGCGCCAGCCCAGCACCACTCTAGCATAACTTTCAGCTGTGCACCCTTGCTACGTCGAAAATCAGGGCACGCGGTCGTGTGGGGCACGCGGTCGCGTGGGAGGTCATTATGCCCATACGACGCGGACGCGTCGGCGACGCAGTCGTGTGGGCTGATGTGTGCCACTGGCACTCCTCCAGCCATGTTCCAGCGTGACTCTCTGTTCGTTTTTATTTTTCTCCCCTCTCCTTGCGACGCGGACGCATCGCTGATGCGGTCGCGTCGCGTGGCATTTTTTTTTTCAAAAATAAAAAATAAAAAATATGTAAATGCAGGTGCACGAAATATACTAATAAAGAGAAGAGTTATTGGATAAGAAAATTAAAAATAGAGAAAAGAATGATCATACCATGGTGGGTTGTCTCCCACCTAGCACTTTGCTTTAACGTCCGTAAGTTGGACGCTCCACTAGCTCAGTCTTTGGCTATGTGGGGATCTTCCAAGAGGAAGATCTCGAGTTCCTTATCTTTCTTCCGTTTTTCGCCATGGTACAGCTTTAAACGATGTCCATTAACTTTGATAAGCTCTGAGCTCGAAGGATGGCTAAGGTGATAGACTCCGTACGGTTCGGCCTTCTCTACTCTGTATGGACCTTCCCATCTTGATCTCAACTTGCCTGGCATGAGCATCAGTCGAGATTTGTAAAGGAGGACCGAGCCCCCAGGTTGGAACTCTTTCCTCTTGATGTTCTGGTCATGTACAGCCTTCATCTTCTCCTTGTGTAGTCTTGAGTTCTCATAAGCTTCTAGGCGAAGGCTCTCCAGTTCTTGCAGTTGCAACTTCCTTTCAGCTCTGGCTTTCTCAATTCCCATGTTGCACTCCTTGACTGCCCAAAAGGCTTTGTGCTCTATTTCCACCGGGAGATGACAAGCTTTTCCATAAACTAAGCGGAAAGGACTCATCCCAACGGGTGTTTTGTATGCTGTTCTGTATGCCCAGAGTGGATCTTGTAGCCTGGTGCTCCAGTCTCTTCTATGTGGTTTTACTACCTTCTGCAAGATACGCTTTATCTCTCTATTTGACACCTCGGCTTGCCCATTGGTCTGAGGATGGTATGCTGTCGCAACCTTATGAATTATCCCATGCTTCTTCATTAGTCCTGTGAGTCTCCTGTTACAAAAATGGGTGCCTTAATCGCTCACGATTGCTCGTGGGGATCCAAAGTGACAGATAATATGGTTTCTCACAAAGGAAACAACAGTGTTAGCATCATCAGTGCGGGTAGAAATTGCTTCCACCCATTTGGAAACGTAATCCACAGCTAATAATATATAAAAATAACCATTAGAATTTGGAAATGGACCCATGAAGTCAATGCCCCAAACATAAAAAATTTCACAGAAAAGCATATATTGTTGAGGCATCTCATCCCTCTTAGATATATTACTAAATTTTGGCATGGATGGCAAGATTTACAAAATTCAGCAGCGTCTCTAAAAAGAGTAGGCCACCAGAATCCACAGTCCAAGATTTTTCTAGTAGTTCTTTGAGGACCAAAATGTCCTCCACTCTCAGATGAGTGACAGGCCTCTAAGATGGATTGGAATTCTGATTGAGGCACACAACGTCTAATTACCTGATCAGTGCCACATCTCCACAAATATCGGTCATCCCATATATAATATTTAGACTCGCTTTTCAGATTGTTTCTTTGATGCTTAGAAAAGTTTGGAGGAAATGTGCGGCTAACTAGATAATTAGCTACAGGTGCATACCAAGGGGATACTTCAGATACTGCTTGCAGGTTATCAAATGGAAAATTATCATCTATATGAGTAGAATCATCCTTAATGTGCTCAAGGCGACTCAAGTGGTCTGCCAATAAATTCTAGTTACCACTCCTATCCTTTATTTCTAAATCAAATTCTTGTAATAGCAGTATCCAACGTATAAGCCTTGGTTTGGACTCCTTTTTAGATAATAGATATTTTAAAGCTGCATGATCCGAATACACTACTACTCTAGTACCAAGTAAATAAGCTCGGAATTTATCCAGAGCAAAAACAATAGCAAGAAGCTCTTTCTCAGTAGTAGTATAATAGGACTGGGCAGCGTCTAAAGTCTTAGACGCATAAGCAATAACAAAAGGATCCTTACCTTCGTGCTGAGCCAGCGCTGCTCCTACTGCATGGTTGGAAGCATCGCACATGATTTCAAACGGCTGGCTCCAGTCTGGTCCTCTCACAATTGGAGCTTGAGTCAGGGCGGCCTTCAGCTTATCAAATGCTTGCTTGCAATCTTCACTGAACTCGAACTCAAAATCCTTCTGTAGTAATCTGGATAAGGGAAGTGCTACCTTACTAAAGTCCTTAATAAATCTCCTGTAAAAACCTGCATGGCCAAGGAACGAACGGACTTCCCTCACAGAAGAGGGGTAAGGTAAACTAGAAATAACATTCACCTTTGCTGGGTCTATTGAAATACCAGTATTAGATACCACATGTCCTAATACAATCCCTTGTTTTACCATAAAATGACATTTTTCAAAATTCAATACAAGGTTTGTATTAACATATCTATCTAATACTTTAGATAATCCATCTAAGCAAAGGCTAAAAGAATCACCATAAACGCTAAAATCATCCATAAAAACCTCTATACAGTCCTCAATAAGATCAGAGAAAAGACTCATCATACACCTTTGGAAAGTAGCTGGAGCATTGCACAAGTCAAAGGGCATTCTCTTGTAAGCATAAGTCCCAAAAGGACATGTAAAAGTGGTCTTTTCCTGATCCTCAGGAGCTATATGAATCTGGAAATAACCTGTGTAACCATCTAAAAAGCAATAATGTGATTTACCTGAAAGGCGATCCAGCATTTGATCAATGAATGGAAGTGGGTAGTGATCCTTACGGGTAGCTTGGTTGAGACGCCTGTAATCAATGCAGACTCTCCAAGCATTCTGAACTCTAGTTGCTATGAGCTCTCCATGCTCATTCTTCACTGTAGTGACTCCAGACTTCTTGGGCACTACTTGTACTGGGTTAACCCATTCACTGTCTGAAATGGGATAGATGATACCTGCCTCCAATAGTCTAGTCACTTCCTTTTTGACAACTTCCAAGATAGTGGGATTCAATCTTCTTTGGGGTTGACGGACAGGTCTTGCTCCCTCTTCTAAAAATATTTTATGCTCATATACTTGAGGGTTGATGCCTACTATGTCTGCCAAACTCCACCCAATTGCCTTCTTGTGCCTCCTCAGTACATCAAGTAGCTGCTCTTCTTGTTGAGAAGTAAGTTCCCTTGCAATGATAACTGGAAACTTCTGCTCATCTTCAAGATAAGCATATTTGAGGTGTGGAGGAAGAGGTTTTAATTCCAACTTCTGATCATGGGCATGCTCTGGATTGTCTGGAACTTGTGAAAATACCGAAGTGCCCTCATTGTCAATCAAGAGGATCCCCACACTTGGACCTTGTCCAGTGTGCCTCTCTTCTAATTCTTCCTTGTGAACTGTAGCTACAGTTTCATTTATGACATCACACTGGAAGATAGAATGATTTTTTGGAGGGTTGTTTATGACTCCATTCAGATTGAAGATTACTATTCGCCATTTATTTCAAAAGAGTATGTTCCTGAAAAAGCATCCAATTTGAATTTTGATATCTTCAGGAATGGTCTTCCAAGTAGGATTGATGATGGCTTATCTGAGTCATTATGGGGCATCTCCAAGATATAAAAATCAGTGGGAAATGTAAGCCCTTTAATGTTCACTAAAACATCTTCAGCAACTCCAGCCACTGTAATAATGCTTTTATCTGCTAACACAAAACGAGCTGCCGACCTTTTTAAGGGAGGGAGCCTCAAAATATCATATATAGACAAAGGCATTATACTAACACAGGCTCCTAAATCACACATGCAATCATAAATTACTACTCCACTAATAGTACAACTAACTATACAAGGACCTGGGTCACTACACTTCTCAGGTAATCCTCCCATTAAAGCAGATATGGAATTACCTAAAGGAATAGTTTCTAATTCATGAATTTTGTCCTTATGTATACATAAATCTTTTAGAAACTTTACATATTTAGGTACTTGTTGAATAACATCAAAAATAGGAACGGTTACCTCAACCTTTTTGAATATTTCTACCATTTTAGGATCGGGTTCCAGCTGCTTCCTGGGCTTCCTTGAAAGTTGTGAAAATGGAATGGGAGTGGTGTTTTCTGCAGTGTTTGCGCCTCTTGGTACTTCCTCCTGTGGTTGGGCTTCTTCTTTTTCAGTTATGTCCTGTATGTCCTCTTCCTCTTCAACATCTTCTATTTCTACGACCTCTTCAGCTGAGGCGTGCTCTGGTGGGCTTGGCTCCTCCTGATTCCTCTCCTGTAGTGTGGTTCCGGACCATAGGGTGATGGCATTAATGCCCCCCTTCGGATTGGGTAATGGTTGAGAGGGAATTCCAGTGGAACTTGAAGGTTGGTTATTGGAATTTTGCATTGATCCAATCTGTGAGACAAGAGCTTGCAAAGTAGCGGTCATACCATTCAGACTGGCATTAATGTTATTTTCCATGGTCTGTTGACTTCGCTCAAAAAATTTTAGTAACTCTTCATTAGGAGACGAAGAAGGGTGAGTAAATTAAGAGGTCTGCTGTTGGGTATTCTGTGGTCCTTGGGACTGCCTCAAGTGAGGTGCTCTGTAAGGTTGGTTCTGCTGCCTATTGTTGTTATTATTCCACCTCTGATTTCTCTGATTATCTCTGCCTCCTCTGTTATTGTTGTCCCTCCAATTCTGGTTAGAATTGTCCTGCCATCCATGGTTATTATTTCCACCTTGATTGTACCCTTGGTTGGGGCGGTCGTAGAAGTTATGAGTTGATGCCACCATGTTGTCTTCCTGTTGGAGTTGCGGGCATTCATCAGTATAATGGCTATAATCAGCAAAAATTCCGCAAATTCTCTGTGGGACTAACTGTTGGTTTTGCTGTGGTGAAGGAGGTTGAGCTTGTTGAACTTGTTGTTGATTCAATTCCATTTGCTTCAGCAAGTTGGTCATTTCACAGATACTCTGAGTTAGAGCAGCAGTCTCTCTGCTAGAGGATACTTCTGCAACGACTTTTGAATGGCCTTGCTTCTGTCTGTGGTTCCTAGTAGATTCAGCTAGGTCGCTGATTAATTGCCATGCCTTATCAGCGGTCTTGTACTTCTTCATAGACCCATTGCTAGCACTTTCCAATGTGGTCTTATCTTGGGGCCTCATACCCTGTGTGATGTAGCTGAGTAAAACTATCTTGTCGATCATGTGGTGGGGGCATGCTTCCAGAAGACTATTGAAGCGCTCCCAGTATTCAAAGAGAGTCTCATTGTCATCTTGAACAATTGTGGAAATGTCTTTCCTCGGTTTATCAGTAACTTCAGATGGAAAGAATTTCTCCAAAAACTCTTTTCTGAGCGTATCCCAGTTGGATACAATTGTTAGGGGTTGAGTGTAGTACCACTCTCTTGCTTTTCCCTCAAGAGAAAACGGGAAAGCTTTCAGCAGAATTGAAGTTTCATCTGTACCATCTCTCAGGTGCTTGATAGGCTCTTGAGTAGGTAAGCCATGAAACTTGGGCATCAAATTGAGCAGTGCGGTCTTTATTTCGAAATCTGTAGCCACCGCTGGGTGATGCGCTTGAAACGGTTGCATTGTAAAATCAGGGGCTCCTTCCTCCTGGATGGTAACTCTTCTGGCTACCACCATGTTACCTGTACGTAAATCAACCGAATTAGTAGAACGGGGGCTGGTTTCATCCTCAGATGGCGTTTCAAATCCGCCCTCAGAGAGGACTAATCGACGCCGAGCTTGCCTTATTCGTGAGATGGTTCTTTCAATCTCAGGATTGAATACTGGCAAGCGTGGATCAGGAAGTGAACGTGTCATCTAGCGAAAGAAACATACAGCTCATAGTAGCAAAATAAAATAAAATGCAAATAAATAAATTCTAATTAATAACTTTAGCACTCTATTGCAACTCCCCGGCAACGGCGCCAAAAATTGATGCGGGCAGAAATTGGTGAATTAAAAATTATTAGAATATATGCATTGCAAGTATAGTTCTTAACTCGCTAGAAATCCACCGCTCAATTTAGAAAGGTGTCACAGAAAATTAAAATTTAAAATACTGGGAGTATGAATCCCAGGTCGTCTCCTAACGAGTTGTAGGAAAGGGTGCTATTTTATTAATTAGATGTTTTCGAAAAGGTTTGAGTTGAGTAAACAGGAAATTAAACTGATGAAATTGAATAATGTAAATAAAAGCCTTGACTGGGAGTTGATTACATGGAATCCCTATTCTTGATGGAACACTCTTAAGATTAATTGACAATTGAGAGTTATTTCGTTTAGTTATCCTTTACTAAGTAAGGGAAGGTAAAACAAGTTGGAATACTGTTCTATCCACAAGTCCCAATCCACTATTAGGAGGATTGGTGTCAAGAATTAGAGAGCAAACCAACAATAACCCAATTACAATCTTTCTCTTGAACCTTCCAACTCAAGGGTTCCTTTCAATCAACTCCCCATCAAGTTAGGGAACTACTCACTCATTGTAAAGGTAAAATTCATAGCATATGAAAAGGAATTAAAGAAAGACATTGTAAATAAAAATTAAAATAGTCAATTAAAAAAAATGATCCTTATATTAAATAATCCTAAAAATATTCCAATGGTAAAATTAAACAAAGCAAAGAACATGGAAGAGTAAGCCAAGTAAAGAAAACGAACTAGAATGACGAAGTCTTGATGAGGTAATAACTCTTCTCAATATCCCAATGCAAAAAGCTAGAGAAAATAAAATCCAAAGAACTATCAATGTCTAGAGAGAAAAACCTAGCGGAGGAGTAAAACTAGATCTAAAAACTAAAACTATGTAGAATGAATGTTGTCTTTTGTTTTTGCATGTTCTCTGGTTTTTTTCCAAAATTGCCCCCAGCGAATCCTGCAGATTATGCAGATCGCGCATGTCACGCGATCGCGTCATCCATGCGGACGCGTCATTCGCGCTTTTCCTCGCCACGCGTTCGCGTCATCCATACCTCGGCGTCGCTCGTGCTTTTCCAGTCCGCGCGGTCGCGTGAGCCACGCTGCCGCGTCACTGCGATTTCTCCTTTTTCGCGCGGTCGCATGAGCCATGCGGCCGCGTCACTTCTCGCTGGTTATCTCCTCAATTTCTTGTGTTCCTTTCATTTTTGCTAGCTTCCTTTCCAATCTCCAACTCATTCATGCCCTATAAAGCCTGAAACGCTTAACACACAGATCACGACATCGAATGAATAAAGGAGAATTAAAATGCATAATTAAAAGTCTCTAGGAAGCAGTTTTCAGTTATGTAATTATTTCAGGAAGGAAATATAAATGCATGCTAAATTAATGAATAAGTGGGTAAGGATCATGATAAAACCACACAATTAAACACAATATAAACCATAAAATAGTGGTTTATCACACACCAAGAGAAAAATCAACTTGAGGTTCCTTCTCTTCTGTAGGGGCGTAGTCATTGGCATTCTCAAGATCCTCTTGGTCCTTGATTGCCTTCAGTCCCTCAGTAGCAGGCTCCTGAGGTTCGGCTTCCTTGGTGAAGACTACTGTTCCACCTTCTTTTAAGGTCTCTTTCCCAGAGAGCATTAAGCTTTCTGTGAAGGCCCTATAGGGATGTACCTCCTCAAACAACTCAGTAGAGAAATATTACCCTACTCAGGTGTCCACTGGTCGTGGATGTAAATGTCTCCTTGAGGGTAGTTACTACTCATATCACTAGGAGCATTATAAATCTCAGCATGGGGTGCAGCTACAGTCTCCATGTTTAGAACTTCTGTCCTAATTGGGATCTCCTCACAGGAGTACAAGTGCTGGTTGTCGGCAGCTATCTCAATGAGCTCATCTGCCTCTTCGTGAGTCTCTATAAAATACAGAGGACCGCCTGCAAAGTGATCTACGATCTTCCTGGCTATCTCAGAGATGGCTTCATAAAATATGATTGTCTTGCCCCATCCTGAAAACATATGGGGAGGGAAATTCCTGAACATCAGCTTGTACCTCTCCCAAGCGTCATGGAGAGACTTGCTCTCCTTCTTCCTGAAGGTCTGAACATCTGTCACCAACTTAGTTAATCTCTGTGATGGAGGGAACTTGTTTAGGAATTCGTGAACAACCTTATCCCAGGTGTTCACACTTCCTCTGAGTTCCATATGCCACCATTCATTTGCTTGAGCACTCAGAGCAAATGGAAAGAGTTTTAGTCTGGATACGTCAGGGTCCACTCTATTGGCCTCTACAGTGTCACAGAACTACAGAAAGTCAGAGATGAACTTACTGGGGACTTCCTGTGGGTATCTGTTCCGAGGGTTACCTGAAACTGGAGGTCAATCTCGGTCGAGATCTTTTGTACTAGTCAGTGCCGACGTGTCCGGCCGGTGAGTGGTGACCAGAGCTATTGCGTCCGACTTATTGATCTAGCTGCACTGCTATTCCTTCGTCACCGGAGGGTGGGGGTACCTGCAAGAGACTCCGATGCTTAAGTTAGCATGGGTATTAAATAGGTTTTTAGTAGAATCAGAGTATGAGTTATACCTGGGTGCTCTAGTGTATTTATAGTAGTATGGGCTGACCTTTCTGATAAGATAAGTTAGTTATCATATCTTATCTTATCTTATTTTGGGTGAAGTCAACTTATCTTCAAGGGAACCGCCTTTATCTCTATAGGCTTGGATTGCCTTTGGATTTGGGTCGTGTTCCTCTATTTGGGCCCTTTACTGGGCTTTCCTGTTGATTTGGCCGATCTCTTTAAGAAGAGATCGGATAGTCGGACTTGAAGAGGTCGGTCGCCATGTCGCTAAACATCCCGAGTCGGACAGCTCGACCCAGGGTATGAACAGTGCCCCTGCTTGAGCTCGGTCTTCTGCTTTGAGGTCGAGTTTTTTTGACTTTGAACTTTTTATAGCGAAGCTGAACTCGAGCACTTTTGTCGATTCCTTTCTTTGTAGAACTTTTTGAATGTAGAACGTTTTTCTCTAAAAATGCGCGCTTTGTATTAGCGCTTTGTTCTAGGGAACGTGCGAGGGTTTAATACCTTCATTAATTGGTATTAATTGCCCCGTTTATCTTGGCTTTATTTTGAATTTTGCTTCTTCAGAAAAACGATTTCTCTTCTTCCTTTTTCTTTATAACTCATTCGTTCTCTCTGTCTCTGTCTTTTCTTGCGTTGCAGTATCTTCCAGCGATCCAGCAATTCCTTCCTTTCTACTTCTTCCGGAGCTTCTCATTTCTCCAGGTTAGTTCCATTTTGCAATTACTTTTCTCTTTCGTTGCTTTGGCTTTGGTTTTGTGGTGAAATTTTGATTTTGCTTGGAGAAAGTTTGGATCTTTCTATTTTTGTTGCGCCTAATTGCTGTTGTATTGTGTGTTCTGGGAGTTTCTTCGTCTTTCGTATGAACTTTTTTGCTTTCTCTGTTGCTTGATGCTTTTAGGGCTTTTGCATGTTATCACCGTTTCTGCTTGTGCTTTCAATGATGGTTTTTGTTTGATTCTGAAAAAGGTTGTGTCTTTGGCGATTTTCTGCTTGGCTTTTTGATGTCGACAATGCTTTTTGCTGATAGATTGTAGAAAGATAGTGGCTTGGATGACTTTTGTGTTTTTACTTCCCTTTTTCAAAACGTTTGTTTACTTGAAATCTTCTTTTCTCGTTAGGGAAATGCCGGGACGTAAGCTGTAGATTTTTCCTAAAACCTTGCTTTGCCACTACCTCCAAAGGATGCCCCAGGACTTTGGTTTGAGTCTTAGGGTTTTCCTTTCCTGTTTGTTCGTCTGTATCATTTTAGTTGAGTTGCTTTGCCCCTCCTCCGAGATTTTTTTTAGTAATCCAATCTTCTTTTCTTTTTGTAGGATTAGTTGGCCTCATGTCTTCTCGCAATAACATTGTAGAGATGTATTCCAAAGTTCCCGAGGGGATGTCCGATTGGCTAGACTCCCTTGTCCTAATGTGTGTCTTTGTCGTTGACGCTGAATTTTGTGTAGAGCTGAGGAAACGTCATAGGATTGGTGGTAACAGTGCTCGGGAGAGGGATTATGAGCTTGTAGCTCCTGACTCTGATGAGAGGGCTTGTTTTCCTACTTCCGTCGAGGGGGAGCGTCCCTTCTTCTATGCCTATGAATATTTCTTCAGCCAGTTGGACGTTACTTTTCCTTTTACTACTTTCGAGACTGACTTGTTGTGGTCATGTAACATTGCTCCATCCCAGCTTCATCTGAATTCCTGGGTTTCATCAAGATATTTCAACTGCTTTTCCAAGAGTTAGGCACAACACCTTCTCAAACTCTTTTCCTCTATCTTTTTGTCTCGGCCAAGCCTGGAGGTTCTTCCAAAAAGAAAGCTTCCTGGGTTTTTTTCAGGTCGGCCCAGGGCATAAAGTTTTTGCCATGTACGATGAGTCTTTTAAGGATTTTAAGAATTATTTCTTCCGAGTCCGTGCTGTTGAGGGGGTCCGCCCCTTTTTTCTTGATGAGAATGACGAGCCTGCTTTTCCTCTAGAGTGGCAAAAGAATGTGAGAGTGCCTCGTTTTACATGGGAGATGCTTAATGAGGTTGAGTGGGCTTTTATAGTTGTTCTTGAAGATTTGTGGGGGGAACCACCCCATCTGGATACAAAAAGATTTTTGAGTGATCCATCTTTGGTTCAAACTGCTTTGGGTATTGTCTGACTTGTTTCTATACTTGTTTCTTAGTTTTGCTTCTCCTAGGTTGTAACTCATCATTATGGTTGATTTTGTATTTTCAGAGATGTCGAAAAATAATGATTCCATGAAGGCCTACAAGAAGGCGAAGAAGGCTGCTTCTGCTCAAAACATCTCGGCCAAGGCGGCCGGAGAGGGATCTTCGCAAGTTCCATTGAAGCCGCCCGTGCCGAGTTCTCCTGGGCCGAGGAAGGTGATCCCCACTCCTCGAGTTCGTCTGACTGATCCTCCACAGACTTCTGCCACTACTTCTGGTGCTCTTCCCAACAAGAAACAAAAAACAATTGAGGCCTTTAACCTTGACGCCCCTGATTTTAATGCAATCGAGTTCGTAGATCAGCAAATCGGTCCCTCCAGTGCCCTCCCCATGGATGATGTATCAATCCTTCGCCATCTGGATTTTATGACCCGAAACAGTGTTAAAATGGCATATATGGGGCTGCCCTGTACCGAACTGCTCAGAATCTTCCTCTCCATGCCACCAAAGAATATATGGAGGAGGCTAAACAGGAGTTCGACCGGATGAAGGGCCTGAAGGAAGAGCTTGAGGTAAAGGTAGCCAAGTTGGAGAAGGATCTGGAGAGCAAAAAGGCGAGTTCCCTTGCTCTGGCGGCTTCTGTGCGGTTGGCTGAGGACACGACATTGAGGCATAAGGACAGTTACGTTACATCTTATCGGGAGGTGGTGCGTCTGAGGGAGGAGCTGGAGTCTGCCCGAGTAGACTATTCCGAGCTCCAAGGTCACCTCGTCGGCAGCGTGAACGCTGCCTATGATAATTTAAAAGAGCAAGTTCAAGTTCTTGCTCCTGAGGTTGACCTTACTCTCTTTAGCTTGGACAATTTTGTGAAGGATGGTACGATTGTCCCCGACGACCAAGATCATGATGATGTTGATCCTCTCCCTGTGCTTTCTGCCAAGGTGTCCGCTTCTACAGTTCCTCCGGCTGAGGTTGGTCATTCCGTTTCTGATCCGGACTGTCAGATCTTGAACCGGGATGATGGTACCGTGGATGCTGTGCCTCTCCAGGCTCGCCCTCCTTCACCCCAGACTGGTGCTGCTAAAAAGTCTTCTAATCTTTAGCTGAATTTCTTTGGATATTTGCATAGTAGGCCCGGCTTGTAGGCTTTAAAACTCTTTATTTTGAATATTTTGCTAACTGTTGGTACTCCTTTTGGTTGCTTGTTTAGCAACTTTTGTTTTAAAAAACAAGTGGCTTTCAAGCTTTTGGGCTTGACCCTGAAGCTTTATAATATTGTATTCTATAGCATGCTTGTTCACACTTGTCTTGGCACCTTTCTGGGTTTTTAGAATACTGGAGCCTTGCTGCTCGGCCTCTTTGAACTGCTTTGTACTTGGAGGTCGTAGATGCAAGGATCCAATTCGTATTTCGGTTTGCTTGCTCTTACTTGTATTTATCCATAACCGATTTCTTTAGTTGGCCCTCTTTCCAGTGGTTTTTGTAGTCCTCTTTTTTGGGCCTTTGTCCGACCTCTTTTAAGGACTATTTTCATAACTTGTTTTTGTTGGGAGGCTGACTTCTTTACGTCGTCCTTTTCCAAGTTATTTTTGTAGTGGACTGACTTCGTCATGTTGATATCTTCTAAGTTATTTTGTAATCTTCTTTCTTGGACCTTTGTCAGGTCTCTTTCAGGGATTACTTCTATAACTTTTTGTTTTGGGCCGACTTTGTCATGTCGGGCCCTTCTAAGTTATTTTTGTAATCCTCTTTCTTGGACCTTGTCAGGTCTCTTTCAGGGATTACTTTTATAACTTGTTTTTTGTAGGAGACCAACTTCGTCACGTCGATCTCTTCTAAGTTATTTTTGTAATCCTCTTTCTTGGACCTTTGTCAGGTATCTTTCAGGGATTACTTTTATAACTTGTTTGTAGGAGGTCGACTTCTTTACGTCGTCCTCTTCTAAGTTATTTTTGTAATCCTCTTTCTTGGACCTTGTCAGGTCTCTTTCAGGGATTACTTTTATAACTTGTTTGTAGGAGGTCGACTTCTTTAGATGAATCGCGTTTTCATCTTTATTGGTCTTTTATCGTTATTGTGCAATGAATCTGTTTTTCACTTTCTGCCGATCTGTTGCTTTATAATCGGACGATGAATGCTTCAGACTAATGCGTTTTGAGAATTTGTAGAATATCTAAAATATATTTTATTCAAAAGAAAGTGCAAGTATATACATGCGGGAATTTTTCATCCCTTCAAGTTGGGTAATTTCTGGATCTCAACTTGGTGCCTCATTAAAAAACCTTTTCAGGAAAAAGAGTGCATCTTATGGTGAGATCTTTTACCTTCTCTAGCTATAGTACCTTCTTAGGTTGCAGGCGTGCCATGATCTGGGAAGCTCTCGTCCATCGAGTTCGGACAGTTTGTAGTAGCCCTTCCCAAGTACTTCTATGACTCGGTAGGGTCCTTTCCAGTTTGCTGCTAGCTTTCCTTCTCCGGGTCGAGTTGTTCCAATATCCTTTCGGATTAGGATGAGATCATTCTCAGCGAAACCTCTTGGCACTACTTTTTTATTATATCTCGAAGCCATTCGGCGCTTTAGCGCTTCTTCCCTGATCCGAGCTCTTTCTTGGATTTCCGGAAGTAGGTCGAGCTCTTCTCTTTGAAGTTGAGAGTTGGCTTCTTCATTATAGTGGACTACTCTAGGTGACCCTTCCTTGACCTCTACAGGGATCATTGCCTCCACTCCGTACGCTAATCGAAATGGTGATTCGTTTGTGGTGGAATGTGGCGTAGTTCGATATGCCCATAGGACTTGTGGAAGTTCTTCAACCCAAGCTCCCTTTGCATCTTGCAGTCTCCGTTTCAACCCAGCCAATATGACTTTGTTGGTAGCTTCGGCTTGTCCATTGGCTTGAGGGTGTTCGATGGAGGTGAACTGGTGTTTTATGTTCAAGTTGGCTACTAATTTCCTGAAGCCTGCATCTGTGAATTGGGTGCCATTGTCTGTGGTGATGGAGTATGGGACCCCAAACCTTGTGACAATGTTTCAATATAGGAATTTTTGACTTCTTTGAGCAGTATCATTAGCTAGGGGTTCTGCCTCGATCCACTTTGTAAAATAATCTACCCCTACTATGAGGAATTTAACTTGTCCCGATCCCTGAGGAAAGGGTCCGAGAAGGTCGAGTCCCCATTTTGCAAATGGTCAAGGTGAAGTTACGCTGATGAGCTCTTCTGGCGGGGCGATGCGAAAGTTGGCATGTTGCTGGCATGGTGGGCATGTCTTTACAAACTCTGTAGATTCTTTTTGTAGAGTTGGCCAATAAAATCCTGCCCGGAGTACTTATTTTGTGAGGGCTTGTGCTCCGAGATGATTACCACAGATGCCACTGTGTACTTCCTCTAAAACTTCCCCTGTGTGGGAGGTCGGCACACATTTTAATAGTGGTATTGAGATCCCTCTTTTATACAGGGTGTTATTTATGATAGTGTAGTACTGAGCCTCCCGTTTTAACCTCTTTGCCTCCTTTTCATCCGTGGGGAGTGCTTCTGTTTTAAGGTAGTTAATTATGGGGGTCATCCATCCTTGATCCCAACCTGTTATGGCTAGGACTTTTTCTTCTTCCGAGATTGACGGGTTTTGGAGCATTTCCTGGATGAGGCTTCTATTGTTGCCCCTTGGTTTGGTGCTGGCTAGTTTTGAGAGTGCGTCAGCTCGGGCATTTTGTTCACGGGGTATGTGGCAGATCTTATATTCCCCGAGTTGTCCGAGTTGTTCCTTGGTTTTATCCAAATACTGTTTCATGGTGGGATCTTTGGCTTGGTAGCTCCCTGTTATTTGTGAGGTGACTACTTGTGAATCGTTGAAGATGTTGAGTTTTTTGAACTCCAACCTCCTTAGCCAGTTTCAAACCAGCTAGTAACGCTTCATATTCCGCCTGGTTGTTTAATGCCGGGAATCCAAATTTGAGGGAGAGCTCAACTTGGGTTCCTTGGTTGCTTCCTATTATCACACCTGCGCCGCTTCCAGTCTTATTCGAAGAACCGTCCACGTAGAGATTCCATTCTGTGGGGGCTTCCAGGGTATCTGTGAATTCTGCGATGAAGTCAGCCAAGTACTGTGATTTGATGGCTGTCCGAGCTTCATATTGGAGGTCGAACTCGGATAACTCGACTGCCCATTGTAAGATACTGCCTGCTAGATCTATTTTCTGCAGTATCCCTTTTATGGGCTGGTCGGTTCGAACCTTAATGGTGTGAGCCTGAAAGTACGGGCGAAGTCGTCGAGATGTTAGTATGAGAGTATAGGCAAACTTTTCTATTTTTTGGTAGTTCATCTCGGATCCCTGCAGCGCTTTACTAATGAAGTAGACGGGTTGTTGCCCGCTTTCGTTTTCTCTGACTAGTGCTGAGGCTATTGCCCGACTTCCTACCACGAGGTATAATATGAGTGGTTCTCCTTCTCGTGGATGAGATAGGATAGGTGGCCGTCCCAAGAATTCTTTGAATTCTTGAAAGGCTTGCTCACATTCTGTTGTCCATTCGAACTTCTTTCCTTTGCTTAAAGTAGCATAGAAGGGGAGAGATCTTATCGCTGCTCCTGCTGAGAATTTGGATAAGGCTGCCAATCTCCCGTTGAGTTGCTGCACTTCTTTGACATAGGTTGGGCTCTTCATCTTGAGTATAGCTTGACATTTATCTGGATTTGCTTCAATTCCTCTTTGTGTGAGCATAAAGCCCAAGAATTTGCCTGCTTCTACTGCGAAAGTGCATTTTGCAGGATTGAGTCGCATGTCATGCTTCCTTATGGTGTCGAACACCTGGGCTAGGTCGGACAACAATGTCTCTTCACTTTGTGTCTTTATTAACATGTCGTCTACGTAGACTTCCACAACTTTCCTGATGTGATTTAAAAAGACTTTATTCATCAACCTTTGATAAGTAGCTCCTGCATTCTTGAGACCGAAAGGCATCACTATGTAGCAGTAATTTTCTTTTAGTGTTAAAAACGAGGTCTTTTCTTGATCTGGTGGGTACATGGGAATTTGATTATATCCGGAATATGCGTCCATAAATGAGAGGTATTTATATCCGGATGAGGCGTCCACTAGGGCGTCGATACTTGGGAGTGGATAAGGATCTTTTGGGCAGGCTTTGTTGAGATCTGTATAGTTGGTGCACATTCGCTACTTCGCATTTGATTTTTTCACCAAGACGACGTTAGCCAGCCATAGTGGGTACTTGACTTCACTTATGAATCCTGCCTCCAGTAGTGCTTGTACCTGTTCTTCCACAGCTCGGGATCGTTCTGGCCCAAGTTTTCTTCGTCTCTGCTGTACCAGCCGAGATCCTGGATAGACCGCCAACTTGTGACACATTAGCTTGGGGTCTATGCCTGGCATATCTGCAGCTTTCCATGCGAAAAGATCGATATTATCTCATAAGAACTGTACTAGTAATTCTTTTGCGTTTCCTTACAGGATCGTGCCAATATTAGTTGTTTTGTCCGAGGTGTCTCCGATCTGAACTTCCTCTACTTCTCCTTCGGGCTGTGGACGGAGTTCTTTTCATCTCTGAACTCCACCAAGCTCAATTGTATGGAACTCTTCTCCTCTACCTCTGAGGTTTAGACTTTCGTTATAACAGCGGCATGCCATCTTTTGATCTGCTTTTATCGTAGCTATCCCTTCTGTAGTTGGGAATTTCATGCATAGATGTGGAGTCGAGACTATTGCGCCGAGTTGATTTAGTGTTGTCCGACCTATTAGGGCATTGTAGGCTGAACTCACGTCGACCACAATGTAGTCTATCTTGAGTGTTCTGGATTGGTTCCCCTTTCCGAAGGTTGTATGTAGTGACACGTATCCCAATGGTTGTACTGGGGTATCTCCCAGTCTGAACAGGCTGTTCGGGTATGCTCTAAGCTCCTTTTCTTCTAAGCCGAGTTTGTCGAAGGCAGTTTTGAATAAGATGTCGGCAAAACTCCCCTGGTCTATTAATATGCAGTTAATATGCAGTGGAGATTGGCGTTTGCCAGTATGATGGTGATGACTATGGGATCGTCGTGTCCTGAGATGATACCAGATGCGTCTTCTTTGGTGAACGTGATTGCAGGGATGTCGGGTGCTTCCTCCTTCCCTTTGACATGATATACTTCTTTGAGGTATCTTTTGTGGGATGATTTGGAAATTCCACCTTCTGCAAATCCTCCGTGTATCATATGGACATGTCTTTCTGGCGTACGAGGTGATCGCTCAGCTCGTCCGACATCTTCATCTCTTCGTCGTTTTCTTTGTTCATCATCTCGGGTGGCTAGATACCGATTTAGTTTTCCTTTCCTCACTAATTTTTCTATGATGTTTTTTAAGTCGAAGCACTAGTTGGTGGAATGTCCTCGGACCCGATGATATTCACAGTATTCGTTCTGATTTCCTCCTCCTCTTTTGCCTTTGAGTGGTCCAGCTGGGGGTATCTTTTCTGTGTTACAGACTTCTTTCTAAATATCCACAAGGGACACCCGAAGAGGGGTGTAATTATGATACTTTTTGATTTTTTCACCCATTCGATCTTCCTTTTCCTTGGATTCTTTATCTTTATCTCGGTAGGTGCAACCGGATTTCGAGGCTTCTCCAAGTCGGGAATTTTCTTCCATGTTGATGTACTTCTCTGCCCGCTCTTGTACCTCATCTAGGGATGTGGGATATCTCTTTGATATAGATTGGCTGAAAGGTCCTTCTCGTAGGCCATTGATGAGGCCCATGACGGCAGCCTCTGTTGGTAAGCTTTGTATGTCTAGGCATGTTTTGTTGAATCTTTCCATGTAGTTGCGAAGACTTTCCCGATCTCCTTGCTTGATACCTAGTAGACTGAGGGCATGCTTAGCCTTGTCCTTTTGGATGGAGAATCTGGCCAGCAATTTTTTGGCCAGGTCGTCAAAGTTGGAGATAGACTTTGGAGGTAGGCTGTCGAACCATCTAATTGCTGTCTTCGTGATAGTCGTTGGAAAAGCTTTGCAGCGAATGGCGTCTGAGGCATCGGTAAGGTACATTTTGCTGAGGTGATGGTTGGGATCTGTAGTGCCATCATACAAAGTCATATTCGGAAGTTTGAAGTCTTTAGGGATTTTAGTTTTCATGATTTCCCTAGTGAATGGATCTTGATCCTTGCGAGAGTTGTCCTCAGGGGTGGTCCGGGTAGCCTTTGCTTTTAGATCGGCTTCAAGTTGTTGGAGTTTATCTTCTAATTCTTGATGTCGCCTTACCTCTCTTTGTAGATCCTTGCCGACTTCGTGCTGGTACTGGCTTTCTTTTTCGAGTTGCTTTAGGCGATCTTGAAGTGCTTCTATTACTCCCGGATGTGGTGAGTTTTTGTCTCCGTTAGATTCTGGAGTGTCCTTTGGTGTGGCATCCGTGTTTTTGTGCGGCGTTCTGTCTTCTAGATCTGAGTTGTGGTCGTTATCTTGTTCGTCCGCCATGGTGATGGAATGACTTCCAGGTTCCCCGGCAACGGCGCCAATGTTCCGAGGGTTTCCTGAAACTGGAGGTCGATCTCGGTCGAGATCTTCTGTACAGGTCGGTGCCGACGTGTCCAGCCGGTGAGTGGCGGCTGGAGCTGTCACATCCGACTTATTGATCTAGCTGCACTGCTGTTCCTTCGTCACCGGAGGGTGGGGGGTACCTACAAGAGACTCCGATGCTTAAGTTAGCATGGGTATTAAACAGGTTTTTAGTAGAATCAGAGTATGAGTTATACCTGGGTGCTCCAGTGTATTTATAGTAGTGTGGGCTGACTTTTCTAATAAGATAAGTTAGTTATCTTATCTTATCTTATTTTGGGTGAAGTCAGCTTATCTTCAAGGGAACCGCCTTTATCTCTATAGGCTTGGATTGCCTTTAGATTTGGGTCGTGTTCCTCTATTCGGATAGTCGGACCTGAAGAGGTCGGTCGCCATGTCGCTAAACATCTCGGGTCGGACAGCTCGACCCAGTGTATGAACAGTATCCATGAAATTATCACTTTTTCCGTAATAGCAGGATCTGCTCTAGTTGACCTTAAAGTTATTTGAGTCAACAGGAGTGTCAAATGTATAGGAACCCAAAGGTCTCCAAATTCATGTATTCCCCTTTTAATCCATAGTAACTTCGGTGTTCCTGCATACATAAATAAGAGACAACGAAAAATGGAACTCCCAGTGAGATATCCAAAAGAAATAGAAGAGAATAAAGAGGGAGAATTCAAAAATTAAAGAAGGAAAAGGAATTTAAAAATTTAATTTTAATTTTTTTAATTTCAAAAATAATAAATAAAAATGGAAAAATAAAATAAAAAATTCGAAAATAAAATAAAAAAATTAGAAAGAAAGGGAAACAACTTTTGAAATTCAAAAACAAGGACAAACAATTAACTAATAAGATTTGTAAAGAAAGGTAACTGATTTGATTTTGAAAATTTTTTACTTTGAATTTTGAAAAAGAGTTGATTTTGAAATTTGAATTTGAATTTTAAATTTTTAATTTTGAAATTGAATTTTAAAACTTGAATTTAAGATATGATAAGATAGAATTCTGAAATTTAAATTTTTAAATTTTGAATTTTGAATTTTGAAACAAGATAAGATAAAGATTTGAAAAAGATTTAATTTTTTTTAAAAGATTTGATTTTGAACTTCAAGTTTAAGATAAGATAAGATAATAATTTGAAATTTAATGAAAGATAACAAAAGATAAGATAAAGATTTGAAAAAGTTTTGAATTTTAAAATTTAAAAGAAAGATAAGATATGAATGTATCAAATTAAAAGAAAGATATGATAAGATATAAAAGATAAGATTTGAAATTTGATTTTTGAAATTAAAAGAAGATAAGATAATGATTTTGAAATTAAAATTTGAACTTTTGGTTGAAATTTTCGAAAATAATTTTGAAATAAAGATAGAAAAGATATTTTTTTTTGAATTAATGAAGAAAGAGAAAAACAACCAAAAGACACCAAACTTAAAATTTTTAGATCTAAGACTCTAAATTTTTTAAAACTTAAAAAGAAAAACATCAAAAGACACCAAACTAAAAAATTTTAAGATCAAAACAGGAACAACTTGAATACCAAAGAAAGAACACAAAGAACAAATTCGAAAATTCAAAGCAAATAAAGAACAACTAAAGGACACCAAACCTAAAATTTTAAAAGTCAAGACACTAATTTTTCGAACTTTGCATGGAAAACACTAAAAGACATCAAATTTAAAGAAATTGAAATCAAATAAAAGAAAGTAACAAGAACAATTTTCTAAAAACTCAAGAAAAGACAGACCAAAAGTACCAAAGGGACCAAAGATAGAAAGAGACACCAAACTTAAGGATTGACACAAGACTCAAACAAAAGACACTTTTTTTAAAAATTTTTTGAAAAGAACACCATGAAAATTCGAAACTTTGACAAGAACAAGAACAAAGACTCAAACAAAAGATAAAGATTAGTAAAGAAAACAAATATTTTTGAAAAGATTTTTTATTTTTTTTCTGAAAAAGAAAAATAAAAGACTCAAACAAAATTAAAAACAATACCTAATCTAAGAATCAAAATAATCCATTAGTTTGTTCAAACTCAAACAATCCCCGGCAACGGCGCCAAAAACTTTGTGCGTGGAATTACACTTCGCACAACTGAACTAGCAAGTGCACTGGGTTGTCCAAGTAATACCTGAGTGAGTCAGGGTCGATCCCACGAGGATTGTTGGCTTGAATCAAGCTGTGGTTATTTTGTAGATCTAAGTTAGGCGGATAGAAAAGTTGTTTGTTTGTTTAAAGCGCATAAAAGTAAAATAAAGATAACGTTACTCAATTAAAGGTGAATGCAATGATAAGAAGAGGGTTAAGGCTTTAGAGATACTTTATTCTTCTGGATTAATTCGGTCTCATTGTCTACACTAACTGTGAATGATTTCTTCTATGGTAGGCTGTATGTGATCAACGCCTTTCTTGAGAGGTCGCCGATTCTCCTCTAGGCTGAACACCAGGGTTAGTGCGCATATAGTCTGAATGAGCGTGAAGCTCTTGTAGTTCATTCCCTTTGATGATCCAACCCAAAACGCCACAGATAAGGTTGAATCTTCTGGATCAGAGAATATTGTGCCTTTAGTTCTAGCCTTTACCACAAAGACCCTAATCTCCCCAAACCTCGGCTGAACTGATGTCTTGAGAAGTCCCCAACGAAGTCGTGGATTAGCCAGTCTAAGAGATGTATAATCAAGCTAGTAGTTCATTAATATCCGATGAAAGACGCTTGCAAAACCCATATAGAATAGAGATAACCTTGTGCCAGTTCAACTCATTCATAAGGTTGAAGAACGAAGATACATCTTAGAATAGAGAATCAAACACGAATTGAGATAGAACAGCAATACTTTTATTAATCCAAAAAACTCATACTGTACATAGAACAATGTAAAAAACATGTAAAGTGGTGGAAGAAGATCCTAAATACGGGCGATCTTCTCCTATATATACTAGTCTAGTAACTAAGGATTATAGAAATATGATAAAATAGTCTAATAGTGCGAAAATCCTCTTCTGGGCACCACTTGGTGAGTGTTTAGGCTGAGCTTGAGTATCTCCCACGTGCTAGTATCCCTTAGGGGCGTTGAATGTTGGCTAGGGGCCACCTTTTGGGTGTTGAACTCCAGCTGCTCCCTTATGGGTGCTAGACACCAGGAATGGGGCTGGTGGCTGGCGTTGAACGCCAATTTTAGGCCTTCATTTCTGAAACAAAGTTTGGACTATTATATATTTCTTAAAAGCCCTAGACGTTAGCTTTCCATAGCCATTGAGATCGCGCCATTTAAGCTTCTGTAACTCCAGAAAAGTTCCTTCAGTACACGGAGGTCAGATCCTGACAGCATCTGCAGTCCTTTCTCTGCTTCTGAATTAGACTTTTTCTCAAGCTCCTCAATTTCAACCAGAAAATACCTGAAATTACCATAAAACACACAAACTCAAAGTAGAATAAAAAAATGTGAATTTTGCACCAAAACCTATGAAAACTAAATAAAACTTAAATAAAGCATAATAAAAACTATATGAAAATGATGGCAAAAAGCGTATAAAATATTCGCTCATCAGGATTCTAGCAAAGCTGAATCACAATCCTAAGGGGTTCACCCAGTTAAGTATTTGTGGCATTTATGTATCCGGTGGTAATACTGGAAAACAAAGTGCTTAGGGTCACGGCCAAGACTCTAAAGAAACTGTGTTCAAGAATAAAAAAGAACTAAACTGGGAGAGTCAATGATATCATCTGGATTCTAAGTTCCTAAGAATGCCAACACTTCTGAGTTTCAATGGATAGTGAGATGCCAAAACTATTCAGAAGCAAAAAGCTATTAAGTCCCACTCATCTAATTTAAACTGAGCTTCGGTGAAAACTCTAAGATTTATTGTATCTTACTCTTCTTTTAATCCTACTTTGTTTTAGTTGCTTGGGGACAAGCAATAGTTTAAGTTTGGTGTTGTGAAGAGTGGATATTCTATACGCTCTTTGGCATTATTTTCATATAGTTTTTAGCATGTTTTATTTAAGTTTTATTATATTTTCATAGGTTTTAGTGCAAAATTCGCATTTTTGGATTCTACTTTGAGTTTGTGTGTTTTTATGCAATTTCAGATATTTTCTGGTTAAAATTGAGGAGCTAGAGCAAAAGTCTGATTTAGAGGCAGAGAAAGCACTGCAGATGCTGTCAGGATCTAGCCTCCTTACACTCGAAAGAGCTTTTATGGAGCTACAAAAGACCAAATGGAGCTTTCTTAATGGATATGGAAATCTAACATCCAGGGCATTCCAGAAATGTATAATAGTCAATACTTTGCTTTAGAATTGAAGGCCCAAAACGGGCGTTCAACGCCAGCCATCTGCCCTATTTTGGCGTCCAACGCCCAAGAAGGTGCCCCTAGCCAACGTTCAATGCCCTAGAGCCCTCCCAGCACGTGGGTTACTCTTTTGCTCAGCCCAAACACTCACCGAGTAGGCCCCGGAAGTGGATTTTCGCACTAAAAGACTGTTTTACCCTTTTTATGTAATCCTTTGTCATTAGCTTAGTATTTAAAGAGAGACATACACGATCTCTCCGAGGAGGATCTTCCAACACTTTACACGTTTCATTGTATTTTCTATCAGTATGAGTCTCTATACCTTCTAGGTTGACGGGAGGAGCTCTGTCGAGTTTTATGGATTAATAAAAGTACTACTGTTCTATTTCAATTCGTGTCTAATTATCTACTATAAGATGTATCCTCATTCTTCAACATTATGAATGCATTGAATCGGCACAAGGTTATCTAATTCTACATTGGTTCAGAGTGAGTCTTTCATCGGACAATGATGAACCACTAGCTTAATTATATATCTCTTAGACGGCTAATCCACGACTTCGTTGGGGTTTTCTCGAGTCACTAGTTCAGCCAAGGTATGGGGAGATTAGAGTCTTTATCTTAGAGGCTAGAACCAAAGGCACAACATTCTCTTATCCAGAAGATTCGACCTTGTCTATGGCATTTTGAGTAGGATCACTAAAGGGAATCAGACTGGATGCGCACTAACCCTGGTGTTCAGCTCTGGAGGAGAATCAACGACCTATCAAGAAAGGTGTTGATCATATACAGCCTTCCATAGAAGAAATCATTCACAGTTGGAGGAGACAGTAAAACCGAATTGATCCAGAAGAATAAAGCATCTCCGAAGCCTTAACCATCTTCTTATCATTACATTCACCATCAACTGAGTAACGTTATCTTTATTTTACTTTTATGCATTTTAAACAACCAACCAACTTTTCTAACCGCCTAACTAAGATCTACAAGATAACCATAGCTTGCTTCAAATCACAATCCTCGTGGGATCGACCCTGACTCACTCAGGTATTACTTGGATTACCCAGTGCACTTGCTGAACCAGTTGTGCGAAGTCAAATTCACAATTGAATTGAGTTATTGAAAAGAATTTAACAACTTGCAAGAACGGAGATAATTAAAGGTGAAAACATGTAATTGAGCAATTGAACCCCTCACCGGATGTGTATACACTCTAATTGCTCAAGTGTTTAGGGTTGATTCACTCAATTCTCTTCTAATCAAGCTTTCTAAGATTTATTTTTTATCTAACAATCAACAATTATTCAATGTATGCATACAAATATCATGAGGACTTTTCATAAGCTATAATGGGACTAGGGTTAAAGTAAGGATGCATATGGTCAAGTGAGTTTGAAATTTGAATCTTTGATTAACCAAAGCTCTCACCTAACACACATAACAACCTATAAAATTCAGATACAAACCTAACTACCCATTATTCACTTTTTCACACACTCATGCATTCTTTTCAATTCACATCTCATATGCATTGTTCTTATTACTCTACTTTAGGGCATTTTGTCCCCTTTTTATTGCTTTCTTTTTCTATTTTTTCTTTTTCTATTTTTTTCTTTTTATCTTCCTTTTCTTTTTCTCATTTTCATTTCATTTTTTTTCAAAATAAATATATACAAGAGCATTAATGCATATGGTTTAAACATTTAATGCATGAGTATGTACCCAATTTCCAAGACCTTTAACAAAGAAATACAACAACACACCTTTATATCAACCAATGTTCCCAAGCTTCCCCACACTTAAATTATATACAGTCTCACTAGCCTAAGCTAATCAAAGATCCAAATAAAGGACATCTATTATTTTTTACTTAGAGGTAGTCATGTGCTAAAATTAATAAGAAAATGGGATTAAAATAGGCTCAAAGTTGGTTAACAAAGGAAGATAAAAGGGTAGGCTATTTGGGTAAGTGAGCTAATAAAATGATGGCCTCAATCATATAAATGCATATATACATCAAACAATGGACATAAAAAATCAAACAAATCAAAGATTACAATCATAGAAAGAGAATAACACACACAAGAATGAAATAGTGGTTATATGATGCAACCACACAATTAGGCTCAAAACTCACGTGCTTATGTGTTCTTAGCTCAAAAACATATTCCACAATATATTTCAAGCAATTTTTAATAAGACAAGTGTCAACTCAAATCAATTAGGATATCAATGCCCTATTAAGAATATTTTTCTTGGAAAATTTTGTTATTTTAACTAAGCTTATTATATATATGTAAAGAATGCAATAAACAAAGAAGAAAAAAATGTAATTGAAACTCTAAAATATATACAAACTAAAAGAAAATAAAGTGTGAAAGTGTTTGGGATTAGAAATTATCACCCAAGATTGCCGATCGATGACGACCTCCCCACACTTAAAAGTTTGCACGATCCTTCATGCATTCAAAGGTGAGCAAGGGGGGTATGGCGACAATACAGATTGCCACCTTCAACTGGTGGATCAACCGGCTGCTGCATGCTCTTTCTCCTTGCTTCCCTTATTGCTTATGATGCATCATCCATGAAAAATAGAAAATAGGATGGAAATGCAAGTAAATGCAAAAGCAAGGAAGCATATAGTGTTGGAATGAGGTGATGAATCACTAAAATAAGTGACTGAATTAGTTTGTGATATTGAGGAAACAAGTATGTGTATTCTAAGTTGCACGGTTTAGAACACACACACTAGCAAAGAAAACTATGTCACAATTACACAAAAGAAGCATGCACTTCACTCAGTATAGTGTGCTTGAAATGCTTTAAAGAAATCTTGTAGGTTAACATAAACAAACAAGTAATGAAGAAGCACAAGAGCATTCAAGCAAGAATAAAGAAATTATGAAATAGATGATAGAGAAAAGTTTATTTGCAATACCTAAATGACATGAAGTGGAAAACATGATCCACAAAGCTTAAAAAGCTCAAAAAATGTCATTAGGTAAGATTATGATCCAATTTCACAATTCCTTAATTTTAATGCATCAACTAGGTGGCTTAAATAATAATCAATCATAACAAGCATCACCTAACAAAAAATGCATCAACTAAGAACAAATTTCCTAATGATAGATAATGAAGTCCAATTACATGGTGGCTAGCTACAACATGCAATTTAGAAATCCGAAAATATTCATGAAGGCAATGTCATTAGTACTTGGTATGTGCAAATATTCAACATTTAAAACTCAATACCAAGAAACAAAGTATGACCTCAACAAAGATGTCCAACAATAAATAGTAATAAAAATATCAATAATTCAGTAGCAATATCTCAACAGAATCAACAAATCAACTCAATCATCCAACACTTGGCACCAAAACAGAAAATTAAACTAACCAACTAACTAAACAATAACTAACTAACTAACTAAAGGTGAGTATAGTGGGTGAGTATGGTGGGTGGTGAATGATAGTGATGGATGATGGTTGGAGGAGGGAAAGAAGAGAGAAGAGAAAAGAAGAAAAGAAATAAAGATAAGAGAAGAAAAAAAGTAGGATGGTGAGAAAAAAGAGTCATGCGTACGCACACAGGGCTATGCATACGCACCAAGGGTGTAAAATAGGGGTGTGTGCACGCACAACTATGTGCGACCGCTCCGGGCAGAAGGTGAAATTTGACTTGTGCGTGTGCATACGAGGATTTTTTTTTAGAATATGAAACATCAAAATTCGACATCTATGCGTATGCACACAGGTCCGTGCACACGCACAGAAGAAAAAATTGTTAGGGGTCCATACGCACAGGTCCGTGCACACTTCTAATTCCTTGGTTTTAACCTCCTCCTCTTGCAACTCATGCTTCAATTCCTCTTCTTTCCCTTGTAGTTCCAAGCTCTCTTCCACTCCACATGCTTCAATTGAAGTTGATTCTTTACTTTCGTCCATGGAAGTGCTCGAATTATTGGAAGAGTGTAGTGAGGCTAAGTGAGATAGGGCTCTGGCTAAGGTAGCCATAATGTTGTCTTGCCTCTTTTGGTACTCTTCTTGCTCTTGAAGGAAGAATTGGAATGCTTCCTCCGTTGAAGGTTGTGGGGAAAAAGGAGGTTCATCATGTGGGAGAAGGTTCTCATATGTAGAAGGTGATGGGTATTGGTAATAGTATTGAGGTGGTGTGAGATATTGGTGTTGGAATTGTAGTGGCTCTAAGTGTGGTTCATAAGGTTGTTCATGATGCACATAAGGGTGATGGATTAGTGGGTATAGGTTAGGCTCACATGGAGGTGTTTGGTAATAGTGTGATGTGGCTTGTGAGTAAGGTTGATCATAATGTTGAGTGTTTGATTGATATTGGTATGCATCAAGAGGTGGATAGTAGCTATAAGGGTATGGAGGATGTTCTTGCCAAGAGGGTTGCCTAGAGACATATGGCTCCTCACTCAATTGATTCCATCATTAAGATTCTCACTTCCTACATCATTATAACAACCAAATTCCAAGCCAAAAGGGTGAGAAGTCATAGAAAAGAGGGAAAATAAAAACAAAAACTAATAAGAGAAACTAAAACAAATTCCGAACAACTACCAAAATCAAGAAAACAACCAAAAAGAAGAAAGATATTTACATATTGACATATTTACAACAACCAATAACATAATACCATTGCAACTCCCCAACAACTCCCCGGGTCGTCTTCCCTAGGAATTGCAATGGAATGTTCAATTATTGGCTATGAAGGAATGGGGGTTGATGGCAAGAGGCAAGAAATATAAATAGTAAGAAGGTAAATAAGCATGCAAGGAATTAAAGATCAAAAGCGATTAAACTCAAGGCAATTAATCAAGGGAAAAGAAAATTCAAGCGCTAAGAAACCTCTTAGCATGGATTGAGAATCAAGGTTACTTATCCTAGCCATTGACCACAAACATATGATGATTATGAAAAATTAATCCTACTTAGTCAACCCTAACATCGAGGATAAGTCAAATAGGTATAATTGATCTCAATTCACAAATCCTAGCCAACTCTCTTAATGGAAGACTTGGAGTTAGTGGAAACCAAATCAACTAACTACCCTAATATATCAATCAAGACTGGACATCAATGACTCAAGGTCACCAAAGTTCTCGATTCCAAGCCAAGAGTGAGGAAAAACTAAGCCAAGCATTTTATCAAATACTTGGTGTGCATGAAAGTAAAATCGTATTAAATTGCAATAAAAATAAAATCTAAAGCTACAAAGTGCAAGATAATAATAATAATAACAAATCAATTAAATAACAATAAATAAAGAAACATTAAATTGTATTAATAGAAATTCAAATTAACAAGAGTTCATTACAATAAAATAACCAAATAAAAGAAATAACAAGTAAAACTAAAAGAAGTAAGAAGCTAGAAGAAGAAATAGTAAAGAAACTAAATCAAGACAAGAATTAAAGCATCAATCTAAGAGAAGATTAACTAAACCTAACCTAATTCTAGAGATAAGGGAGAGCTTCTCTCTCTATAAAACTAAGCTAGGACTTGTGGATTGAGATCAATTATGCCTATTTGACTTATCCTCAATGTTAGGGTTGACTAAGTAGGATTAACTCTTCATAATCATCATATGTTTGTGGTCAATGGCTAGGATAGGTAACCTTAACTCTCACTCCTTGCCAAGAGGTTTCTTAGCACTTGAGTTTTCCTTTCTCCTGACTAATTGCCTTGAGTTTGATTCCTTTTGATATTTAATTATTGCTTGTTTCTTTAATTCTTTGCTATTTACAATTCTTGTCTCTTGCTATGACACCCCCCATTCCCTCATAGCCAATAATTGAGCACTCAATGGCAATTCCTAGGGAGAACAACTCGGAATTTAAATACTCTCGGTTATTTGATTTGAATTGTGACAATTCTTGAATTAAACTATGATGTTTGGGATTTAATTGCCGGTTTGGACTATGCTATCAATGAAGTGATTCTTTTATTGAGAAATTCTAAACCGGCACAAATCCTACTTATCAAGTTTTTGGCGCCGTTGCCGGGGAATTGCAATGGTGTTATATAGTTGGCTAGTGTGAATATGTTGATATGTAAATAGCTTGCTTCTTTTTTATTGGTTGCCTGCTTTTGCTAGTTTTAGGAGTTTATTTTACTTGCTTTTCTTGTTATCTCTTTTTTTTATTTCTTCTTTTCTATATGAATTTTCACCCTTTTGGTTTGGAGTTTGGTTGTTATGATGTTATAGGAAGTGAGAACCACAATGATGGAATGTATCATGGATTCTGGGATCAATTGAGTGAGGAGCCATATGCTTCTAGGCAACCCTCTTGGCAAGAACCTCCTCCATATCCTTATAGCTACTATCCACCTCTTAATGCATACCAATACCAATCAAACCCTCAACATTATTATCAACCTTACTTACAAGCCATATTACAATATCCCCAAACACCTCCACATGAGCCTAACCTATACCCACCATACCATCAACCTTCTATGCCTCATGAATAACTTTATGAACCGCACTTAGAACTACCATAATTCCAACACCAATACCCCATACCACCTTAATACTCTCATAAATATCAACTACCTTCAACATATGAGGACATTCTCCCACATGAAGAATCTTCTTTCTTCCCACAACCTTCAACAGGGGAAGCATTCTAATTCTTCTTTCAAGAGCAAGAAGAGTACTAAAAGAGGCAAGAAAACATCATTGCTACCTTAGCCGAAGCCTTACCTCACCTTGCCCCACTACACTCTTCCAACAATTCAAGCACTTCCAATGATGAATGTGAAAAATCAACTTCAATTGAAGCATATAAAATGGAAGAGAGCTTGGAATTACAAGGGAAAGAAGATGAGTTGAACCATGAATTTCAAGTGGAAGAGGTTGAAACCAAGGAATTAGAAGTGGTTGAGGAATTTGAAGAAGTTGAACAAGGAAACAAGCTTGAGAAAGCATGTCAAGAGGTGGAGATCATACAAGAAGCACTATCCCCTCCTTCAATTAAGTGGGTAAAATCCTTAACCTTGAGCTTCTTTATCCCACTTGAATATGGTTTGATTGAAAATAAAAGTCAACTTAGGAATCTTTGTGGATTAGAAAATAAAGGAAAATTAGGTAGTGGTTGGAAACATGATCCTAGGTTCATAGAAGTTGAATCTTTGAAGTTTTGCTTTAATGGTTGGTGTAATTCTCAATTGGATGGATCTCGGAGAATGTTTGGATGCGTGAGTGAGAACTTCGAATGCTTGCCACCCGGATGGAATCATATGAGTCAACATGAAGATCGGGTATACAAGATTTGGGATCCCAGAGGCCATTGGAGATGCAAACATTGGTAGAGATTCAACGAAGAATTCAAGCACAAGCCACCATAGCAAGGGCTCTCCCAATTGTCTAACTTAAAGAAAATAAATAAAAGTGCTAGGTGGGAGATACCCCACCATGGTAACACCTTTCTAACCATCTCTTTGTATACAGTTTTAGTTCATTGCATTTTGTTTCTTGTAGATACCTTAGCTTTAGTTTAATTTCAAGCACAGTTAGGTTGAATTTTGGTTTAGATCATGTGTTTATGCAACATTGGATTTTTTTGGGTTGAAACCCTTTATTGAGCTCAAGTTTGGTACCTTAGAGCTCTAAAAAGTTTTTTGGAAAAGACAGAGCATGTGCGCGCGCACACACTTGAGCGTACGCACACCAACCCCAAATCCTGTACTCTGTGCATACGCACACTTGTCTGCACCTCCTCTACCGGGAGCACTCGCACCTGCTTGTGCATTCACACCCCAGCCTTTTACCTCTCTGCGAGTATGCATGCATCTGTGCGCACGCACAAATGATCCTTTTTCAGCCAAAAAAAAAAGCCTTTTGTGCGTATGCACACGTTTATACCACGCCCCTGCCCAGAGTGTTCGCATACTTAAGTGCATATGCACATTTTTTCAAAACTTGCCCATCACGCATATATGTGACCCACGCATACGCGTCGCCTTCCATTTTCTCCCTCTCACGCGTACGCATGCCCCTTGCGTACGCATCGATCCCCATTTTCACAAGTCCCACGTGTACGGATGACATTCCGAGTATGCGTGACATTCCGCGTACGCGTGACCCCTCCCCTGTTTCACATACTCTTTTTTTTCTTCTCTCTCTCTATTTCTTTTCTTCTTTTCTCTTCCCCTCTCTTCTTTCCGCCCCCTCCAACCACCATCCACCACTATCATTCCCCACCCACCATCCTCTCCTTAAGTTAGTTAGTTAGTTTAATTTTTCAATTTAATTTTTTGTTTTAGGTGATAAGTGTTGGATTATTGATTTGATCTGCTATTTCTTAATGCTAAAATTATTGATATTGTTGGATATCTTTATTGAGGTTATAATTTGTTGCTTGGTATTGAATTTTGAATGTTGGACATTTGTACATACCAAGTACTTATAACATTGCCTTCATGAATCTTGTTGGATTTCTAAATTGCATGTTGTAGCTAGCCACCATGTAATTTAAATTCACTATCTATTATTAGGCAATTGTATATAGTTGATGCATTTTTTGTTAGGTGATGCTTGTTATGATTGATTTTTATTTAAGTCACCTAGTTAATGCATTGAAATTAAGGAATTGTGAAATTAGATTATAAGCCCACCTAGTGACATTTTTTGAGCTTTTTAAGCTTTGTGCACTATGCTTGCCGTGTTTTCCACTTCATGAAATTTAGGTGTTGTAAGCAAACTTTCTTCTATCATCCTTTCACAATTTCTTGATTCTTGCTTGAATACTTTTATGCTCCTTTATTACTTGTTTGTTTATCTTAACCTGCAAGTTTTTTAAAGTATCTCAAGCACACTAGAATGAGTGAAGTGCATGTTTCTTTTATGTAATTGTGACATAGCTTTCTATGCTAGTGTGTGTGTTCTAAACCGTGCAACTTAGAATACACACACTTGTTTTCTTCATGTCATAAACTAATTCACTCACTCCTTTTAATGAATATCACCTCATTCCAACAATCTATGCTCTCTTGCTTTTGCATTTAACCATCTTACGGTGTTATTTTCTATTTTTCATGGATGATTCACCATAAGTAACAAAGGAAGCAGGAGAAAGATCACGCAGCAGCCGATTGACCCACCAGCTGAAGGTGGCAATCCGAAGTCACCATACCCCAACTTGCTCATCTTTGAATACACCGAAGACAGTGCAAACTTTTAAGTGTGGGGAGGTTGTCACCGATTAGCAATCTTGCGTGACAAATTCTAATCTCAAATACTTTCAAATTTTATGTTTTCTTAGTTTGTATATATTTTAGAGCTTTAATCGTATTTTTTCATAGTTTATTGCATTTCTTTTTATACATGCATATATATAATAAGCTTAGTTAAAATAATGAAATTTTTTAAGAAAAAATTCTTAATAGGGCATTGATATCCTAATTGATTTGAGTTAATATTTGTTTCATTAAAACTTGCTTGAATTATATATTATGGAACATGTTTTTGAGCTAAGAACACATAAGCATGTGAGTTTTGAGCCTAATTGTGTGGTTACACCATATTAACCACTATTTCATTCTTGTGTGTGTTATTCTCTTTTCATGATTGCAGTCCTTGATTTGTTTGATTCTTTATGTCCATTGTTTGATGTATATATGTATTTATATGATTGAGGCCATCATTTCAATTAGCTCGTTTACCCAAATAGCCCTACCCTTTTATCCACCTTTGTTAACCAACTTTGAGCCTATTTTAATCCCTTTTTATTCCTTATTTAAGCACATCACTACCCATAAGTGAAAAACAATAAATGTCCCTTATTTGGATCTTTGATTAGCTTAGGATAGTGAGAGTGTGTATCATTTAAATGTGGGGAAGATTGGGAATATTGGTTGAGATAAAAGTGTATTCTCATTGAAAATCTTTGGAATTGGGTATATATTCATGCATTCAATACTTAAACCATATGCATTAGTCTCTTGTATATATTTTATCTTGAAAGAAAAAAAGAAGACAGAAAATAAAAAAGAAAAAAAAAGAGAAAAGAAAAATAAAGCACTAAAAAGGGGAGAAATGTTAACCCCAAAGTAAAGTAATAAGAAAAATGCATGTGACATTAATTGGAAAGAATGCATGATTGTGTGAAAAAGTGAATAATGGGTAATTAGGTTTGCATTTGAATTATATAGGTTGTTATGTAGGTTACGTGAGAGCTTAAGTTAGTCAAAAATTCAAATTTCAAGCTCACTTCACCATATGCATCCTTACCTTTACCCTAGCCCCATTACAATCATGAAAAGTCCTCATGATACTTGTATGCATACATTGAATAATTGTTGATTGTTAGATGAAAAACAAATCTTAAAAAGCATGATTAGAGGAGAATTAAGTGAATCAACCCTAAACACTTGAGCGATTAGAGCGTATACACATCCGGTGAGGGGTTCAATTGTTCAATTCTATGTTTCCACCGGTTATTATTTCTTATCTTGCAAGTTTATAATTCTTTGCAATAACTCAATTCAATTGTGGATTTTATTTGATTGAAATTATTTTAGCCCTTATGTTTATATATGTATTCTTGGAAATTGATTTATTTTAACTAAGTAGTTGCATTCATGTAGATAGATTGCATATAGGTAGTTTGCTTTGAAGAAATGTAATACCCCTTTCTTGTTTCTTTCTTGAGTTTAGCATGAGGACATGATTTTGTTTAAGTGTGGGGATGTGATAAATCCACATTTCATGGTATTTATTTGCTCGAATTGAGTGGATTTTATCAACTTTTCCTATATTTATTCAATAAAATTGCATGGTTTTGTAAATTCTTCCTAAACTGTGCTTAAAAGTGAAAACATGCTTTTTAGGCCCTTATTTGCTAAATTTTATTCACTTTAATTCCATTTGATGCCTTGATGTGTTTGTTGAGTGATTTCAGGAGTACAAGGCTAATATGGATTGAATAAGTGAGGAAAAAGCATGCAAAAGCATAGAAATCATGAAGAAATGGAGTTTGGAGCTTTTCAGTAAGTGTGCGTGCACACAATTATGCATGCGTACGCACAGGTGGAAGCGTGCAGTCATGCGTACGCACAAGTGAGAATCAGCAAGTGTGTGTACGCACACATCTGTGCATATGCACAAATCCCAGCACATGACCTCATTAAATGCAAAACACTGGCAGTGACTTTTGGGCCTCCAGAATCAAATCCAACTCATTTCTAAAGCTATTTCCACCCTAATTCAAGAGGAAACAAGGGGAGAGCAATTAGGTTTTGTTTTAGAGCATGTTTTAGGTCATTTCTAAAGAGAGAAGCTCTCTCTTCTCTAGAATTTAGGGTAGCATAGTTAAATTTCTATTTGATTTATGCTTTGATACTTGCTTTAATTTAGTTTTCTCTACTATTTCTTGTTCTAGCATCTTGCTTCTTTTAGTTTCATTTGTTATTTTCTTTTATTTGGTTATTTTATTGTTGATGAACTCTTGTTAATTTGAATTTCTATTAATGCAATTTAATGTTTCTTTTTTTATTGATGTTTAATTGAGTTGTTATTATTATTTTCTTGCATTTAGTAGCTTTAGATTTTATTATATTGCAATTTAATATTCTTTTATTTTCATGCACACCAAGTGTTTGATAAAATGCTTCACTTAGTTTTAGTGTAGTTTTTTCTCACTCTTAGCTTGGAATTGAGGACTTAGGTGACCTTAAGTCATTGATCTCCATTCTTTATTGATATATTAGACTAGTTAGTTGATTTGGTTTCCATTAACGCTAGTCTTTTACTAAGCTAATTAGTGTGTTGGTTAGAACTTGTGGATTGAGATCAATTATGCGTATTTGACTTATCCTCGATGTTAGGGTTAACTAAGTAGGATTAACTCTTCATAATCATCATATGTTTGTGGCCAATGGCTAGGATAGGTAATCTTAACTCTCACTCCTTGCTAAGAGATTTTTTAGCACTTGAATTTTCCTTTCTCTTGACTAATTGCCTTGAGTTTAATTCCTTTTGATATTTAGTTATTGTTTGTTTCTTTAATTCCCTGCTATTTGCAATTCTTATCTCTTGCAATCTCAACCTTTTTTTCCCTCATAGCCAATAATTGAGAACTTCATTACAATTCCTAGGGAGAACGACCCGAGATTTAAAACTCCCGGTTATTTTGATTTGAATTGTGACATCGTTGATTTAAACTTTGATTGATGGTCAATTGTTGGGTTTGGACTATACTTGCAATGGAGAAATTCTATTTTGTGAAATTCCTAACCCACTTTAGGCCATCATCACTTATGCACTTCTGTTATCTGAGATACGAGTTTCCCTGGGTACAGAGCATTGGCTTCCCACCACGTGCTCCAGGTTGAGACTCGATACTCTGTTGACACTACATCGCAAGGGTGACCGGGCACTTATAAATCCCCGGGAAGGTTCCTAAAAGGAGCAGAATTTATTTTATGAAAGAAAAACTATGTATAGACTCTTGGAGATGCGTGTACGAGGGACTGTCCAGGGTTTAGCAGCTGGACATCTCGGGTTGGCTTGATAACCAATAGATGAGACTCATCAGCCATAGGACAGGCATACATCATATGCATATATTTGCTTTGCTTGCTTGTGTATTAATTGGGAATGCCTATGTAAATTAGTATGCCTAATTGTTATACTTTCTACCTGCATTACTTGTACTCTAATTGTGTTTGCCATTGTCTGTTTGTTTGTCTGTGTGGTTCCACCGAAGATTGGAGGATTGGAGGAAAGGCAGAGGATTAAGGGTTTTAGTTAGGTTTTGGATAGAGTTTTGGTTAAGTTTAGGAACCTTATATCTTATGTATGTAGCACCATTACCATGTTGATAACCTCCAGTTCTTATTCCATACGGATATTTCTATTTTTCAGATGCAGGTCGAGAGACACCTCACTAGGCATCTGGAGTTCTCTATAGTGAAGTGGGACTTTTGGGATATTATGTTTGTTTTGTTTTACTTTTTGCACCTCATAGAGGTTTTATAGAGAACTAGGGTTCCTTTTGTGTATTTTGGGTTAAGGACTTTTATATGTATATATGTAAATATTCTTTGGCTAATCTTAGCTTCGTAGGTTGAGTTTGGAGCTTGAATATTTTGTAACCTTGACTCTCTACTTTCCCTGTATGTATATATATATATATATGTTTATCTACTAAGCTTTCTTCGTACTCAAGTAACGCTACCTCTGAGCATTGCGCTTTAAATTTTTAATGAATCCGCTCTAACTATGCCTTCAAGAATCCTCGAATATTATATTCTTTCAATTATTGTACATATATATTTTGTTTTAAAGGTCATAATACCACACCACCTCTATTTTACGATTTAAGCTTAAAGCTCTGTGTGGTAGGGTGTTACAAGAAGCGTGACATTCTGATAGTGAGAGTGTTACATTATGTTATCAAAGCAGTCTTTTCTATAGAGCCTGATGAATAGATTGACTATGCTTCAGTTGCATACTCTAAGTGTCTGTCATGTTGTAGGTCTTGTCCTAATGGCGAGAGTTAGAGTTTTATGTGCATGACTGCCTATTGATTGATGTCGTTAGTCTACCATTTCATACATCATAGTATTAAGTTTAGCTGGCTTAACACTGATGGTTTATGTACATGAAAGCACTAACGGGATATCGTAGGTGAAATAAAACTAATAGGTAATGCATATCATGGGGTTTGGGAAACATTAGAAGTTGAAGTTTGGAAAGTTGAGACTCTGAAGTTGGTGAGATTAGTGTGTAGTGTAACGACCCAACTCCCAGTATGCCATGGTCATACAAGAAGCTAAGTGTTACTAACTTATTCTTCCTAATTATTAACTACTATTTAATATATGAGCCTGTTCCTGATTAAAGCAATGCCAATTTTACGCGTAACTTTTTTTTATTCGCTGCGGATGTTCAAGTAAAATAAACAAGCATACATTGAGAGTAATAGAAAAGTGGCATAAAGAAACATAGAAATATAGCTGATAATATACATCATGTACACTATAACAAAACATGTAGCATTTACACAAGATCAAGTCAGTCTACATCCTCGTCATCTTATGTAGCTAATATATACACGACACTCCCAGGGCCTGGTGACGTTAGGATTTTTGCCAGTAAAGAATTTCATAAAAACAGTCGCGTTGTAGATATAGTCTCTAAACCGAGTATTTGACCTCGGGTCATCTTCTCAAGGAACTACAGGGAAGTATGTTCTTATTATTGGTTATGGAGATTGTAAAATTGGGGCTTCAAGAATGAGGAACGAGTAATTTGATGACAAGTAAATTAAATGGCAATTGAAAATAGATAAATACTGTAAAGCAAACTTTTGGCAAGGTATGAGAAATTAGAGGTCCTATCCTAGCTATCCTTAGCAATGATGATGATGGTTGAATCCTAATTCCACTTTGTTAACCTTTACTAAGATAAAGGAAGGTCAAGGGATTAATTGGTTTGATCTTCGAATCCGATTTATTTCATAAGAAAGGATTGGGATTATAGAAGTTCAATTCAATTAACAAAGATAACAATTATCAATTATGCTGTTGAATTGGATAACTCCTGAGTTACTGATTTCTTAACCAAGACCAAAAGGAGAAAAATAAATCTAGTTGAAAAAAAATGTCTTCAGAGTAAAAGTGACAGTAGCATGAATAAAAGTAATTGATATTAAACTGAAGTACCTCAAATAACATTAATAAAAGAGTAATCTATAACATGAAAGGATTCATAAAGTAGCTTGCAAAAGTAAATAAAAGGAATATTGAACCTGATCAAAAAAGATAATCCTGAAAGTGAATAAAAGTCCTAAATCTAAATCCTAATCCTAAAGAGAGAGAGAATCTCTCTCTAAACTAAATCTAATTCATGGAAAAGTAACTAAATTGGTGAGCTCCCCCTGAATGGATGCATTCCCTCACTTCATAACCTCTAGTCTATGCCTTCTGGACTTGGATTTGGGCCAAAAAGGGCTTCAGAATTCGCTATGAGCGTTTTCTACAATTTCTGGTGCGTGGCCTCTGTCACGCGTCCGCGTGGGTCACGCAGTCGCGTCATTCAGAGCTTTTCTTGTCACGCGGTCGCGTCAGTCATGCGACCGTGTCATACTCGTTCTGCTTAAGGCGCGCGGTTGCGTAAGTCATGCGGTCGCGTCGATGCTTCTTTGCGCTTGGCATGCGTCCGCGTCGCCCATGCGATCGCGTGGATGCCAGTTTCTTCAGAAGCTCCATTTTGTGCTTTCCTTCCATTTTTGTATGTTTCCTTTCCATCCTTTAAGTCATTCCTACCTTAGAAGATCTGAAAACTACTCAACACACTAATCACGGCATCGAATGGAATTAAAGGTGATTAAAATAATTAATTTAAAAGCATAGGAAACATGTTTTTCACATACATCACATAATAAGGAAAGGAAAGTAAAACCATGCAAATAGTATGAATAAGTGGGTAAAGAGTTGATAAAAACCACTCAATTGAGCACAAGACAAACCATGAAATAGAGGTTTATCACCTGGCCCATACAGAAAGCCGCTAAACTGGCGCCCAGGCTGGCCTAACCACTATATTGCTCCTTGCTCTCGGGTGTACTAACACAAGTGAGAGACTAACTAATAGATAATGTCAGACTAGAGTGTCAACAAAAGAATGCCCCTTCCGCAGTCAAACTATATTTACACGTGGCCGTTCGGAGAATCGCCGTGAGGCTCATCCATCTCCTCATCCTGCTCTATCTCTATCTCAGGATCCTCTTCCTCCTCATCGCCCGCAGCTACAGCTATACCCTCAGATCCACCAGAAACACTACTGTCACTATGTACAAAACCATTCGCGAGCACAGGTCCGTTCGCATATATAGGGGCTACCCCACTGATGAGCGGATAATTTATACGCTTTTTGGCATTGTTTTTAGTATGTTTTTAGCAGGATCTAGTTACTTTTAGGGATGTTTTCATTAGTTTTTATGATAAATTCACATTTCTGGACTTTACTATGAGTTTGTGTGTTTTTCTGTGATTTCAGGTATTTTCTGGCTGAAATTGAGGGACTTGAGCAGAAATCAGATTCAGAGGTTGAAGAAGGACTGCTGATGCTGTTGGATTCTGACCTCCCTGCACTCAAAGTGGATTTTCTGGAGCTACAGAACTCGAAATGGCGCGCTTTCAATTGCGTTGGAAATTAGACATCCAGGGCTTTCCAGCAATATATAATAGTCCATACTTTGGCCAAGAATTGACGACGTAAACTGGCGTTCAACGCCAGCCTTCTGCCCAAATCTGGCGTCCAGCGCCAGAAAAGGATCCAAAACCAGAGTTGAACGCCCAAACTGGCACAGAAACTGGCGTTCAACTCCACAAATGGCCTCTGCACGTGCAACACTTAGGCTCAGCCCAAACACACACCAAGTGGGCCCCGGAAGTGGATTTATTCATCAATTACTTACTCATGTAAACCCTAGTGACTAGTTTATTATAAATAGGACCTCTTACTATTGTATTAGACGTCTTTTTGACCATCTTTGGACGCCTGGTTCTTAGATCAGAGGGGCTGGCCATCTCGGCCATGCCTGGACCTTTCACTTATGTATTTTCATATGGTAGAGTTTCTACACTCCATAGATTAAGGTGTGGAGCTCTGCTGTTCCTCAAAGATTAATGCAAAGTACTACTGTTTTCTATTCAATTCTTCTTATTTCGCTTCTAAGATATCCATTCGCACCCAAGAACGTGATGAAGGTGATGATTATGTGTGACGCTCATCATCCTTCTCCCTTATGAACGCGTGCCTGACAAACACTTCTGTTCTACATGAATTAAGCTAGAATGAGTATCTCTGAGATCTCCTAACCAGAATCTTCGTGGCGTAAGCTAGAATGATGGCGGCATTCAAGAGAATCCGGAAGGTCTAAACCTTGTCTGTGGTATTTTGAGTAGGATTCAATGATTGAATGACTGTGACGAGCTTCAAACTCGCGAGTGCTGGGCGTTAGTGACAGACGCAAAAGGAGGGTGAATCCTATTCCAGCATGATCGGGAACCGACAGATGAATAGCCGTGCCGTGACAGGGTGCGTGAGCATATTATTCACTGAGAGGAGGGGATGTAGCCACTGACAACGGTGATGCCCTTGCATAAAGCCAGCCATGGAAAGGAGTAAGACTGATTGGATGAAGATAGTAGGAAAGCAGAGGTTCAGAGGAACGAAAAGCATCTCCATTCGCTTATCTGAAATTCCTACCAATGAATTACATAAGTATCTCTATCCCTATTTTATTATATAATATACGAAAACACCATTATCACTTTATATCTGCCTGACTGAGATTTACAAGGTGACCATAGCTTGCTTCATAGCAACAATCTCCGTGGGATTCGACCCTTACTCACGTAAGGTATTACTTGGACGACCCAATGCACTTGCTGGTTAGTTGTATCGAAGTTGTGACAATTATGAATTAAGATCAAAGCACCAAGCTTTGGAGCCATTACCAGGGATTGTTCAAGCCTGGACATCACAATTTCGTGCACCAAGTTTTTGGCGCCGTTGCCGGGGATTGTTCGTGTTTGGACAACTGACGGTTCATCTTGTTGCTCAGATTAGGTAATTTTCTTTTTGTTTTCTTTTCAAAAAATTTTTCAAAAATATTTCAAAATATTCTCATCTGTTTTCGAAAAAAAAAAATGTTTTCAAAAATTTATTCAAAATTTTTAAGAATGAATTCTAGTGTTTCATGAAGCATGTGAAGCCTGGCTGGCTGTAAAGCCATGTCTAAATTCATTTGGACTGAGGCTTGCAATTTGTTATCAAGAGCAACTTAGTTGTTGCTCATCCACCTGCTGCTGATCCATGATCACCTGCTGAAGCTTGGCTGGCCATTGGCCATGTCTAGTGTTTTGGACCAGAGCTTTCTTTGAAAGCTTGGCTGGCTAGTGAGCCATGTCTAATTCCTGGACTGAAGCTTTAGACTAACATGGCAAGATTCCTGGAATTCATATTAAAAATTTTTGGAATCCTTATTTTTCCTTTTAATATGCGAAAAATATAAAATAAAAATCCAAAAAAATTAGAAAATCATAAAAATAAAAAATATTTTGTGTTTCTTATTTGAGTCTTGAGTCATATCATAAGTTTGGTGTCACTTGCATAAGCATCTTGCATTTTTTTCGAAAATATCATGCATCCATAGTGTTCTTCATGATCTTCAAGTTGTTCTTGGTAAGTCTTCTTGTTTGATCTTGATGATTTTTTTGTTTTGTGTCTTTTCATGTTTATCATATGCATTCTTGAATTCTTAGTGCGTAAGCATTAAAGAATTCTAAGTTTGGTGTCTTGCATGATTTCTTTGCATTAAAAATTTTTCAAAATTGTGTCTATGATGTTCATCTTGACATTCATAGTGTTCTTGGTGTTCATCTTGACATTCATAGCATTCTTGCATGCATTCATTGTTTTGATCTAAAAATTTCATGCATTGCATAATTTTCATGTTTTTCATAAAAAATTCAAAAATCAAAAAAAATTTCTTTCCCTTTTTCTCTCATCAAATTCGAAAATTTGGATTGACTTTTTCAAAAAATTTTAAAATCAAATTGTTTCTCATGAGTCAAATCAAATTTTCAATTTGAAAATCTTATCTTTTTCAAAATCTTTTTCAAAAATCAAATCTTTTTCAAAATTCTTAGTTATTTTCGAAAATTCCAAAAACATTTTTCAAAAATCTTTTTCTTATTTTTATATCAAATTTTCGAAAATAACATAATCAATTAATGTTTTGATTCAAAAATTTGAAGTTTGTTACTTGCTTGTTAAGAAAGATTCAAACTTTGAGTTCTAGAATCATATCTTGTGATTTCTTGTGAATCAAGTCATTAATTGTGATTTTCAAAATCAAATCTTTTTTTTCAAAAACTAATTTCAATCATATCTTTTCAAAAATATCTTCTTATCTTATCTTTTTCAAAAATATCTTTTCAAATATCTTTCCTAACTTCCTAACTTCTTATCTTTTCAAAATTTGTTTCAACTAACTAACTAACTTTTTGTTTGTTTCTTAACTTTTTCAAAACTACCTAACTAACTCTCTCTCTCTAATTTTCGAAAATATCTTCCCCCTTTTTCAAAAATTTCTTTTTAATTAACTAATTAATTTTATTTTTTATTTTTGATTTCAAAAATTTTTGAAAATTACTAACATTTTTCAAAAACCATTTTCGAAAATCACTAACTCTTTTTCAAAATAATTTTCGAAAATTATCCCTCCCCCATCTCATTCTATTTATTCATTCATATCCTAACATCTCATCTCACATCTCTTCCATTCGTACAGTTGTGTTTCTTCCTTTACATCACATTCTTTGTCTCCCCCTCTTTTCTTCCACTCACAAAGGGATCCCTATACTGTGGTATAAAGGATCTCTATTATTATTATTATTATTTTTCTGTGCCTTCTTCTTTGTCATATGAGCAGGAGCAAGGATAAGAACATTCTTGTGGAAGCAGATCCAGAACCTGAAAGGACTCTGAAGAGAAAATTAAGAGAAGCTAAAATACAACAATCCAGAGATAACCTTTCAGAAATTTTCGAACAGGAAGAGGAGATGGCAGCCGAAAATAATAATAATGTAAGGAAGATGCTTGGTGACTTTACTGCACCTAATTCCAATTTACATGGAAGAAGCATCTCCATTCCTGCCATTGGAGCAAACAACTTTGAGCTGAAACCTCAATTAGTTTCTCTGATGCAGCAGAACTGCAAGTTTCATGGACTTCCATCTGAAGATCCTTTTCAGTTCTTAACTGAATTCTTGCAGATATGTGATACTGTTAAGACTAATGGAGTAGATCCTGAAGTCTACAGGCTCATGCTTTTCCCTTTTGCTGTAAGAGACAGAGCTAGATTATGGTTGGATTCTCAACCCAAAGACAGCCTGAACTCTTGGGATAAGCTGGTCACGGCTTTCTTAGCCAAGTACTTTCCTCCTCAAAAGCTGAGCAAGCTTAGAGCTGATGTTCAAACCTTCAGACAGAAAGAAGGTGAATCCCTCTATGAAGCTTGGGAAAGATACAAACAGTTGACCAAAAAGTGTCCTTCTGACATGCTTTCAGAATGGACCATCCTGGATATATTCTATGATGGTTTATCTGAGCTATCAAAGATGTCATTGGATACCTCTGTAGGTGGATCCATTCACCTAAAGAAAACGCCTGCAGAAGCTCAAGAACTCATTGACATGGTTGCTAATAACCAGTTCATGTACACTTCTGAAAGGAATCCTGTGAGTAATGGGACGCCTATGAAGAAGGGAGTTCTTGAAGTTGATACTCTGAATGCCATATTGGCTCAGAACAAAATATTGACTCAGCAAGTCAATATGATCTCTCAGAGTCTGCATGGAATGCAAGCTGCATCCAACAGTACTCAAGAGGCATCTTCTGAAGAAGAAGCCTATGATCCTGAGAACCCTAAAATAGCAGAGGTAAATTACTTAGGTGAACCTTATGGAAACACCTATAACTCAACATGGAGAAATCATCCAAATTTCTCATGGAAGGATCAAAAGCCTCAACAAGGCTTTAATAATGGTGGAAGAAACAGGTTTAGCAATAGCATACCTTTTCCATCATCAACTCAGCAACAGACAGAGAACTCTGAACAAAATGCTTCTAATTTAGCAAATCTAGTCTCTGATCTATCTAAGGCCACTGTAAGTTTCATGAATGAAACAAGGTCTTCCATTAGAAATCTGGAAGCACAAGTGGGCCAGCTGAGTAAAAGGATCACTGAAATCCCTCCTAGTACTCTCCCAAGCAATACAGAAGAGAACCCAAAAGGAGAGTGCAAGGCCATTGACATAAGTGCCATGGCCGAACCTGTGAGGAGAGGAGAGGACGTGAATCCCAAGGAGGAAGACCTCCTGGGACGTCCAGTGGTCAATAAGGAGCTTCCCTCTGGGGAATCAAAGGACTCTGAGGCTCATCTAGAGACTATAGAGATCCCATTGAACCTCCTAATGCCCTTCATGAGCTCTGATGAGTATTCCTCTTCTGAAGAGAATGAGGATGTCACTGAAGAGCAAACTGCCAAGTTTCTTGGTGCAATCATGAAGCTGAATGCCAAATTGTTTGGCATTGATGCTTGGGAAGTTGAACCTCCCTTGTTCATCAATGAACTAAGTGATCTGGATCAACTGACATTGCCTCAGGAGAGACAGGATCCTGGAAAGTTCATAATACCCTGTACCATAGGCACCATGATCTTTAAGGCTCTGTGTGACCTTGGTTCAGGAATAAACCTCATGCCCCTCTCTGTAAAAGAGAAACTGGGAATCTATGGGGTGCAAGCTGCTAAAATCTCACTAGAGATGGCAGACAGCTCAAGAAGACAGGCTTATGGACAAGTAGAAGATGTATTAGTAAAGGTTGAGGGCCTTTACATACCTACTGATTTCATAGTCCTGGATACTGGAAAGGAAGAGGATGAATCCATCATCCTAGGAAGACCTTTCCTGGCCACAGCAAGAGCTGTGATTGATGTTGACAGAGGTGTAATAGTCCTTCAATGGAATGAGAACTCCCTTGTATTCAAAACTCAAGGATCTCCCTCTGCAACCATGGAGAGAAAGCAGAAAAAGCTTCTCTCCAAGCAGAGTCAACCAGAGCCCCCACAGTCAAACTCTAAGTTTGGTGTTGGGAGGCCACAACCAAACTCTAAGTTTGGTGTTGAACTCCCATATCCAAACTCTATGTTTGGTGTTGGAAAGTCTCAACAAAGCTCTGCACATCTGTGAGGCTCCATGAGAGCCCACTGTCAAGCTATTGACATTAAAGAAGCGCTTGTTGGGAGGCAACCCAATGTTTATTTATCTAACTCTATTATTATTGTTTTTCATGTTTTCTTAGGTTCATGAGCATGTGGAGTCACAAAATAAATATAAAAATTGAAAATAGAATCAAAAACAGCAGAAGAAAAATCACACCCTGGAGGAGCATCTGTCTGGCGTTCAGCGCCAGAATAGAGCATGGTTCTGGCGCTGAACGCCCAAAATGGGCAGCTTCTGGGCGCTGAACGCCAGAACAGGCATGGTTCTGGCGTTCAACGCCAGAAATGGCACACAGATGGGCGTTGAACGCCCAAAATGGCCACCAACCTGGCGCTGAACGCCCAGAGTTGGGTACAAAGGCATTTTTACATGCCTAATGGGTGCAGGGATGTAAATCCTTGAACACCTCAGGATCTGTGGACCCCACAGGATCCCCAACTACCTCCACTCACTTCTTCTCACCACTCTCTTTCACACAACCCCATAAACACTCTTCCCCAAAAACCCTTCACCAATCACTTCAAACTCTCTACCCCATCACCTCTTCACCACTCACATCCACCCACTCTTCCCCATAAACCTACCTCATAAACTCCACCTACCATCAAAATTCAAAACCAATTTCCCACCCATATGGCCGAACCTTAACCCCCCTCCCTTCCCTATATAAAGACCTCCATTCTTCATCAAATTCACACAACACACCCCTCTACACTCTCCTTGGCCGAAACCACATCTCCCTCTCCCTCTCCATATTTCTTCTTCTTCTTCTATTCTTTTGTTTATTGCTCGAGGGCGAGCAATATTCTAAGTTTGGTGTGGTAAAAGCATAGCTTTTTTGTTTTTCCATTACCATTGATGGCACCCAAGACCGGAGAATCCTCTAGAAGAGGGAAAGGGAAGACAAAAGCTTCCACATCCGAGTCATGGGAGATGGAAAGATTCATCTCTAAAGCCCATCAAAACCACTTCTATGATGTTGTGGCCAAGAAGAAGGTGATCCCTGAGGTCCCTTTTAAACTCAAAAGAAATGAGTATCCGGAGATCCGACATGAAATTCAAAGAAGAGGTTGGGAAGTTCTAACAAATCCCATCCAACAAGTCGGCATCCTAATGGTTCAAGAGTTCTATGCCAATACATGGATCACCAAGAACCATGATCAAAGTAAGAACCCGGATCCAAAGAACTATGTTACAATGGTTCGGGGGAAATACTTAGATTTTAGTCCGGAGAATGTGAGGTTGGCGTTCAACTTGCCATACATGGAAGAGAACGCACGCCCCTACACAAGGAGAGTCAACTTTGATCAAAGGTTGGACCAAGTCCTTATGGACATATGTGTAGAAGGAGCTCAATGGAAGATTGACTCCAAAGGCAAGCCGGTTCAACTAAGAAGATTGGACCTCAAGCCTGTAGCTAGAGGATGGTTGGAGTTTATTCAATGCTCAATCATTCCCACTAGCAACCGGTCTGAAGTTACTATAGACCGGGCCATCATGATCCATAGCATCATGATTGGAGAAGAGGTGGAAGTTCATGAGATTATACCTCAAGAACTCTACAAGGTGGCTGACAAGTCCTCCACCATGGTAAGGTTAGCCTTTCCTCACCTCATTTGCCACCTATGCAATTCAGCTGGGATTGACATAGAGGGAGATATCCTCATTAAAGAGGACAAGCCCATCACTAAGAAAAAGATGGAGCAAGCAAGAGAGCCCAATCATGGAGCTCAAGAGGCGCAAGAAGCTCATTTCCATGAGATCCCGGAGATGCCTCAAATGCACTTTCCTCCACAAAATTATTGGGAGCAAATCAACACCTCCCTAGGAGAATTGAGTTCCAATATGGGACAACTAAGGGTGGAACATCAAGAACACTCCATCATGCTTCATGAAATAAGAGAAGATCAAAAAGCAATGAGGGAGGAGCAACAAAGACAAGGAAGAGACATAGAAGAGCTCAAGGACATCATTGGTTCCTCAAGAAGGAAACGCCACCATCACTAAGGTGGATTCATTCCTTGTTCTTCTTTCTTCTGTTTTTCGTTTTCTATGTTATGTGCCTATCTATGTTTGTGTCTTCACTACATGATCATTAGTAGTTAGTAACTTTGTCTTAAAGATATGAATGTCCTATGAATCCATCACCTCTCTTAAATGAAAAATGTTTTAATTCAAAAGAACAAAAAGTACATGAGTTTCGAATTTATCCTTGAACTTAGCTTAATTATATTGATGTGGTGACAATGCTTCTTGTTTTCTGAATGTATGCTTGAACAGTGCATATGTCTTTTGAAGTTATTGTTTAAGAATGTTAAATATGTTGGCTCTTGAAAGAATGATGACTAGGAGACATGTTATTTGATAATCTGAAAAATCATAAAAATGATTCTTGAAGCAAGAAAAAGCAGCAAAAAAAAACAAAGCTTGCAGAAAAAAAAAAAAAAAAAAAAAAAAGAGAAAGAGGAAAAAAATAGGCGAAAAAAAAAATAGAAAGAAAAAGAAAAAGCAAGCAGAAAAAGCCAATAACCCTTAAAACCAAAAGGCAAGGGCAAATAAAAAGGATCCCAAGGCTTTGAGCATCAGTGGATAGGAGGGCCTAAAGGAATAAAATCCTGGTCTAAGCGGCTAAACCAAGCTGTCCCTAACCATGTGCTTGTGGCGTGTAGGTGTCAAGTGAAAACTTGAGACTGAGCGGTTAAAGTCAAGGTCCAAAGCAAAAACAAAGAGTGTGCTTAAGAACCCTGGACACCTCTAATTGGGGACTTTAGCAAAGCTGAGTCACAATCTGAAAAGGTTCACCCAATTATGTGTCTGTGGCATTTATGTATCCGGTGGTATTACTGGAAAACAAAGTGCTTAGGGCCACGGCCAAGACTCATAAAGAAGCTGTGTTCAAGAATCATCATACTGAACTAGGAGAGTCAATAACACTATTCGAAATCTGAAGTTCCTATAGATGCCAATCATTCTGAACCTCAATGGATAAAGTGAGATGCCAAAACTATTCAAGAGGCAAAAAGCTATAAGTCCCGCCCATATGATTGGAGCTATGTTTCATTGATAGTTTGGAATTTATAGTATATTCTATTCTTTTTATCCTATTTGATTTTCAGTTGCTTGGGGACAAGCAACAATTTAAGTTTGGTGTTGTGATGAGCGGATAATTTATATGCTTTTTGGCATTGTTTTTAGTATGTTTTTAGTAGGATCTAGTTACTTTTAGGGATGTTTTCATTAGTTTTTATGATAAATTCACATTTCTGGACTTTACTATGAGTTTTTGTGTTTTTCTGTGATTTCAGGTATTTTCTGGCTGAAATTGAGGGACTTGAGCAGAAATCAGATTCAGAGGTTGAAGAAGGACTGCTGATGCTGTTGGATTCTGACCTCCCTGCACTCAAAGTCGATTTTCTGGAGCTACAGAACTCGAAATGGCGCGCTTTTAATTGCGTTGGAAAGTAGACATCCAGGGCTTTCCAGCAATATATAATAGTCCATACTTTGGCCAAGAATAGATGACGTAAACTGGCGTTCAACGCCAGCCTTCTGCCCAAATCTGGCGTCCAGCGCCAGAAAAGGATCCAAAACCAGAGTTGAACGCCCAAACTGGCACAGAAACTGGCATTCAACTCCACAAATGGCCTCTGCACGTGCAACACTTAGGCTCAGCCCAAACACACACCAAGTAGGCCCCGGAAGTGGATTTATTCATCAATTACTTACTCATGTAAACCCTAGTGACTAGTTTATTATAAATAGGACCTCTTACTATTGTATTAGACGTCTTTTTGACCATCTTTGGACGCCTGGTTCTTAGATCAGAGGGGCTGGCCATCTCGGCCATGCCTGGACCTTTCACTTATGTATTTTCATACGGTAGAGTTTCTACACTCCATAGATTAAGGTGTGGAGCTCTGCTGTTCCTCAAAGATTAATGCAAAGTACTACTGTTTTCTATTCAATTCTTCTTATTTCGCTTCTAAGATATCCATTCGCACCCAAGAACGTGATGAAGGTGATGATTATGTGTGACGCTCATCATCCTTCTCCCTTATGAACGCGTGCCTGACAAACACTTCTGTTCTACATGAATTAAGCTAGAATGAGTATCTCTGAGATCTCCTAACCAGAATCTTCGTGGCGTAAGCTAGAATGATGGCGGCATTCAAGAGAATCCGGAAGGTCTAAACCTTGTCTGTGGTATTCTGAGTAGGATTCAATGATTGAATGACTGTGACGAGCTTCAAACTCGCGAGTGCTGAGCGTTAGTGACAGACGCAAAAGGAGGGTGAATCCTATTCCAGCATGATCGGGAACCGACAGATGAATAGCCGTGCCGTGACAGGGTGCGTGAGCATATTATTCACTGAGAGGAGGGGATGTAGCCACTGACAACGGTGATGCCCTTGCATAAAGCCAGCCATGGAAAGGAGTAAGACTGATTGGATGAAGATAGCAGGAAAGCAGAGGTTCAGAGGAACGAAAAGCATCTCCATTCGCTTATCTGAAATTCCTACCAATGAATTACATAAGTATCTCTATCCCTATTTTATTATATAATATTCAAAAACACCATTATCACTTTATATCTGCCTGACTGAGATTTACAAGGTGACCATAGCTTGCTTCATACCAACAATCTCCGTGGGATTCGACCCTTACTCACGTAAGGTATTACTTGGACGACCCAGTGCACTTGCTGGTTAGTTGTATCGAAGTTGTGACAATTATGAATTAAGATCAAAGCACCAAGCTTTGGAGCCATTACCAGGGATTGTTCAAGCCTGGACATCACAATTTCGTGCACCACCCACCGTCCGGTAGTGTCGGCTCATCAGGCTGTGGAAAGTCAGGGATCGGCTCAGGGGGAAAGTCCCACTCTGGTGGTATCACAGGTACGTAGTCACCAGCTAACTCGGGCTCATCAGGAATGATAGGCTCAGGTCCTACCTCATTCAAAGGTTGAGCTGGTATAGGGTGCTCAGGATCATCAGGAAAAAGGATGTACAGGTGCGTCAGGATGTAACCAGGATAAGGAAAAGTCGTAAGGAGCATCGGGGTCAAAATGAGGGCTAGATAGAGGATGTTGAAAAGCTCGATTAGGTAACGTATATCGTCTAATACGAGGCTCCAAACCCATAATGGAATAACTGTGATGTACCGGATCCTCGTAGACGTAAGGGTCCTCGAACTCATAGAAGATCACGCCCGTCTCCATCTGAGGGGGAAGAAGGGAGAGAAGGGGTAAGAACTAGGGAGTCCTTAGTAGGGTCAGGGTTGTTAGTTACATTCATTTATTCGGTTCCGATTAGCGGATGGATATTAGAATACAGTAAAGTAGTAAACAGTAGTTAAAAATAGATAGAAAAACAGAAAAACAGAAAAATAGAACACAAGCAGAAGAATACAAGAAGATAAAGCATAGACATAGCACTCAAACAAACAAACATAAAGAAATAGATCACACACAAGAAAGAATGCAACAGAGAATGATGCGCAGACAAGAATGATGCATGTCTAGCCCTAGTACAGGCCATGAGCTCATGTGTCGGTTGGCTTCCCGCAATCCCGACATTTATCCGGTCACGAGTAATCCCGATTTTTCGAATACGATTTTCCGTTCCTAAATAAATGCGCATATAATAATAGCTGCTCATTTGAGACAGCCTCTGCTTACTGCAGGAAAATGTATATATACTCTGCTCTGCTCTGCTCTGGCAAAGCGGAAAATAGCTGTAGGTAACTTACTTTCCCTACAGAAGCTCTGGGTTGCATCAAGCAACTAATACATATATACAAATATCTCTTTATTATACTACTCTTCTCTTTATATCTCTTTACCCTGTTCTGGTTTTTCTTTTCTCTGTATCTCTTTACTCTGCTTTAATTACTCTATTCTCTGCATCTATTTTCTCTTCTCTGATTACTCTTTCCATCTGTATCTATATTACTCTTTTTCTCTTTATCTCTTTACTTTACTCTGGTTACTCTGTTTTCTGTGTTTCTCTACTCTGCTCTGATTGCTCTGCTTAACGTATGTATTTAAAGCTTATGTAAATTTTGGTATGAATAGTTAGCCTATCCCAAGTATAGGTTCATTAAGTCTATACTGAAACAGTTTAACTTTTCATATAATACCTAACCCTATTCGCAATTCAAGGACTAACTATGTTGCCCTAGTTCGTTCGCTAGTCTCTGTCTGTTTCTCTATTGTTAAAACGTTACAGACTTTTTCTTTGGTTTTTATCTTTTCTTTGGCTTTTATCTTTCTTTTATCTTTACCTCACTAATATGGTCTTACCACTCCCTAAGTGTTTTATGAAAGTAATTAGGAGAATTCTGCACTTAAAGTTGTCTTTCTAAAGCTTTTACGGAAAACTGCCTTTTTCGCATTATTTTATTATTTTTATTAATATATTATTTTTAATTAAATATTATTATTTAATATTTTATTATTATTTATTATTTTATCATTAATTTTCGAAAATTAACTTACCTTTTACTTTTAACCTTTAAAATTCACTTTTTACCACCCGTAACTTTTAATATTTCTACTTTTACCACCCTAACTTTCAGAAATTACTAAATAACCCCTTAAACACCAAAATTTTTACTTCCATTCCCTTTTAAGGATCTAAAGCATGTTCTTCATCACACTCAAAGTTTTCTTCATGACACTCAAAGTGTTCTTCATGTTCTTCATAAATTCTTCAGATTCTTTCTCTGTTTTTACCCGTTTTTCAATCTTTTCAGCAACCGATTTTTACCATAATTCATAATAAATTAGCAGCCACTAAAATCTCATCTTTTCCACATGATTTTAACACAAATTGAACCTCAATTTAGGCCTAGGGTTTCATTTTCCCAGCTGCTCCAAGAACATGAACTTAAAGCTTGAATTTCATCAAAATTTCACCAAATTTTCACCAAGAATCAATCATATATGCAACCAATTTTTAGCACAGCGAAATTATACAACATTCACACAACTCAAACACAAATAATCAAGATTAATTTCGTGACACCCTACCTAGTTTTGCTGCTCCTAATTCAGTTAGACTTTCAGGTGGTCCTTTAGCACTTTTTCCTCCTAAATCACATCCAGAACAACTTTAAATCCAAAAACCCTCAACTAACCAATTCTCACTCAGCATGTTAGGAAGTGATTTCTAATCTTAGAATTGCTGGAAGTTCACGTTTCTTGGCCCTCAAGTCAAGTTAAGCATGATTCCTAAGGAAGAACATCAAGAAAACACATGTTTAAATATGTTTCCTTGAAACCAAATCAAAAGAGAGATGGTGCAGCCAACTCACCTTGATTCCAGCCTTGATAAGTCATATGATCATGTAGAGAAAGAAGAGAGGATCATTTTGGTCGGATTGGAATTTTGATTTGAGTTTTAGTTCAGCAGAAATCAAGCTTTGAAGATTTGGAACTAAGAACTTTTCTCTCTTTTTCTCTCTACCTATTTTCGGCCACAAAGTGAAAATGAGCCAGCCTTGGGGTTTTGGGGGGTGTAGGGTGAGTTGTGATTGGTTGGCTTGGAGGTGGATTAAAATAATATTAAAATATCCCAGGTGTATAACTACTAAAACTAGATGTATCGAAACACTTGTAAAAACATCTCTAAAAATTATTTTCTGAGCTACTAGCATAAATGACACTAGTAACATATTTATTATGAGAATAAAACATGAATAATGAGGCCTTAGCATTGCTAAAGTCATCAGAGAGTGCTAGTGCTAAGCTGCACCAGTAAACTGTGAACCCGGTTAAACCGATTTTTCTATTCTTAACTAAAACTGACCAAGTAACCTTATAATATCATTTAAGAAGCTTCTAATACTCATATAATGATAATATCATCCTATTATCTCTCTTCTCTCATAAATCGAGTCCGATTTGTCAAACTGAGATTATTTACGAAAAACCGAATCAAAACTCCTAACCGATACGGTTCAAAAACTAGGTTCTTCGTGACTGCGTTATTGAGCTTGCCTCATAAAAGGTTCTAACTTAATGATAACATAATGACAATGAGGATTGAGATACTTGATGATATATTCAAGGTTATCCCCTTACTGATCCTCCGGAGAAATCCGTACTTTCAGAAAAGATCTCGCGTACTCGAAAACTGGGGTTGTTACATGTAGACGTTAAGCATGTCATTTTAACCCTAGCCTGTTTTACAACCTTTCGCTGCCTTGCTTTATCATCGCATGTTTGAACTATGTTATCTTTTGCATCAAGTCTACCTTGTAACTTTTGCTTTGCAATCACACTTCTACTCTTGTATCTTTATGCCATACGACAATCCAAGAATTTGGAAACTATATATATGTATACATGCTGAGATATTTTTGCTTCTTCCTTAAATATGTTTAAAAAAGCAAGTTGATATGAACCTCTTTCATTTCGTAGCAATTTTCGAGGACGAAAATTTTTATAAGTGGGGTAGGATGTAAGACCTTGGATTTTTGTAAATTAAATAATATGTTATTTATAATTTATTATATTTGTTGATAATTTTATTTAAAGAAAATTTATTTATTTATCTCTAATTTTATATTAGAATACATAATTAAATGTAATTTGTAAAATAAATTGTATTCTTAAATTTAATTATATTAAATTAAATTTTGTTTTTAATTAATACCCTATCCAAACCCTAATTCCCAACTTAAAACCCTAATTTTGGCCCTAAATTTAACCCTAACCTCACTGCCTCACCGCCATTCACCTCTCTTACCCCACCCCTCACCCAATACACACACTAAAAACATACCCACACATACGCATAGATGGATTAAGAGAGAAAAAGAAAGGGGAAACGGAATCCGGGAAAGGAGAGAAGAGATGGATTGTCAAGGGTGCAAGGGAGAGGAAAAGAGGAAAGAGTCACGTCCTGCGCCACGTTGCCGCTGCCCAGACTGCATCCAACTCTCCGCCACCACCGCTACCAAGCTGCCGTTGAAGGCTTGCTGCCATTACATGCATGGCCGTCGAATAGAACCGTTTCCAATGAGGGAGAGAGCGTTACGAGCCAGACAAACTGCGAGAAAGAAAAGGAGCCGTCGTGCTCTGTCGTCATCACGCTGGGTTCACCATTGTGCCTTGCTACACGTCACCGTCGAGCTTCCAAGAGAGAGAAGGCATACAAAGATGAGGGAGAGAGAGGTCCGAAGCTGAGCCAGTTTCTGTCACTACCTCCACTACCTTCACCGTTGCTGATGTCATCCTTCACTGCTGCCATAGTCGCCGGTGAGTAGCACGTCGTCGCTGGAGTTGTAGTTCTGTCACTGTCGCTGCCAAAGACCACCATCGCCATTATTTGGGTCGCGGTGGTCGAAGCCGCTATTAGAACTCGCTAGAGTCAACCGTTGAAACTGCGGCTGCTCGATTCTTGGTCCTTTCTCAGTACAATAAGTTGTTCTTGCCTTGAAGCTCTCACCATTAGCATTTTGTTATTGTTTATTGAGGATTTTGCGATGTTAATACCTCAGGATTGAGTTACTATTGTGTACAGTGCTTCTATGGCTGTCACTCTTACAGAAAATGATAGGATTTGGCGCTGCCGTTGAAAATCCGAGTTTTAAGGGTGTTGTCGCGTAATTCAGTTACGAATGAGGTAAGGGCATTTTGTTAAACTTCTTTCACTCTTAAGAATTGTTATAAGTCGATAATAATATGAGAAATGGATTTTATGATTACGTGACTTTTATGGTTAAACTCAACTGTTTTGGATGGATGTGATTATTTATCTTATTGAATTATTGATATTGAGGGTGTTGATTATTCTGATTTGTTGATTTAGTTTTGTTGTGTTGGTTATTGTTGGACTGGTTTCTGGATTTTGGTTTTTGAACTGTGTTAGAATGATTTGAGAAGATTGGAGTTGATTTTGGTTGATTTATCGGGAATGATTTTGAGAATTGGATATGATTTGAGATATGAAAATTATTTGATTTTGTAAGTGGTTTGATTTTTAATCGGTTCGATTTATTGGAAGCGATTTGAAAAGAGTTTGGAAAATGGTTTTAATGGGACCCGAGAAGGGTGGCAAAGTCCGAGTTTTAAGGGAGGTGCTTCCCAAATTTTTAGAAAAATTTTGAGAAGTTTTATTTTGGTTAATTTGGATTGAAGAATTGTTATATTTGATTTTGGGTTATTTATGAAAAGAATGAATTTTGTTTGAGTTTAAATGATTTGGTTTTGAAATGAGATTAGTTGTTGCTTCCCTAAAGTCTAGAGGTTTTGCCGAGAAATTTAACTAATAAATGGTTTTTCTTTGTCTTTTGAAAAGAGTTTAAATTCAAAAACGATTTCGAAGTTAGCTCGAGGAATATAAGAATTATATTAAGAAATGGATTTAAAAATGAAATTGAATTTGATTAAGAGTTGAGACCCCGGGTAAGAGGCAGTGGCATTGTCCACTTGCTCTGAGAAAGAGATGAGGAAGAAGAATGATGAAAACTGAGTTTGATTATAAAATTGAATAAATATGATAAATGAGACATGGTTGAGGTTGATTGATGGCAAGTATGTCTGTGTTTTCTCTCTAATTGTAAGGGTGACAGGGCACCTGTTCCCTCTAATGGTGACAGGGCACATAATCCCTCTAATGTTGACAGGGCACGTATTTCCTCTAATAGTACTAATGTGCAATAGAGAGACAGTGTCCACGTTAGCTCATTAGCCATAGAATAGGCATGCATCATATTGCATTTGTTTGCTTTGTTTGGGTATGCTTAAGTGTTTTAGTTTGTCTATCTGATGAATTCTGTTTAACTGGTAACCGTGATACTTGCTTTAACTATTTTTAAAATGTGTTTGCCTTGTATTTGTGGTGCTTGTGATTGATTTCTATTTTGAAGTATCGGTGGTGGATTGATTATAGCAGTGATTTGTTTCGAATTAGGCCAGAGGCCAAGTTGATTGATTTGACTTGGGCCAGAGGCCGGGATTAATTAGTTCAGTGGTAAGTTTGTTTAAAATGGTTTCTTAATAAGTGCTGAAATGTATGGAGTGCTGTTTTTGTGTGAATTTAATTAGAATGATATAAGTCTTTTAAATTTGGATAATGAATTGATGTTGACATTCACTGCGACTGAAAACAGTTTTATTTAAAATATCTTCTTATAACAATTCTTCAAAACCTTCTACTGAGAACCAGCGAGGATGATGTTCTCACGCCCTACAGCTTTATCTTTTCAGGACGGATGAAGAATCTTACGGAGTTTTAGTTAAGTACTTAGATTTGCTGTTTCTATTTGTTTACATATGTTATAGATTTTTCCCTCGCTCTTTTTATTATAATGTTGTAAGAGGGATAGGGGTTGTATATTATATATATATATATTATATTCATAAGCTACTTATATATAAGTTTTGCAAAACTATGTTTTTATTCCTTTTAACAATTCTTTTAGCTTTTAAAACCTTTATAAATTCCAATAAGAGTAAAGAACCGGTGAACTTAAGGATAGAAGAGTTAGAGACTGAATCTAAGGAGTTGAGTTAGTGAAATTGAGAAAATAGAATAAAACGGGAAGTGATGCGTGATGAGAATGTTGATGAGTTGATGATGGAATTAACGTTGAATATGATTATGATTAAGATTGAAGAGAATGATCAAGAGGATGACTAGTGAAGATAAATTATTATAATTGAGATATAGTGAGGGGGATATTGATATTGAGAGATAGTGATAAATGATTGAGATTGGAATGTACCTGCCCGGGTAGATGCAGTGGAGTAATTCCACTTGCTCCAGGATGTGGTTGAGATAGAATGATTATGATGATGAGGGGTGATGATGAATGATTATGAGGATTGTGATTGAGGATAGCCATGACATTGAGACTAAGTCTAATGAGGTACACCTACCTGGGTAGATGTAGTGGAGTGATTCTACTTACTCCGGGTTATGGTTTGTGATCTTCTGGGGTAGATGCAGTCGAGTGATTCCGCTTGCTCCCAATTTTTTTTATCTTCTGGGGTAGATATAAGGATGGTGGTTTGTCCCGCTTTCTCCCAGATGTTGACCCTATGTCGCAAGATGTGGTCAGACACTTAGACCTTTCTGGATATTATTCCTCTTTGAAGATGTGAAATTCCTCTTGGTAGATGCGTGCACACAGGGACCATCCAGGGTTCGCTATCGGACATGTCAAGTTGGCTATATAACCGACAGATGAGCTCATTGGCCATAGGGCAGGCATAAATCATTTGCATATGTTTGTTTTGTTTGAGCTTGCTTAATTGTATTGTTTGCCTAATTATATTTCTTATATAACTAAATTCTACTTGCCTTATATGCCTTACTTGTGTATTACTTGTTTGAATTGTTTGTATTTGTATAACTGAGAGGTCCCTCATGCTGGTGTTGGTTAACACTGAAGGCTAGTACTAGTATTTGGTGTTGGTTCTGGTTATGATTCTGATATAAATTCAAAGCTGGAAAGTTTGGGAAGTTGGAAAAAGATGAGAGATTGAATTAGACATAGTATCCCCTAGGACAGTTGCCTAATTCATGAATTAGTGAGAATCTAGGGTGAATAATTGATGAAAGAAAGATTAAGATGCTTGGTGAGTTCTTATTATCGTGCATTGTATTTTTTGACACTTTTACCGTACTGAAAACCCATGAGTAGGAGTTCTCATTCCGTATATATTATCTATTTTCAGATGCAGGTCCAAGTGATCAGTAGTGAACTGTGGTTTATTTGAAAGATGGTGAAGATCATTGGATTTTGTTTAATTTTGGTTAAAGTCTATCTATTTTTATTTTGAAAAGCTTATATTAGGTATTTATTTCTTTTGAAACTTGCTTATAGAGGTCTTTATGTATACTTCGAGAGAGATAGGAAAAGTATGGTTGTCAAACTGATTTTATTCTCTACCCTAGCCGGCCGAAACTTCGCAGGCGCGACTAGTGGATATTTACTTATATATATATATATGAGGTAAAGATAAGCAGTAAAGAAGGATAAGATAAAGACAGGACATATATATATATATATATATATATATATATATATATATATATATATATATATATATATATATATATATATATATTATGTATGTATGTATGTATTATAATCCACCTTTAGAGTCGTACCACCGTATTATCATTGACTAATGACTCGAGCATAAGGATTTGAATATTATGGTGTTACATAACTCCTTTGTAAATTTGGCATAGAGAGGCATTTGTGCAAGGCTTCAATGAAAGAAATGTTGATTTGTAGTTTCTTGAATTTATCTAAGAACTTTGAAAAGTTCTTCTCTTGATCTTGCTTCTGGAACCTTTGAGGGTATAGAATTCTTGATTCATGGATTTTCACTTTTTTCTTCTTGAGTTCTGTTGGTGCAAGAGCTTCCTCTAGATTCTCCTTATTTTTCTCTTCTGGAAGGTCTTTGGTTCTCTTCTCATTCTGTTTGGGGAGCTCCTTGTTAATTACTTTTCCACTCTTTAGAGAGATGGCCTTGCATTCTTTCCTAGGAATTTGTATTATGTCACTAGAGAAGGACTTAGTAGGCTTTTGTGCCATTTGCTTGGCAATTTTCCCTACTTGCACCTCTAGGTTTCTGATGGAAGCTTCTTGATTTTTGAGAATTTCTCTTGTTTCTTGTATGAAGTCTTGGGTTTGTTGCATGATGGGAGCACTGGTCTGAGAAAGTTTGTCAACTGTAAGCTTAAAGAATGATGGTTTTTTATGGTTGGCTTGTTGTTGATATGGAGCATTAAAGTTTCTTTGTCCTTGGTTACCCCAACCAAAATTGGGATTGTCCCTCTAGCCAGGATTATAAGTTTTTGAGAATGGATCATTTTCTGGCCTTGAAGAATGTCCCATGAAGTTCACTTGCTCAGTGGATGAATGGCTTCCTGTGTATAAATGATACTTTTCACTTGGATATTCTCCTCTATGCAGATCACGTGAAACTTGAATTCCAATGGATGCTCCTTGATTATGCCCCAATTATTTTGTGAGTAAGGATATTTGCTTGGACATCATTTTATTTTCTGCTAGAAGTGCATCCACGGTGTTTAGTGCCATCACACCCTTTTTATTGCCCCTTTTCGATGAATACATGAAATTGTTGGCTGCCACTGTCACTATTAACTCCAATTCTACGTCTGATGTCTTTCTATTTAAGGAATCTCCAACCAATGAGTCAATCATCATTCTTGAGGCTTGAGAGATGCCATCATAAAAAAATTAGATTTAAAGCCATTCGGGGAAGGCATGGTGTGGACATCTTCTAAGAATCTTTTTGTACCTTTCGCAAGCTTCATACAGTGATTTGCCCTTCTTTTTTGGGAAAGGAATCAATGTTATTCTGTAACCAGACCAACTTTGGGGTGGGAAGTATTTACTTAGAAATTTGCTAACTAGATACTCTCACAAAGTAATGCCACACAAGGGTTGATCTTGGAGCCATTGTGTGGCTCTGTCTCTCTGTCCATTAATCTTCACAATGTCACATAGCTGCAGAAAAATAACTATGTGGATGTTTGGATCCTCTTGTGGGATACTTTCAAATTGGTCCCATTATACCAGTTGGATTAGTGAATGCTTTAGTTCAAAGCTATTTCCACAGCTTTCGGAGGTAGACATGTTGTAGTCTCTAAGGGTCCTTCTTGTATTATTTTGTTCTTTTTCCATTCTCCCTTCTTCTTCTCTCCTGGCTCTTGATATCTTTCTTAATCAAGATAGAGTTAGCTTTACTTCAGGATTGTACTTGAGAAGTGGGGGATCTTCTCTCTCTTGCATGCATAACAACAAGAAATCAAACGTACTATACGGAATAAAAGAATAAATAAAGAAGGAAGAATTAAATAGAATATAGAAAAAGAGAAACTAAAAGAAAATAAAATAGTAAAAAATAAGATATAATTTAGTGATTTAACCGGACATATATTGTCAATCTCAATTAATCTCCAGCAATAGTACCAAAAACTTGATGAGCGAAAACTAGTGCTTACGGATACTTGCAAGTGCACCAAATTGTTTAAGTAATACCACAGTGAGTGGATATTGTTCCCACAAGAATTAATAGATTGAGGTAAACAATGTTTAATTAAATCAGTAATTAGATCAATCAAACCTTGGACTATGGATTTTGGACTTTGAAGAAAAAAAGAACAGTGAAGAAGAGAATGAGAGAATTCTTTGAAGTTGGATGAAAATCAATAGATGAGAATGTTGAAGGCCTCGGAGGTGATTCATGAAAAACAATGCTTATGCTTTCTTATTTAATTCATGAAAAAATCTTTTCGCAGCAAATCATTTATAATCAAATCCCAATCCCTTGGTAATTTAATTTCTCTAAACCCAATTAATTGCTGTAAGAACTTGGGTTTTCACAAAAAATTGTTTAACGAGAATAGAATATTTTAATTTCCCAAATTAGGTTCTGGAAAGTTAGAATGAGAATTTGGGAAAGCGAATATGATTTTTGGACTCAATAGGTTTTTCTGAGTCAGTGATGAGTGAATAATTTATACCCTTTTTGGCATTGTTTGTACATAGTTTTTAGTATGTTTTAGTTATTTTTTATTATATTTTTATTAGTTTTTGTTCAATAATCACATTTTTGGACTTTACTATGATTTTGTGTGTTTTCCTGTAATTTCAGGTATTTTCTGACTGAAATTGAGGGACCTGAGCAAAAATCTTATTCAGAGGCTGATAAAAGACTGTAAATGTTGTTGGATTCTGACTCTCCTGCACTCGAAGTGGATTTTCTAGAGCTAAAGAAGCCCAATTGGCACGCTCTTAATTGCGTTGGAAAATAGACATCTTGGGCTTTCAAGCAATGTCTAATAGTCCATACTTTTTCCGAGATTTGATGGCCCAAATGGCATGCAAACGCCCACCAGAGACCCTTTTCTGGCGTAAAATGCCAGAACTGGCACCAGAACTGGAGTTAAAGGCCCAAACTGGCACCCAAGCTGGCGTTTAACTCCAAGAATGGCCTGTGCACGTGAAAGCTTCAATGCTCAGCCCAAGCACACACCAAGTGGGCCCCGGAAGTGGATTTCTGCACTATCTACACTTAGTTACTTATTTTCTGTAAAACCTAAGTTACTAGTTTAGTATAAATTGCACTTTTTACTATTGTATTCATATCTATTATCATCTAATACTATCCTTGGACTTGGAGGCTGGCCATTCGGCCATACCTAGACGTTTTTCTCTTATGTATTTTCTACGGTGGAGTTTCTACACCTCATAGATTAAGGTGTGGAGCTCTGCTGTTCTTCATGAATTAATGCAAGTACTATTGTTTCTCTTTCAATTCATGCTTACTTCTTCTCCAAGATATACTCTCGTACTTAATTCAGTTAAGTCAGAATGAAGGGGTGACCCGTGATAATCACCCACTATCTTCGTTACTCGCTTAGCCAAGTTCCGCGTGCCTGACAACCACAAGCGGTCTACATGATGTTCAACGTAGTCATTGGATGACAGCCGGAGTATATTCTCTTGGGTCTCTAATCCACGATTTACATCGTCTCTCCTGACAATAGAGCATCCGAATCTAAGATTAGAACCTTCATGCTATAGGCTAGAACAATTGGCAGTATTCCTGAGATCCGAAAAGTCTAAACCTTGTATGTGGTATTCCGAGTAGGATCTGGGAAGGGATGACTGTGAAGAGCTTCAAACTTGCAAATGTTGGGCGCAGTGGTAGTGTGCAAAAGGATAGAGAGATCCTATTCCGATGCTAGTGAGAACCGACAGATGATTAGCCGTGCGGTAGCTGTACCTGGTATTTTTCATCGGAGACGAGAAATCTGACAGTTGATTAGCCGTGCAGAAGCCGTACCTGGTATTTTTCATCCGAGAGGATCATACAGCTTGCCATGCAAGGGAGCACGCATGGTTGGAAGAAGACAATAGGAAAGCAGAGGTTCAGAAGCAACAAAGCATCTCCAAATGCTTATCTGAAATTCCCACCAATGAATTACATAAGTATCTTTATTTTATTTTATGTTTTATTTATCTTTTAATTATCAAAACCTCATAACCAATTGAATCCGTCTGACTGAGATTTACAAGATGACCATAGCTTGCTTCAAGCTGACAATCTCCGTGGGATCAACCCTTACTCACGTAAGGTATTACTTGGACGACCCGGTGCACTTGTTGGTTAGTTGTGCAGAGTTGTGAAAAATTTGAATCACAATTTCGTGCACCAAGTTTTTGGCGCCGTTGTCGGAGATTGTTCGAGTTTGAACAACTGACGGTTCATCTTGTTGCTTAGATTGGGTAATTTTATTTTATGTTTAAGTTTTTATTATTTTTATTTTTGAAAAATAAAATAAAATAAAATAAAATACAAAAAAAATTAATAAAATCATGAAACCAAAAAAATTGTGTTTCTTGCTTGAGTCTAGTGTCAAATTTTAAGTTTGGTGTCAATTGTATATTTTAATTTTTCTTAAATTTTCGAAAATTCATGCATTGTGTTCTTCTTTGATCTTCAAGTTGTTCTTGATGATTTTTCTTGTTTGATCTTTAAATTTTCTTGTTTTGTTCTTGCATTTTCAAATTCATAGTGTCTAAACATTAAAAATTTCTAAGTTTGGTGTCTTGCATGTCTTTCTTTTCTTAAAAATTTTCAAAAATATGTTCTTGATCTTCATCATGATCTTCAAAGTGTTCTTGGTGCTCATCTTGACATTCAAAGTGTTCTTGCATGCATTATTTGTTTTGATCTTAAATTTTTATGTTTTATTTCATTTTGTTATTTTTTCTCTTTCTTCATTAATTCAAAAAATCAAAAATAATATCTTTCCCTTATTTTACTCATAAATTTCGAAATTTTGGGTTGACTTAGTCAAAAAATTTTAAATTTTAATTGTTTCTTATTAGTCAAGTCAAAATTTCAATTTAAAAACTTTATCTTTTCAAATCTTTTTCAAAAATCAAATCTTTTTCATTTTTCTCCTTAATATTTTCGAATTTCTAAAATTAATTTTCAAAATCTTTTTCTTATTTTTATTTCACATTTTCGAAAATTTTACTAACAATTAATGTTTTGATTCAAAAGTTTCAAGTTTGTTACTTTCCTGTTAAGAAAGGTTCAATCTTTAAATTCTAGAATCATATATTTTAGTTTCTTGTTAGTCAAGTCATCAACTTTAATTTTAAAAATCAAATCTTTTTAATTTCCTTTTCAATCTTTTTCAAAATAAATTTCAATCATATCTCTTTCAAAATTTAATTTCAAAATCTTTTTCTAACTTCTTATCCTTTCAAAATTGATTTTCAAATCTTGTTCAATTAACCACTTGATTTGTTGGTTTTAATTTTAAAAAGTTTACTATTTCTTATCTTATTTTTCAAAACCACCTAACTACTTCTCTCTCTCATTAATTTCGAAAACAACTAACTACTTTTTCAAAATTCTTTTTAATTAACTAATTATTTTAAATTCTAATTTTATTTTATTTCCTTTCTTAAAATTCGAATTCTAACTTAATTAATTAAATAAAATAAAAATATTTTTCTTCTCCCTCTTTTTAAAATTTGAATACACTCCCTCTCTCATCTCTTTCTATTTATTTTAATTATTTACTAACACTTCTCTTCTACTCATAATTCGAACCCTCTCCTTCTCTCTGTGTTCGAATTCCTCTTATTCTCTCTCTATCTCATTCTTCTATTCTTCCATTCTTCTACTCACATAAAGGAATCTCTATACTGTGACATAGAGGATTCCTCTTCTTTTTTGTTCTCTTCTTTTTCATATGAGCAAGAACAAGTATAAGAACATTCTTGTTGAAGCTGATCCTGAACCTGAAAGGAATCTGCAGAGGAAGCCAAGAGAAGCTAAATGATGAGCGGATAATTTATACACTTTTTGGCATTATTTTCAGTATGTTTTTAGTATATTTTAGTTACTTTTTATTATATTTTTATTAGTTTTTATTTAAAAATCACATTTCTGGACTTTACTATGAGTTTGTATCTTTTTCTGTAATTTTAGGTATTTTTTGGCTGAAATTGAAGGACCTGAGCAAAAATCTAATTCAGAGGCTGAAAAAGGACTGCAGATGCTGTTGGATTCTGACCTTCCTGCACTTGAAATGGATTTTCTAGAGCTACAGAAGCCCAATTGGTGCGCTTCTAATTGCGTTGGAAAGTAGACATCCTGGGCTTTCCAGAAATATATAATAGTCCATACTTTGCCCGAGTTTTGATAACGTAAACTGGCGTTGAAATGCTCACTTTCTACCCTATTCTGGCGTTAAATGCCAGAACTGGCATAAAAGTTAGAGTTAAACGCCCAAACTAGCACAAAAGCTAGCGTTTAACTCCAAGAAAAGTCTCTACATGTGAAAGCTTCAATGCTCAGCCCAAACACACACCAAGTGGGCCCCGGATGTGGATTTCTACACTAACTATTCTAGCTTACTCATTTTCTGTAACCCTAGGTCACTAGTTCATTATAAAAACCACTTTCAGAGATTCATTTAGTACCTCATGACATTTTACATTAGAACTTGTATTTTCTACGGCATGAGTCTCTAAACTCCATGGTTGCGGGTGAGGAGCTCTGCTGTGTTTCAATGGATTAATGCAATTACTACTGTTTTCTATTCAATCACGCTTGTTTCTATTCTAAGATATTCACTCGCACTTCAACCTGATGAATGTGATGATCCGTGACACTCATCATCATTCTCACTTATGAACACGTGCCTGACAACCACCTCCGTTCTATCTGCAATAGCTTGAGTGCATATCTCTTGGGTTTCTAATTTAAGATTAGAACCTTCGTGGTATAGGCTAGAATTATTGGCGACCATTCTTGAGATCCAAAAAATATAAACCTTGTCTATGGTATTCTAAGTAGGATCTAGGATGGGATGACTGTGACAAGCTTCAAACTCGCGAGTGTTAGGCGTAGTGACAGACGCAAAAGGATCAATGGATCCTATTCCAACATGAGTGAGAACTGACAGATGATTAGTCATGCGGTGACAGCGCATTTGGACTATTTTCACTGAGAGGATGGATGGTAGCCATTGACAACGGTGATCCACCAGCATACAGCTTGCCATGGAAGGAGCCTTGCGTGCGTGAAGAAGAAGACAGTAGGAAAGCAGAGATTCAGAAGACAGAGCATCTCCGAAACCTCAATCTGTTCTCCATTACTGCATAACAAGTAGTATTTAATCCATGTTCTTTCACTTATTCTAATTAAATCTGAGAATTATTGATATCCTAACTAAGATTTATAAGATAACCATAGCTTGTTTCAAGCCGACAATCTCGGTGGGATCGACCCTTACTCACGTAAGGTATTACTTGGACGACCTAGTGTACTTGCTGGTTAGTTGTGCAAACTTACAAAAGTGTGATTGTGATTTCGTGCACCATGTTTTTGGCGCCGTTGCCAGGGATTGTTCGAGTTTGGACAACTGACGGTTTATTTTGTTGCTTAGATTAGGAAAAATTTTTCTTTTTTCGATTTAGAGTCTTCTATTATTGTTTTTGGTTCAAACTTTTTTTATCCTTATTTTCTTTTTCAATTTTTTCAAATTTTTTTTTATAATTGAGTTTTTCTGTTTGAGTTTAGTTTCATATTTTAAGTTTGGTATCAATTGCATGATTTTATTTTTCCTTCAATTTTTTTTCGAATTATTAGTGCTCAGAATATAAAAGTTTTTTCTAGTTTGGTGTCCTTTATGTTTCTGTTTTCTTAAAAAAAATTTCAAAAGTTGTTCTTAGCGTTCATCGTGATAATCAAAGTTTCCCTGTTTGTTTCCTTTGTTTTGATCTAAAAATTTAAGTTTGGTGTCATTTTTACTGTTTTTCTCTTTCTTCATTAAATTCAAAAATATATTTTCTCTTATTTTAATTGATTTTCAAATTCTACCTTTAAAAATTCATATTTTTATTTTAAAACTTCTTATTTTATCTTATCTTCATTTGGAATTTCAAAATTCAAATCTTTTTCAAAAATCATATCCAAGGTTTTTCAAATTTTCTTAATTAATCAATTATTTCAGTTTTTGAAACTTTTATTTTATTTTCCATTTATTTTATTTTATTTTATTCGGTTGCTTTTGATTAAATAAAATAAAAATAAAAGTATAATTTATTTGCAATTCATATCAATTTCCTTTTCTCCATCATGGACATAAGTGGAAATGAACAGTCCAGAAGGACTCTGGGGTCATATGCTAATCCCATTACAGTTGCATATGGGAGTAGCATCTGTATACCTCCCATCAAAGCAAGATGTTTTAAGCTAAATCCTCAGCTCATTATCATGGTGCAGCAAATTTGCCAGTATTTCGGTCTTCCACAGGAAGAACCTACTGAGTTTCTGGCACAGTTCTTACAAATTGCTGACACAGTACGTGATAAAGAAGTGGATCAGGATGTCTACAAATTATTACTGTTTCCATTTGCTGTAAAAGATCAAGATAAGAGGAGGTTAAATAACCAATCCACAGCAAGCATAAAAACATGGAAATAGTTATCAGACAAATTCCTGAACCAATTTTACCCTCCAAAAAGGATGACACAGCTGAGGCTGGATATCTAAGGCTTTAAACAAGAGGATCATGAATCTCTTTATAATGGTTGGGAAAGGTACAGAGGGATGCTAAGGAAATGCCCCTCTGAAATGCTTTCAGAGTGAGTACAGTTAGACATCTTCTACTATGGGCTTACAGAAAAAGCTCAAATGTCTCTAGACTACTCAGCTGGTGGATCTATACACATGAGAAAGACGATTGAAGAGGCTCAAGAACTCATAGATACGGTTACTAGAAATCAACATCTGTACTCAAGCAGTGAGTCTTCCATAAAAGAAGAGGCTAGGACAGTAACTACTGATCTTAATCCTCAAGAATAGATTGTTGAACTTAATCAGCAATTGCTCCTTATGACAAAACAATTAGCAGAATTTAAACAGATGCTCCAAGACACTAAAAATGCTAACAAGAATATGGAAGCACAATTGAATCAGACAAGACAGTAGCTATCTAAACAGATAACAGAAGAATGCCAAGCTGTTCAGCTAAGGAGCGGGAAGACATTGAATAATTCAGCTCAAAGTAGCAGAAAGCCAAGAAAGGAACAACTGACAGAGGATGACCAAACCACTGTCCAAAATCCCTCTGAGGATAGCAAGAGCCCAGAGAGGAATAATTCTGGCGTTCAAACGCCTGAAAAGGGTGAAATATTGGCGTCAAACGCCCAATGGATGCCCACTTCTGGCATTCAAACGCCAGAAAAGGGAGAAAAGTTGGCGTTAAACACCCATCCTTGCCTAGTTCTGGCGTTCAAACACCAGAAAATGGTGGAAAATTGGCGTTAAATTCCCATCTAACCTCTACTCCTGGTTTTCAAATGCCAGTGAGGGATCAGACACCTACAATGCTAATTGTAACCCTCCTAAGAAGGCTTCTCAACCTGCCTCTGTAGGAAATAAACCTGCAGCAACTAAGGTTAAGGAATACAAAGCCAAGATGCCTTATCCTCAGAAACTCCACCAAGCGGAACAAGATAAACAATTTGCCCGCTTTGCAAACTACCTCAGGACTCTTGAAATAAAGATCCCATTTGCAGAGGCACTTGAGCAAATACCCTCTTATGCTAAGTTCATGAAAGAGATCTTAATTCATAAGAAGGATTGGAGAGAAACTGAAAAAGTTTTCCTCACTGAAGAATGCAGTGCAGTCATTCTGAAAAGCTTACCAGAGAAGCTTAGAGATCCGGGAAGCTTTATGATACCATGCACATTAGAGGGTGCTTGTACCAAGACAGCCCTATGTGACCTTGGGGCAAGTATCAACCTAATACTTGCATCCACTATCAGAATGCTTGGCTTGACTGAAGAAGTCAAACCAACCCGAATATACCTCAAACTTGCTGATGGCTCCATTAAATATCCAAAAGGCATAATTGAGGACATGATTGTCAAGGTTGGGCCATTTGCCTTTCCCACTGACTTTATAGTGCTGGAAATGGAGGAGCACAAGAGTGCAACTCTCATTCTAGGAAGACCTTTCCTAGCAACTGAACGAACTCTTATTGATGTACAAAAAGGGGAAGTGACCCAGAGAGTCAATGAGGATGAGTTCAAGTTAAATGCTGTCAAAGCTATGCAGCATTCAGACATATCAAATGACTGCATGAGCGCTGACATTATTGACTCTTTAGTAGAAGAGATCAATATGACTGAGAGTCTCGAATCAGAGTTAGAGGATATTTTTAAAGATGTCCAGCCTGATCTGGAGGAACCAAAGAAAATAAAGAACCTCTGAAAACTCCTCTAGAAGAGGAGAGGCCTCCTAAACTCGAGCTCAAACCACTACCACCATCTCTGAAATATGTATTTCTTGGAGAGGATGACACTTTTCCTGTGATCATAAGCTCTGTCTTAGAGCCACAGGAAGAAAAGGCACTACTACAGGTGCTAAAGACACACAAGACAGCTCTTGGGTGGTCCATAAGTGATCTTAAGGGCATTAGCTCAGCCAGATGCATACATGAGATCCTTTTGGAGGATGATGCTAAGCCAGTGGTTCAACCATAGAGGCGGCTAAATCCAGCCATAAAGGAGGTGGTGCAAAAGGAGGTCACTAATTTACTAGAGGCTGGGATTATTTATCCTATCCCTGATAGCCCCTGGGTGAGCCCTGTCCAAGTCGTCCCGAAGAACGGAGGTATGACAGTGATTCATAATAAAAAAAATGAACTGGTTCCTACAAGAACAGTTACAGGATGGGGTATGTGTATTGACTACAAAAGGCTCAATACAGCCACCAAAAAGGATCATTTTCCTTTGCCATCCATAGACCAGATGCTAGAGAGACTAGCAGGTCATGAATACTACTGCTTTTTGGATGGCTATTCAGGTTATAACCAAATTGAAGTAGATCCTCAAGATCAAGAGAAAACAGCATTCACATGTCCATCTAGAGTATTTGCATATAGAAGGATGCCTTTTGGTCTGTGCAATGCACCTGCAACCTTTCAGAGGTGCATGCTCTCTATTTTCTCTGATATGGTAGAAAAAATTTTGGAAGTCTTCATAGATGACTTCTCAGTATTTGGAGACTCTTTCAGCTCCTGTCTTGACCATCTAGCACTTGTTCTGAAAAGGTGCCAAGAGACTAACCTGGTTTTAAACTGGGAGAAATGTCACTTCATGGTGACTGAAGGGATTGTCCTTGGACACAAAATTTCAAACAAGGGAATAGAGGTGGATCAGGCTAAGGTAGAGGTAATTGAAAAATTACCACTACCTGCCAATGTTAACGCAATTAGAAGCTTTTTGGGGCATGCAGGATTCTACAGGAGGTTTATAAAAGATTTCTCGAAAATTGCAAAACCTCTGAGCAATCTACTAGCTGTGACATGCCATTTATCTTTGATAGAGAGTGTCTACAGGCATTTGAAACTCTAAAAGCTAAGCTGATCACAGCACCAGTCATCTCTGTACCAGACTGGACATTACCATTTGAATTAATGTGTGATGCCAGTGACCATGCTATTGGTGCAGTATTAGGACAGAGGCACAACAAGCTTCTGCACGTTATTTACTATGCAAGCTGCATTCTAAATGACGCACAGAAGAATTACACAACCACAGAGAAAGAGCTGCTTGCAGTGGTTTATGCCATTGACAAGTTTAGATCCTATTTAGTAGGATCAAAAGTGATTGTGTATACTGACCATGCTGCTCTTAAATATCTACTCACACAGCAGGATTCAAAACCCAGGCTCATAAGATGGGTGTTGCTTCTGCAAGAGTTTGATATAGAAATAAGAGACAGAAAAGGGACAGAGAACCAGGTAGCTGATCACGTGTCCCGGATAGAACCAGTAGCAGGGGCGTCCCTCCCTTCTACTGAGATCTCTGAGATCTTTCCGGATCAGCAACTATTTGCCATTCAGGAAGCACCATGGTTTGCAGACATTGTAAATTATAAAGCTGTGAGATTCATACCCAAGGAGTACAGCAGGCAGCAAACGAAAAAACTAATTTCTGATACAAAGTACAACTTGTGGGATGAACCATATCTCTTTAAGAGATGTGCAGACGGAATGATCCGCAGATGCGTGCCTAGAGAAGAGGCACAGAAGATCCTATGGCATTGCAATGGATCACAATATGGAGGACATTTTGGAGGTGAGCGAACAGCCACTAACGTCCTTCAATGTGGCTTCTACTGGCCTACTCTCTATTGAGATTCCCAAGAGTTTGTGCGTAACTGTGACAGCTGCCAGAGAGCTGGTAAATTGCCTCATGGTTATGCCATGCCTCAACAAGGGATCTTAGAGATTGAATTATTTGATGTATGGGGTATTGACTTCATGGGTCCTTTCCCACCATCATACTCAAACACGTACATTTTGGTGGCAGTAGACTATGTATCTAAATGGGTAGAAGCCATTGCAACACCCACTAATGATACTAAGACAGTGCTGAAGTTCCTCCAGAAACATATCTTCAACAGGTTTGGTGTCCCTAGAGTACTAATCAGTGATGGGGTCACTCATTTCTGCAATAAGCAGCTTTACTCTGCTATGGTCCGATATGGAATTAGCCACAAAGTAGCAACTCCGTATCATCCATAGATAAATAGGCAGGCTGAAGTCTCTAATAGAGAACTAAAAAGAATCCTGGAACAGACTGTAATTGCCCATAGAAGGGATTGAGCAAAAAGCTTGGATGATGCTCTGTGGGCATACAGAACAGCATTCAAGACTCCTATAGGAACCTCTCCATACCAGCTTGTGTATGGCAAGGCTTGTCATCTGCCCGTGGAACTGGAACATAAGGCCTACTGGGTAACCAGATTCTTAAACCTAGATGCTAAGCTAGCTGGAGAGAAAAGATTGCTCCAGCTGAATGAGCTAGAGGAATTCAGACTCAATGCTTTTGAAAATGCAAAAATTTATAAGGAAAAAGCAAAAAGGTAGCATGACAAGAAACTGTCATCTAGAGTCTTTGAGCCAGGACAGAAGGTTCTGCTGTTTAACTCTAGGCTCAGATTATTCCCCAGGAAATTAAAATCCCGGTGGAGGGGACCATATGTGATTACAAGTGTGTCACCATATGGATATGTTGAGCTTCAGGATATTGACTCTGACAAAAAGTTCATTTTTAATGGACAGAGAATCAAACATTATCTTGAAAGTAATTTTGAGCAAGAATGCTCAAAACTGAGACTAGAATAAAGTTCAGTCAAGGTCCAGCTAAAGACAATAAAGAAGCGCTTGCTGGGAGGCAACGCAGCCATTAGCATGTTATTTGCTTTTTAATTAATATTTATAGGAGTTTGATATAAATTGTCTTCAAGATTAATCATCAAATTGTAGGAATTCACAGAGTTACAGAAGGATTCAGCGTAAAAAGCAGAGAAAAGGAGCTCACTGGCAAGAAAACGCCAGTAAGGGGTATTTTGGGCGTTAAATGCCAAAATGGATACCATTCTGGGCGTTTAACGCCAGTAAAGATACCAACGCCCAGAATGGTACCCAGAACTACAGCAACCTGAACGTTCAGAAAAATGCCCAATGACAAGATTTCTGGCGTTTAACGCCAGCCAGGGTACCTGGCTGGGCGTTAAACGCTCACAATGGCCAATATATGGGCGTTAAACGCCAGAATGGATACCATTCTGGGCGTTTAACGCCAGAAAGGCAGGAGGAGAAGATTTTGTTTTTCACTTCAAAATTTTTCAAACTTTCATGTTTTGATTCACAACTCTCTGCATAAATATGTTACAAATTTTCATCATTCACCTTCAATTTTCAAAAATTCAATAATTTTCTAAATTCCTTTTCAATTTTCTTTCAAATCCTTTCCAAATCTTCTTCAAAAACTCAATTATCTTCTCAATTTATTTCAAAATCTTTTCCAACTCATCATATTATCTTTTAATTCTTAGATGCATCAATCATATCTTTATATCATATCTTTTTCAAATTTTCAAAATCCCTCCCCGCCACTTATAAATACACATTCGGCCATCCCCATCTCTCCACCATTCGAACTTGACTCTCCTCCTATCTCTCTCATTTCCTTTCTTTTGCTTGAGGGCAAGCAAACATCTAAGTTTGGTGTGTTTTTTCGTGATCACCGAGCTAAGACTCATTAAGATCATGGCTCCTAAGGGAAAACAAACCAATTCAAGAGGCAAGAAAGAGAATGCTCCATAGAGTCTTTGGAATCAAGAGAGGTTCTTAACCAAAGAACATGCAGACCATTACCACAAAATCATGGGTCTGAGGTCAGTGATCCCGGAAGTTAAATTCGATCTGAAAGAAGACGAATACCCGAAGATCCAAGAACAGATTCGAAACAGAGGCTGGGAAATTCTAGCTAATCCTGAGACAAAGATGGGGAGAAACATGGTTCAGGAATTCTACTCAAATCTGTGGCTGATAGATAAGCAGAGAATAACTGGAACCGCCTTTCATACCATTGGAACTATGGTCAGAGGGAGGATTATTTACTTCCATCTGGACAAAATAAGAGAGGTCTTCAAACTGCCTCAACTACAAGATGATCCAGAATCCTTTAATAGGAGAATGGTGAGAGTAGATAAGGGGTTGGACCAAGTTCTAGAGGACATACGCCTCCCTGGAACTAAGTGGATCACCAAAGCAAAAGGTGTCCCAAACCAACTCAAGAGAGGAGATCTCAAACTAGTCGCAAGGGGCTGGTTGGACTTCATTGGGTGTTCTATACTGCCCACTAGCAACCGCTCTGAGGTCACTGTCAAAAGAGCAGTGATGATTCATTGTATTATGCTCGGAAACAAAGTGGAGATTCATCATCTGATTTCTTTTGAGATTTACACAATTACAAATAAGAACTCTACTGAAGCCAAATTGGCTTACCCAAGCTTAATCTCTCTGCTGTGCAAAGATGCTGGGGTGAAGATGGGAGTAGATGAGTTTATCCCAGTCGAGCACCCAATCACCAAGAAGTCAATGGAAGGACAACAAGTGCAAGATAACTCTATCAAACAGAGGGCGCAGGAGTTCCTCCCAGAGATCCCTCAAATTGACTATTGGACCCGTCTAGAAGCATCTGTCACCAAGTTGCAAGAAGCTATGGATCAACTTAAGGAGGAACAGCAAAATCAAAATAGCATGCTTTGCAAGCTGCTTAAGGAACAGGAGAAGCAGGGGCGTGAGCTACAGGAGCTGAAGTGTCAAAAGCTCTCCCTTGAAGAGCCAGGCATCCCACAACTTGAAGGAGTACTTACCTCTCCTACTGCAGGTTGTTGAGTCCTAACTCTGTGATAACCTTTTATCTATTTTAATAGTACATGAGTATTACTATTAGAGTCATTTGTCTTTATGTCTTTAATTTTTTTTCTTTTATTTTTATTATTATTTTTCTCCTTCTATGTCTATTTTATATTATTTTTATTAAATAATAAATAAAAATTAGAGTCTATGCCTTAAAGTTATGAATGTCCCATAAATCCTTCACATCTCTTAAATGAAGAATATGCCTAATTATAAAAGAACAAGAAGTACATGAATTTCATATTTTATCTTGAAAATAGTTTAATTATTTTGATGTGGTGGCAATACTTTTTGTTTTTCTGAATGAATGCTTGAACAGTGCATATTTTTTATATTGTTGTTTATGAATGTTAAAATTTTTGGCTCTTGAAAGAATGATGAAAAAGGAGAAATGTTAGTTGATAATCTGAAAAATCATATAATTGATTCTTGAAACAAGAAAAAATAGTGAAAATAATAATAATAATAATAAATAAAAGAAAAAGAAAAAGCAAGCAGAAAAAGCCAATAGCCATTTAAACCAAAAGGCAAGGGTAAAATAAAAAGGATCCAAGGCTTTGAGTATTAGTGGATAGGAGGGCCCATATGAATAAAATTCTGGTCCATGCGGCTAAACCAAGCTGTCCCTAACCATGTGCTTGTAGCGTGAAGGTGTCAAGTGAAAAGTTTGAGACTAAGCGGTTAAGGTCGTAGTCCAAAAAAAAAGAGTGTGCTTAAGAGCTCTGGACACCTATAGTTGGGGACTCTAGCAAAGCTAAGTCACTATCTGAAAAGGTTCACCCAGTTATGTGTCTGTGGCATTTATGTATCCGGTGGTAATACTGGAAAACAAGATGCTTAGGGTCATAGCCAGGACTCATAAAGTAACTGTGTTCAAGAATCAACAGACTGTACTAGGAGAATCCATAACACTATCTGAATTCTGAGTTCCTATAGATGCCAATCATTCTGAACTTCAAAGGAAAAAGTGAGATGCCAAAACTATTCAGAAGCAAAAAGCTACTAGCCCCGCTCATCTAATTTGAACTAAGCTTCATTGATATTATGGGATTTATAGTATATTCTCTTTTTTTTATCCTATTTTTTTTAGTTGCTTGGGGACAAGCAACAATTTAAGTTTGGTGTTGTGATGAGCGGATAATTTATACGCCTTTTGGCATTGTTTTTAGTATATTTTTAGTATATTTTAGTTACTTTTTATTATTTTTTATTAGTTTTATTTAAAAATCACATTTCTGGACTTTCCTACGAGTTTGTGTGTTTTTCTATAATTTCAAGTATTTTCTGGCTGAAATTGAGGGACCTGAGCAAAAATCTGATTCAAAGGCTGAAAAAGGACTGCAGATGCTATTGGATTCTGACCTCCCTGCACTCGAAATAAATTTTCTGGAGCTACAGAAACCCAATTGGCTCGCTCTCAATTGCGTTGGAAAGTAGACATCCTGGGCTTTCCAATAATGTATAATAGTCCATACTTTACCCGAGTTTTGATAACGTAAACTGCCGTTGAAACGACCACTTTCTACCCTATTTTGGCGATAAACGCCAGAACTGGCATAAAAGTTGGAGTTAAACGCCCAAACTGGCACAAAAGCTGGCGTTTAACTCCATGAAAAGTCTCTACATGTGAAAGCTTCAATGCTCAACCCAAGCACACACCAAGTGGGCCCCGGAAGTGGATTTCTACACTAACTATTCTAGCTTACTCATTTTCTGTAACCCTAGGTCACTAGTTTATTATAAAAACCACTTTCAGAGATTCATTTGGTACCTCATGACATTTTACATTAGAACTTGTATTTTCTATGGCATGAGTCTCTAAACTCCATGGTTGGGGGTGAGGAGCTCTGTTGTGTTTCAATGGATTAATGCAATTACTACTGTTTTCTATTCAATCACGCTTGTTTCTATTCTAAGATATTTACTGGCACTTCAACCTGATGAATGTGATGATCCGTGACACTCATCATTATTCTCACCTATGAACACGTGCCTGACAACCACCTCCGTTCTATCTGTAATAGCTTGAGTGCATATCTCTTGGGTTTCTAATCAAAGATTAGAACCTTCGTGGTATAGGCTAGAATTATTGGCGGCCATTCTTGAGATCCCGAAAGTCTCAACCTTGTCTGTGGTATTCTGAGTAGGATCTAGGATGGGATGACTGTGACGAGCTTCAAACTCGCGAGTTTTGGGCGTAGTGACAGACGCAAAAGGATCAATGGATCCTATTCAATATGAGTGAGAACCGACAGATGATTAGCCGTGTGGTGACAGCGTATTTGGACCATTTTCACTGAGAGGACGGATGGTAGCCATTGACAATGGTGATCCACTAACATACAGCTTTCCATGGAAGGAGCCTTGCGTGTGTGAAGAAAAAGACAGTAGGAAAGCAGAGATTCAGAAGACAGAGCATCTCCAAAACCTCAATCTGTTCTTCATTACTGCATAACAAGTATTATTTAATCCATGTTCTTTCACTTATTCCAATTAAATCTGCGAATTATTGATATCCTGACTAAAAGTTACAAGATAACCATAGCTTGCTTCAAGCCGACAATCTCCGTAGGATCGACCTTTACTCACGTAAGGTATTACTTGGACGACCCAGTGCACTTGCTGGTTAGTTGTGCAGAATTACAAAACTGTGATTGTGATTTCATGCACCCCTAAAGCACAACATTCTGGAGATAACCTTATAGAAATTTTCGAAAAAGAAGTAAACATGGCAGCTGAATCCAACAACGATGGTGGAGATACAAGGAAGATACTTGGTGACTTTACTGCACCAACTTCTGACTTCTATAGAAGAAGCATCTCAATTCCTGCAATTGGAGCAAACAAATTTGAGCTTAAGCCTCAATTAGTTTCTCTAATGCAGTAGAATTGAAAGTTTCATGGACTTCCATTGGAAGATCCTCATCAATTCTTAGCTAAATTCTTGCAAATCTGTGACACTATTAAGACCAATGGGGTTAATCCTGAGGTTTACAGACTTATGCTTTTCTCCTTTGCTGTAAGAGACAGAGCTAGGATATGGTTGGACTCACAACCTAAAGAAAGCCTGAACTCTTGAGAAAAGTTAGTCAATGCTTTCTTGGCCAAATTCTTTCCACCTCAAAAAATGAGCAAGCTTAGAGTAGAAGTCCAAACCTTCAGACAGAAGGAAGGTGAATCCCTTTATGAAGCTTGGGAAAGATACAAGCAATTGATCAAAAGGTGTCCTTCTGACATGCTTTCAGAATGGAGCATCTTAGGTATATTCTATGATGGTCTGTCTGAATTGCCCAAGATGTCATTAGACCACTCTGCTGGTGGATCTCTTCATCTGAAGAAGACGCCTGTAGAAGCCCGGGAACTCATTGAAATGGTTGCAAATAACCAGTTCATGTACACTTCTGAAAGAAATCCTCTGAATAATGGGATGACTCAGAAGAAAGGAGTTCTTGAGATTGATACTCTGGATGCCATATTGGCTCAGAATAAAATATTGACTCAGCAAGTCAATGTGATTTCTCAGAATCTGACTGGAATGCAAGCTGCATTCGGCAATACTAAAGAAGCCTCCTCTAAAGGAGAAGCTTATAACCCTGAGAATCTTGGAATGGAAGATGTGAATTACATGGGAAAATCCTATGGAAACACCTATAATCCTTCATGGAAGAATCATCCTAATTTCTCCTGGAAGGATCAGTAGAAGCCTAATCAAGGCTTCAATAATAATAATGGTGGAAGAAATAGGTTTGACAATAGTAAGCCTTTTCCATTATCTTCTGAGCAACAGACAAAGAATTCTAAGAAGAGCCTCTCTGACTTAGCAACCATAATCTCTGATCTATCTAAGACCACTGTCAGTTTCATGACTGAAACAAGGTCCTCGATCAGAAATTTGGAGGCACAAGTGGGTCAGCTGAGTAAAAGAGTTACTAAAATCCCTCCCAGTACTCTCCCAAGCAATACAAAAAAGAATCCAAAGAGAGAGTGCAAGGCCACCAATATACCCAAAATGGCCGAACCTATAGAGGAGGAAGAGGCAGTAATTTCCAATGAGGAAGACTTCAATGGACGTCCACTGACCACTAAGGAGTTCCCTAATGAGGAACCAAAGGAATCTGAGGCTCATACAGAGACCATAGAGATTCCACTGAACTTACTATTGCCATTCATGAGCTCTGATGAGTATTTCTCCTCTGAAGAGGATGAAGATATTGTTGAAGAGCAAGTTACTCAATATCTAGAAGCAATCATGAAGCTGAATGCCAAGTTATTTGGTAATGAGACTTGGGAGGATGAACCTCCATTGCTCATCAATGAACTGAATGCTTTGGTTCAACTGAAATTACCTCAGAAGAAACCGGATCCCGGAAAGTTCTTAATACCTTGTACCATAGGCACCATGACCTTTGAGAAGGCTCTGTGTGACCTGGGATCAGATATAAACCTCATGCCACTCTCTGTAATGGAGAAACTAGGGATCTTTGAGGTACAAGCTGCAAGAATCTCATTAGAGATGGCAGACAAATCAATGAAACAGGCTTATAGACTTGTAGAGGATGTCTTAGTGAAGGTTGAAGGCTTGTACATCCTTGCTGATTTCATAATCCTAGACACTGGGAAGGATGAGGATGAATCCATTATCCTTGGAAGACCCTTCCTAGCCACAGCAAGGGCTGTGATTGATGTGGATAGAGGAGAGTTAGTCTTTCAATTGAATGAGGACTACCTTGTGTTTAAGGCTCAAGGATCTTCTTCTGTAACCATGGAGAAGAAGCATGAAAAGCTTTTCTCAACACAGAGTCAACCAGAACCCCCACACTCAACTTCTAAGTTTGGTGTTGGGAGGCCACCATTAAGCTCTGAGTCTCTGTGAAGCTCTCTAAGAGCTCACTGTCAAGCTATTGACATTAAAGAAGCGCTTATTGGGAGGCAACCCAATTTTATTTAATTATAATTATATTTATAGACAATTATTTTTCCATTGCCATGTTATGTTTTCTTTAGGTTGATGATCACGTGGAGTCACAAAAACAGCTACAGAATTAAAGCAAAATAAAAAACTGCATCAAAAATAGCACACCCTGGAGGACAGGCTTACTAGCGTTTAAATGCCAGTAAGGATAGCAGAATGGGCGTTTAACGCCCATGCAGGCAGCATTTTGGGCATTAAACGCCATAATTTGCAACATTCTGGGCGTTTAACGCCAGAAATGGCAGCATTCTGGGCGTTCAGAAAAATGCCCAGTAAAGAAGGAATCCTAGTGTTTAACGCCAGCCAGGGTATCTGGCTGGGCGTTAAATGCCCAAAGAGGCAATCAAGTGGGCGTTAAATGCCAGAATGGATAGCATTCTGGGCGTTTAACGCCAAGATGACACAAGGGAGGTAATTTTGTTTCCAATTCAATTTTTTTCAATTTTTCATGTTTTAATTCATAATTTTTTGCATCAAATATATTTTAAACGTTCATTTTTCAATTTCTATTTTCAAAAATTAATAATCTTTCCAATTCTTTTTAATTGTTTTTCAATTCTTTTCAACTCCTTCCAAAACTTTTTCAAAACTTACATATCTTTTCAAATTTTTTTCAACTCTTTTTAATTTTTCTTGTACACAATAATAAGTTTTCAAAATTAATTGCATCATTCTTCTTCTACTCCCTTCTATCTTATTTTGCTCGAGGACGAGCAAACCTTTTAAGTTTGGTGTGGAAAAAGCTTTGCTATTTATTTTTCCATAACCACTAATGACACCTAAGGCCTGAGAAACCTCTAGGAAGATGAAAGGGAAGTCAGTTGCTTCCAACTCTGAGTCATGGAAGATGGAGAGATTCGTCTCAAAAGCCCATCACTAGAAAGCGGATGAAGCAAACAAGAGATCCCACTCATGGACTTTAACAAGAGCCATGAGAAAAGAGCAACAAGGGCAAGGAAGAGATATTGAGGAGCTCAAGCACTCCATAGGATCTTCAAGAAGAAGAACTAGCCACCGTCACTAAGGCGGACCCGTTCTTTAATTTCCTTGTTCTTATTTTTCTGTTTTTTTCATTTTTATGCTTTATGTTTCACTATGTTTGTGTCTTCATTACATGATCATTAGTATTTAGTGTCTATGTCTTAAAACTATGAATGTTCCATGAATCTTTCACATTTCTTAAATGAAAAATATTTTCTAAAAAAGAAAAAGAAGTACATGAATTTCGAATTCTATCTTGAAAATAGTTTAAGTATTTTGATGTGGTGGCAATACTTTTTGTTTTCTGAATGAATGCTTGAACAGTGCATAATTTTGATAGTGAAGTTTATGAAGGTTAAAATTGTTGGCTCTTGAAAGAATAATGAAAAAAGAGAAATGTTATTGATAATCTAAAACATCATAAAATTGATTCTTGAAGCAAGAAAAAGCAACGAAAAATAAAGCTTGCGAAAAAAATGGCAAAAAAAATAAAGAAAAAGAAGGAAAAAGAAAAAGCAAGCAGAAAAAGCTAATAGCCCTTTAAACCAAAAGGCAAGGGTAAAAAGGATCCAAGGCTTTGAGCATTAATGGATAGGAGGACCCAAAGGAATAAAATCCTGGCCTAAGCGGCTAAATCAAGCTGTCCCTAACCAGGTGCTTGTGGCGTGATGGTCCAAGTGAAAAGCTTGAGGCTGAGCGGTTAAAGTCGTGGTCCAAAGAAAAAAGAGTGTGCTTAAGAACTCTCGGCACCTCTAACTGGGGACTCTAGCAAAGCTGAGTCACAATCTAAAAAGGTTCACCCAGTTATGTGTCTGTGGCATTTATGTATCCACTGGTAAAACTGGAAAACAAAATGCTTAGGGTCACGGCCAAAACTCATAAAGTAGCTATGTTCAAGAATCAACATACTGAACTAGGAGAATCAATAACACTATCTGAATTCTGAGTTCCTATGGATGCCAATCATTCTGAACTTCAAAGGATAAAGTGAGATGCCAAAACTGTTCAGAAGCAGAAAGCCACTAGCCCTGCTCATCTAATTAAAACTAATCTTCATTGATAATTTTGGAATTTATTGTATTTTCTCTTCTTTTCATCCTATTTTGTTTTTAGTTGCTTGAGGACAAGCAACAATTTAAGTTTGGTGTTGTGATGAGCGAATAATTTATACCCTTTTTGGCATTATTTTTACATAGTTTTTAGTATGTTTTAGTTACTTTTTATTATATTTTTATTAGTTTTTATTCAAAAATTACATTTTTGGACTTTACTATGAGTTTGTGTGTTTTTCTGTAGTTTCAGGTAGTTTCTGGCTGAAATTGAGGGACTTGAGCAAAAATCTGATTCAGAGGCTGAGAAAGGACTGCAGATGCTGTTGGATTCTGACCCTCCTGCACTCAAAGTGGATTTTCTGGAGCTACAGAAGCTCAATTGGCGCACACTCAATTGCGTTGGAAAGTAGACATCTTGGGCTTTCCAGCAATGTTTAATAGTCCATATTTTGCCCGAGATTTGATGGCCCAAACTGGCGTTCAAATGCCCACCAGAGACCCTTTTCTGGCGTAAAATGCCAGAACTGGCACCAAAACTGGAGTTAAAGACCCAAACTGGCATCTAAGCTGGCGTTTAACTCCAAGAATGGCCTATGCATGTGAAAGCTTCAATGATCAGCCCAAGCACACACCAAGTGGGCCCCGGAAGTGGATTTCTGCACTATCTGCACTTGGTTACTTATTTTCTGTAAAACCTAAGTTACCAGTTTAGTATAAATAGCTCTTTTTACTATTGTATTCAAATCTATGTAATCTAATACTATCCTTGGACTTTGAGGCTGGCCATTTGGCCATGCCTAGACCTTTTTCTCTTATGTATTTTCTACGGTGGAGTTTCTACACCTCATAGATTAAGGTGTGGAGCTCTGCTGTTCTTCATGAATTAATGCAAGTACTATTGTTTCTCTTTCAATTCACGCTTACTTCTTCTCCAAGATATACTCTCGTACTTAATTCAGTTAAGTCATAATGAAGGGGTGACCCGTGACAATCACCCACTATCTTCGTTACTCGCTTAGCCAAGTTCCGCGTGCCTGACAACCACAAGCGGTCTACATGATGTTCAATGTAGTCATCGGACGACAGCTGGAGTATATTCTCTTGGGTCTCTGATTCGCGATTCACATCGTCTCTCCTGACAACAGAGCATTCGAATCTGAGATTAGAACCCTCGTGGTATAGGCTAGAACCGTTGGCAGCATTCCTGAGATCTGGAAAGTCTAAACCTTGTCTGTGGTATTTCGAGTAGGATCTAGGAAGGGATGACTGTGAAGAGCTTCAAACTTGCGAATGTTGGGCGCAGTGACAGTGTGTAAAAGGATAAAGAGATCCTATTCCGACGCTAGTGAGAACCGACAGATGATTAGCCGTGCGGTAGCTGTACCTGGTGATTTTCATCCGAGACGAGAAATCCGACAGTTGATTAGCCGTGCAGAAGCTGTACCTGGTATTTTTCATCTGAGAGGATCATACAGCTTGCCATGGAAGGGAGCCCGCATGGTTGGAAGAAGACAATAGGAAAGCAGAGGTTCAGAAGCAATAAAGCATCTCCAAACGCTGCGCTTTTCTGAAATTCCCACCAATGAATTACATAAGTATCTTTATTTTATTTTATGTTTTATTTATCTTTTAATTATCAAAACCTCATAACCAATTGAATCCGCCTGACTGAGATTTACAAGATGACCATAGCTTACTTCAAGCCAACAATCTCCGTGGGATCGACCCTTACTCACGTAAGGTATTACTTGGACGACCCAGTGCACTTGCTGGTGAGTTGTGCGGAGTTGTGAAAAGTGTGAATCACAATTTCGTGCACCAGTCAAAAAATGTATTTTCTGACAAAAACCATGAAAAACTGCAAACCAGCAGTCAAACCGGTTGAACTAGTTCAAGTCTACTTGGTGCTGTATGAGAAAAGGTCGAAACAGTCAAAAGACTTAGAAAAATATTACAAGTCAAAAACCGGGCGTTAATTTTAAAGGTTTGGCCCAAAGTTGGGCCAAACGGGCTAAAAACACTAATGAGTTAGACTAGGCCCAAGTTGGGCCCAAGCCTAACATATAAAACCCTCTTTAATGAGCCCCATTCAGCTCATTCTTCTTCAAACACACACACACAACACAGCTACAAGAGAAGAGGGGAGAGGAGAGAAGAAACACTATTCATCTACTCACTCTTTTGACCATAACTCGAGCTACAGTGCTCCGATTTGTGTGCCGTTAGCAGCTACGTGAAGCTCTTGCCGAGCCCGTCACTTCTAGCTAAGCCTTATGATAAGTTTCTTGAGATTTTTTTCCCAGTTTTTGTGCCCTTGTGAATTTTGAGTTTTTAGTTTGGTTTTGAGTGAAATCTTGTGATTTTGGGTGGTTAGGTACACTCTAGCACTTGATTCCCATTGGGTTTTGCCTAATCCTCTTTTGGTAAGGTGAGCACACTTGATCTCTTGTGGTTTTGTGTATATATGAAACCCTAGGTTTTATTTATGGAACATGTGTAATATTAGCTTGAATATTAGAGCTTGTTGGTGATTATTGATGCTTGTTGGAGTGATTGGAGACTTGCTTGTGGTTGAAAGCTTAGCTTGTGCTCATTTGGGGTTTTGGTTCATATTGGAAATTGGCCAAGGTATGATTTTGGTTTCTTCTATGTGGTATATAATATTCATGGACACTTAGGCAACTGACCTATAGGATAGGGTTAAATTGATATGGTTGTTGATGTTGTGAATGTTGTTAAATAATGATGTTGGGAGATGATGTATGATGAACTTGTATGAATGTACATTTTTAATCATTAATATGGAGCATGAATAAGTTGATGATGAAGATTGATATTGATGAAATGAGGATTGGTGAATGTGTTGATGGAAAATTGTTTGATATGTTGTATATTTGATAATTGAGGTTGAGAATGATGAAGTGTGATGTAAAAATTAATATGAATAGTGAATTGTGACCCAAGAGGGTAGATTGAGCTGTAAATGAAAGTTTGGTATTGATTTAGTTGGATGTATCTTGAGAATTTGGAAAAATTAAGTATTTGTGCACTTTTGGTAAAAAGGGAATTTTGGTAAACTTTCTCTGATCATAACTTATGCCTTAGTCTTCAGAATTTGTTGAAATTTGTTTAGAATTAAAATCTGTTGAAAACTCTTTAAATCGATGTAAAGCTTGTGAAATTTGGATTTTTGTAGAGGAAGTTATGATCATTCAAAGATTGGTGTTCTAATCTGAAATTCTGCAAAGTTGCAGAATTTTTTTATTTTTGGTATGTGCGCACGCACAGCCTTGTGCGTACGCACACTTTTAAAAATCTTCCTGGGGTGCGCACGCACACCTCTATGCGGACGCACATGCCCTGTTTCTCAAATTTAAACTTTGTTTTCAACTATTTCACCTTCCCAACAAGATTGTAAGCTTCAATGACACCATTTTAAGACTTTTGGACATAATTTTGGGTATGAAAACTTGGGAAAGAACTTTAGAGATTTAGTTGATGTCATTTTGAAAAGTTAGCAAATGGAGGTTTAGGTTTCTGGTGTACTGAGGATGGGTTTAGTGGAGTGAGAAAGAAGGATGGTACTGGAATTGAGGAACTGATGAAGTAATGAGTTCGAAATGAAAATTATGAATTAGTGATGGTTGTGATGAGTCGAGGACTCAGAGAAATGAAGATCTTGATGAATGTTGAGAGTGTGCAGGGCCTATATCTCCGGCATGGCAGATTGTTCTACTGCGTGACTAGTTGTTGTTGAGAGTGTGCGGAGCCTATATCTCCGGTATGGCAGATTGTTCTACAGCATGACTAGTTGTTGTTGAGAGTGTCCGGAGCCTATATCTCCGGCGTAGCAGATTTTTCTACTGCATGAGTCGTGGTGGTTGTTTCCTTCTCTGCTGCAAGAAGTGTGCGGGGCCTATATCACTGGCGTAGTAGACTCCCTACTACATGAGTGCGCAGGGCACTATATCTCTGACATAGCAGATTCATTGCTGCATGAGAGTACCCTGCGTATTTATGTTAAGATTTATACATTATGCTTTACTGTTTTAGTTATGCCTTAAGATAAATCTTGTGATGAATATGAAGTCTAGGATTGCCTTTGGCGTCCCGGGGTCTTATATCCTATATCACTGGGCACTGTTACCATACTGAGAACCTCCGGTTCTTATACCATATTTCTGTTGTGTTTTTCAGATGCAGGTCGCGACCTACCTCGGTGAGTTTCTTCGATGGTGACAGAAGCAGAGGATCCTGTTACTCTTGGAGTCTTTTGTTTATTTTGTTTATATATCTCTCACTTTTGTACTTTGCTTTTTCCTAGAGGCTTGTATTGAGAGAGAAAAACTTGTATAAGTTGATTTTACTATCTGGTTTCTATTTTGTCTGTATATGTGGCTAGCCGGCTTAAACTCCACGAGCCGTGGCTAGATTCTTATGATACTATACTTTATTATTTTGTTATATCATATCTTTATCTTGTGCTTTAAGTTAGTAGCTCCATTAGTACATTTTGCGCTTTTCAAATCCTATTTTTGAGCTATATCCTTCATCGGGCTTCTAAATTATATTAATTCTTCTATATAGTATATGTATGAGCTTTAGAACTGTCGTAACCTTTGGTTAACCTTTGCTTTATGACACGAGGTCAGGCTTAGGCTAATTAGGGTGTTACATTTAGTGGAATCAGAGCGGTTCGTCCTCGTGAGCTTGAGGGATAGACCAATTGTGCTTCATTGCATACTCTGTGTGTCTTTCCTTTGATGCTATTATGTTATCTACTTGATATTGCATAGCTTGCTTGTTTGTGAGTGCCTGTTTGGGGTAATTGAAGCACTAGGCTTTTGATATTGAGACTGATCACCTTGATATCGATTGTTTGGTGTAGACAGGAATCCTAATGGCCACTCAGGGACGAGGTCGTACACGTTCACGAGCCGAGAGTAGGAATGCGCAGCCAGCCAATAACCATGTCGAGTTCATGGCGGCAATGGCGAATCTTGCAAACACCATAGAGGCTAATGTTGTTGCGACTCTGCAAGCGGTGCATAGGTTATGCCAATCGACTGGGAATGGAAATAGAAATGGCAAAGGAAATGCAAATGAGAATGTTGAGGGAAATAGAGAGAATGTGGGAGGTGCACCGATGACCTTGGCGACTTTTCTCAAGGTTCATACTCCAAGTTTCAGGGGATCAACCAACCCCACCGAGGCGGACAATTGGTTCCAGGCCATGGAGCGTGCTTTACAAGCACAGCATGTCCCGAACAACCAATATGTAGAGTTTGCTACATATCAGCTTTTGGGAGAAGCCTAGCATTAGTGGCAAGCAGAATGTCGTTTGCTCCAGCTTCTGAATGCTGATATTCCTTGGGATGTATTCCAGACGGCCTTCTACAATAAGTACTTTCCTGAGACTGCAAGGAAAGCGAAGGAGATGAAACTGATGCAGCTGAAGCAAGGTTCCTTATCTGTGGCGGACTACACTAGCCGTTTTGAGGAGCTTTGTAGGTTTTCTCGAGTGTGTCAGGGTGCCCCAGAGACCTACAAAAGTTGGAAATGTACCAATTACTAAAGGGGCTTGAAGGATAGTATCATGACTGTTGTGGCTCCTATGGAGATTCGGATCTTCTCCGACCTTGTGAACAAAGCGCGAGTTATGGAGGATTATGCCAAGGGGGTAACTTAGGCGAGAGAAAATCGAGGTTATATCGACAACCGAGCTCGTGGCGATTACCTTGCACCAAGGGGGCAAAGCTTTAAGAGAAATGGGAACTTCGGAAAGGACAACGATGCTCAGTTTCACCATATGAGGGGAAGTCGTCTGTGTTTTACTTGTGGGAAGCCTGGACATATATCCAAGTATTGTCGCCACGGGAGGAACTGAGATGAGGGTCAGAATCAATAGACAGGCCGTGTGTTTACCTTGGATGCATGTGATGCGACGGGGTCGGATCCTCCGATGAGAGGTAAGCGTATGCTTTGAGTATTATATATTTCGGACTTGTGATGACGAACAATCAGAGTGATGCAGCAAAAGAATGCCGATTAGCATTTTCGAGGGCAAAAATCTTTTTACAGAGGGGAGGATGTAAGAACCGGGGTTTTCACCAAAAATCGTTTAACTAGAATAGAATAGTTTAATTTCCCAAATTTAGGTTCCGGAAAGTTAGAATGAGAATTTGGGGAAGCGAATATGATTTTTGAACTCAGTAGGTTTTTCTAAGTCAGAAAATGTATTTTCTGAGAAAAATCGTGAAAAACCACGATCCATCAGTCGAATCGGTTGAACCGGTTCAAGTCGGCCCGGTGCTGTTGATGAATGGAATTTTGACGGTTTAGAATTTCACAAATGAAGCCTAGTTGTAAAGTAAAGTTTCTAAACAAACAATAATCCTTTCATACAAAAATTTTGTTTGTCACAAGCTAAGTACAAACCCCTAAAATTATAAAAAAAGTATTTAAACCTCGGGTCGTCTCTCAAAGGAATTACAGGGTAGTGTTCTTGTTATTGGCCATGGACATGTATATTTTAGGGTTTTGATTAGGAAACAAGAAAAGTAAATGATAAAGGAAATCAAATGACAAAACAGTCTTGGTAAGGATTGGTGGTCAAGGATCTCTATCCTTATCACTAACCACAACATGATAGTTGCAAGGATCAATCCCACTAATTCATCCCTTAACTAATAGTAAAGGAAAGTCAAGTGAGCTATACCAATCCAAGTCCATAAGTCCTAGCTTTTCACTAATTGAATTAGTGAGACTAGAGTCAATGGCTACCAACAATCAATCACTTGGACATTAGTAACTCAAGAATTCCTAAGTTACCTTCCCAAGCCAAGAGCATAAAATTCTACTCTAACACCTTTTCAAGCATTTTGACAAACACTTGGAAGGTATAAAAAGAAATCATAGTAAATCTACAACAAGAATGAAATCTAATCAACAATTATTGCAAGGAATTAACAACAACAATCAAAAGGAACATTATTGACATGAATTACCTTAAATTGAATTGAAGGAAAATAGAAGAGACAAGATTGAATCTACAACAAAGCAAATTAACAAAATAGAAGAAATTGCAACAAAGGAGTAGAAGAGAAACATGTAACAACAAAGAATTGAGAAGTAGAAGTAGATGAGACCAAAGAGAAAAACCTAGATCTAAGAAATTCTACCCTAATCCTAATCCTAATTCTAGAGAGAAGAGACAGCTTCTCTCTCTAGAAAACTAAACTAAAACTATATCTAAATTGTGTTATGTGTGTGTAATGGTGTGAAGTGATGCCTTCCCCTTCAATCCTTGGTTCCTTTTATCTTTTCCCGCCAAAAACTCAGCTCCAAATGGGGCCAGAAACCCTCCAAAATCACCAGGCATGAGTTTGACTAAAAGAATCACGTGCGGCCTTCGGCGCGTACGCACGCTGCATTTCGCGATCCACGCGTAGGCACATAGTGCGCGTGCGCATCCATCGGCGTTTTCCAAATCTTTGCTTTTCATGATTTCTCCAGTTTGTATGCTTTCCTTTCACTCCTTTGATTCTTTCCTATCCCTTTCCAATCTAAAATCACTAGCAAACACATCAAGACATCTAGTAGAATCAAAGGAAGATAAAAATCATCAAATTAAAGGCCTAAAAAGCATGTTTTTACATCTAAGCACAAATAAGGAGACAATCACAAAATCATGCTATTTCTTTGAATATATGTGAGAAAAGGTTATCAAAATGCTCTAAATTTAACACAAGATAAACCCTAAAAACGAGGTTTATTAGCTATACGAGAAAAGGTAGAAACAGTCAAAAACCTTAGAAAAATATTAGACGTCGAAAACCGGGCATTAATTTTAAAGGTTTGGCCCAAAGTTGGGCCAAACGGGCTAAAAACGCTAACGGGTTGGACTGTGCCCAAGTTGGGCCCAAGCCCAACATATAAAACCCTCTTTAATAAGCCCCATTCAGCTCATTCTTCTTCAAACACACACACAACACAGCTGTAATAGAAGAGGGGAGAGGAGAGAAGAAACACTATTCATCTCCTCACTCTTTTGACCATAACTCGAGCTACGGTGCTCCGATTCGCGTGCCGTCGGTGGCTACGCGAAGCTCTCACTGAGCCTGTCACTTCTAGCTAAGTCTTGTGGTAAGTTTCTCGAGATTTTCTGCCCAATTTTCGTGCTCTTGTGAATTTCGAGTTTTTGGTTTGGTTTTGATTGAAATCTTGTGATTTTGGGTGTTTATGTACACTCTAGCACTTGATTCCCATTGGGTTTTGACCCAGTCCTCTTTCGGTAAGGCGAAAACACTTGATCCCTTGTGGTTTTGTGTATATATGAAACCCTAGGTTTGACTTATGGAACATGTGTGATATTAACTTGGATATTGGAGCTTGTTGGTGATTGTTGATGCTTGTTGGAGTGATTGGAGACTTGCTTGTGGTTGAAAGCTTAGCTTGTGCTCATTTGGGGTTTTAGTTCATATTGGAAATCGTCCAAGATATGGTTTCGGTTTTCTCTATGTAGTATATAATATTCATGGATACTTAGGCTAGTGACCTATAGGATAGGGTGAATTGATATGGTTGTTGATGTTGTGAATGTTGTTAAATAATGATGTTGGGATGTGATGTATGATGAACTTTTATGAATGTGCATTTTTTATCATTAATATGGAGCATGAATGAGTTGATGATAAAGATTGATATTGATGAAATGAGGATTAGTGAATTTGTTGATGGGAAATTCTTTGATATGTTGTATATTTGATAATTGAGGTTGAGAATGATGAAGTGTGATGGAAAAATTAATATGAATGGTGAATTGTAACCCAAGAGGGTAGATTGATCTGTAAATGAAAGTTTGGTATTGATTTAGTTGGATGTATCTTGAGAATTTGGAAAAATTGAGTATTTGTGCAATTTTGTTAAAATAGGAATTTTGGTGAACTTTGTCTGATCATAACATATGCCTCAGTCTTCAAAATTGGTTAAAATCTGTTTAGAATTAAAATTTGTTGAAAACTCTTTAAATCGATATAAAGTTTGTGAAATTTGGATTTTTGTAGAGGAAGTTATGATCATTCAAAGAATGGTGTTCAAATCTGAAATTCTGCAAAGTTGTAAAATTTTGTGATTTCTGGTATGTGCGCACTACAGCCTTGTGCGCATGCACAACCCTGTTAAATTTTAAACATGTGCGCACACAAAGACCTGTGCGTACGCACAGGCAGGGAAAGGCTTTCTGTTTGGAGCGTTAGCACAACTTGTGCGCGCACATACCCAATAAGGATTTACAACCTGTGCGTACGCACAGCCCTGTGCGCACGCACAAGTTGGGAAGGGCAGTCTGTTGAAGGTGCTAGCACACCTTGTGCGAGCAAATAGACCTTGCAAAATTTGGTACCTGTGTGTACGCACACCTCTGTGCGTACACACACTTTTAAAAATCTTCCTGGGCGTGCGCACGCACACCTCTGTGCGGACGGACACGCCCTGTTTCTCAAATTTAAACATTGTTTTCAACTATTTCACCTTCCCAACAAGATTGTAAGCTTCTATGAAACAATTTTAATACTTTTGGACATAATTTTGGGTATGAGAACTAGGGAAAAAACTTTAGAGATATAGTTGATGTCATTTTGAAAAGTTAGCAAACGGAGGTTTAGGTTTCTGGTGTACTGAGGATGGGTTTAGTGGAGTGAGAAAGAAGGATGGTACTGGAATTGAGGAACTAATGAACTAATGAGTTCGGAATGGAAATTATGAATTAATGATGGTTGTGATGAGTCGAGGACTCAAAGAGAAATGATGATCTTGATGAATGTTGAGAGTGTGCGGCCGGCGTGGCAGATTGTTCTGCTGCATGACTAGTTGTTGTTGAGAGTGTGCGGAGCATATATCTCCAGTGTGGCAAATTGTTCTACCACATGACTAGTTATTGTTGACAGTGTGCGGAGCCTATATCTCCAGCATAGCAGATTTTTCTGTTGCATGAGTAGTGGTGGTTGTTTCCTTCTCTGCTGCAGGAAGTGTGCGGGGCCTATATCTCTGCCGTAGTAGACTCCCTACTACATGAGTGCACAGGGCACTATATCTCTGACGTAGTAGATTCGCTACTGCATGAGTGTGCAGGGCACTATATCTCTGGCATGGCAAAAGAGGCTACATCCGGGAGGATGTGTCGGGTTGGCATTTACGGACCGACAAGTGATATCATGAGCCAATAGGATAGGCATTCATCATATGCATCTCTTATGTGCTTGTTTTCTTTGATTACTTGAGTTTGCCTAATTGTATAAAATGTCTACTTGCTTCTTGAATTACTTGCTATATACATGAATACTACCTGTGTTTTCCTTGCTTGCATTATCTGTGTTTGTCTGGTGCTGAGGAGGTTCGGAAGGCGGTGGCGATGGGATTGCATAGAGGATAGGTTGGTGAAGGCTATGGTACAGCGATGTTTGGTTAGAATAGAAATCCCTTACGAGAGAGTACCCTCGATATTTATGTTAAGATTTATACATTATGCTTTACTATTTTAGTTATGCCTTAAGATAAATCTTGTGATGGATATGAAGTCTAGGATTGCCTTTGGCGTCCCGGGGTCTTATATCCTACATCACTGGGCACTGTTACCATACTGAGAACCTCCGGTTCTCATACCATATTTCTGTTGTGTTTTTCATATGCAGGTTGCAACCCACCTCGGTGAGTTGCTTAGATGCGGACAAAAGCGGAGGATCCTGTTACTCTTGGAGTCTTTAGTTTATTTTATTTATATATCTCTCACTTTTGTACTTTGCTTTTGCCTAGAGGCTTGTATTGAGAGAGAAAAACTTGTATAAGCTGATTTTACTGTCTGGTTTCTGTTTTGTCCATATATGTGGCTAGCCGACTTAAACTCCGCGAGCCGTGGCTAGATTCTTATGATACTATACTCTATTATTTTGTTATATCATATCTTTATCTTGTGCTTTAAGTTAGTAGCTCCGTTAGTACGTTTTGCGCTTTTCAAATCCTGTTTTTGAGTTATATCCTTCATCGAGCTTCTAGATTATATTAATTCTTCTATATACTATGTGTATGAGCTTTACAACTGTCGTAACCTTTGGTTAACCTTTTCTTTACGACGCGAGGTAAGGCTTAGGCTAATTAGGGTGTTATAATTGCCAATTCCTTGGTCAAATAATCAAGAAAAGAGGTAAATAATGGTTTTGATTTTAGCCACACAATATTCAAAAACTATCACCAGCTGAATTATATGTCACTTATTCAAGACTAGATCTAGATAATTGAAGATTATGAGATGAGTTTCAAGCTAATTTTGAATTAATTTTCCCAAATATAATAACAGAATGCAAAATAGAATTAGAATATTTCCTAATAGTTCTAACCTTTAGTGATTAAAAACAAAACTCAATCTTTAAAAAGTAAAGAAGCATGAATTAAAATAAAAAAAAGTACTCACATTATAAACACATAAACCAAACAGAGCTCCTAGCCTTCAATAGTGGAGATTTAGTAACTCATATTAAAGAAGAAACTAATCCTAAAGATGAGAGATGGTGTATGATCCGGTGCTCCCTTTTATGAACCTTGTTCACTTATTTATATCCTATGTTCTATCTAAAATTCAAATTTAAAAACTCAATCTAATCTTATCTTTTTGAAGGACAAGATAGATAACTACCTACTCAAATTCAAATCAAATCTTAACAATAATTCAAATCTAATCTAAAAACAGATCCTAACAACCAAATCTTTATCTTTTTAGACGGAATTAGTGCTAACTAAACTCTTGAATCCTGAATTTTCAGATGAGATTAAGGCTTCTTATGATTTGTATAATTGAGATTGGGCCATAACAAGTGTTTCATCCTAGGAGTTGAGGCTTAGGAACGCCGAGCGTACTCCTTCAAATTTGGGCGTTAGCCCAAATTTGCCTTCCAGGAATGCAGGCCGCCGTGCATGTGTACTGGCCACCGGGCTTGTATGCATGACTGCCGAGCATCCATGGTTCAAGGCTAGACATTCGGTTTTGATCCTTTGGGTCTTGGTTGGGCCTTCCTTGGACCGTATTTGTGTTTTCTTGTTAAAAAGGCTCTAATCCTTGATTATTTTGAGAACAAAAACACCTGAAAACATAATAATACTAACACAACTCCAAATGGTTGATTAGTTTTGAATTTTCACTAAAACACTTAAGAATGTTTATTAAAATCTAAAAAAACAAATAAAGATAAAACCTAAAAACTATTAAAGATGTCTAGGCATCACAATGTCACATAATTTGGCTTCAAGCCTGAAGCCTGAAACCTTAAACTCATGGAATAAAGAAAGTTCTTATTTGCATTTCTCATGAATACCATAACCAATTATCATTGTATTCCATGAAACCACGTCTTGTTTTTGCATCCTATAAAAAACTTTCCTGCTGATATGAATATTTCCACTCTTTGAGTACATGTAAATATTGGCACTACAGATGGAGAACTCTGAAGTAAAGCCCTGAATGAATGAGTATCCATGACAACAGGCCCCATGTTGTAGAGCACCCAAATGTGAACAAATAAATAGTGTTTGTACTTGAAACAAGTCGCCACATTTAGCATACATGTCAACCAAGGTCGTGCAAACATAAATGTCCATTTCGAAACCAAGTTTCTCGACATGCTCGTGGATTTTTTGCCCCCATGTTCTATATCTTGGAAAGCCAAACAACTTTGAGAACAAAAGGGAAATTGAATTTCTTGGGTGCCACCCCAAGTTGCAACATCTTATAGTACAAATATATGGCTTGTTAAAAGGGGTCTTTCCAGGCATAAGCTCTAATCATCATGTTCCAACAAACAAAACTTGGGTTTGGAGTTGTATCAAACACGTGGCGGGCAAGTTTGATTTTATTACATTTAACATAAAGATAAGAAAGCTTGTCAATGATAATGGTAAAATCTTTGATATTAGAATCATTCTTAATGATATGTTGATGTATAATCTTCCCTTGCGAAAGACATTAGGATTGGATGCAGGATTCAAGTTAGGCCACATACTAATGATTTGACTCAAACTCATCTCTCAAATGGAATCTTCCAAAACATAATCCAGGAATTACCTTTTTAAAGTATAGATCTTCAACTTCTATCCTACTTTTAATAAAAACAAGCTTGCTTAAGTGGTTCACCATTATACAAAGAAGTGACAAAGTGGTATGGGAAAGTAGAGGAAGATTAAAGAGATAAAGATAAAAAAGAGTAATACCCCAAATAGGTCCCCAAGGAATTTACTGTCGGACAGATTTATCCCCAACAAAATTTAACTAAAATTTTGTCCTTGACATTTTTAGATATACACCAGATACGTCCCCATGGCAGTTTGACCCGGTCAGGACATCCTACTTGGAGGTTAACGGGCTGACGTGTCAGGTTAACCGCCACGTGTCACCTCTAGGACAATTTGGTCCCCATCCAAGCTGGACAAAACAATTTCGTATTAGATCATTAGGCGAATGGCGTCGTTTCATGGAGGACAAATTCGTCCCCACTATGGAAGGCAGAGTTGCGAAACGGCAACGTTTTAAATGGGAGACCTATCTGACCTGTTTGAGGAGACCTAGCTGCCTGATGATTTTGCTTTTATAGGGACCTATAATGTTTGGGGACCTATTTGACCTATAATTGGTGACATTACCCTCAAATATATTCATTGTCTTTTTTTGGTTTCATTGAAAACACAAGCTGATGTATCTGAATCAGGTAGCTTGCAAAATTCTAATCCTCCCTCTCATGACACTCAAAGTGAAGATTCTCCTTCACATGTCACAAAAAAATGTCTCAGGCAAGCCCAAAGTATGCTAATTTTGAATGACTTAATGCGTATGTTAAACGATGGCTTGGAGGAGAGAGTGAAGCAATCGGAAGATCTATTGTTGAAGAAGAATGAGGATAGCCAAGTTGTGAAGAAGTATACTATTTTTGCTTTGTTTAGGGGTATAATAATTGGGAACATTGGTAGTTGTAGTTGTGTTTTGTATGTATATGGTGATTGTTTAAGCATGTTTTAAACTGTGTTGATTATCAAATTGTTAGATTGAAATGTCTCATTATATTTAGATGGATATGCATGAAATCAATTGTGTTGAAATAGTATAAAAGAAACACATTGCTTTTGGTTTGAACAATCTAGATGCCACTGGTTGCAGCTGCTATGGTCTCAGCACTAACACTCTTCTAAGCCTTGGGCCTGATTACTATTTGCCTTGGACGTCTAAAAGGTTGCTGAGCCTGAAATAAACAAAATTATTATGAGGATGTTTCATACAGATTTCAACAAACGCATTAAGTCATTCAAAATTAGCATACTTTGGGATTGCTTGAGACATTTTTTTTGTGACATGTAAAGGAAAATCTTCAATTTGAGTGTCCTAAGAGGGAGGATTAGAATTTTGCAAGCTACCAGGTCTAGATACATCAGCTTGTATTTTCAATGAAACCAAAAAAAGACAATGAATTTATTTGAGGGTAATGTCACCAATTATAGGTTAGATAGGTCCCCAAACATTAGGTTATCAGACAAATAGGTCCCTACAGAAGCATAATCATCAGGCAGATAGGTCCCCTTAAACAGGTCAGAGAGGTCCCCCATTTATAACGTTGCCGTTTTGCAACTCTGCCTTCCATGGTGGGGACGAATTTTTCCTCCACGAAACGACGTCGTTCGCCTCATGATCCAATACGACGTCGTTTTGTCCAGCTTGGATGGGGACCAAATTGTCTTAGAGGTGACACGTGGCAGTTAACCTGACACGCCAGCCCTTTAACCTCCGCGTAGGACGTCCTAACCGGGTCAAACTACCATAGGGACGTATCTGGTGTATAACTCAAATCGTCAGGGACAAAATTTTAGTTAAATTTTGTTGGGGACAAATCTGTCCGACGGTGATTTCCTTGGGAACCTATTTGGGGTATTATTCAATAAAAAATAAGGTTTAGTATGGTATATATTCGAAATGTGTTTGGCATAAGGATGACAATACTATCTGAACTCGTAGATATTCATCCCACCCTACTTATCCGAGGTGGATAATTATCTGCTTTACTGCGGGATAAGGGTGGAGTCAGATTTATGTAATATCCATTCCAGTAGTTATATAATATATATAAATATATATAATTTTAGTATAATATATGTAATATAAATAAAATAATTAGTAAAATGATTAATAATATTGTATATTTTTAACTTTTTATTTTAATTTTTGTTACGTATGTAATGATGATTATATAAATTTAAAAATTTTATTTTATTTGTTGGATTTAATAATTATAGGAATGGGTAGGAGCGAGACAAGTACCCGCGAGAGAAGATTAGGGTTCAACTTTTACTACTAACGGATAGGAGTGAAGTGGGTTTTATAAGAATTATTGTAGGACAGGTCAAAATTGGGTTATTGTGAAGTTTTGACTTGCTGACGACTGACGCAATCTGATCCTGGTAACATCGTATTACAAAACCTTCCCAAAAAAATGGTACATATTTTTTTTAATGTTTTATGAATTTTTTAAAATTGTTTTATTTATCTTAAAAAATAATATTAAGGAACTAGTGTTATAAGAGTAAACTCTAATTAATATTATAACACGTTACCAAACAAACTCGATATAAAGTCCATTAAAAATGAGTTTTTATTGAGTTTAGATTTTAAATACTTCTTTTATCTGAATTTTGAATATTCTTATTTCTAAAAGTTTTAGATGTTCTTTTCTTATGTTGAATATTGAGTGCAATATAAAATATATTGTTAGCTCTCAAAATTATTAATCGAAGTATACTTCTAACTTGTTTTATGTTGTTTACTTTAATAACTACAAGAAAGTTTTAAAATAGCGACCGATTTTAGCGACCAACAAAATCGGTCTCTATTAGCGAGCGATTTTGCGATCAATCAAACTTTTCTATGATCTAAAAAAAATCGATTGCTAAATCGGTCGCTAAATTTCAATTAGCGACCAATTTAATGGTCGCTAAATTGGTCGTTAAAATAAAAATTAGTGACCGATTTAGCTACCAATGACAAAGCCAATCTAGTCGGTCGCTAAAATCGGTCTCTATTTTTTTAACTTAGCGACCGAATTAGCAACCAAAACAAAAAAAAAGGTTTTAGGGTATGTTGGTGGTTAAATCAGTTGCTATTTTTAATTTAGCGACCGATTTTGCGACCAATATAAAAAGAAGTTTAATGGCGGTTGGTCGCTAAATCAGTCGCTAAGAAGTTGGTTGCTAAATCGGTTTCTAAGTGTTAAGATAGCAACCTATTTAGCGACCAACTATAAAATGTTGGTTTTAAAGAATTCGGTCGCTAAACTGGTTGCTATTTTATAATTTTGTGAACGAATTAGCAACCGACTTAAAAATATGTTGATAAAATAGTTGGTCGCTAATTCAGTCGCTAAGGTAGCGGTCACTAAATCGATTGTTAAAGATGAATATAGCGACTGATTTTAGTGACCAACTATAAAATCTTAGCATTAGAGCAGTTGGTCACTAAATCGGTCGCTATTAGCGACCGAAATTAGGACTAACTAAAAGTCAAAAGTTACAAATTAATTAGTTGATAAATCGGTCACTATTTTAAATAATAGGAATAAATTAGATTTCAAAATAAATTAGAAAAATCCATCACTTTTTTAAAGGAAAATGGTGTTGTTCTCTCCCTCGTTTACTCTCCTGCATGGTGGGGAATGAATCCTCTCAATTGTTAAAAAAAATTGAGAGTGTAAAGTGTGATCTCTAGCCCTTCATTATTTTTTCTTTTATATTTATTTTTTGTCTCACTTATAAAATATTATTAAAAAAATTGAGAGGATCCATTTTTGTTTGGTTTCTAACCTAGAACCAAAACCCATCTTAGCTCTCTCTTCTCTCGCCACTCTCTCCTAGTCTCCCTCAAGCTCGTCACCGAAGCTCGTGGCCGGCTCCTCAAGCTCATCGATGCCTCAAGCTCGCGTCGCCGCCTCAATGTCGCGTCGCCGCCTCAAGCTCGTCGCAAGCTCTGTCACGCTAAGCTCGTCTTCCTGGCTTATCTGTTCGAGGCCTCGAGCAGCTCGCCGCCGTGTCGCCGGTCACCGTCTGTGTCTCCGTCGAAGGTTAATGGTATTGCTTTCCCTTCTTCGATTCTTCTCCTCCTTTTATGCTCTGTTTGCTGATTTTTTAATGTGAAGTTGTGAATGGATTAATGGAAATCAAATAATTGATTTTGTGCTGCTGCTCTTTTTTTAATTCCTGAAATTTTTTTTGAAATTTTCTTGCTACTGCTAAAAATGGATTAGAGATTAGGGATTACTTGTTACTATTTTGTAATTAGGGATTATGCTCTGTTAGCTTTATTGATTTCAGGTTTAGTGTGATTAGGGATTACTTGTTGCTGTTTAGTGCACCGGTAACATTTCTAGACAAGATGGCTTATTGGACTGTTAAATCACTCAGATTCCCCACTAATCTATTCTTTCAGGTATTCATTATTCATTGATATCTTTTCAAGTGGTACACAATGGTGCATGTGATGTTAGGTTGCTGAGGGTTAGGTAATAAGTTGATTAACCAGCACATGATGGGTGATTGGCTCTATTACTATTATTGTTTGAGAATTAAATCTTGTAATTGATAATATAATACCTTTTATCTTTTGAAATAGGATAAAACAAATTTCTGAAAGTTGAATTATCTTCATGAAGATTAATAGCTTAGAGCCTCTTTAAGGAAATTAAACTGATGATTACATAGAATACGTTGTTTGATTTGGGAAGTCCATATTACCTCTTTGTTCTTCGATATAGAAATATTACATCTTACATACCTTCAAAGAAAAATATAAGCCTTGATAATTTCATAGTCTATAATATAAAATGCTTAACTAAGCTTTGTTCTTATCATTTGTTTTATGTAAATGTAACAGCATACGAATGCTTTCCATTTTTCTTTTCATACGAATGCTTTGTTCTTATGTTTATATTTCTTCTCATCAGTTTATGAAGGGGAAAAGTTCTTTTACAAAGAAGAAGACATTGCTATTCCAGTAAAGGTGTTAGATCATTTTTCATTTGCAGATTTTTCCCTCGCATGTTCCTTTTTTCCGCGGAATTTGAAGATCTGCATTGTTCTCCATTTTGAAAATGTGACTGATCTTTGTCTCTCCTCTGCCGTCGTCATGCCTCTGTCTTCTATGTTAGCAGGTTATGCCTCTTATTCCTTTCTCGTTTATTTCTTTATATTCAGGGTTTTACATATTTTGATGGCTCACAACGATTTATGACCGAGTTCTATTAGGAATTTGTAGAGAAGAAATTCATGTTCTTGTGAGTTGTGAAAGTTGGTTGCTACTAAGAAATCTGATGGTAAAGTTTGATAGTACATCAAACACAAACTTGGTTTGCTTAAGATAAATATTTTGGATCTAATCTTTGCTGTTCAATCAGGCTTTTTTTCACAATTTAGTTCCACTTCTCTATTTCAGGTTCAATCTTTCTTTCCAAGAAAGCATTGATGATAATGATGATTCTGATGAAGGGAAAGATGAAGATGAAAAGCCCTGTTTTTCTGAAATAGAAAGAAGTGCTGATTTTTTAGACAAGGAAGTTGCTGCTAATGGCTTTCGGCTCATCTTATAGCCAATGATTACGCTACGGTATCTATTATATACATTATTATATACCTGCATTTTTGTATTTTGGTAATAGTCTAGTGATTCTAACATTTGAGCACATGTGAAAGTGAAGTTATCCATTAATCATTATGTTTCAGTTGGACATAGTTGAAAAACTGTTGATTCAAATGTGTTGGTTTACAGGGATGCGATGATTGGTGCCGTTCCAAGCTATGAGGAGCCGTATATTAAAGTTCCAAAGGTCTTAAGTATGGACTAAAAACTTTGTAAAGGTACTTGATTTGATACAAGGAAACAAGACTATGGTTTTGTACTCTGCATTTCTTTGTTCTTTTTATTGGAAAATGATCTAACTCTTAATCTATATAACATTCATTTTTGTCATCATGAGTTTGTGTCCTGCCATTAGTCTCATTCTCATAAAACAATCATTTGTGCCCTTCATTCACAGCTGGTGATCACCACTTTAGTTCTCAGAAGGCAAGAGTTATAACAGTTGATGCTAAAACTACCCAAGACACTAAACTATGTTTTTTTTTTTTGGAGCATTTGATTGTTTTCGATAAGTTGAAGGTTTTGTTTGCAATTTTCTATTCTCCAAAAAGAAAGAAACATTCTAGATATGTCCTATGTGCCAATATATACTACTAATTATAAAAATGAATAGTTGATACTACGTCCAATGCATTAATCCATTAATCCATGCCTCGGCTTAAGGAATCTTAATAGGGACCTTAGCAAACTATTTATTGATAAGTGAGTATTTGCTCCAGCCCGTATATATATATTTTTATATGTTATGTATTATTGTGAATAGTTTAGAATTATTTTTCTATTTAATTAAGCTTTTGAGGTAATTGATTATATTTGAAATCTTATTTATTTGTTCAATTTAATTTATTTATACGCATGAGTGTCAATTTGTCATGCTTTTGATTGTTCCTTAATGCTCTTCAAATTTATGTGCAGTTCATTGAAGATGGAGGAGAAGCTAAAATAAACTCAGATAGTAAAGTTAATTCAGTGGAAGACCTGAATGAATCAATCCTTCTTTAGGTATATAAAAAGGATAATTTTGACATAATAGATGGTGAAAAGTAGATATGTGTGAACTTCTCAGTATGCTAACTATATTTGGGAAATTAAATTTGAATAATGAATACATCTAATATTTAGTACAGAGACAGTCGAGCAGCTTGCCTGTGTTTTTCCTGCTCATCTCAGTTGTTCATTTCTGTGTTTTTCAAAGTTGATATAAGATTGTTGCTTTATTCGTACAAAGTGACACCATGCTTTGGTTAAATAACCAGGATGAAAAACATGAAAACAAAGGAAAAGATGAGAGCTGTGAAGCTGCTGAAAGTGGTGCATCTGAAAGGGAAGATACAACTGACGAGGTAATGGTTAGCTTCTGGTTCTTTTTTCTTCTGCAAAAAAACCTTGAATATACCGAGTTATTATGAAGTTTAAATTTGTAATATATCTCTATGTTAGTTAGCTCCATATTTATGTAGAAGTTAGTTTAGTTAGTGGCAAGATAGAAGATTGAGATCTCTCTTTGCACATAGCAGAATCTTGAAGCTTCTTCTCTATTTTCTATTCTCTCCTCACACATCAGCTCTGTTTTAATTTAGTAATTTATGTATTTGGTATTTAGTGATTTTATGTCTTGCGTGTCATTTGATATTCAGCTCTGTTTCTATTCTCTTTGGTTCTATCTGCTTTTACTCTATCATCCAAATGCACATCCATGTTAATTAGTTTTGGTAATAATATTTCTGTCGAGAAAACAAATTTTGAAGGCTGAAAAGTGAAGTTAAGGATACACCCAAACTGGTGAAGAAAACACACCTTCTAACCCTTTTTTCATTATATTATTTTATTTATTATATGGCTTTCTATACTTGGCAAAATTTTTAAATATAACTTGAATCATCCGATTAACTAGCTAGTCTGATCTTCAAAAAGACTTGACTCGAATAAATAGAATGGTATAACTTAATCTCTAGAGCAAACAGACTTTGACGTACACCTTGCTAGTGAAAAATACTCAACCGGAAAGCTTAATTCTATAAGCACTGGTATATAGCAAGAAAAGATGGAGATAGTTAAAAAAAATTGTCAAATGAAGCTACTTATTCTGTCCTTTTTATGCTTCTTTGCTCTACTCTCTCTTGAAGGCATGCTTAAAATTATGTAACATGTTAATGTTTATTCATCATTTCACTGGAATTAATAGCCTAACTTTTTTTGTCTAGTATCTTTATGAAACTCAGTCACTTAAAATATTATCAAGCTATACCATTTTTTGGGAAAGTTTTTTAACCTTCCGTTATCTATTTATTAGTTGAACCACAGGTTGTCTATTGGCTTTTAGTTTATTTTATATCGTTTTCAAATATTTAATATACTTTTCATTATTTTAATAGTATTACTATTTAGAATATTAGTTTTACTATTATATCAATATATATTGTTATATTGTTTAACCTAATAGGTAATTGTTCATCAAGAGAGTGGCTTGCACTTGATTTTATTTTCTCCTTTTATCTTTTATTATTTTCTCTTTTTGCCTTTTATGACACCAGAATTCTTAATCTGGAATATTGTTTTGTTAGGTGAAGATGCTGAAATTGAAAGATGAACTAAGGTTAAGGTGCTCTGCATGAAACTCTACCATAAACAGAAGATACATGGCATAGGAAAGAAGAAGATGAAGAGTGCAATTAGCATAGTTATATAGTTATGTTGTTCATGAATTATTTTTACCTTGTTTTAGTTTAGATTGTGGATCATAAATTTGATGTATTTAGAAATTTTTAATTTTTTAAATTCTATATTTCTATGTAGACATTGTGAATGTTTTGGTATTTATTTGGAAAATTAATCTATGCTTGATTCTTTTTATATTTTGTGGAAATATAATTATTTATGAAAATTAAGTTTTAATAGTGGTAAATGTGAAATTAGTAAAAATCTATAATTATAAAATTAGGAACAACAATCGATTTAGTGACTGATTTAGATTTTTAGTTCAGGAATTAGCGACTAATTTAGCAATTGATTTTAGATTTCCAAATCAGGTATTGGCGACCGATTTATTCAGTGACCGATTTAGTGTCAGGAAATTTGGTCACCATTTAGCGACCGATTACGTTAGCGACCGATTTAGCGACCAATACTCTTTGGTGAAGGTCTAGTGGCCTTGTTCAAAAATCGGTCGCTATTTTCTAATTAGAGACCAAGGTTTTAGCGACCACCAGAATCAGTCGCTAAATCGGTCACTATTCTGGTAATTTTTTGTAGTTAAATTAAAATTATTAATATAATAAAGTATTTAATAATATTCGATAAATAATTAACAATAGTTCAAACAGTCTAAAATTGTCTTATTTAATATTTATTAATTATTATTAAAATAATTATATAATTTTAAATATAATAAATATTTAATTACAAATATAAAATTATGAATATTATATACATAAAAAGTAACTTTAGATATTACCTCTTTATTACCGTAAAATATTATTTGCATGGTAAAAGCTTACACTACTCTTCAAAGATCAATTTAACACTAACCATCTCCAAATAATATAGAACCTTTTAAGAGATTAAACCTTATTATTATAAGAATATATACTATAAAGTCTAATATGTTTAACTCTCCACGCATGCAGGCACCAGTCTAGTTATTTTAAAGGATTTTGTGAATTTAATTAATAGATAAAATATATTGTATTAAAATTATTAAATGTACCAGTTTATTCACATAAATTTTTTAAAAAACTGTTTTTTTAAATAATAATTTTAAAAGATGTTTTAAAAATATAAAATTCGGTAAAATACTATTTTGGCAAATCTTAATTTTGTGTCTAACTTTTTAAACATCTTATTTCTGTCTCAAAAGGTTTTAAACAGGTTTAATATTATACTAATAGTTAACAGAATGAGCGACGTAGACATTACTGATTAAGTTATGTCTTTTTCTATATGTTAGAAAAATATAACCAAAACCTTCTTGTAACACTTATTCTCCTTAATTTTCCTTTTGTACAAAACTGTAAATCCTAACAATCAATTATCAAAACTTTAAAATCAAAGAATTTTTTAATATTAGTGATCGTTGGTAGATCGATTTTACTTACATACTAAAATTGAATACTATTAGCTCTTCAATATGTGAAATTTTTATGTCGAATTTAATGGTGGAACAACACTAAACCCGCTTAAATTTTTTTTCGAGATTGAAATAGAATATTTGAAAGTTTTTGGGACTGAAAGGATGTTCAAAAATTTTCTAAACAAAATATATTTTAATAATACAGTTTATTTGGTCTCATAAGAATTATAGATATATTGTCTAGTCACTGAATTATAAAATTAACTCCGTTTTCTTAAAAAATTTTCAAGAAAAAATAGTTGAATATGTGAGTTTTAATTATCCAAGGGTAATTATCTGCAATAAGTGCTTACTCTTTTTTGAGTTCCTAAATATTATATGCTCCATATGTCACCGACACGATCCAACCATGTCAATATATTTTGTATATTTATTAAAAATATTATGTTACTTATTCATCTTAGTACTTGCAAATTTATTAAAAATATTTATAACGTTCTTATTTCACTTAAATTTGAATTTGTTAGGCTTGTTAGGCTATTGTTTTCTTGGACGCTAGTCATAGCTCATTTTAAGCAAGTAATGATTGATTAGCTATTTTAGTTAGACAAATTAAAATGAGAGTTTTGGTTTTCAATAGATAGAAACAAAAATAAAACAAGAAAGCAAACAATGAACCCTTTAAAAAATGGTATGAGAATGGAGTTAAGGCTTTGGAGGTGTTTAAAGGTCCGGATTAATATTCTAAGTTAACTACTTTGATCATGCAATGATTACATTTATAGCGAACCCCAGGTGATTAAATTCCTATTCCAAGGCAATCTAATCACCTCTAATCCAATTGACCGTCAATTCTTTCATCACTCAATTATATTAGCGGATTAAGTTCAATTTCTGGTTTATGAGCCACACAACCCTAAGAATCCCAAATCAGAATGCAGTTATATGTCACATACCACATTAAGTCTAGATAATTAGAAATTATAAGGAGTTAGTTTCAAGTTGTAATTATAATGATATAACTTTTCCAAGACTCAAATAGAATTCAAGTAGAATTAGAGTTATTTTTTAAAAATCACTAATCCCTAGGATAAAGAATGAAACCAATCCTTAAACAATAATCAAAGCATTAATCAAGAGTAGAAATACATGTAATTATTAATCCATTCAAGAAAACAGAGCTCCTAGCCTTAACAATAGAGGTTGGTGCGCAAATTGTGAACTCACACAACTTAACCGGCAAGTGCACTGGGTAATCCAAGTAATACCTCAGATGAGTGAGGGTCGATCCGATGAGGATTGTCAGACTGAACAAGCAATGGTTGTCTAATTGGACTTAGTTAGGCAAATAGAAAAGGGGTTTTGGTTGTTGAAAACATATAAAGCAATAAACAAGAAAATAAGAAAGCAAATAAGGGTTTGGTGTGAAAACAGTATGAGAAAATAGTTAAGGCTTCGGAGATGTTTACCTTTCCATATTAAAAGTTCTTACCAACTATTTTAACAATGCATGATTCATTCTATGGAAAACTGTAATTGTCTAAACCCTAATCTCTTGGTGATTTAGCCTCCTCTAACTTTCTTTAACCGCCACTCTCGTGGTCACTTAATTCCGATTAGAGGGTTAAGTTCAGAAAACTAGTTTAATGCCATAAAAACCCTAATTACCCAAAGCTAACAGGATTTTATGTCACATATCCCAATCAGTTTGTGTAATTAGCAATTTAGGAGGAATTTGTTTTCAAGTTGTAGTTCAAGCGAGATAACTCTCTCGAGTATCACAAGAACTCAAGTAAAAAAGGGTCATACTCTCGTTCCACCCAATTCATAAGATTAAGAGCGAAAACAATCCTTAGAATTGAATCAAAATATTAATTAAAATAGAAGAATAATATTTCTAATACATAGAAATAAATAGAGCTCCTAACCTTAACCGAGAGGTTTAGTTGCTCATGACTTACAGAGAAACTAGGGTTCTGAAAATGTGCGGAAGGAAGAAGATCCCCATACAAATGATCTTTTCCCTATTATATTAACCTATTTTGAAACAGAAAATAAAATAAAATAATAAATCCTAAAACTAAAAGATATTGTTTGTAAATAAAAATTACAAAAATAAAATAAAATAAAACGAATAAATGCTAAATCCACTTGAGAAGCTCCAAGAGGAGGTGGTGGACGGAAATTAACTCTGCACAACAAAATCAGCAAGTGCACTGGATCATCCAAGTAACCACGGAGATTGTTGTTTTGAATCAATCTATGGACACCTTGTAGATCTTAGTCAGGCGATTAGAAAAGATAGTTTGTTGAGATAAACGCATAAAACAGGAATAGGAATGAAATTACTTAATTTGAGTGGCGTGCATCTTTGCATCCCTTGCTAGCGCTAAACGCCAGTTGGGCGTTCAGCGCCCCTGGGGTTGCTGCTAGCTTTCTTCCTTTTTGCTCCAAACTCTGCCAAATTGCTCAGAATTTTACCTGAAATCATAAAAATACCAAAGCAACTCTAAGTAGCATCCAAAAGGGATTTTTGCACTAAAATCAAGTAAAACTAATTAAAATCTAACTAAAAACACTAGAAAATGATAAGAAAAAGGATATAAGATGCTCACACATCACAACACAAAATTTAAACTGCTGCTTGTTCTCAAGCAACGAAAACAATATAGGACCAAGAAGAGAAAATGTATGAGACTTGAGTTGGCATTTGAGCTCAAGTCTAGTTACTGAATAGGGCTTAGGACACTCTAATTCTGAATAGCATTGGCTTCTTACTATCTTTTGAAGCTCAGAAGTATTAGTATCCTTCAAAACTAGAACTCAGACGATATTATAGATTTTCTTCTTTAAGCTCTAATTGATTCTTGAACACATCTCTTGCTTTTTCTTGGTGCTTTGCACCTTGAGCCTAGCCATGGCTCTATGTATTTTTGTTTTTTAGCTTAACTTGAAACAAGAACACTAGAAGCACTTAACTGGGGAACTCCTTGAATTCAAATTTCTCTTTTTTTTTCTCCCAGACAGTGCTGCTCAGAGCCTAAGGCATACTTGGTAACAGCAATGGGTCACGACTTTAAGTATTCAGTCTCAAGGGTTACTTGACACCTTCGCACTACAAGCATTTGGTTAGGCATCCTCTAGCAACTGGCTTGAGATCATTCCTTCTCAACTGGAATGGCCGGCCCTTGGCATCCTTCTTCCATTGTGCTCCGGGGAGGCATATGTCTTTGAGGACTTGATCTAACCTCAGATCAGCTTGGACTCTCCTATTGTAAGAGTGAGGGTCATCTCTGGATGGAGAAAACTGAATTACCTCCCTCATTCTTCCCAAATCAAACTGCAGGATCTTCCCTCGGACCATGGTGCACCAAGTCTTGAACTCAGATTGCTCATTCTTATGCTTGTCCATCATCCACAGATTTGCATAGAAATCTATAACCTTTAAAACTCCCACTTCAGTTACAGGGTTGGCTAGAATTTTCTAGCCCCTGTTTCGAATTTGTTCTTGAATTTCCGGATACTTATCAGCTTTTAATTCGAATTTCACTTCTGGTATCACCTTCTTTTTTCTCACAATCTTGTAGTAATGCTCCTCATGAAGCTTGGTGTAGAACCGGTGGAGCTCATGTGGGATTGTGGAGGGTGCTTTTTCCTTCCTCGTTCTTGAAGAGGGTTCTCCATCTTTTGGTTCCATAGAGAGTGTGAAGAAAGTGAGAAGCGGAGCACCCTAACACCAAACTTAAAACTTTTGCTCATCCTCAAGCAAAGAGAATATAAGATAGAAAGGAAGAGAGTGAGCCCAAAGGGGGAAGGAAGAGTAGAATGAAGGGGTGAGGAGAGGTGAGAATTGAGGTGGTATTTATAAGGGTGGGGGAAGGTCAAATTCGGTCATGGGGAGTTTGGAAAAAGTGGAGTGAATTTGGATTGATGGAGATATGATATGAAAAGATATTAGTATAAGCAGATATGGTATGAAAATAATTGGGACATAGGTAATAGGATGGAGGAGAATGAGTAGTGTGGAAGGAGGGTGGGGAGAGAATCAAAAGGATGTGATATGAAAAGATACAGTTGGAATTTAAGAGATATGATGTGAATTTGACCCCTTGGTGGCGCTAAACGCCCTCCCTGGCGTTTAGCACCCAAGAGGGGATAGCCTTGCCCCCTTCTGGCGTGAAACGCCACTGCTAGCATTAAACGCCCGCAGCTCTTCTCTCTTTTTTTTCACCCTTGGTGGCGTTAAACGCCCATAATGGACATGAAATGCCCCAAGGGGGACAAACCTTCACATGAAAATGTCCAACTTGGACATAAAATTCCAAATCCACTTCTCCCTCATGGCGCTAAATGCCCTCCCTGGCATTTAGTGCCCGCAGTGTTGATTTTCCAAAATGTTCTGTTCATCTATCTGAGATCTTCTGTCCTTGTTCTAAGTGCTGTACATGATCACAGACATTATAAAACCTAGGAAAACTATGAAAATCAATGAAAAATAAAGTGAAATAAAACCAAATTAAAAATAAATCTGAAAGAAAACTGAAACAATCAAAAGCCACACAACTCAAAGTAGTATCTAATGGGGCTATTCCACTAAAATCCTCTAACAAATCAACAGCAAAACTATATAAATCATATAGAAAAGATACCAATGATGCTCACGCATCACAATACTAAACTTAAAGTGTTGCTTGTTCTCAAGCAACTTGAACAATGAAAACTAAGAATGGGTCTGAAGTGATCTTTGAATTCCTTTCTTTGAACTTTAGAGATAATTCTTTTGTTGACAACTCTAAATGCTCCGTCTCAAGGCAACTCTTGATAGTGAGCTTTCGATCGGTAATCCCGAACTAATTGGTCCAAGTTACCGGGTGATAAAGCACCCTGTGGATCTAGTGACTCAAGCCTCTCTTAACACAGTCGCACCACAAGCATATAGTTGAAATCTCAACCACAAGCACTTGACTAGGATGCTCTTTGAGCTTATTTTTCTTTCAATTCTCCTAGTAAGTGGTACTCAGAGGCTTTGGCTTCTCTTTCAATCCCTCTTTTTTTTTTCTTTTCTTGCTCTTTCTTTTTCTCCCTTTTTCTTGTTTTTCTTTTAAATCTTTTTTGGTTCAAGGATCTCCCTCTTTCTCAGTTATGGAGGTTTCAAAACAATTCTCTAAGTTCTTGTTCCTTAAGAGTCAATATTCTTCTTATTCATGGAACTTCACACCTTATGCTCTTACTGCATGATGAGCGGATAATTTATACCCTTTTTGGCATTGTTTTTACATAGTTTTTAGTATGTTTTAGTTACTTTTTATTATATTTTTATTAGTTTTTATTCAAAAATAACATTTTTGGACTTTACTATGAGTTTGTGTGTTTTTCTATGATTTCAGGTATTTTCTGACTGAAATTGAGAGACCTAAGCAAAAATCTAATTCAGAGGCTGAAAAAGGACTGCAGATGCTGTTGGATTCTGACCTTCCTGCACTCGAAGTAGATTTTCTGGAGCTATAGAAGCCCAATTGGCGCGCTCTCAATTGCGTTGGAAAGTAGACATCCTGGGATTTCCAGCAATATATAATAGTTCATACTTTGCTCGAGATTTGATGGCTCGTTCAACGTCAGCCTAAAACATCTTGGCGTAAAACGCCCAAACTAGCACCAGAATTGGAGTTAAACGCCCAAACTGGCACTAAAGCTGGCGTTTAACTCCAGGAATAGCCTATGGACGAAAAAGCTTCAATGCTCAGCCCAAGCACACACCAAGTGGTCCCCGAAAGTGGATTTCTGCACTATCTGCATTTAGTTACTCATTTTTTGTAAACCTAGGTTACTAGTTTAGTATAAAAACTACTTTTAGATATTTATTTTACATCTTTGGAAGATATTTGATCATTTTGGAACTTGTATGTTCACGTTTGGAGGCTGGCCTCACGGCCATGCCTAGACCTTTTTCACTTATGTATTTTATACGGTGGAGTTTCTACACCCCATAGATTAAGGTGTGGAGCTTTGCTGTTCTTCCTGAATTAATGCAATTACTACTATTTTCTATTCAATTTACGCCTTCTTCTTCTCCAAGATATACTCTCGTACTAAATTCAGTTAAGTCAGAATGAAGGGGTGACCCGTGACAATCACCCAATCTTCGTTACTCGCTTAGCCAAGATCGCGTGCCTGACAACCACAAAGCGGTCTACATGATGTTCAATGTAGTCATTGGACGACAGATGGAGTATACTCTCTTTGATATCTAATACACGGACCGAGTCTGTGAGATTAGTATGTTCGTGGTATAGGCTAGAACCATTGGTAGCATTCTTGAGATCTGGAAAGTCTAAACCTTGTCTGTGGTATTCCGAGTTGGATCTGGGAAGGGATGACTGTGACGAGCTTCAAACATGCGAATGTTGGGCGCAGTGACAGTGTGAAAAAAGACAATGGTCTTATTCCGACGCTACCGGGAACCGACAAATGATTAGCCATACGGTGACAGCGCATATGGATTTGTTTTCATCCAGGAGGATCATACAGCTTGCCATGGAAGGAGGTAACGCATGGTTGGAAGAAGGCAATAGGAAAGCAGAAGTTCAGAAGCAACAAAGCATCACTAGACGCTTATCTAAAATTTCCACCAATGAATTACATAAGTATCTCTATTTTATTTTATATTTTATTTAAATTTTAATTGTCAAAACCTCTTAACCATTTGAATCCGCCTGACTGAGATTTACAAGGATGACCATAGCTTGCTTCAAGCCGATAATCTCTGTGGGATCGACCCTTACTCACGTAAGGTTTATTACTTGGACGACCCAGTGCACTTGCTAGTCAGTTACACGGAATTGTGAAGAAGTCCTGAGATCACGTCTCCCACACCGAGTTTTTGGCGCTATAGCCAGGGAATGAATAATCACGATTTCGCGTACCAAGTTTTTGGCACCGTTGCTGGGGATTGTTCGAGTTTGGACAACTGACGGTTCATCTTGTTGCTCAGATTAGGTAATTTTATTTTATTTTTAAGCTTTTTATTTTCGAAAAATTCAAAAAAAGATAATATAAAAGTAAAATATACAAAAAAAAATTATTTTGTTCTTCAGAATTTTTAAGAATGAATTCTAGAGTTTCATCATGATCTGTTGAAGCCTGGCTGGCTGTTAAGCCATGTCGAAATTCTTTTGGACCGAGGCTTCCACTTATCATTGCAGGAGCTTTTTGATTCCCATCAATTTGGCTGTTGTATGTAATGCTCTGCTGAAGCTTGGCTGGCCATTGGCCATGTCTAATCTTTTGGACCGAAGCTTTCACATAAAGCTTGGCTGGCTATTAAGCCATATCTAAATTTTTGGACCGAAGCTTTAGACTAACATTGCATGATTCCTGGAATTGTTATTAAAAATTTTGAATTTTTTTATTTTCTTTTTCCAAATTAATTTTTGAAAAATTACAAAAAAAATTAATAAAATCATAAAAACAAAAAAATTTTGTGTTCCCTGTTTGACTCTAGTGTCAAATTTTAAGTTTGGTGTCAATTGCATGTTTTTAATTTATCTTAAAAAAATTTCGAAAACCCATGCATGTGTTCTTCATGATCTTCAAGTTGTTCTTGATGATTGTCTTTGTTTGATCTTGTGTTTTTCTTGTTTTGTGTCTTTTCTTGTTTTTCATATGCATTTTTTAATTCTTATTGTCTAAAGTATAAAAATTTTTAAGTTTGGTGTCTTGCATATCGTTATTTTCTTAAAAATTTTCAAAAATAAGTTCTTGATGTTCATCTTGATCTTCAAAGTGTTCTTGGTGTTCATCTTGACATTCAAAGTGTTCTTGCATTCATTTTTGTTTTGATCTTAAACTTTTATGTTTTGTGTTATTTTTATGTTTTTCTCTCTCCTCATTAAAAATTCGAAAAATTAAAAAAATATCTTTTCCTTATTTTGCTCATAAATTTTGAAATTTTGAATTGATTTAGTCAAAAGTTTTAAAATTTGATTGTTTCTTATTAGTCAAGTCAAAATTTTAACTTCAAAATCCTATCTTTTTCAAAAATCAAATCTTTTTTATTTTTTTAATTATTTTCAAAAATTTTCAAAATTAATTTTCAAATTTTTTTCTTATTTTTGTTTCATATTTTCGACATTAATGCTAACATTTAATGTTTAGATTAAAAAATTTTCAAGTTGTTACTTGCCTATTAAGAAAGGATCAATCTTTAAATTCTAAAATCATGTCTCTTAGTTTCTTATTAGTCAAGTAATCAACTTTAATTTAAAAAATAAAATCTTTTTAATTTTCTTTTCAAATATTTTTCAAAATAAATTTCAATCACATATTTTCAAAATCAATTTCAAAATCTTTTTCTAACTTCTTATCTTTTCAAAATTGATTTTCAAATCTTTTTCAATTAACTACTTGACTTTTTGTTTGATTTTAAAAAAAGTTTACTATTTCAATCATATATTTTTCAAAACCACCTAACTACCTTTTTCTCTCTCCAATTTTCGAAAATCACTAACCACTTTTTCAAAATTCTTTTTCTAATTTTAATTTATTTTCTCTCTTAAATTTCGAATACTAACCAATAATTAAAATAAAAAAATATTTTCCTTTTATTTTAATTTAAAATTCTCTCTCTCTCTCTCATCTCTTTTTATTTATTTATTTATTTATGTATTTATTTATTTACTAACACCTCTCTTCTTCTTATAATTCGAACCCTCTCTCCCTCTCTATGTTCGAATTCTTCATCTTCTCTCTTCTTCATTCTACTCTTTTATTCTTCTACTCACATAAAGGAATCTCTATACTGTGACATAGAGAATTCATATTCTTTTCTGTTATCTTCTTTTTTATATGAGCAGCAGCAAGGATAAGAACATTCTTGTTAAAGCTGATCCGTAACCTGAAAGGACTCTAAAGAGGAAACTAAGAGAAGCTAAAGCACAACACTCTGGAGAGGACCTGACAGAATTTTTTGAAAAAGAAGAAGAGATGGCCGAACCCAACAACAATGATGGAGATGCAAGGAAGATGCTTGGTGGCTTTATTGCACCCTCTTCTGACTTCTGTGGAAGGAGCATCTCAATTCCTGCAATTAGAGCAAACAACTTTGAGCTTAAGCCTCAATTAGTTTCTCTGATGCAGCAGAATTGCAAGTTTCATGGACTTCCATTGGAAGATCCTCATCAGTTCTTAGCTGAATTCTTGTAAATCTGTGACACTGTTAAGACCAATGGGGTTAATCCTGAAGTCTACAGACTTATACTTTTTTCCTTTGCTGTAAGAGACAGAGCTAGGACATGGTTGGACTCACAACCTAAAGATAGTCTGAACTCTTGGAAAAAGTTAGTCAATGCTTTCTTGGCCAAATTCTTTCCACCTCAAAAGTTAAGTAAGCTTAGAGTGGAAGTCCAAACCTTCAGACAGAAGGAAGGTGAATCCCTCTATGAAGCTTGGGAAATATACAAGCAATTGATCAGAAGGTGTCCTTCTGACATGTTTTCAGAATGGAGCATCATATGTATATTCTATGATGGTCTATCTGAATTGTCCAAGATGTCATTGGACCACTCTGCTGGAGGATTTCTTCATCTGAAGAAGACGCCAGCAGCCCAGGAACTCATTGAAATGGTTGCAAATAACCAGTTCATGTACACTTCTGAAAGGAATCCTGTGAATAATGGGACAACTTAGAAGAAAGGAGTTCTTGAGATTGATACTCTGAATGCAATACTGGCTCAGAACAAAATATTGACTTAGCAAGTCAATATGATTTCTCAGAGTCTGTCTGGAATGCAAGCTGCAACAGGCAGTACTAAGGAAGCTTCCTCTGAAGAAGAAGCCTATGACCTGAAAATCCTGCAATGGAAGAGGTGAATTACATAGGAGAATCCTATGGAAACACCTATAATCCTTCATGGAGGAATCATCCAAATTTCTCATGGAAGGATCAACAGAAGCCTAATCAAGGCTTCAGTAACAATAATGGTGGGAGAAATAGGTTTGGCAATAGCAAACCTCTTCCATCATCTTCTCAGCAACAAATAGAGAATTCTAAGCAGAGCCACTCTGACTTAGCAACTGTAGTCTCTAATCTATCTAAGACCACTCTCAGTTTCATGACTGAAGAAAGGTCCTCTATTAGAAATTTGGAGGCACAAGTGGGTCAGTTGAGTAAAAGAGTTATTGAACTCCCTCCTAGTACTCTCCCAAGAAATATAGAAGAGAATCCAAAAAGAGAGTGTAAGGCCATAAATATAACCAACATGGCCGAACCTAGTGAGGAAGAAAAGGCAGTGATTCCCAGTGAGGAAGACCTCAATGGACGTCCACTGACCTCCAAGGAGTTCCCTAATGAGGAACCAAAGGAATCTAAGGCTCATACAGAGATCATAGAGATTCCACTGAACTTACTATTGCCATTCATGAGCTCTGATGAGTATTCTTCCTCTGAAGAGGATGAAGATATTATTGAAGAGCAAGTTGCTCAATATCTAGGAGCAATCATGAAGCTGAATGCCAAGTTATTTGGTAATGAGACTTGGGAGGATGAACCCCCATTGCTCATTAATGAACTAAATGATCTGGTTCAACTGAAATTACCTCAGAAGAAATAAGATCCTGGAAAGTTCTTAATACCTTGTACCATAGGCACCATGACCTTTGAGAAGGCTCTGTGTGACCTGGGATCAGGGATAAACCTCATGCCCCTCTCTATAATGGAGAAACTAGGGATCTTTGAAGTACAAACTGCAAAAATCTCACTAGAGATGGCAGACAATTCAAGGAAACAGGCTTATGGACTTGTAGAGGATGTCTTAGTGAAGGTTGAAGGCTTTTACATCCCTGCTGACTTCATAATCCTAGATACTGGGAAGGAAGAGGATGATTCCATCATCCTTGAAAGACCCTTCCTAGCCACAGCAAGAGCTGTGATTGATGTGGACAGAGGAGAGCTAGTCCTTCAATTGAATGAGGACTACCTTGTGTTTAAGGCTCAAGGATCTTCTTCTGTAACCATGGAGAGGAAGCATGAAAATCTTCTCTCAATACAGAGTCAAACAGAGCCCCTACACTCAACTTCTAAGTTTGGTGTTGGGAGGCCATCATCAAGCCCTAAATCTCTGTGAAGCTCTCTAAGAGCTTACTGTCAAGCTATTGACATTAAAGAAGCGCTTGTTGGGAGGCAACCAAATGTTATTTAATTATATTTAATTATTTTCCATTGCTACTTTATGTTTTCTTTAGGTTGATGATCATGTGAAGTCACAAAAACAACAAAAAAGTCAAAAATAGAATGAAAAACAGCATTAAAAATAGCACACCCTATAGGACAGACTTACTGGCGTTTAAACGCCAGTAAGGATAGCAGAATGGGCGTTTAACGCCCAACCTGGCAGCATTCTGGGCGTTAAATGCCAGAATGGGCAGCACTCTGGGTGTTTAATGCCATAAAGGGCTGTCTGGCATCTGGCTGGCGTTAAACGCCAGAAATGGGCATCTGGCTGGCGTTTAACGACAGAAATGGGCAGCAGAGTGGCGTTTAACGCCAGGATAGGTAGCAGAGCTGGCGTTAAACGCCAGAATTGGCACAGAATGGGCGTTTGAATGCCAGAATGGTACAAGGACTTGAATTCCTTGACACTCAGGATCTGTGGACCCCAGAGGATCCCCACCTACCCCACCTCTTCTTCTCTCCTCTTCACACCTTTCTATAACACTCTTCTGCAAACACCCTTGACCAATCTCATCAATACCTCTTCCCCAAACACCCCTCACCTATCAAATCCTAGCCTCTTCCCCACAACCTCTTCACCACTCACATCCATCCATCATTAAACCCCAGCTACCTCACCATTCAAATTCAAACCATTTCCCTCCCAAACCCACCCACACATGGCCGAATACCCTCCCTCACTTACCCTATAAATACCCCTCCTTACCACCTTCATCTTCACACAACATACACACCACTAACCCCTTGGCCGAACCCAAACCACTACTCCATCTCCTCCATTTCTTCTTCTTCTACTCCTTTCTTTCTTCTTTTTTGCTCGAGGACGAGCAACCATTCTAAGTTTGGTGTGGGAAAAGCTAAAGCTTTTTGTTTTTCATAACCATCAATGGCACCTAAGGCCGGAGAAACCTCTAGAAAGAGGAAAGGGAAGACAATTGCTTCCACCTCCGAGTCATGGGAGATGGAGAGATTCATCTCAAAGGTCCATCAAGACCACTTCTATGAAGAGGTTGGGAAATTCTCACCAACCCCATTCAACAAGTCGGGATCTTAATGGTTCAAGAGTTCTATGCCAATGCATGGATCACTAAGAACCATGACCAAAATATGAACCCGAACGCAAAGAATTGGCTCACAATGGTTCGGGGGAACTACTTGGATTTTAGTCCGGAAAATGTGAGGTTAGCATTCAACTTGCCAATGATGCAAGGAGATCCTCACCCTTTCATTAGAAGGGTCAACTTTGATCAAAGGTTGGACCAAGTCCTTAGGGACATTTGTGTGGAAGACGCTCAATGCAAGAGAGATTCAAGAGGCAATCCGGTTCAACTAAGAAGGTTTGACCTCAAACCAGTGGCTAGGGGATGGTTGGAGTTCATCCAACGCTCTATAATTCCTATTAGCAACCGGTCTGAAGTTACTGTAGACCGGGCTATCATGATCCATAGTATCATGAATAGAGAGGAAGTAGAAGTTCATGCAATCATATCCCTAGAACTCTACAAGGTGGCGGACAAGTCTTCCACTTTGCAAGGTTAGCCTTCCCTCATCTCATTTGTCACCTATGCAATTCAACTAGAATTGTCATAGAGGAGAACATCCTCATTAAAGAGGACAAGCCCATCACTAAGAGAAGGATGGAGCAAACAAGAGAGCCCACTCATGGACCTCAACAAGAGCATGAGGAAATTCCTCATCATGAAATCCCTGAGATGCCTCAAGGGATGAACTTTCCTCCACAAAACTATTGGGAGCAAATCAACACCTCCTTAGGAGAATTGAGTTCCAACATGGGACAACTAAGGATGGAGCACCAAGAGCATTCTATCCTCCTCCATGAAATTAGAGAAGACCAAAGAGCCATGAGGGAGGAACAACAAAGGCAAGGAAGAGACATAGAGGAGCTCAAGCACTCCATAAGATCTTCAAGAGGAAGAACTAGCCGCCATCACTAAGGTGGACCCGTTCTTTAATTTTCTTGTTCTTTATTTTCTATTTTTCGTTCCCTATGCTTTATGTTTTATTTATGTTTGTGTCTTATTACATGATCATTAGTGTCTAGTGTCTATGCCTTAAAGTTATGAATGTCTTATGAATCCATCACCTTTCTTAAATGAAAAATGTTTTTTATTGCAAAATAACTAGAAATGCATGATTTCGAATTCTATCTTGAAATTAGTTTAATTATTTTGATGTGGTGGAAATACCTTTTGTTTTTTGAATGAATGCTTGAACAGTGCATATTTTTGAATTTGTTGTTTATGAATGTTAAAATTGTTGGCTCTTGAAAGAATAATGAAAAAGGAGAAATGTTATTGGTAATATGAAAAATCATAAAATTGATTCTTGAAGTAAGAAAAAGCAATGAATAGACAAAGCTTGCGGGAAAAAAAAAGAAAGAAAAAAAAAGAAAAAGTAAGCAGAAAAATCCAATAGCCCTTTAAACCAAAAGGCAAGGGTAAAAAGGATCCAAGGCTTTGAGCATTAATGGATAGGAGGACCCAAAGGAATAAAATCCTGGCCTAAGCGGCTAAACCAAGTTGTCCCTAACCATGTGCTTGTGGCGTGAAGGTGTCAAGTGAAAGCTTGAGACTGAGCGGTTAAAGTCGTGGTCCAAAGCAAAAAGAGTGTGCTTAAGAGCTCTGGACACCTCTAACTGGGGGCTCTAGCAAAGCTGAGTCACAATCTGAAAAGGTTCACCCAGTTATGTGTCTGTGGCATTTATGTATCTGGTGGTAATGCTGGAAAACAAAATACTTAGGGTCACGGCCAAGACTCATAAAGTAGCTGTGTTCAAGAATCAACATATTGAACTAGGAGAATCAATAACACTATCTGAATTCTGAGTTCCTATAGATGCCAATCATTCTGAACTTCAAAGGATAAAGTGAGATGCCAAAACTGTTCAGAAGCAAAAAGGCTACAAGTCCCACTCATTTAATTGGAACTAAATTCATTGATAAGTTTGGAATTCATTGTATATTCTCTTCTTTTTATCCTATTTTATTTTCAGTTGCTTAGGGACAAGCGATAATTTAAGTTTGGTGTTGTGATGAGCGGATAATTTATACCCTTTTTGGCATTGTTTTTACATAGTTTTTAGTATGTTTTAGTTACTTTATATTATATTTTTATTATTTTTATTCAAAAATCACATTTCTAGACTTTACTATGAGTTTGTGTGTTTTTCTGTGATTTCAGGTATTTTCTGACTGAAATTGAGGGACCTGAGCAAAAATCTGATTTAGAGGCTGAAAAAGGACTGCAGATGCTGTTGGATTCTTACCTCCCTGCACTTGAAGTGTATTTTCTAGAGCTACAGAAGCCCAATTGGTGCGCTCTCAATTGCGTTGGAAAGTAGACATCCTGGGCTTTCCAGCAATATATAATATTCTATACTTTGCTCGAGATTTGATGGCACGTTCAAAGTCAGCCTAAAACATCTTGGCGTAAAACGCCCAAACTGGCACCAGAATTGGAGTTAAACGCCCAAACTGGCACTAAAGCTGGCGTTTAACTCTAGGAACAGCCTATGCACAAAAAATCTTCAATCCTCAGCCCAAGCACACACCAAGTGGGCCCCGTAAGTAGATTTCTGCACTATCTGCATTTAGTTACTCATTTTATGTAAACCTAGGTTACTAGTTTAGTATAAAAACTACTTTTAGAGATTTATTTTACATCTTTGGAAGATCTTTGATCATTTTGGAACTTGTATGTTCACGTTTGGAGGCTGGCCTCACGGCCATGCCTAGACCTTTTTCACTTATGTATTTTATAGGTAGAGTTTCTACACCCCATAGATTAAGGTGTGGAGCTCTGCTGTTCTTCATGAATTAATGCAATTACTACTATTTTCTATTCAATTCACGCCTACTTCTTCTCCAAGATATACTCTCGTACTTAATTCAGTTAAGTCAGAATAAAGGGGTGACCCGTGACAATCACCCAATCTTCGTTACTCACTTAGCCAAGATCGCGTGCCTGACAACCACAAAGCGGTCTATATGATGTTCAACGTAGTCATTGGACGACAGCTGGAGTATACTCTCTTGGATATCTAATACACAGACCGAGTCCGTGAGATTAGTATCTTCGTGGTATAGGCTAGAACCATTAGCAGCATTCCTGATACCCGAAAAGTCTAAATCTTGTATGTGGTATTCCGAGTAAAATCTGGGAAGGGATGACTGTGACGAGCTTCAAACTTTCGATTGTTGGGCGCAGTGGCAGTGTGCAAAAAGACAATGGTCTTATTCCGACGCTAGCGAGAACCGATAGATGATTAGCCATGCGGTGACAGTGCATATGGATTTGTTTTCATCTGAGAGGATCATACAGCTTGCCATGGAAGGAGGTAACGCATGGTTGGAAGAAGGCAATAGGAAAGCAGAAGTTCAGAAGCAATAAAGCATCTTTAGACGCTTATCTGAAATTTCCACCAATGAATTACATAAGTATCTCTATTTTATTTTATATTTTATTTATATTTTAATTGTCAAAACCTCTTAACCATTTGAATCCACCTAACTAAGATTTACAAGGATGACCATAGCTTGCTTCAAGCCGATAATCTCAGTGGGATCGACCTTTACTCACGTAAGGTTTATTACTTGGATGACCCAGTGCACTTGCTGGTCAGTTACACGGAATTGTGAAGAAGTCTTGAGATCACGTCTCCCACACCGAGTTTTTGGCACTATAGCCAGGGAATGAATAATCACGATTTCGCGTACCACTGCACTCATAATCAGAATATGTATACCACCATATGCACTATAATAGGACAATAATAAAATAAACTCAATTTTTAATCATAAACACCAATTCTTTTTCTTTTTAATTACTACTTGAGGACGATACATAAGACACCATTTGAAATTAAAACTATGAACCAAAAACAACGTAAAACTAAAGGAAATAGAAACTAAAATCCATGCATTAATAGTAAAACTAGAAAATAGGAAACAGGAAATAACATAGGAAAACAAAAGCAGAAATAGAATGAAAAGAACTCAACCACCTTAGTCATGTCAGTGGCCATCTCCGTCCTCAGGATGCGCTCCATAAGGTCCTCTTAGATGCCCTATGTCTTGCCTCACTTGGCAAAGCTCAGGCGCTGACTCTCTTTCTCAGCCACAATCTGATGGAGGAAGATGTCGTGGCTATCTTGAGTGACCCTCATCTGCTCAAGGGATGAGGTCAACTGCTGCTAGTACTCTTGAGATGGGAAGTAATGCTCCTAAGACACAAAAGGCAGTGAAGGTGCTTGTTGAGGCTCTTCCTCGGCTTGCCCTCTCGGGACCCTTGCATATTCTCATGCATGCTCCATGGTATTTTTCGAGATAGGCCACCCAATGGAGATTGGAAAATCATTCTCAATGTAAATTCCAGTAGCCTCACAAATGAGATGAGGAAAGACCAACATGGCATGAGTGTTGGCGACGGAGGCGATGCTGTAGATTTGCTATGGAATAATATCCTCCATCGCCACCTTATAACTAATCATGATGTAGTGGATCGTGATGGCTCTATCCACCATACACTCAAAGCGGTTGCTAATCGGGAGAATAGAGCATTGGATGAACTCCAACGATCCCCTAATAACTGGCTTGAGGTCGTGCCGTCTCAACTGGTTTGGTCGTCCATCCGAACTCAACCTCCACTGAGCTCCAGAAGGCAAATATCAGTAAGCACTTAGTCGCACCTCTGGCGCCCGGTTCACCCTCTCACTGTAAGACTCCAAACCATGAGTGGGAGGCAGTAGCCGAAGGACGGCTCTAACCATTCTTAGATTGAAATTCAAAGCCTTCTGATGAGCGGATAATTTATACGCTTTTTGGCATTGTTAAATAAAAATTACATTTCTGGACTTTACTATGAGTTTGTGTGTTTTTCTGTGATTTCAGGTATTTTCTGGCTGAAATTGAGGGACCTGAGCAAAAATCAGATTCAGAGGTTGAAGAAGGACTGCAGATGTTGTTGGATTCTGACCTCCCTGCACTCAAAGTGGATTTTCTGGAGCTACAGAACTCCAAATGGAGCGCTCTTAACTGCGTTGGAAAGTTGACATCCAGGGCTTTCCAGAAATATATAATAGTCTATACTTTGCCTAAGGATAGATGATGTAAACTGGCGTTGAACGCCAGTTCCATGCTGCATTCTGGAGTCAAACGCCAGAAACAGGTTGCAAAGTGGAGTTAAATGCCAGAAACAGGTTACAAACTGGCGTTCAACTCCAAGAAAGACCTCTACACGTGTAAAGCTCAATGCTCAGCCCAAGCACACACCAGGTGGGCCCCAGAAGTGAATTTCTGCATTATTTACTCATTTCTGTAAACCCTAGTAACTAGTTTAGTATAAATAGGACATTTTACTATTGTATTTACATCTTTGGAACATCTTTGGATTATCTTTTGATCCTTTGATCATGTTTTGGGGGCTGGCCATTCAGACATGCCTGGACTTTATCACTTATGTATTTTCAACGGTAGAGTTTCTACACACCATAGATTAAGGTGTGGAGCTCTGTTGTTTCTCATGAATTAATACAAAGTACTACTATTTTTCTGTTCAATTCAAGCTTATTCCTATTCTAAGATATCCATTTGCACCCAAGAACATGATATATGTGATGATTATGTGACGCTCATCATCATTCTCACTTATGAACGTGTGCCTGACAAACACTTCCGTTCTACATGCAAACAAGCTAGAATGAATATCTCTTAGATATCTAATACAGAGGACCGAGTCCGAGTTATTAGAGTCTTCGTGGTATAAGTTAGAACCCATGGATGGCCATTCTTGAGATCCGGAAAGTCTAAACCTTGTCTGTGGTATTCCGAGTAGGATCTGGGAAGGGATGGCTGTGAAAAGCTTCAAACTCGCGAGTGCTGGGCGTAGTGACAGACGCAAAAGGATAGTATATCCTATTCCAGTATGATCGAGAACTGACAGATGATTAGCCATGGAGTGACAGCGCATTGGACCATTTTCACAGAGAGGATGGGATGTAGCCATTGACAACGGTGATGCCCTACATAAAGCTTGCCATGGAAAGGAGTAGGTATGGTTGGATGAAGACAGCAGGAAAGCAGAGGTTCCGAGGAACGAAAGCATCTCTATACGCTTATCTGAAATTCTCACTAATGAATTACATAAGTATCCTCATCCTAGTTTACGTTTTATTTATCTTTTTATCTCCATAACCATTTGAATCCGCCTGACTGAGATTTACAAGGTGACCATAGCTTGCTTCAAGCCGACAATCTCCGTGGAATCGACCCTTACTCACGTAAGGTTTATTACTTGGACGACCCAGTGCACTTGCTTGTTAGTTGTACGAAGTTGTGAAACAGAATTAAGAACATGAACGTGCGTATTGAGTTTTTAGCGCCGTTACCAAGGAAGGAATGATCATGATTTCGCACACCAAGTTTTTGGTGCTGTTGCAGGGGATTGTTCGAGTTTGGACAACTGACGGTTCATCTTGTTGCTCAGATTAGGTAATTTTATTTTAATTTTAACCTTTTTATTTTTATTATTCTTATTTTCGAAAAAAATAAAAAAAATTTTGTTTTTTTCGTTTTTCCCAATTAATTTTTGAAAAATACAAAAAAAAATTTACAAAATCCTAAAATCAAAAATATTTTTGTGTTTCTTGTTTGAGTCTAGAGTCAAGTTTTAAGTTTGGTGTCAATTGCATCTTTTTAATTTTCTAAAAAAATTTATTTTCAAAAATTTCATGCATTGCATTTTTCATGATCTTCAAGTTGTTCTTGGCCAGTCTTCTTGTTTGATCTTCATATTTTCTTGTTTTGTGTCTTTTCTTGTTTTTCATATGCATTTTCAATTTGTTAATGTCTAAAGAATAAAAATTTTTAAGTTTGGTGTCTTGCATGTTTTCTTTTCTTGAAAATCTTTCAAAAATAAGTTCTTGGTGTTCATCTTGACATTCAAAGTTTTCTTGGTGTTCATTTTGACATTCATAGTGTTCTTGCATGCATCACATGTTTTGATCCAAAATTTTCATGCATTGAGTCTTTTTGATGTTTTTCTCTTTCTTCATTGAAAATTCAAAAATAAAAAAAATGTCTTTCTCTCATTTCACTCATAATTTTCGAAAATTTGATTTGATTTAGTCAAAAATTTTTAAAATTTAGTTATTTCTTATGTGTCAAATCAAATTTTCAATTTAAAAATCTTATCTTTTTCAAATCTTTTTCAAAAATCAAATCTTTCTCATTTTTCTTTCATAATTTTTGAAAATCTTATTAACAATTAATGTGATTGATTCAAAAAAAAAATATTAAGTTTGTTACTTGCCTATTAAGAAAGATTCAATCTTTAAATTTTAAAATCATATCTTTTTGTTTCTTGTTAGTCAAGTAATCAACTTTAGTTTTCAAAATTAAATCTTTTCAATTCCTTATCACATCTTTTTCAATTTCAATCATATCTTTTTCAAAATCAATTTCAAAATTCTTTCTAACTTCTCTCCTAACCTCTTATCTTTTTAAAATTGATTTTCAAATCTTTTTCAATCAATCTTATCTTTTTGTTTCAATCATATCTTTTTCAATTTCAATCATATCTTTTTCAAAAACAAATTTCAAATCTCTTTTAATCAATCATATCTTTTTGTTTCAGTCATATCTTTTTCAAAACTACCCAACTAACTCTCTACCTTTAATTTTCGAAAATCCCTTCCCTCTTTTTCAAAATTTCGTTTTAATTAACTAATTATTTTAATTTAATTTAATTTAATTTCAATTTTAATTTTCGAATTTTAACTTTAATCTTAAAATATTTTTATTTTATTTTGTTTAATTTTCGAATATTCTCTCTCTCTCATCTCCTTCTATTTATTTATTCATCTGCTAACACTTCTCTTCCACTTAAAATTCGAACCCCATCTCCCTCTCTGTGTTCGAGTTTTTCTCTTCTCCTTCTCATATTCTTCTCTTCTTCTACTCACATAAAGGAACCTCTCTCTACTGAGGCAAAGAGGATCCCTATTATTTTATGTTCTCTTCTTTTTCATATGAGCAGGAACAAAGATAAGAACATTCTTGTTGAAGCTGATCCTGAACCTGAAAGGACTCTGAAGAGGAAGCTAAGGGAAGCTAAAGCACAACTCTCTGGAGAAAATCTAACAGAAATCTTCGAAAAAGAAGAAGATATGGCCGAAAATAATAACAATGCAAGAAGGATGCTTGGTGACTTCACTGCACCTAATTCCAATTTACATGGAAGAAGCATCTCAATCCCTGCCATCGGAGTAAACAATTTTGAGCTTAAACCTCAATTAGTTTATCTTATGCAACAGAACTGCAAGTTTCATGGACTTCCATCTGAAGATCCTTTTCATTTTTTAACTGAATTCTTGCAGATCTGTCATACTGTTAAGACCAATGGGGTTGATCCCGAGGTCTACAGGCTTATGCTTTTCCCATTTGCTGTAAGAGACAGAGCTAGAGTATGGTTAGACTCTCAACCTAAGGATAGCCTGAACTCTTGGGATAAGCTGGTCAAGGCTTTCTTAGCCAAGTTCTTTCCTCCTCAAAAGCTTAGTAAGCTTAGAGTGGATGTTCAAACCTTCAGACAGAAGGAAGGTAAATCCCTTTATGAAGCTTGGGAGAGATATAAGGAACTAACCAAAAAGTGTCCTTCTGACATGCTTTCAGAATGGACCTTCCTGGATATATTCTATGATGGTCTGTCTGAGCTATCAAAGATGTCATTGGACCATTCTGCAGGTGGATCCATTCACCTAAAGAAAACGCCTGTAGAAGCTCAAGAACTCATTGACATGGTTGCAAATAACCAGTTCATGTATACTTCTGAAAGGAAACCTGTAAGTAATGGGACGCCTATGAAGAAGGGTGTTCTTGAAATTGATACTCTGAATGCCATATTGGCTCAGAATAAAATATTGACTCAGTAAGTCAATATGATTTCTCAGAGTCTGAATGGAATGCAAGCTGCATCCAACAGTACTCAAGAGGCATCTTCTGAGGAAGAAGCTTATGATCCTGAGAACCCTGCAATAGCAGAGGTAAATTCAATGGGTGAACCCTATGGAAACACCTATAATCCCTCATGGAGAAATCACCCAAATCTCTCATGGATGGATCAACAAAAGCCTCAACAAGGCTTTAATAATGGTGGAAGAAACAAGTTTAGTAATAGCAAGCCTTTTTCATCATCCACTCAGCAACAGACAGAGAACTCTGAGCAGAATCCATCTAACTTAGCAAATATAGTCTCTGATCTATCTAAGGCCACTTTAAGTTTCATGAATGAAACAAGGTCCTCCATTAGAAATCTGGAGGCACAAGTGGGCCAGCTGAGTAAAAAGGTCACTGAAACTCCTCCTAGTACTCTCCCAAGCAATACAGAAGAAAACCCAAAAGGAGAGTGCAAGGCCATTGAATTGACCATCATGGCCGAACCTACAAGGGAGGGAGAGGACGTGAATCCCAGTGAGAAAGACCTCCTGGGACGTCCAGTGATCAATACGAAGTTTCCCTCTGAGGAACCAAAAGAATCCGAGACTCATCTAGAGACCATAGAGATTCTATTGAACCTCCTTATGCCATTCATGAGCTCTGATGAGTATTCTTCTTCTGAAGAGAATGAAGATGTTACTGAAGAACAAGTTGCCAAGTACCTTGGTGCAATTATGAAGCTGAATGCCAAATTATTTGGTAATGAGACTTGGGAAGATGAACCTCCCTTGCTCATCAATGAACTGAGTGATCTGGATCAACTGACATTGCCTCAGAAGAAACAGGATCCTGGAAAGTTCTTAATACCTTGTACCATAGGCACCATGGCCTTTGAGAAATCTCTATGTGACCTTGGGTCAGGGATAAACCTCATGCCACTCTCTGTAATAGAGAAACTGGAAATCTTTGAGATGCAAGCTACCAGAATCTCATTAGAGATGGCAGACAACTCCAGAAAACAAGCTTATGGACAAGTAGGGGACGTGCTAGTAAAGGTTGAAGGCCTTTACATCCCTGCTGATTTCATAATCTTGGATACTGGGAAGGATGAGGATGAATCCATCATCCTTGAAAGACCCTTCCTAGCCACAACAAGAGCTGTGATTAATGTGGACAGAGGAGAGTTGGTCCTTCAACTGAATGAGGACTACCTTGTGTTTAAAACTCAAGGATCTCCTTCTGTAACCATGGAGAGGAAGCATGAAAAGCTTCTCTCACTGCAGAGTCAACCAAAGCCCCCACAGTCAAACTCTAAGTTTGGTGTTGGGAGGTCCCAACCTTGCTCTGATTATCTGTGAGGCTCCATGAGAGCTCACTGTCAAGCTATTGACATTAAAGAAGCGCTTGTTGGGAGGCAATCCAATGTTATTTAATCATTTTTATTTTATTTTCTCTTTGTTATTTCATGTTTTATTAGGTTAATGATCATGTGGAGTCACAAAAACTACTGAAAAATCGAAAACAGAGTGAAAAATAGCATTGAAAACAGAACACCCTGGAGGAAGGGCTTACTAGCGTTTAAACGCCAGTAAGGAGCATCTGGCTGGCGTTTAACGCCAGAACAGATCATGAAACTGGCGTTAAACGCCAGAAACAAGCAGCAGTCTAGCGTTTAAACGCCAGGATTGCACCCAGAGGAAAGCTGGCGTTAAACGCCAGAAACAAGCATCAGATTGGCGTTTAACGCCAGAAACGTGCACCATACTAACATTCAACACTAGAAACATGCTATAGACTGGCGTTGAACGCCCAAAACAAGCATGAAAGTGGCGTTTAACGCCAGAAACATGCTGCAGTCTGGCGTTAAACGCCAGGATTACACAGCAAGGGCGTTTTACACGCCTAATTGGAGTAGGGATGTTAAGTCCTTGACCCCACTTGATCTGTGGACCCCACAGGATTCCCTCAGGATCTGTAGACCCCACAGGATCCCCACCTACTTCTTCTCTCCTATTCACACCTTTTCATAACACTCTTCCCCAAATACCCCTCACCAATCAACTCAATCACTCTTCCCCATCACCTCTTCACCACTCACATCCATCCTCTCTTCCCCAAAAACCCACCTACCTTTAAATTCAAAATAATTTCCCTCCCAAATCCAACCCTAAATGGCCGAACCCTAAACCCCTCCCCACTCCTATATAAACCCCTCATTCCTTCTTCATTTTCACACAACACAACCCTCTCTTCACCCCTTGGCCGAAACCACTTCTCCCTCCATCTCCTCCATTCTCTTCTTCTTCTACTTCTTTCTTTCTTCTTTTGCTCAGGGACGAGCAAACATTTTAAGTTTGGTGTGGTAAAAGTATTGCTTTTTATTTTTCCATAACCATCTATGGCACCTAAGGCCAGAGAAACCTCTAGAAAGGGGAAAGGGAAGGCAATTGCTTCCACCTCTGAGTCATGGAAGATGGAGAGATTCATCTATAAGGTCCATCAAGACCACTTCTATGAAGTTGTGGCCAAGAAGAAAGTGATCCCTGAGGTTCCTTTCAAACTCAAAAAGAATGAGTATCCGGAGATCCGACTTGAGATCCAAAGAAGAGGTTGGGAAGTTCTCACCAACCCCATTCAACAAGTTGGGATCCTAATGGTTCAAGAGTTCTATGCAAATGCATGGATCACAAGGAACCATGATCAAAGTGTGAACCCAAATCCAAAGCATTGGCTTACCATGGTTCGGGGAAAATACTTAGATTTCAGTCCGAAAAATGTAAGGCTGGCGTTCAACTTGCCAATGATGGAAGAAAACGTACGCCCCTACACAAGAAGGGTCAACTTTGATCAAAGGTTGGACCAAGTCCTCATAGACATATGTGAGGAAGGAGCTCAATGGAAAATTGACTCAAGAGGCAAGCCGGTTCAACTAAGAAGGCATGACCTCAAACCAGTGGCTAGAGGATGGCTAGAGTTCATTCAACGCTCAATCATTCCTACTAGTAACCGGTCTGAAGTTACTATAGACCGGGCCATCATGATCCATAGTATCATGATTGGAGAAGAGGTAGAAGTTCACGAGATTATACCTCAAGAACTTTACAAGGTGGCTGACAAGTCCTCTAATTTGGCAAGGTTAGCCTTTCCTCACCTCATTTGCCACCTCTGCAATTCGGCTGGAATTGACATAGAGGGAGACATCCTCATTGAAGAGGATAAGCCCATCACTAAGAAAAGGATGGACCAAACAAGATATCATAGACCTCAACATGAGCATGAGGAGATTCCTCACCATGAAATCCCTGAGATGCCTCAGGGGATGCACTTTCCTCCACAGAATTATTGGGAACAAATCAACACTTCCCTAGGAGAATTAAGTTCCAACATGGGACAACTAAGGATGGAGCACCAAGAGCATTCCATCATCCTCCATGAAATTAGAGAAGATCAAAGAGCAATGAGGGAGGAACAACAAAGACAAGGAAGAGACATAGAGGAGCTCAAAAGCACCATTGGTTCTTCAAGAAGAGGAAGACGCCACCCTCACTAAGGTGGACTCATTCCTTAATCTCCTTGTTTATTTATATTCTTGTTTTTCGATTTTGGAGCTTTATGTTTTATTTATGTTTGTGTCTTTACTATATGATCACCAGTGTCTAAGTGTCTATGCCTTAAAGTTATGAATATGAATCCATCACCTCTCTTAGATGAAAACTGTTTTAATTACAAAAGAACAAGAAGTACATGGTTTCAAATTCATCCTTGAAACTAGTTTAATTATTTTGATGTGGTGGCAATACTTTTTGTTTTCTGAATGTATGCTTGAAGAGTACATATGTCTTTTGAAGATGTTGTTTATGAATGTTAAATATGTTGGCTCTTGAAGAGTAAGGAAAAAGGAGACATGTTATTTGATAATCTGAAAAATCATAAAATTGATTCTTGAAGCAAGAAAAAGCAGTGAATACAGAAAGCTTGCGAAAAAAAAAAAGAGAAAAGAAAAATAGCGAAAAAAAAAAAGAAAAAGAAAAAGCAAGCAGAAAAAGCCAAAAGCTCTTCAAACCAAAAGGTAAGAGAAAAAAGCCAATAGCCCTTAAAACCAAAAGGCAAGGGTAATAAAAAGGATCCAAGGCTTTGAGCATCAGTGGATAGGAGGGCCTAAAGGAATAAAATCCTGGCCTAAGCGGCTAAACCAAGCTGTCCCTAACCATGTGCTTGTGGCGTGAAGGTGTCAAGTGAAAACTTGAGACTGAGCGGTTAAAGTCAAGGTCCAAAGCAAAAAAAAGAGTGTGCTTAAGAACCCTGGACACCTCTAATTGGGGACTTTAGTAAAGTTGAGTCATAATCTAAAAAGGTTCACCCAGTTATGTGTCTGTGGCATTTATGTATCCGGTGGTAATACTGGAAAACAAAGTGCTTAGGGCCACGGCCAAGACTCATAAAGTAGCTGTGTTCAAAAATCAACATACTGAACTAGGAGAATCAATAACACTATCTGAATTCTAAGTTCCTATAGATTCCAATCATTCTGAACTTCAATGGATAAAGGAGATGCCAAAACTATTCAAGAGGCAAAAAGCTACAAGTCCCGCTCATCTGATTGGAGCTAAGTTTCATTGATATTTTGGAATTTATAGCATATTCTCTTCTTTTTATCCTATTTGATTTTCAGTTGCTTGGGGACAAGCAACAATTTAAGTTTGGTGTTGTGATGAGCGGATAATTTATACGCTCTTTGGCATTATTTTTACATAGTTTTTAGTATGATTTAGTTAGTTTTTAGTATATTTTTATTAGTTTTTAAATAAAAATCACATTTCTGGACTTTACTATGAGTTTTTGTGTTTTTCTATGATTTCAGGTATTTTCTGGCTGAAATTGAGGGACCTGAGCAAAAATCAGATTCAGAGGTTGAAGAAGGAATGCAGATGCTATTGGATTCTGACCTCCCTGCACTCAAAGTGAATTTTCTGGAGCTACAGAACTCCAAATGATGTGCTCTCAATTGCGTTGGAAAGTAGACATCTAGGGCTTTCCAGAAATATATAATAGTCTATACTTTTCCAAAGGATAGATGACGTAAACTGGCGTTGAACACCAGTTCCATGCTGCATTCTGGAGTCAAACGCCAGAAACAGGTTGCAAAGTGGAGTTAAACGCCAGAAACAGGTTACAAACTAGCATTCAACTCCAAGAAAGACCTCTACACGTGTAAAGCTCAATGCTCAGCCCAAGCACACACCAAGTGGGCCCCAAAAGTGGATTTCTGCATCATTTACTCATTTCTGTAAACCCTAGTAACTAGTTTAGTATAAATAGGACATTTTACTATTGTATTTACATCTTTGGAAAATCTTTGGATTATCTTTTGATCCTTTGATCACGTTTTGGGGGCTGGCCATTCGGCCATACCTGGACTTTATCACTTATGTATTTTCAACGGTAGAGTTTCTACACACCATAGATTAAGGTGTGGAGCTCTGCTGTTTCTCATGAATTAACACAAAGTACTACTATTTTTCTATTCAATTCATGTTTATTCCTATTCTAAGATATCCATTCGCACCCAAGAACATGGTGGATGTGATGATTATGTGACGCTCATCATCATTCTCACTTATGAACGCGTGCCTAACAAACACTTCCGTTCTACATGTAAACAAGCTAGATGAATATCTCTTAGATATCTAATACAGAGGACCGAGTCCGAGTTATTAGAGTCTTCGTGGTATAAGTTACAACCCATGGATGGCCATTCTTGAGATCCAGAAAGTCTAAACCTTGTCTGTGGTATTCCGAGTAGGATCTGGGAAGGGATGGCTGTAACAAGCTTCAAACTCGCGAGTGCTGGGCGTAGTGACAGACGCAAAAGGATAGTAAATCATATTCCAGTATGATCGAGAACTGACAGATGATTAGCCATGCAGTGACAGCGCATTGGACCATTTTCATAGAGAGGATGGGATGTAGCCATTGACAACGGTGATGCCCTACATAAAGCTTGCCATGGAAAGGAGTAGGTATGGTTGGATGAAGACAGCAGGAAAGCAGAGGTTCAGAGGAACGAAAGCATCTCTATACGCTTATCTGAAATTCTCACTAATGAATTACATAAGTATCTCTATCCTAGTTTACGTTTTATTTATCTTTTTATCTCCATAACCATTTAAATCCGCATGACTGAGATTTACAAGGTGACCATAGCTTGCTTCAAGCCGACAATCTCCGTGGGATCGACCCTTACTCACGTAAGGTTTATTACTTGGATGACCCAGTGCACTTGCTGGTTAGTTGTACGAAGTTTTGAAACAGAATTAAGAACATGAACGTGCGTATTGAGTTTTTAGCGCCGTTACCAAGGAAGGAATGATCACGATTTCGCACACCACCTTCCCTCTCACGTACGTCTGGTAGTTCTTTTTATTACTCCCCAAACAAGGTCTTTATAGGTGATCCACGCATTACCAAAGAATTCTTGGACCTTCAGCTCGCCCACATCGATATGTGGGTTGCATAGAAATCACCAACCTCTTCTCTCAATTTATTGCCAAACTCCAGATATTCATCCAGCTTGAGGTCGAAATTCACCTCTGAAATCACCTTCTTCTTGACTGTGATCTCGAAAAATTGCTCCTCATGTAACTTGGAGGAGAATCAATTCGAGTCACAGTCACCAGATTGTGGTGCCTTGCCCTTCCTCTTTCTTGAGGATGACTCGCCTCCCTTTGGTGCCACTGATAAAAATAAGGAAAAGGAGCGGCGCGACAACACCAAACTTAAAAATTTGCTCGCCTTCGAGCGAAACGAAAGAGAACAAAAGGGGAGTTAGTTTGGTTGGGATAAGAGGGAAGAGGAAGGAGAAGCAAAATTGGGAAGTGAGGGAGAAAGGGGGTCGTGTGCTGAAGGTGAAAGTGGGGGAGTGGTAAAAAATGGAAGAATGGGAAAATTAAAAGCAAAGGGTAGAGAGTGAGGGGGTGTCGTGGAGAATGAGGTAAAAGAAAGAAGAAGAAGTTGGGGTGTGAGGGATATGAGGTACGGTGGGGGTATATATAGGGAGGGGTAGGAGACGAAAATGGAAGGAAGGAAAAAGAGAAGGGGGAACAGATAGGTGGGTAAAGGGGGGTTGGTGGGTTTTGTGGGGAAGGGGAGGGAATCTTGGGGAAGAGGGAGGGATGGGATTGGTGAGAGGAAGAGGTGGGATTTAATTGGAAGAGGGAAGGGTTTATAGAGAAGAGAGTGATTCGATGGTAGAGGGGGTGTTAGGAAGGAGGAAAGGGGAGAGAATCAAGGAGAGTGGTCGGTGGTTTGAATTCAAACTAAAAGGGGGGAGGGGTTCAGCATACCTGGCGCTAAACGCCGTGGTGGGCGTTTGGCATCACTGATGCATGTGCATCATTGACCGTTTTTACTTATTATTTTAGTAGTTTCTAGTTTAGCTTTATACAAGTATAGTCAATAAACAAGTAAATTTATGAAATGTCTCTGCATGCCTTAATTCATCAAGCATTAGTTGAAATGTGATCATTTCATGGAATGGAAAGCTTTGATGCAATTGATGTGGTTGATTATAGGTGAAGCAGAGAAGAAGCAGAGGCACCTTGGAACAAGGAGAGGTATTGAAGGCATTGGCAACGGCAACATGGGTTCACCAATGCCAGGCATAAATAAGGAGGGCGTTGGCAATGCCAATGCTGGTGCAACAAATGCCAAAGCCATGAGGAAAGCAATGAGGGCGTCGACAACGCCAACTTTGGTTCACCAACGCCAAGCTTGAAGACGTTGAGGGCGTTGGTAACGCTAACTTGGGCTCACTGATGCGTGAGCATCCTTTCTATCTTTTTCTAGTGAATTTGCATTCAATTAAATTGTTGAGTTTAATCAAGATTTAATTACCTTTAGCCACTATGAATGCTACTTTGAGTTGTCTGCAATTTTTGTTTATTTCAGGTACTATTCGAATGGATTTGATGGAGTTTTGTAATACAAAAGGAAGAAAGCAAATGATGCTGTCAACCCCGACCTCCTTACACTCAAACAAAAATAACTTAAGCTACAAAGGTCCAATTGACATGATTCCAGCAGCATTGGAAAGTTAACTTTTAGAGATTTTTAACGATATATAATAGTATACCCTTTTATTCCATTTCATATGTACAACCCCATGCTGAACTTGAGGAACTCCAAGTTCAGTGCCAGATCAAAAGCTCCAAAGAAAGTTTGTATGCATCACTCCACGCTGAACGTAGGTTAATCCAAGTTCAGCATGGACTCAAGAAAAAGCACGAGTTTAGCCACTGCCTCCTTCACGCTGAACTTGGGAATTCTCAAGTTCAGCGTGGACCTTAATGAAGGAGTGGTCCCCAATGCATTCCAAAGGCTACGAAAATCAATTAATCTATTTTGGTTAAACTTTTATTTTATTTATAATTAAGAAAAGATATTATTTTAGTTTTAGGAAATATATTTTACATTAATTAGAAAATATATTTTGGTTAAACTCAAATATATTTTTTAATTTCTGTTAGTCTAACTAAGTAAATCATTTAACCATTGTTGCTTAGTCCATCAATCCTCGTGGGATTGACCCTCACTCACCTGAGGTATTATTTGGTACGACCCGGTGCACTTGCCGGTTAGTTTGTGGGTTATAAATTCTGCACCAAATTTTTGGCGCCGTTGCCAGGGATTGATTGTGATTGACAACTACTCGTTGTTTGATTGCTTAGATTAGATAATTTTTCTTTTAATTAGTTTTATTTTAGTATTATTAATTTCTATTTTCTTTTTTTCCTTTATTTTTTTCTTGCTTTTTGTTTCCCATCCCCTGTCCCTTGTTTGATTTTACTTATTTTTACTTTTGATTCTTTTCAAAACTTACGTTCTTTTTCTTTTTTTTATTTTCCTTTTTATTTTTATTTTCTTTTATTTTCGTTTTGTTTCTGTCCATGATTAAAATTTTTTTTATCTTTCTATATTTTATTGGTTTTATTTTATTTTTGTCTTTAATTAAAAAAATATTTTGATTTATTTTATTTAAATTTTTTTCTCTTAATTTCTGAAATTAAGTTTGGTGTCCCCTTAGTTGTTATACTCTTCCTAGTTATTTTAGTTATTGACTTTGAATTTTATACTCCATTTTTCTTATTAGTTATTTTATTTTATTATCTTTTTTACTCAGTTTATTTTCCTTATTCTATTTTTCTTTTATTTCGTTTTCTTTTATATTTGATTTTATTTTCATTTTTTCTGTTATTTTTATTTTTCTTTATATTCTTTCTTCTTTGCTTGCCTGTTTACCACATGGTGCGTTTAATTCTGTTTGGTATTTTGTGCTAAGAAAAAATAATGGAGAGAGATCAGATGGGTAACTACTCACACCCACGGAGTGATTCTTATTATTGTGGATGGAGGAACTACCCAAATTTTAGTTAGCAAAGTCAAAATCAAAGAAACTTCAGTATTCCATGTTCCAACTATCAAGAACTACCATCTCCATATTCATACCAAGAACCACCATCTCTCTATCCATATCAAGAACTATCATCTTTCTACCCATATCAAGAGCCACCATCTCCCTATTCATACCAAGAACCATCCTCCTTTTACTCTTATCAAGAGCCATCATCTTCTTCTTATTCATATCAAGAGCCACCATTTTCTTATTCATATCAAGAACCATCAGCTCTTGAGCTTCGCATGAAAGAATTCATACATGATATAAGGACGAGTGTCAAAAATGTAGAGAAATATGTGCGGTTTATTATCAAGCCCCAGGAAGACAAACAAGCAAATTCCTTCCCAAGATATATAATGCAAGATCCTATGAAAGAAAGTGAGGAAATCAATCAAAGGAGTTCATACTCCAGTGAATTAGAGAACTTTCCACCCTCACACATAGAAGAAGAGGAAGATGCAAAAATAAAGGAGGAAGATGCACCAGCAAAGAAGGAAGATGCATAAACAAAGGAGGTTATAAGGGATGAAAACAATTATGGAAATCTACACTCCAATGAAGCAGAGAGTGGTATAGAGGGTGAGTTTATTGAACCACCAATTCAAGAAGTTCTTGATGAAGGATACACTCCAACCATCACACAACACCCAAATTTTGAAATCAAAGAAGTGAAGGCAATCAAGGAAAGCACAAAAAAGGGGATTGTGACCAAGAAACAAAAGACAATATCCATGAAAAAGAGAAGGTCAACAAAAAGCAATCCAACCTCTACCCCAACAAGCAAGGTGAATGAAGCTAATAACAATAAAAGAAAGCTTGTTAGGAGAAATTCAAGTCCAAGGACACTAATTTTCACCTCTGCCCTCTTGGAGACATTTCTTTTAACTAACTGGAAGAAGAGGAAGAAAATTCAACAATCAAGTGTCAAGCTAGTGACATTAAAGAAGCACTTGTGGGAGGCAACCCAACTACTAGTATCCTTGGTTTTGCAATTACTTTAGTCTTTATTTTATAGTTATTTTAACTTTAGCATTACAATTATTTTAGTTCTAATTTTAAATTATTTTATCTCATTTTTTAGAATTTTTCTTGTTTTACATGTGTTTTGGTTATGCAGAGTGATTAGAACAGGAACAGGAGCAATTAAAAAGAATTTTTGACACCCTGGAGTTTTTCTTTGCTTGGGGACAAGCAAACTTTTTAGTTTGGTGTTGGAGGAGCACAGCGGGAAGAATGAGATGGCCACTAGCATAACCGAGGTGATTGAGTTGCTTTCATTCTATTTCCCTTTCTATTTTTATTTTGTTGCCTTCTGTTTTCCGTTGCTTTGATTGCCTGCATGATCTTTAGTACTTTCAGTTCTTAGATTTAGTTTCATTCTGTTATTTTCTATTAGTAAAAAGAAATAATTGTCTCATATACCACTCACTGAGCTTGAATCTAAAAAGAAAAGAAAAAGAAGTGATGTATTGCATGAGAAATTGAGTTTATATTTAAGAGTAGTCTTATTTACTTAAATATGGTGGTGTTATCTGTGATTTTGAATGCATGATATGAACAGTGCATATTTGAATTTGAATCAAAGGATGTTGATGGATGACGAACAGAAATTTAGAGAACTATTATGAATTCTCGGTATTAAACAAAAACTTAATCCTTGAAGCAAAAGAAACAGCAAAAAGAAAAGCAAGGTCCAAGGCTCTGGGCATCAATAGCTACAAAGGTCAAATATGATTAAAAGCTTAAAGAGTTGTTTTCCTAGCCATATGTTTGTGGTGTAATTGTGTCAAGTAATCCTTGACACAGAGCACTAAGAGTCGAGATCAAGTGCATTTAACAGAGTATGTCAAAGGCTTTGGGCACCACTATCTGGGAGTAACTAAAAGAAAAATCAGAACTTAAAGAGAGTTCCCCAGTTAAGTGCTTGTGGTGTTTTTGTGTCAAGTGAAGCTTGAGACAAAACATTTAAAGTCACGGCTAGGCTCAAGGTACAAAGCACCAAGGAAAAGAGAATAAAAGGGAATTTGTTGTGTTCAAGGATTAATACGAACTAAACAGATTAGAGAATTCATAATATTAACCAGATTCCAATTCCAAAAGACAGTGACATTCCTCTGATTTAAATGATAGTGAGATGCCAAAACTATTCAGGATTGCACTGTATAAACCCCACTTTGAGAAGGGACAGGAGCTTAATTGAATACTCGTCTCTCATGAAAATTCACGTCCTAAGCTTATATTAGTTTGGTTGCTTGAAAACAAGCAATAATTCAAGTTTGGTGTTGTGATGCGTGAGCATCCTTTCTATCTTTTCCTAGTGAATTTGCATTCAAATTGTTGAGTTTAATCAAGATTTAATTACCTTTAGCCACTATGAATGATACTTTTAGTTGTTTGCAATTTCTGTTTATTTTAGGTAGCATTCGGATGGATTTGACAGAGTTTTGTAGCAGAAAAGGAAGAAAGCGAATGATGCTGTCAACCCTGACCTCCTTACACTCAAACAGAAATAACTTGTGCTATAGAAGTCTAATTGACTTGATTTTAGTGGCATTGGAAAGCTAACTTCCAAATATTTCTAACGATATATAATAGTATACCCTTTTCTTCCATTTCATACGTACAACCCTACGCTGAACTTGAGAACTCCAAGTTCAGCGCCAGATCAAAAGCTCCAAAGAAAGTTTGCACGCATCACTCTACGTTGAACTTAGGTTAATCCAAGTTCAGCGTGGACTCAAGAAAAAGCACAAGTTTAGCCACTGCCTCCTCCACGCTGAACTTGGGAATTCTCAAGTTCAGTGTGGACCTTAATGAAGGAGTGATCCCCAATACATTCAAAGGCTACGAGAATCAATTAATTTATTTTGGTTAAACTTTTATTTTATTTATAATTAGGAAAAGATATTATTTTAGTTTTAGAAAATATATTTTACATTAATTAGGATTAGATATAAAAGGGAAAAGAATTAGCCCTTCAGGCTAGAATCTCTTCTTAGACTTCATTTCGCACTTTATAGTTTTTCAGAATCCTAGTTTTCTCTCTAAACCATGAGCAACTAAACCTCCACTGTTAAGGTTAGGAGATCTGTCTATTGTATGGATTGATACTATTATTTTTCTATTTTACTTCATGTACTGCTTTATAATTCAAGAATTGGTTTCATTCTTTATTTTATGAATTAGGGTGGAACGGAAGTATGACCCTTGTTCTAATTGAGTTCTTGTATAACTTGGAAAAGCTATTTACTTGAACAACAGCTTGAAAACATATTCTCTTAAATTTCTAATTATCTGGACTTAACGGGATACGTGACATATAATCCTCTTATATTTGGGTAATTAGGATTTCTATGGCATATAACTAGAATTGAACTTCACCCTCTAATTGGAATTAAGTGACCAAGGAATTGGCGGTTAATGAGAGTTAGAGGAGACTAAAAAGGTCTAAGTAATTATGGTTTAATCACATATAGTTTGCCATGAATTGAATATTGCATGATTAAAATAGTTAGTAAGAAAAGTCAATCTGGAAAATAGATAACTCCGAAGCCTTAACTGTTTCTCCATATATTATTCACAACTCCATTACTGCTTGTATTCTGATATTCTAAATTTACTTTTTAATGCATTTGAACTCAAAACACCATTTTCTATTAGTCTAACTAAGTAAATCATTTAACCATTGTTGCTTAGTCCATCAATCCTTGTGGGATCGACCCTCACTCACTTGAGGTATTACTTGGTACGACCCGGTGCACTTGCCGGCTAGTTTGTGGATTATAAATTCCACACCACTCACCAACGCCAATCCTGAGGCAATGAAAGCGTGGATGACGCCAACTTTGGTGCAACAACGCTCTTGAAGGAGTCTTGTCCCTTCACACTCTTGAAGGAGTCTTGAAGAAGAAGGTGTTAGCAACGCCAACTTTGGCCATCAATGCCAAGGCTTAGCCCTGGCAGCAAATCCCAGCATTGGCAATTCCAACGCTAGCTCAACAATGCCTGCGATAGTGAGAATGGTATTTCTGCAAGGCCATGCGTACGCATGGGCGACGGGTACACGTGAGGATGATATTTTTGTTACTAGGAGCAAGAGTTCTGACGTTGGCAACGCCAACGTTGCCCTCACCAATGCCTGCGATGAAGGCCACTGATAAACCACTATTTCATGGTTTATCTTGTGCTCAATTGAGTGGTTTTTATCAACTCTTTACCCACTTATTCATACTATTTGCATGTTTTACGTTTTCCTTCCTGATTTTGTGCTATGATTGAAAACATGCTTCTTTGGCCTTTAAAAACTTTAAACCTCTCTTATTATCATTTGATACCGTGATATGTGTGTTAAGTGATTTCAAAGATTACAGGGCAGGAATGGCTCAGAGGATGGAAAGAAATCATGCAAAAGTGGAAGGAATACAAGAAGTTGAAGAAATTGCTAAGCTGTCCAGCCTGACCTCTTTGCACTCAAACGGTCATAACTTGAGCTACAGAGGTCCAAATGAGATGGTTCTAGTTGCATTGGAAAGCTAACGTCCGGGGCTTCACAATGATATATAATTTGCAATAGCTTCCCCGAAGCCAGGTGACGCAAACGCATGGATCACGTGGACGCGTGACCTGGCGAAAACCCAATCCGCGCGAACGCGTGGACAACGCTTCCGCCTCACTTTCCCGCGATTTCTGTGCTGTTTTTGATCCAGTTTTCGGCCCAGAAAACACAGATTAGAGGCTATAAAGTGGGGGAATGCATCCGTTCAACATGTCTTCCATTATTCACTTTTCATAATTTAGATGTAGTTTTTAGAGAGAGAGGTTCTCTCCTCTCTCTTAGGATTTAGGATTAGGATTCCTCTTAAAGGATTTAGGATCATTTCTCCTCAATTTCCAGGTTTAATGTTCCTTTTATTTATTTTCTACTTTTATTATATACCTTTAATTATTATTTATCTTTCCAATTTAGCTTATGCTACATTCATGTTATGATTTTCTTAATTAATATTATTTGAGGTATTTCAGTTTATGATCATTTTATTCTATTTATGAATGCTTTTAATTTAATTTAGATATTTTCTTCCTTTTGGCTTTGGTTAAGTAATTGGTAACACTTGAGTTGTCAAACTCAGCATTGGTTGGAATTGGCAGATTACTAATTGATCTAGATCGCTCTAAAGCTAATCTTCCCACAGGGATCGACTAGGACTTGAGGATCAAACTAATTAGTCCACTTGACTTTTCTTTGCTTTAGTAAAGGTTAACTAAGTGGGATTAAAACTCAATTCTCATCACCATCGATAAGGATAACTAGGATAGGACTTCCAAATTTTCATACCTTGCCAAGAGTTTTATTAGTTATTAATTTATTAATTCCTGCAATTTATTTCCCTTGTTCAAACCTTTTAAAACCCAAAAACACTGTTTTCCATAACTAACAATAAGAACACCTCCCTGCAGTTTCTTGAGAAGACGACCTGAGGTTTAAATACTCGGTTATCAATTTTATTGGGTTTGCTTAAGTGACAAACAAAACTTTTGTAAGGAAGGAATTCTTGTCGGTCTAGAAGCTATACTTACAACGGGATTTTATTTTTAGAAAATTATAGATCGCGCGAGAGTTTCGCTTTTCCAAAATGGCGCCATTGCCGGGGAATTACAAACGTGTGCCTTATTATTGGTTATTGTAAATATTTCCTTTTTGCTTGTTTATTTGTTTTTATTTTTGTTTTTATTTTTACTTTTTCATAAATTAAGAGGTTATTGGTTTTTATTTAGTTATTAAAAAAATTTTTAAAAATTTGTTCTTCGTGTTCATCTTGACCTTCAAGTTGTTCTTAGTTGTTTTCTTTGTTTTGATCTAAAAATTTTAAGTTTGGTGTCATTTTATTGTTTTTGTCTTTCCTCATTTAATTCAAAAATATCTTTTCTCTTTATTTTAATTGAATTTTCAAAATTTGCATAAAAAAAATTTTTCAAATTTCTATTTTAAAATTTTTTTCTTATCTTATCTTAGTTTTAAATTTAAAAATTCAAATCTTTTTCAAAAATCATATCTTTTTACAAACCTTATCTTATTTCAAAATCAAATTTCAAATTTCAATATTCAAATTTCAAAATTCAAAAATTCAAAATTCAAAAATTCAAAATTCAAAATTTAATTTTCAAATTCAAAATTTAAAATTCAATAACCTTTTAATTTAAATTTTTTTATTTTCGTTTTTAATTTTTATTTGCTATTATGAGTTCTCACCCCCATCGCTTTAAGTTTGGTTCCAATGTTGTTGTAAGGAATGGAAACTATAATGAAAATAGTCATCAAGGTTGAAAGAATCAAAGATGGGAGGAGCCATAAGGATTTGATCAACCCTCTTGGCAACAACCCCCTCCAATGCACTATAACCAACAACCATTCTGTGATGCATACCAAAATGATGACTATGGTGGACCCCCTTGTAGTTACCAACAAGCCCCGCCATATGCTTATGAACCATCTCCTCAACACAACTTTGAACCACCATACTCACAAGCCCCTTACCACCAAACACCACCATATGACCCTAACCTATATCCACCACACCAACCACCATATGAACCACACCCAGAACCACCACCTCAATATTCACCATCTCCATATCCTTATCAAGAAGAACCACCTTCCTATTATGAACCCTTTCTCCAAAATAATGAACCCTCATATCCACCCGAATCTCTAATGGATGACATCCTTCGTGGTCTTCTTCAAGGGCAAGTGAAGATGCAAAGGGAAGTACTGAAACTCGCGACTGCCTTAACCGAGGTAGTAAATAAATTAGCTTCTCAATATCTGAGCACTCAGAGTACTCCCATGGCTGCATGTGGAGAATCAAAAGAAGAGCGTAGCATGAAGGAGACACTAGAAACTTCGGTGGACAATAAGGAACATGACTTTGTATTGGAACAAGTGAAGGAAGCCATAATAGTTGCAGAGGAAGAAATGGTTGAAGATTTAGGAGATGCTGAACCTCCACGGGAATCGAGAACTGTACAGGATTCTGCCGAAAAGTTTAAATTTGATATTGAAGAGGGTGTACAACCTCCAAGGCATATCATGGTTGAAGATTTTGCAGAGGTATCAAGAGATGATGATTAAAGAAGAGGAAGCACAACCTCCCATTCCCTTGGTAAGCCATAAAGAAGAGTTTAATTTGGAAGAAAGCTACCAAGAGAAAGAGGTTAGAATTGAAGAAGCTCGCAAAGAGATGGAAGTTGTCAAGGAAGAGCACAAGGGAATGGAGCTGGAAATCACCTTACCACAGTTGCTGGAGACATTTCTCCCAAAGCCATCACCATCCATCCCTTCATTCAAGTGGGTAAATCTCTCATCTCTAAGCTTAATTAGCTCACTTGAATATGCTTTGCTTGAAACAGATGGTCAGCTTAGAGCTCTTTGTGGCTTTAAGAGTAAGAGAGATATGGTTAGTGGTAGGAGTCGTCATGCAAGATTTAATATGGTAGAAAGCTCAAAGTTTAAATACAAAAGTTGGTGTAAAGCTCAACTGAATGGGTCTAGGAAGTTGTTTGGCCGCTTTAGTGAGAATTCAGATTGCTTGCCACCCGGTTGGAACACTAATGATCAACAAGAAGACGGGGGCAAAAGCAAGTTTTGGAACCCCGGAATTCATTCTGGAAATCAACACTCTTGGGGCCTTGTCACTTGCTTTAACTTGCTTGAAGGCTTTCTGGACCTAGTTTGGGATCTCGGAGGATACTGGAATTGAAAACATTGGTGGAGATTCAAGGATCAGTACAAGCACAAGCAACCATAACAAAGGACTCCCCAAATGTCCAACTTAGGGACTTTAACTAAAAGTGCTAGGTGGGAGACAACCCACCATGGTATGGTCATTCCATTTTCAATCTTATTTAGTTTTGTTTGTTTTTTAGTTTTATTTTATTGAACCTGGAATTATTCATAACATTTGCATCAGCATCTGCATACTACATTCTGCATTTTGCATAAAAAAAAGGGCACGCGACGCGACAGCGTCTCCGACACGTCCGCCTCATATGTGTGTTGGGAAGAAAACAAGATTGAACAGATAGTCACGCGAAAGCGTGGCTGGAGGCGTGCCTTTGGCACAAATTGATTCACACAACTGCGTCGCTGACGCGTCCACATCATGTGGGAAAAATGCCTCCCACACGTCCGCGTCACCCACGCGAACGCGTGGCCCTGTAAAATCGACGTAAACGGGTGTTTGGCAGCAAGTTAGGCTGGAATGGGGCTGGAACAGTGCTAGAAGCACAAGCCTTACCACGCGAATGCGTGCCCCATGCGTTCGCGTCGTTTTGCAAATATGGCCATCCACAAGATCGCGTCACCCACGCGAACGCGTCACCCCAGATTTTGTGGCGAAAACTCATTTAAACAGAGAGTTGTGCATATGTGAGGCTGCTCTCATGCCACTAGCACAACTCGAGTCATGTGTCCGCGTGCCCCACGCATCCGCGTCACCTGAACTTTTCATACACCATGCGATCGCGTCACCCACGCGTCCGCATCACCCACGTCGCACAACTTATCCTGATCAGCGCCAATTATCTTATCTTTTCTTTTCTAATCCTAATTTTTTTCTATCTTTTCTTCTTTCTTCTTTCTTTTTTACTTCATCTTTTTAACTTCTCATCCCTCTCCACTTCCATTCTATTTTATTTGCATCCTTTCATCTATTGCATTTTAATTTTGGGTATATTTTTATTTTCTTTTCTAAAATTATTATTTTTCATTGGTGTTAAAATTTTCTCATTCAACTGTTACATCTTTTTGAATTATTCTGGTGCTTCATGAGTTGTTTTATTCTAATTGGGTATTATTATTCATAAGTCAATGCTAATTTTTATAATACTGATATTCCTTTTACATTGATATGCACTTACACTATTTTGCATTATCCACACCCTCTCCCCATTGTTGCAATTCTTGCACTATTGATATGCCGTATGCTTCTACTATTTTCTCACTGCATGTTGTAGCTACCATGTAATTGAGACCTTTACTATTTGGCATTACCAACCCATATTTTATTTATTTTTTTTATCTTTATTTCTGGGTTACTTTTCTCCATTTTCCTCTTCTTTCAGGATGGCCACCGAGGAAGGAAAAAGGAAGAACTTCTATATGGGGAGATAGGCAAGTCAATCTGCACAATCTATAGAAAAAGGCATCAGTTGGAGCAGCCCATCCACTTGTACATCTTAGCATGCACCGAGGACGGTGCAACCTTTAAGTGTGGGGAGGTCGATACCGATCTCCATGGGTTAGTTATTCTCTTCTCAACACCAATGTCCTATTTTCTTCATTTGTTCATTATTACATTGTATAATAGATTACATGTGTAGTTAATTGTTTGCATTTAAATACTACTTGGTTGAAAAATAATAAGTTTCTTTCTAGGACCCTATTTTTGAAAAAAAATGTCACTAATTTAAAAAAAATTAAAATTTTCTATGTGTTAAATTTGTTTGAAGTTGTATTTGGAACATGGTTTTTGAGCCAAAGAACACACAACCTGTGAGATTTTGAGATTAATTACATGGTTATATTAGTTAACCATAAATATTTTATTCTTGTGTGTTTTCTTCTCTATAATTGTAATCTTTACTTTGTTCCACTCTATATGTCCATTATTTAGTGTATTTACATGCTTGCATATGATTGAGGCCATTACTTGTTTTCACTCACTTATCCCAAATAAGCCTACCCTTTTATGTCACCCTTGTTAGCCACTTTGAGCTTTTTAACCCCCCTCTATTCCATAACCACATTACTAGCCTTAAGCAGAAAAACAAAATAAAAATCCCAAGTTGAATCCTTGGTTAGCTTAAGATAGATATTGTGTATAATTTAAGTATGAGAAATTTTATGGAAACATGGGATGATAGAAAAAAAATGGGGAATTAAATTGAATAAGTTATTTGAAAATTTGGGAAGCATGCTCATGTGAAATCAAAATAATTAAATTACCATGTGCATTGAAAAAAAAATTTAAGTAATTAAATAAGGGGATACAAAAAAAGAAAAATAATATTACCCCAAATGCAAAATAAAAAGAATCAATGCACATGGGACAAAATTCAAAAATAAGTTTGATACATGAGCATGTAATACAAAAGTGGGAAAATTTTGGGTAGCTAGGTAAACCATTTTAAATTATATAAAGTATGTATATGTTAGGTGAGATCTTAGACTAATCAAGGATTCACTTTGTTAGCTCACTTAGCCTTATATATATATATATCCTTACCTTTACCTCAGCCCCATTACAACCCTGAAAAGACCTTATGATGTTTGCATTGGTATGCTAAATATTTGTTGATGGGTTAGATGAAGAACAAGGTTTAGAAAGCATGACTAGGGAAGAATAGAGTGATTGACCCTAGACACTTTAGAGTTAGAGTGCATATACACTACCAACATAAAGGGCACTTAATTTGAACAACACCAACTCTCATGCAACAACGCCAGGCCTCTCAGAACTTTAATTCCAAGTCCAACAAGGCCCACTCCTCACTCTAAAAGCATGATTCAAAGCCATCCAAAGAGCAGAAAATTAGTATAAATAGTAGGGTACTTTGAAAGGAAAAAAAAATCTCCCTAGCTGGGATTACACACATCACTTTTCATACTTTGCTTGTACTTTGTTCTTAGTTTATTTTCCAGCTTTGTCTGTTTTAATTCCTTTTGTAATGAGAGCAATGATTGACTAAATCTCTCATTTATTAAGGGGAGGAGCTCTGTTTGATTTCAATGGATTAATACTATTTTCTTCTTCTCAATTCAAGTGTTGTCATTCTAAGAGAAAGTCTTTGTGCTTCATAGATCCAATTACTATCGAGAGAGGGATTGGATCTACTTGAATTTCATAATAAACTTGAGAAAGGAGTTATGAAATTCAGATTGAGACTCTTCTCTCATAATTCTCTTTTTTGATAATTCTTGGTCCGGTACGTGACATATAACCACCTTGAATTGATATCCTGAGAGTTGTGTGGCTTGAGATTAGCACATGCCCTTAACCTCTTCTCATGAGCAATAGATCAAGAGATTGATAATTTTTGGTGTTGATTGAGTCACCAAGAGATTAGGACCCAATTATTTACAATCTGCCATAGATCTACTTCACATGATTGAGAAGGATTTGAAATCCATTGATTCATGAAGATTCTCACATCTCTAATCCCTAATGAGCTTACACATCATCTATTTCTACTTTCATAACTCTAATTCCTTGCTTTAGTTTATGAATTGTTAATTTTTGTTCAATACCTATTTCCCAAATCCCATTTACATTCTTGCAACTTTACATTTCCTTGCTATTTACTCTTCTGAATTTATTTTCTTGAAATTTAAGTTTCCGTTCTTTACACTTCCATTCATCTACATTTCAACCTTTATATACAGTCATTTAATTTTCCGTTCTTACTTTCATGCAATCTACTTTTCTTGTTCATTCACTTATTCAATTCACAAAAATCCTTAAAGTGTTTGTTTAACTAGAATTACCACTAACTAAAGTTGTTTAATACATCAATCTCTGTAGGATCGACCTCACTCAAAGTGAGTTATTACTTGACTACGACCCGGTATACTTGCCGGTAGAATTATTGTTCTAATTTTTCCGAATCAAGTTTTTTGCACCGTTGCTGGGATTGATATAGATTGACAATGATTAAGTTAGTGGTACTCTAGATTAAACATTTTTCTTTTATTTTGTTAGCACACTAACTGTTCGATACTTGGTATCACCTAACTCTAACAACACTCTAGTACTAGAGTGACCATTTTTCACTTTGAATTGTTTGTGTTTTGTGTATGCCAGGAGAAAGAAGGGGTGAATCCACTTCTTTTGACCCTAACCTCTTGAAGCCATTCCACGCCAATTCATTCCTTCGGCACAAATGTCGAACCCTTGGCATTTAGCGTCAACTCCTTTTTTTTGGGTACCCCTGGCGCTAGATGCCCAAGACTGGCGCTAAACGTAAGGAGTCCAGCAACAAAAAAATCACAATTGGCTACCCGTGGCGCTAGATGCACAAAAGCAGCGCTAAATGCCGGGGTGGTAGTAAGTTCTTCCCCCTTTTGCGTGCTTCACGGCACTAAATGCCAGGCCCCGACGTTTAGCGCCCAGCCTCCCGAATCCAATTCCATCTTTCTAATGCTCTCAGCTCCCTTCTTCGTGCACCTGTTCCTATTATGTTGAAAAGACATGGCTTCATTTTAGTTAAAAGCAAGGAAAACTCTGAGATATGAAAACAAAATAAATAAAATTCAATGAACAAAACACAACTAAAGGATATTAAGAGTGTTGGGTTGCCTCCCAACAAGCGCTTCTTTTACATCACTAGCTTGACGGTTCACCCCCTCTATTAGGGAGGATGTTGATCATATTGCTTTACCTCCTCTCCTCTCACTGTAAATCTTCTTCCTGTATATTCATGAATCACTTCAACATGCTCAAGAGACAGAATCTGGTTCACCGTGTATGGTAATGTGGGATAATGAGTGAACACCACTTTCAATCCTGGTGAAAAATCTTCAATGGGGATCTTCTTATTTCTCCAACCCTTAGGTATTTTCTTCTTGGGACGCTCCTTCATAGGTAAAGCCACATAACCAACACCAAACTTAGAATTGGCGTCAGGGGAGATTTTGTTACTTTCCATCATAGAAGCTCTAGAGTGTAACTCAACCTTGTTATCATTAGTTGGTTCTAGAAGGAGTTGAATAGTAGAATCAATCTTCATACACTTCTCCTCTTTGTTGGAGTCATGTGAGGCTCTGAAGATATTGAAGACCAAGTGCTCAGTATGCACCCTCAGTACCAATTCACCTCTTTCTAAATCAATGAGAGCAAGCCCAGTGGCTAAGAACGGTCTTCCGAGAATGATGGAGAATTTTTCATCTTCATCCATATCAAGAATAACAAAGTCAGTTCGGAGGAAGAACTTTCCTACTTTGACTAGAACATTCTCCACCACTCCATTTGTCATTAGAACAATTATCAGAAGTTCATATTTTTTTATATCAAAGAATTACGATTTATTATATTATTATATATTATTTTTGTACCACAAAATAAAAGGTGAAATTTTATATCATTTTTGGTTACTTATTTTATTTTATTTTGGTTATTTAAATTAGCATGTATATGATCAACATATTTTCTATTATTTATGTAATATTTTTACAATATTTTTTTTAGTTCCAATCAATTTGCATTTAAAAAATCATCTTTAAATCCTAAGCCATGTAATTCAAAGATCATTACATTCATATTTTCTAAAATTTCAAAAAAATAAAAACTTTTTGTATTATTATAATGAGTTGAATGGAAAAATAATAATAATCACACCATAATTTTAATTAATAAAGTAAAATAATTTATCAATTTATATTAAATTATTAATTTTAGTTACACTTAAAAGTGAATAACACTTTAAAAATAAGGTTTAATTACTCTGTTGGTCCCTATAGTTTAGCCGAATTTTTAATTAGGTCCTTATAATTTTTTTTTCTTTTAATTGAGTGCTTATACCAATTTTTTGTTTTAATTGGGTCTTTACAATGACAAAAAATGTTTGGACTAATGGAATATTCTGTTCCCAAATTGGATATACCAGTTACAAACGTTTTTTGTAATCTTCAGTGTATTTACTTATTTTATATTGGCGAAATTGCCCTTATGATATGGAAAAATTATATATCCGTATAACTACCGGCAAGTATACTGGGTCGCATCAAGTAGTAAAACTCACAAGAGTGAGGTCAATCCCACAGGGATTAAAGGATTAAGCAATCAATAGTTAGTTTATTATTCTAGTCAGACGAACATATAGAAGTGATGAACAAGCATGAAATGTAAATGACAGAAAAGTAAATGAAGGCAATAAAGAGCAAGGAAGGTAAATGACAAGAAATATAAAGTGCAGAGAATTAAAGTGCTGAAAATAAAGTGCTGGAAAGTACAAGAGCAAGAAAGTAAATCGCAATGAAGTAGGCAGTTCAAGAAAGTAAGTGCAATAAAGTAAAGTGCAAGAAAGTAGAGATGGAAAACATAAGGGATTGGAGATGTTAATTCTTCATGAATCAATGGATCTCAACCTCAATCTTATGAAGTAAGCGATGGCAGATTGTAATTAATTGGGTTCCAATCTCTTGGCAACCCAATTTCTCTTGACATAATCAATTTGCCAACTCCTTGCTATTAATTTTCTAATTCATTAATCAAATTGTCATGAAAAGAGGTCAAGTTCTATTCTCTTATCCATAGGCCACACAAGTTCTCAGGATCTCAATTCATCCCAAATATGTTGATCAAGAAAGTTGTGAGAGATAGAGCTCCAAACTAATTTCTATGATTCCTCTCTCGAGGCTCACAAAGAAATTCAATAGATCTAAACCCCCTTCCGGAGTGAATAGATCAAACAAGCATGGAAGTTATCTCTTGGCTACCCCAAGCGGATTGAGAAGAAGAAATAAACATCAATTCAATCAAACTTGAAACAGAGCTCCTATCCCAAATGCATAGGGATTTAAGTGATCATTGCTCTCAAATGAAGATTTAATTGCATGAAAGTATAGATGAAAATTAAAGCTTCATAACCAAAATAAAAACTAAAGATTCATAAATGAAAATTCATTGAAAACTAAATTATTACAAAGAAAGAAAACAATAGAAAGGGGAGAAGAGTGTATAAGGAGAGGGTCCGGAGACCCCTCCCAAGATGGTGTTCCCAGTCCAGAGCCCCCTCCTTCCAATTCTATGAAACTAAAGCCTTTGTATAGGCTCCCCTAAATTACAAACTTAAATGAAATTAAAAGCAAATTACAATAAAATAAAAATAAACTATTCTAGATGCTTCTTGTGGTCTTGATTGGTTGACAATTGTGTGCTTGCTTGCTTGAAGTTTGGAGTGAAATATTTGATCCAAATTGAGGTTCCGGATTGACTTGGTCTTGGTGTTGTTGGGGCTTAAAGATGCCTATTGTTTTTGCTCAAATTTCATGCCCACTATAAACTATTATACATTGTTGGAAAGCTCTGGATATCAGCTTTCTAACGCAACTAGAAGCATCTCAATTGAACCTCTGTAATCCAAGTTATGCTCCTTTGAAAGGGACAAGGTCACTGGCGTTATTGATGGCGTTATTGCTAGCGTTAGTGTGCTAACGCGGCCAGCGTTAACGGTGTTAATGATGAGCGGATAATTTATACGCCCTTTGACACTGTTTTTAGTATGTTTTTAGTAGGATCTAGTTACTTTTAGGGATGTTTTCATTAGTTTTTATGTTAAATTCACATTTCTGGACTTTACTATGAGTTTGTGTGTTTTTCTGTGATTTCAGGTATTTTCTGGCTGAAATTGAGGGACATGAGCAGAAATCAGATTCAGAGGTTGAAAAAGGACTGCTGATGCTGTTGGATTCTGACCTCCCTGCACTCAAAGTGGATTTTCTGGAGCTACAGAACTCGAAATGGCACGCTTCCACATGCGTTGGAAAGTAGACATCCAGGGCTTTCCAGAAATATATAATAGTCCATACTTTGGCCAATAATTGACGACGTAAACTGGCGTTCAATGCCAGCCTTCTGCCCAAATCTGGCGTCCAGCGCCAGAAAAGGATCCAAAACCAGAGTTGAACGCCCAAACTGGCACAGAAACTGGCGTTCAACTCCACAAATGGCCTCTGCACGTGCAACACTCAGGCTCAGCCCAAACACACACCAAGTGGGCCCCGAAAGTGGATTTATGCATCAATTACTTACTCATGTAAACCCTAGTGACTAGTTTATTATAAATAGGACCTTTTACTATTGTATTAGGCATCTTTTGATCATCTTAGGATCTTAGGATCATCTTTGAACGCATTGTTCTTAGATCAGAGGGGCTGGCCATCTCGGCCATGCCTGGACCTTCACTTATGTATTTTCATACGGTAGAGTTTCTACACTCCATAGATTAAGGTGTGGAGCTCTGCTGTTCCTCAAAGATTAATGCAAAGTACTACTGTCTTCTATTCAATTCTTCTTATTTCGCTTCTAAGATATCCATTCGCACCCAAGAACGTGATGAAGGTGATGATTATGTGTGACGCTCATCATCCTTCCCCCTTATGAACGCGTGCCTGACAAACACTTCTGTTCTACATGAATTAAGCTAGAATGAGTATCTCTTAGATCTCCTAACCAGAATCTTCGTGGCGTAAGCTAGAATGATGGCGGCATTCAAGAGAATCCGGAAGGTCTAAACCTTGTCTGTGGTATTCTGAGTAGGATTCAATGATTGAATGACTGTGACGAGCTTCAAACTCGCAAGTGCTGGGCGTTAGTGACAGACGCAAAAGGAGGGTGAATCCTATTCCAGCATGATCGAGAATTGACAGATGAATAGCCGTGCCATGACAGGGTGCGTGAGCATATTATTCACTGAGAGGAGGGGATGTAGCCACTGACAACGGTGATGCCCTTGCATAAAGCCAGCCATGGAAAGGAGTAAGACTGATTGGATGAAGATAGCAGGAAAGCAGAGGTCCAGAGGAACGAAAGCACCTCCATTCGCTTATCTGAAATTCCTATCAATGATTTACATAAGTATCTCTATCCCTATTTTATTATATTAAATTCGAAAACCACATAACTATTTTATATCCGCCTGACTGAGATTTACAAGGTGACCATAGCTTGCTTCATACCAACAATCTCCGTGGGATTCGACCCTTACTCACGTAAGGTATTACTTGGACGACCCAGTGCACTTGCTGGTTAGTTGTATCGAAGTTGTGACAGACTGTAAAACTAGATCAGAGTATCTGGCCTGAGAAGCCATTACCAGAGATCACAATTTCGTGCACCAAGTTTTTGGCGCCGTTGCCGGGGATTGTTTGAGTTTGGACAACTGACGGTTCATCATGTTGCTCAGATTAGGTAATTTTCTTTTTGTTTTGTTTTCAAAAATTTTTTCAAAAATCTTTCAAAAATTTTCTCACCTGTTTTCGAAAAAAAAATGTTTTCAAAAATAAATTATTCTATGGCTTCAGAATTTTTAAGAATGAATTCTAGTGTTTCATAAAGCATGTTGAAGCCTGGCTGGCTGTAAAGCCATGTCTATTCCTTTGGGAATGAGTATGTCAGGCATGTCATGTCTGAATTACATGCTAAAGCTTGGCTGGCCATTGGCCATGTCTAGTATTTTGGACTGGAGCTTTCATTGAAAGCTTGGCTGGCTAGTGAGCCATGTCTAATTCCTGGACTGAAGCTTTAGACTAAGAATGCAAGATTCCTGGAATTCATATTAAAAATTTTGGAATCCTTATTTTTCTTTTTTCAATGAATTTTTCGAAAAAAATCCAAAAAAATTAGAAAATCATAAAAATAAAAAATATTTTGTGTTTCTTATTTGAGTCTTGAGTCATATCATGAGTTTGGTGTCACTTGCATATGCATCTTGCATTTTTTCGAAAATATCATGCATTCATAGTGTTCTTCATGATCTTCAAGTTGTTCTTGGTAAGTCTTCTTGTTTGATCTTGATGATTTTTTGTTTTGTTTCTTTTCATGTTTATCATATGCATTCTTGAATTCTTAGTGTCTAAGCATTAAAGAATTCTAAGTTTGGTGTCTTGCATGTTTTCTTTGCATTAAAAATTTTTCAAAAATATGTTCTTGATGTTCATCATGACATTCATAGTGTTCTTGGTGTTCATCTTGACATTCATAGCATTCTTGCATGCATTCATTCTTTTGATCTAAAAATTTCATGCATTGCATAATTTTCATGTTTTTTCATAAAAATTTCAAAAATAAAAAAAAAAATATATCTTTCCCTTTTTCTCTCATCAAATTCGAAAATTTGAGTTGACTTTTTTCAAAAATTTTTAAAATCAAGTTGTTTCTTATGAGTCAAATCAAATTTTCAATTTGAAAATCTTATCTTTTTCAAAATCTTTTTCAAAAATCAAATCTTTTTCAAAATTCTTAGTTATTTTCGAAAATTCCAAAAATATTTTTCAAAAATCTTTTTCTTATTTTTATATACAATTTTCGAAAATAACTAATCAATTAATGTTTTGATTCAAAAATTTGAAGTTTGTTACTTGCTTGTTAAGAAAGATTCAAACTTTAAGTTCTAGAATCATATCTTGTGATTTCTTATGAATCAAGTCATTAATTGTGATTTTAAAAATCAAATCTTTTTCAAAAACTAATTTCTATCATATCTTTTCTAAAATATCTTCTTATCTTATCTTTTTCAAAAATATCTTTTCAAAATATCTTCTCTAACCTCCTAACTTCTTATCTTTTCAAAATTTGTTTCAACTAACTAACTAACTTTTTGTTTGTTTCTTAACTTTTTCAAAACCACCTAACTAACTCTCTCTCTCTAATTTTCGAAAATATCTCCCCTCTTTTTCAAAAATTTCTTTTTTATTAACTAATTGTTTTTATTTTTAAATTTTAAAAATTTTTCGAAAAAAAATACTAACAATTTTCAAAAACCATTTTTCGAAAATCACTAACTCTTTTTCAAAATAATTTTCGAAAATTATCCCTCCCCCATCTTATTCTATTTATTCATTCATATCCTAACATCTCACATCTCAAAGCCTCCTCACAGTTGTGTTTCTTCCATTACATTACATTCTTTGTCTCCCCCTCTTTTCTTCGACTCACAAAGGGATCCCTATACTGTGGTATAAAGGATCTCCATTATTATTATTATTTTTCTGTGCCTTCTTCTTTGTCATATGAGCAGGAGCAAGGATAAGAACATTCTTGTGGAAGCAGATCCAGAACCTAAAAGGACTCTGAAGAGAAAATTAAGAGAAGCTAAAATACAACAATCCAGAGATAACCTTTCAGAAATTTTCGAACAGGCAGAGGAGATGGCAGCCGAAAATAATAATAATGTAAGGAAGATGCTTGGTGACTTTACTGCACCTAATTCCAATTTACATGGAAGAAGCATCTCCATTCCTGCCATTGGAGCAAACAACTTTGAGCTGAAACCTCAATTAGTTTCTCTGATGCAGCAGAACTGCAAGTTTCATGGACTTCCATCTGAAGATCATTTTCAGTTCTTGACTGAATTCTTGCAGATATGTGATACTGTTAAGACTAATGGAGTAGATACTGAAGTCTACAGGCTCATGCTTTTCCCCTTTGCTGTAAGAGACAGAGCTAGATTATGGTTGGATTCTCAACCCAAAGACAGCCTGAACTCTTGGGATAAGCTGGTCACGGCTTTCTTAGCCAAGTACTTTCCTCCTCAAAAGCTGAGCAAGCTTAGAGCTGATGTTCAAACCTTCAGACAGAAAGAAGGTGAATCCCTCTATGAAGCTTGGGAAAGATACAAACAGTTGACCAAAAAGTGTCCTTCTGACATGCTTTCAGAATGGACCATCCTGGATATATTCTATGATGGTTTATCTGAGCTATCAAAGATGTCACTGGACACTTCTGTAGGTGGATCCATTCACCTAAAGAAAACGCCTGCAGAAGCTCAAGAACTCATTGACATGGTTGCTAATAACCAGTTCATGTACACTTCTGAAAGGAATCCTGTGAGTAATGGGACGCCTATGAAGAAGGGAGTTCTTGAAGTTGATACTCTGAATGCCATATTGGCTCAGAATAAAATATTGACTCAGCAAGTCAATATGATCTCTCAGAGTCTGCATGGAATGCAAGCTGCATCTAACAGTACTCAAGAGGCATCTTCTGAAGAAGAAGCCTATGATCCTGAGAACCCTGCAATAGCAGAGGTGAATTACTTAGGTGAACCTTATGGAAACACCTATAACTCAACATGGAGAAATCATCCAAATTTCTCATGGAAGGATCAGAAGCCTCAACAAGGCTTTAACAATGGTGGAAGAAACAGGTTTAGCAATAGCAAACCTTTTCCATCATCAACTCAGCAACAGACAGAGAACTCTGAACAAAACGCTTCTAATTTAGCAAATCTAGTCTCTGATCTATCTAAGGCCACTGTAAGTTTCATGAATGAAACAAGGTCTTCCATTAGAAATTTGGAAGCACAAGTGGGCCAGCTGAGTAAAAGGATCACTGAAATCCCTCCTAGTACTCTCCCAAGCAATACAGAAGAGAACCCAAAAGGAGAGTGCAAGGCCATTGACATAAGTGCCATGGCCGAACCTGTGAGGAAAGGAGAGGACGTGAATCCCAAGGAGGAAGACCTCCTGGGACGTCCAGTGATCAATAAGGAGCTTCCCTCTGGGGAATCAAAGGACTCTGAGGCTCATCTAGAGACTATAGAGATCCCATTGAACCTCCTTATGCCCTTCATGAGCTCTGATGAGTATTCCTCTTCTGAAGAGAATGAGGATGTCACTGAAGAGCAAACTGCCAAGTTTCTTGGTGCAATCATGAAGCTGAATGCCAAATTGTTTGGCATTGATGCTTGGGAAGTTGAACCTCCCTTGTTCATCAATGAACTAAGTGATCTGGATCAACTGACATTGCCTCAGAAGAGACAGGATCCTGGAAAGTTCATAATACCCTGTACCATAGGCACCATGATCTTTAAGGCTCTGTGTGACCTTGGTTCAGGAATAAACCTCATGCCCCTCTCTATAATAGAGAAACTGGGAATCTATGGGGTGCAAGCTGCTAAAATCTCACTAGAGATGGCAGACAGCTCAAGAAGACAGGCTTATGGACAAGTAGAAGATGTATTAGTAAAGGTTGAAGGCCTTTACATACCTACTGATTTCATAGTCCTGGATACTGGAAAGGAAGAGGATGAATCTATCATCCTAGGAAGACCTTTCCTGGCCACAGCAAGAGCTGTGATTGATGTTGACAGAGGTGAAATATTCCTTCAATGGAATGAGAACTCCCTTGTATTCAAAACTCAAGGATCTCCCTCTGCAACCATAGGGAGGAAGCAGGAAAAGCTTCTCTCCAAGCAGAGTCAACCAGAGCCCCCACAGTCAAACTCTAAGTTTGGTGTTGGGAGGCCACAACCAAACTCTAAGTTTGGTGTTGAACTCCCATATCCAAACTCTAAGTTTGGTGTTGGAGAGTCTCAACAAAGCTCTGCACATCTGTGAGGCTCCATGAGAGCCCACTGTCAAGCTATTGACATTAAAGAAGCGCTTGTTGGGAGGCAACCCAATGTTTATCTAATTCTTATTTTTCATGTTTTCTTAGGTTCATGATCATGTGGAGTCACAAAATAAATAGAAAAATCGAAAACGGAATCAAAAACAGCAGAAGAAAAATCACACCCTGGAGGAGCATCTGTCTGGCGTTCAGCGCCAGAACAGAGCATGGTTCTGGCGCTGAACGCCCAAAATGGGCAGCTTCTGGGCGCTGAACGCCAGAACAGGCATGGTTCTGGCGTTCAACGCCAGAAATGGCACACAGATGGGCGTTGAACGCCCAAAATGGCCACCAACCTGGCGCTAAACGCCCAGAGTTGGGTACAAAGGCATTTTTACATGCCTAATGGTGCAGGGATGTAAATGCCTTGACACCTCAGGATCTGTGGACCCCACAGGATCCCCACCTACCTCCACTCACTTCTTCTCACCACTCTCTTTCACACAACCCCATAAACACTCTTCCCTAAAAACCCCTCACCAATCACCTCAATCTCTCTTCCCCACTAAACCTTCACCACTCACATCCACCCACTCTTCCCAATAAACCTACCTCATAAACTCCACCTACCTTCAAAATTCAAAACCAATTTCCCACCCAAACCCACCCATATGGCCGAACCTTTACCCCCCCTCCCTTCCCTATATAAAGACCTCCATTCTTCATCAAATTCACACAACACACCCCTCTACACTCCTCTTGGCCGAAACCTCATATCACTCTCCCTCTCCATATTTCTTCTTCTTCCTCTTCTATTCTTTTGTTTATTGCTCGAGGGCGAGCAATATTCTAAGTTTGGTGTGGTAAAAGCATAGCTTTTTTGTTTTTCCATTACCATTGATGGCATCTAAGACCGGAGAATCCTCTAGAAGAGGGAAAGGGAAGACAAAAGCTTCCACATCCGAGTCATGGGAGATGGAAAGGTTCATCTCCAAAGCCCATCAAGACCACTTCTATGATGTTGTGGCCAAGAAAAAGGTGATCCCTGAGGTCCCTTTTAAACTCAAAAGAAATGAGTATCCGGAGATCCGACATGAAATTCAAAGAAGAGGTTGGGAAGTTCTAACAAATCCCATCCAACAAGTCGGCATCCTAATGGTTCAAGAGTTCTATGCCAATGCATGGATCACCAAGAACCATGATCAAAGTAAGAACCCGGATCCAAAGAACTATGTTACAATGGTTCGGGGGAAATACTTAGATTTTAGTCCGGAAAATGTGAGGTTGGCGTTCAACTTGCCATACATGGAAGAGAACGCACGCCCCTACACAAGGAGAGTCAACTTTGATCAAAGGTTGGACCAAGTCCTTATGGACATATGTGTAGAAGGAACTCAATGGAAGATTGACTCCAAAGGCAAGCCGGTTCAACTAAGAAGATTGGACCTCAAGCCTATAGCTAGAGGATGGTTGGAGTTTATTCAATGCTCAATCATTCCCACTAGCAACCGGTCTGAAGTTACTATAGACCGGGCCATCATGATCCATAGCATCATGATTGGAGAAGAGGTGGAAGTTCATGAGATTATACCTCAAGAACTCTACAAGGTGGCTGACAAGTCCTCCACTATGGCAAGGTTAGCCTTCCCTCACCTCATTTGTCACCTATGCAATTCAGCTGGGATTGACATAGAGGGAGATATCCTCATCAAAGACGACAAGCCCATCACTAAGAAAAAGATGGAGCAAGCAAGAGAGCCCAGTCATGGAGCTCAAGAGGCGCAAGAAGCTCATTTCCATGAGATCCCGGAGATGCCTCAAATGCACTTTCCTCCACAAAACTATTGGGAGCAAATCAACACCTCCCTAGGAGAATTGAGTTCCCATATGGGACAACTAAGGGTGGAACATCAAGAGCACTCCATCATGCTTCATGAAATAAGAGAAGATCAAAAAGCAATGAGGGAGGAGCAACAAAGACAAGGAAGAGACATAGAAGAGCTCAAGGACATCATTGGTTCCTCAAGAAGGAAACGCCACCATCACTAAGGTGGATTCATTCTTTGTTCTTGCTTTCTCTGTTTTTTGTTTTCTATGTTATGTGCTTATCTATGTTTGTGTCTTCATTACATGATCATTAGTAGTTAGTAACTTTGTCTTAAAGTTATAAATGTCCTATGAATCCATCACCTCTCTTAAATAAAAACTGTTTAATTTAAAAGAACAAGAAGTACATGAGTTTCGAATTTATCCTTGAACTTAGTTTAATTATATTGATGTGGTGACAATGCTTCTTGTTTTCTGAATGTATGCTTGAACAGTGCATATGTCTTTTGAAGTTGTTGTTTAAGAATGTTAAATATGTTGGCTCTTGAAAGAATGATGACTAGGAGACATGTTATTTGATAATCTGAAAAATCATAAAAATGATTCTTGAAGCAAGAAAAAGCAGCAAAGAACAAAGCTTACAGAAAAAAAAAAGAAAAAAAAAGAGGGAGGCGAAAAAAAATAGAAAAAAAAATAGAAAGAAAAAGAAAAAGCAAGCAGAAAAAGCCAATAACCCTTAAAACCAAAAGGCAAGGGCAAATAAAAAGGATCCCAAGGCTTTGAGCATCAGTGGATAGGAGGGCCTAAAGGAATAAAATCCTGGTCTAAGCGGCTAAACCAAGCTGTCCCTAACCATGTGCTTGTGGCGTGTAGGTGTCAAGTGAAAACTTGAGACTGAGCGGTTAAAGTCAAGGTCCAAAGCAAAAGAAGAGTGTGCTTAAGAACCCTGGACACCTCTAATTGGGGACTTTAGCAAAGCTGAGTCACAATCTGAAAAGGTTCACCCAATTATGTGTCTGTGGCATTTATGTATCCGGTGGTAATACTGGAAAACAAAGTGCTTAGGGCCACGGCCAAGACTCATAAAGAAACTGTGTTCAAGAATCATCATACTGAACTAGGAGAGTCAATAACACTATTCGAAATCTAAAGTTCCTATAGATGCCAATCATTCTGAACCTCAATGGATAGAGTGAGATGCCAAAACTATTCAAGAGGGAAAAAGCTATAAGTCCCGCTCATATGATTGAAGCTCTGTTTCATTGATAGTTTGGAATTTATAGTATATTCTCTTCTTTTTATCCTATTTGATTTTCAGTTGCTTGGGGACAAGCAACAATTTAAGTTTGGTGTTGTGATGAGCGGATAATTTATACGCTTTTTGACACTGTTTTTAGTATGTTTTTAGTAGGATCTAGTTACTTTTAGGGATGTTTTCATTAGTTTTTATGTTAAATTCACATTTCTGGACTTTACTATGAGTTTGTGTGTTTTTCTGTGATTTCAGGTATTTTCTGGCTGAAATTGAGGGACTTGAGCAGAAATCAGATTCAGAGGTTGAAAAAGGACTGCTGATGCTGTTGGATTCTGACCTCCCTGCACTCAAAGTGGATTTTCTGGAGCTACAGAACTCGAAATGGCGCGCTTCCACATGCGTTGGAAAGTAGACATCCAGGGCTTTCCAGCAATATATAATACTCCATACTTTGGCCAAGAATTGACGACGTAAACTGGCGTTCAACGCCAGCCTTCTGCCCAAATCTGGCGTCCAGCGCCAGAAAAGGATCCAAAACCAGAGTTGAACGCCCAAACTGGCACAGAAACTGGCGTTCAACTCCACAAATGGCCTCTGCACGTGCAACACTCAGGCTCAGCCCAAACACACACCAAGTGGGCCCCGGAAGTGGATTTATGCATCAATTACTTACTCATGTAAACCCTAGTGACTAGTTTATTATAAATAGGACCTTTTACTATTGTATTAGGCATCTTTTGATCATCTTCGGATCTTAGGATCATCTTTGAACACATTGTTCTTAGATCAGAGGGGCTGGCCATCTCGGCCATGCCTGGACCTTCACTTATGTATTTTCATACGGTAGAGTTTCTACACTCCATAGATTAAGGTGTGGAGCTCTGCTGTTCCTCAAAGATTAATGCAAAGTACTACTGTCTTCTATTCAATTCTTCTTATTTCGCTTCTAAGATATCCATTCGCACCCAAGAGCGTGATGAAGGTGATGATTATGTGTGACGCTCATCATCCTTCCCCCTTATGAACGCGTGCCTGACAAACACTTCTGTTCTACATGAATTAAGCTAGAATGAGTATCTCTTAGATCTCCTAACCAGAATCTTCGTGGCGTAAGCTAGAATGATGGCGGCATTCAAGAGAATCCGGAAGGTCTAAACCTTGTCTGTGGTATTCTGAGTAGGATTCAATGATTGAATGACTGTGACGAGCTTCAAACTCGCAACTGCTGGGCGTTAGTGACAGACGCAAAAGGAGGGTGAATCCTATTCCAGCATGATCGAGAACCGACAGATGAATAGCCGTGCCGTGACAGGGTGCGTGGGCATATTATTCACTGAGAGGAGGGGATGTAGCCACTGACAACGGTGATGCCCTTGCATAAAGCCAGCCATGGAAAGGAGTAAGACTGATTGGATGAAGATAGCAGGAAAGCAGAGGTCCAGAGGAACGAAAGCACCTCCATTCGCTTATCTGAAATTCCTATCAATGATTTACATAAGTATCTCTATCCCTATTTTATTATATTAAATTCGAAAACCACATAACTGTTTTATATCCGCCTGACTGAGATTTACAAGGTGACCATAGCTTGCTTCATACCAACAATCTCCGTGGGATTCGACCCTTACTCACGTAAGGTATTACTTGGACGACCCAGTGCACTTGCTGGTTAGTTGTATTGAAGTTGTGACAGACTGTAAAACTAGATCAGAGTATCTGGCCTGAGAAGCCATTACCAGAGATCACAATTTCGTGCACCAGTTAACAATGCCAGGTTCTAAAGCTCAAAATTAATGTCCACCCCCATAGTATTATATATTGTTGGAAAGCCCTGGATGTCTACTTTCCAATGCTTTTGGAAGCGCATCATTTAAGGCTCTAAAGCTCGAGTTATACTCCATAGAAGGTGAAGAGGTCAGCTGGCCTTACTACAGGTTGATACTATGGTCATCTTCGCACTTTCAGGGTAAATTTTATCCCTCAAATTTAGTGTCCACCATGTAGTGCCATATATTCTTGGAAAGCTCAAGATTCCTACTTTCCAATGCCATTGGAATCACCTTATTTGGAGCTTTGTAGCTCAAGTTATTCTTGTTTGAAGAAGACACAGTCAGGCTGCCAGGTGCTGGCGTTAGTGGGTTAACTTGGGTAACGTTAGCACACTAACATTGGCACCCTTCTTTGTGTAGCAATGTTGGTAGGCTAACTTTGGGCCACCAACATTGCTTGTCACCTTTGCAATGTTAGTGGGCAATGTTAGTGAGCCAACTTAGGCCACTAACGTTGCTCCCCTCTTCCTTGGTAACGTTGATGGGCAACGTTGGTGAGCTAACATGGACCACCAATATTGCTTCCTCCTTCCTTGGCACTGTTAACCATAGCGTTAGTGGGCTAACTTTGGCCACTAACGCCACAGCCTCTGCTTCTTCTCTGCTTTTTCGTTGCTTCTCCTTTAAACTCCTTTCTTCTTTCATGCTTTTTTTGTGCTTTTTACTCCCTTTTCCACAAATTTCTACAAATTCAAACCAAATCAAAGAATTGAAAGTAATCTATAATTTAAGCACAAAAGTATTCAATAATTAAGCATGATTTATGAAAATTAAAGGTGAAAAAGTATAGAAAAACATAACATTATGCGCAGTCATCAAAATACCAAACTTAAACCTTGCCTGTCCCCAAGCAATAAGAGAATCATGCAATAAGGTTTGACAATCCAAGGTAAGAAGAATAGCAGTTTGATGTTCATGGTTAGCTAGTTTTCTATGCATGCAACAATCACAAAAAAATTCAAATGATTGATGCTTTTATCTAGCTCACTTTATGAAATCTTTTCTTTATATTCCTTCCATGAAACAAGCTTTTCATTCTTTCCTTGGCTTATTTTTTTAGGTGCTTTGCACCATGATTTTAAAAGCTACAACTCTAAGTGCTTTGTTTTCAAGTATTAGCACTTGATAGATAAGCACCACAAGCATTTAATCAGAGGACTCCTTTAAGCTTATTTGCTTCTTTTCTTTACTCTTTAATCATTGATTCTCAGAGCCTTGAGCTTTGAGGGAGTGCTTTGCACTTGAGCCAAGCCCTCACTCTAAGTGTTTTGTTTTCAAACTTTTTGCTTGATACATAAACACCACAAGTACTTGACAAATGAATTGTCATTGGTACTCAGAGCCTTCAGCTTTCTCATTCTTTCCCTTTTTTTTTCTTGCCTTAATTGCATTTGTTTCTTCAAGATTTTTATGATTTCAAAAATTTCATAAAATATCCTAGATGAAAACTTCAATTAAACAAATTCAAATGCAGTTGAGCAACAATAGTCATGCTATCTTCCCAATACTTATAAGCTCATGCTAACTTCTTCTTTAATTACCTTGTTTGTTTATGATCATGATTACTCACTTACTTTGACATACAAACTCAAGATGGTAGTCATAATGTCACAACAACATGTTACAATTCAAACATCAAGCTATGCTTATTCACAAGGAGCAACCACACATACATACAAAGAAAATAGAAGACAATCATGCAATTTAAAGTGCTGGAAATAAGTAAGAGGAAAAGGAACTTTACCACCTTGTAGTTCATCTTCATTGTGGTTGTCCTTTTCCTCCTATTCTTCCTCTTTCCACACCAAACTTAGAATGATTACTTATCCTCAAGCAACAATTAAAATAGTGGTGATGGGGTCTATGATGGGTCATGAATGTATTTACAATGAAGTGTGAGTAATGCATGCACTTCAGTAAGAAAAATTAAGGATACACTAAAGGCACAAGAAAGACAACAGAGGCAATATGATTGCATTAATAAGGGGATGTGCATGGTACTTTTCATGAAAGATAAGTGGCAACACCAAACTTAGTGTGACACTTTCATTTTAGAATGATGCAAGTACCAGTAAAGATTGAGAATCAATTTCCTGCATGGCAACACTAGACTTAGAATGCAATCATATGCCAAATTATTTAAAAGTAAACTAAGCAAGGAAAGAAAATGTTACCTACGGTTGGGTTGCCTCCCAACAAGCGCTCTTTTAATGTCATTAGATTGACATGTTGTGCAAGACTTTCTTCCTCTTCTTCCAGTTTGTTAAGAGAAATGACCTCAAAGGGAGAGAAAAGCAAGTTAATGTCCCATGTTTTGGCCTCTTCCCAAGAAGTCTTCTTTTGTTATTGATTTGATTTGCTTTGCTTGTTGGGGCAGGGATTGGATTGTTCTTTGACCTTCTCCTTTTCATGGATATAGTCAATTGTAGTTTGGTCACAATCCTCTTTTTGGTGATTTTGTTGGTTGCCTTCACTTCTTGGATATCAAGATTTGGGTGTTGTGTGATGGTTGGAGTGCCCTCTTCATCAAGAACTTTTTGAGTTGATTGTTCACTTAAGTCATCCTTCATGCAACTTTCTGCTTCATGGGAATGTAGATTCTCTTGATTGTTTTCCTCCCTTTTTTGTAGGATCTTGCATTACTTCCTTTGGGAGTGAGTTTGCATGTTACTTTGTCACCTCAAATAGCCTCTGTGGATATGAAATCCTAGGCTCATATGCCTCCACAACTTCTTTCTTCATTAGATTTTCACTTGATACAGGGGCCTCTTTTTCTTGTTCTTCTAATTCTTTCTTTGCACTCAACATTTGGTCTAAAAGAACTTCCATATTTTTGAAAGAGGTTTCTTATTCTTTTCAAGATTTCTTCATCTCCTCTTCATATCTTTCAAGCATGGACTCAAGTTTTGAGAGTCTTTGGTTCAGGGGAGTTTGTGTGGGTTGTGGGTTTTGGAAGGGATTGTGTTGAGGCATACTCAAGTGATGAAGAATTTTCATATGAAAAACTGGGAGGTGAGGTTGGACAATTTTACATAAATGAATTGAAGGCATGCTCAAGTGATGATGGCTCTTGGTAAGTGGAGTATGGACTATTGAATGCTCTTTGATTTTGATCCTCCCATATATAACTTGAGTAATTGTTGAATCCATCAAAGTATGGATCATTTTGTGGCCCTGGGAGGTATCCCACTTTACTTGATTATTCACACTCCATTATTCCTTGTTGATATTCCCAACCACCATTAGCATAATGACATGAATCATTTTGTGGTGGTGGGCAATATCCCATGAAACTTTTTTGATCATTTTGTGGCCTTGGACCATATCCCAACTGGGTGGATTGCTCATAATCTATCATTCCTTGGTGATATTCTCAACCACCATTAGGATAATGACTTGAATAATTTTGTGGTGGTGGGCAATATCCCATATGATATGATTGATCAAAATGTGAGGTAAACTCCATTTTAATTTTGTAAAACACAATCACCAAGAAATATTGAAATTCTTTATGTCAGGGATAAGAAGTTCTTACTGAGGCAATAACACAAAACACCTTAGTAGCAAAAGAAAATAGAAAATTAAAAGAACTTAAATGACAAAAAAAAAAGAAAAAATGTCTAATCTAGGTAATCAACCACCGGTAGTTTCTTAACCACAATTAATCCCCGGCAACGGCACCAAAAACTTAATATGAAAAAATTATATATATGTATAACTACCGGCAAGTATACCGGGTCGCATCAAGTAGTAAAACTCACAAGAGTGAGGTCGATCCCACAGGGATTAAAGGATTGAGCAATCAATAGTTAGTTGATTATTCTAGTTAGACAAACATATAGAAGTGATGAATAAGCATGAAATGTAAATGACAAAAAAGTAAATGAAGGCAATAAAGAGAAAGGAAGGTAAATGACAAAAAATATAAAGTGCAGAGAATTGAAGTGCTAAAAATAAAGTGCTGGAAAGTACAAGAGCAAGAAAGTAAATTGCAATGAAGTAGGCAGTGCAAGAAAGTAAGTGCAATAAAGTAAAGTGCAAGAAAGTAGAGATGGAAAACATAAGGGATTGGAGATGTTAATTCTTCATGAATCAATGGATCTCAACCTCAATCATATGAAGTAAGCGACGGCGGATTGTAATTAATTGGGTCCCAATCTCTTGGCAACCCAATTTCTCTTGACACAATCAATTTGCCAATTCCTTGCTATCAATTTTCCAATTCATTGATCAAATTATCATGAAAAGAGGTTAAGTTCTATTTTCTTATCCATAGGCCACACAAGTTCTCAGGATCTCAATTCATCCTGAATATGTTGATCAAGAATGTTGTGAGAGATAGAGCTCCAAACTAATTTCTATGATTCCTCTTTCGAGGCTCACATAGAAATTCAACAGATAAAAACACCCTTCTAGAGTGAATAGATTAAATAAGCATGGAAGTTATCTCTTGGCTACCCCAAGCGAATTGAGAAGAAGAAATAAACATTAATTGAATCAAACTTGAAACAGAGCTCCTATCCCAAATGCATATGGATTTAAGTGATCATTGCTCTCAAATGAGGATTTAATTGCATGAAAGTAAAGATGAAAATTAAAGCTTCATAACCAAAATAAAAACTAAAGATTCATAAATGAAAATTCAATGAAAACTAAATTATTACAAAGAAAGAAAAGAAGAGAAAGGGGAGAAAAGTGTATAAGGGGAGGGTCCGGAGAAGAACCTCAATTGGATCTCTGTAACTCAAGTTATGCTCCTTTGAAGGGGGCAAGGTCGCTGGCGTTTTTGCTGGCGTTAGTGTGCTAACGCTGCCACTAACGCCAACGTTAACGGTGTTAATAACGCCAGGTTCTGAAGCTCAAACTTAATGTCCACTGATAAACCACTATTTTATGGTTTATATTGTGTTTAATTGTGTTGTTTTATCATGATCTTTACCCACTTATTCGTTAAATAAGCATGCATTTATAATTCCTTCATAAAGTTATTGCATGATTGAAAACTTGCTTCCTAGAGACTTTTAATTATGTATTTTATTTCTCTTTTATTCCATCCGATGCCGTGATCTGTGTGTTAAGTGTTTCAGGCTTTATAGGGCATGAATGAGTTGAAGATTGGAAAGGAAGCTTGCAAAAATGGAAGGAACACAAGAAATTAAGGAGATGACCAGTGAGAAGCGACGCGGCCGCATGGATCACGCGACCGCGCGAAGAAGAGGAAATCGCAGTGACGCGGCCGCATGGATGAAGCGACCGCGTGACATGCGCGATCTGCATAATCTGTAGAATCGCTGGGGGCGATTTCAGGCCTTATTTTGACCCAGTTTTCGGCCCAGAAAAGCAGACTAGAGCCAGAGAACATGCAGAAACCAATAACAACATTTTCATTCCGCATAGTTTTAGTTTTTAGATCTAGTTTTCCTCTCCTCTAGGTTTTCTCTCTACACATTCATAGTTTTTAGGATTTGTTATGTTCATTGTTTTGCATTGGGATATTGAGAAGAGTTATTGCCTCATCAAGACTTCGACATTCTAGTTCGTTCTCTTTACTTTTCTCTTACTCTTCCATGTTTCTTAATTTACTTACTTTTACTATTGGATTATTTTAGCATTTATCAATACAAGAATTACTTTTATTTTTAATTAATCTTTTGATCATTATTTATCATGTCTTTCTTTAATTCCCTTTCTTATGTTATGAATTCTTCATTTACAATGAGTGAGTAGTTCCCTAACTTGATGGGGAGTTGATTGAAAGAAACCCTTGAGTTAGGATGGTCAAGAGAGAGATTGTAATTGGGTTTATTGTTGGATTGCTCTCTATTCACTAATACCAATCCTCCCAAGAGTGGATTGGAACTTGTGGATAGAACAGCATTCCAACTCGTTTGACTTACCCTTACTTAGTGAGGGACAACTAAACAGAATAATCCCTAATTATCGATTAGTCTTGAGAGTACTACAACAAGAATAGGGCTTCCAGCTAATCAACTCCCAGTCAAGGCTTTTATTTATATTTATATAAATTCTCTAATTTAATTCTCTGCCATTCAACTCAAACCTTTTTGAAAACATCTGATTAATAAAATAGCACACTTTTCTGCAACTCGTTGGAAGACGACCTGGGACTCATACTCCCAGTATTTTGATTTTAATTTCTGTGACACCCTTCTAAATTGATGAGCGGATTTCTGGTTGGTTGAGAACTATACTTGCAACGCATATTTTATAATCATTCTTAACTCGCCAATTTTCGCACGCATCAATATTTGGCGTCGTTGCCGGGGAGTTGCAATAGAGTGCTAAAGTTATTAATTGGAATTTATTTATTTACATTTTATTTTATTTTTCTACTATGAGCTGCTTGTTTATTTCGTCAGATGACACGTTCGCTTCCTGATCCAAGCTTGCTAATATTCGATCCTGAGATTTAAAGAACTATTTCACGAATAAGGCAAACTCGGCGTCGGTTAGTCCTCTCTGAGGGCGGATCTGAAACGTCATTTGAGAAAGAAATCAGCCCCCGTTCTACTGATTTGGTTGTTTCACGCGTAGGTAACATGGCAGCAGCCAGGAGAGTTACTATCCAGGAGGCTGGAGCTCCTTATTTTACAATGCAACCATTCCAAGCGCATCACCTAGCGGTAGCTATAGACTTTGAAATAAGGACCGCACTGCTCAATTTGATGCCCAAGTTTCATGGCTTACCTGCTCAAGAGCCTATTAAGCACCTGAGAGATTTTCAGGCAGCCTGTTCTACTGTCAAGCGTGAGGGTGCAGATGAAACTTCAATTTTGCTGAAAGCTTTCCCGTTTTCTCTTGAGGGAGAGGCAAGAGAGTGGTAGTACACTCAACCAGCAGCAATTGTATCCAACTGGGATACACTGAGAAGAGAATTCTTGGAAAAGTTCTTTCTAGTTGAAGTTACTGATAAACTGAGGAAAGACATTTCCATGATTGTTCAGGATGACTCTGAAACTCTTTATGAATATTGGGAGCACTTTAATAATCTTCTGGAAGCTTGCCCTCACCATATGATTGACAAGATAGTGTTACTCGGTTATGTCACACAGGGAATAAGGCCCCAAGATAAGACCACATTGGAAAGTGCTAGCAATGGGTCTATGAAAAAGTACAAGACCACTGATGAGGCATGGCAATTGATCAGCGACTTAGCTGAATCTACTAGGAACCACAGACAGAAACAAGGCCGTTCAAAAGCCGTTGCAGAAGTATCCTCTAGCAGAGAGACTACTGCTTTAACTCAGAGTATCTGTGAAATAACCAACTTGCTGAAGCAGATGCAATTGAACCAACAACAAGTTCGGCAAGCTCAACCTTCTCCAGCACAGCAAAACCAACAGTTAGTCCCACATAGAGTTTGCGAAATCTACGCTAATTATAGCCATTATACTGATGAATGTCCGCAGCTCCAGCAGGAATACAACACCGTGGCAGCCACACATAACTTCTATGACCGCCCCAACCAAGGGTACAATCAAGGTGGCAATTACAACCATGGATGGCAAGACAATTCTAACCAGAATTGGAGGGATAACAACAACAACAGAGGAGGCAGAGATAATCAGGGAAATCAGAGGTGGAATAACAACAACAACAGGCAGCAGAATCAGAATCAACCTTACAGAGCACCTCACCTAAGACAATCCCAAGGACCACAGAATACCTAACAGCAGACCTCTCAATTTACCCATCCTTCTTCATCTGCCAATGATGACTTACTACAATCTATTGATCGGAGACAACAGACCATGAAAAATAACATTAATGCCACTCTAAATGGTCTGAACGCTACTTTGCAAGATCTTGTCTCACAGATTGGTTCAATGAATAACTCCAATAATCAATCTTTGAGCTCCAGTGGTATTCCCTCTCAACCATTACCCAATCCCAAAGGTGGTATTAATGCCATCACCCTGAGGTTCGGAACCACACTGCAGGAGAGGAATCAGGAGGAGACAAGCCCACCAAAACACGCCTCAGCTAAAGAGGTAGTGGAAATAGAAGATGTTGAAGAAGAAGAGGACATACAGGATGTGGCTGAAGAAGAAGAAGTGCAACCACAGGAGGAAGCACTAAAAGGCGCAGACACTGCAGAAAACGCCACTCCTATTCCATTTCCACAACTTGCAAGGAAGCCCAGGAAGCAGCTGGAACCTGATCCAAAAATGGTAGAGATATTCAAAAAGGTTGAGGTAACTGTTCCTCTATTTGATGTTATTCAACAGGTACCTAAGTATGCAAAGTTTCTAAAAGATTTATGTATCCATAAAGACAAAATTAATGAATTAGAAACTATTCCTTTAGGGAGTTCCATATCTGCTTTAATGGGAAGTTTACCTGAAAAGTGTAGTGACCCAGGTCCTTGTATAGTTAATTGTACTATTGGTGGTGTGATAATTTCTGAATGCATGTGTGATTTAGGAGCATGTGTAAGTATAATTCCTTTGTCTATATATGATGTTTTGAGGCTCCCTCCCTTAAAAAGGTCAGCAGCTCGTTTTGTGTTAGCAGATAAAAGCATTATTACAGTGGTTGGAGTTGCTGAAGATGTACTAGTAGGCATTAAAGGCCTCACGTTCCCCACTGATTTTTATATCCTGAAAATGCCCCAAAATGACTCAGACAAGGCATCATCAATCCTACTCGGAAGACCATTCCTGAAGACCTCAAAGTTTAAATTAGATGCTTTTTCAGGAACATACTCTTTTGAAATAGATGGCAGAGTAGTAATCTTCAATCTGAATGGAGTTATGAAGCATCCTCTAGAGGATCACTCTATCCTCAAGTGTGACATTATAGATGAAACCGTGGCTGAAGTTCACCAGGTGGAATTTGAAGAGAAGCACACAGGACAAGGTCCAAGTGTGGGGACATTCTCAGAGGACAATGATAGTGCCTTACCACTGTTACCAGCTCCAGACAACCCAGAGCCTAAACATGATCAGAAGTTAGAATTAAAACCCCTTCCTCCACACCTCAAATATGCTTACCTTGAAGATGGGCAGAAGTTTCCGGTTATTATTGCAAGGGAACTCACTTCTCAATAGGAAGAGCAGCTACTTGGTGTGCTGAGGAGGCATAAGAAGGCAATTGGTTGGAGTTTGGTAGACATAGTAGGCATCAACCCTCAAGTTTGTGAGCATAGGATATTTTTAGAAGAGGGAGCAAGACATGTCCGTCAACCCCAGAGAAGACTGAACCCCACTATCTTAGAGGTTGTCAAAAAGGAAGTGACCAGACTACTAGAGGCAGACATCATCTATCCCATCTCAGACAGTGAATGGGTAAGCCCAGTACAAGTGGTGCCAAAGAAGTCTGGAGTCACTACAGTGAAGAATGAGCATGGAGAGCTCCTGACAACCAGAGTTCAGAACGCCTGGAGGGTCTGCATTGATTACAGACGCCTCAACCAAGCAACCCGTAAGGATCACTATCCTCTTCCATTCATTGATCAAATGGTGGATCGCCTGTCAGGTAAATTGCATTATTGCTTTTTAGATGGTTACACAGGTTATTTCCAGATTCATATAGCTCCTGAGGATCAGGAAAAGACCACTTTTACATGTCCGTTTGGGACTTATGCTTACAAGAGAATGCACTTTGGCTTGTGCAATGCACCAGCTACTTTCCAGAGGTGCATGATGAGTCTTTTCTCTGATCTTATTGAGGACTGTATGGAACTTTTTATGGATGATTTTAGTGTTTATGGCGATTCCTTTAGCCTTTGCTTAGATGGATTATCTAGAGTATTATATAGGTGTGTCAGTACAAACCTGGTATTAAATTTTGAAAAATGTCACTTTATGGTTAAACAAGGGATTGTACTAGGACATGTTGTGTCTAACACTGGCATTTCTGTAGATCCAGCAAAGGTGGATGTTATTTCTAGTTTACCTTACCCCTCTTCTGTGAGGGAGGTCCGTTCTTTCCTTGGCCATGCAGGTTTTTACAGGAGATTCATTAAGGACTTCAGTAAGGTAGCACTTCCCTTATCCAGACTACTGCAGAAAGATATTGAGTTCGAGTTCAGTGAAAATTGCAAACAAGCGTTTGATAAGCTGAAAACTGCCCTAACTCAAGCTCCAATTGTGAGAGGACCAGACTGGAGCCAACCATTTGAGATAATGTGTGATGCTTCCAACCATGCAGTAGGAGCAGCACTGGCTCAGCGTGAAGGTAAGGATCCTTTTGTTATTGCTTACGCGTCTAAAACTTTAGATGCCGCTCAGTCGAATTACACTACTACTGAGAAAGAGCTTCTTGCTATTATTTTTGCTCTGGATAAATTCCGAGCCTATTTACTTGGTACTAAAGTATTAGTGTATTCAGACCACGCAGCTCTAAAGTATTTCTTATCTAAAAAGGAGTCCAAACCAAGGCTTATACGTTGGATACTGCTATTACAAGAATTTAATTTAGAAATTAAGGATAGGAGTGGTAACCAGAATTTAGTGGCAGACCACCTAAGTCGCCTTGAACATATTACAGATAATTCCACTCCTATATCTGATAATTTCCCATTTGATAACCTGCAAGCAGTATCTGAGATAGTCCCTTGGTATGCACCTGTAGCTAATTATCTAGTTAGCTGCACCTTTCCTCCAAACTTTTCTAAGCATCAAAGGGACAAGCTGAAAAGCGAGTCTAAATATTATATATGGGATGACCCATATTTATGGAGATATGGCGCTGACCAGGTAATAAGACGGTGTGTGCCTCAATCAGAATTCCAGTCCATCTTAGAGGCCTGTCACTCATCTGAGAGTGGAGGACATTTTGGCCCTCAAAGAACTGCTAGAAAAATCTTAGACTGTGGATTCTAGTAGCCTACTCTTTTTAGGGACGCCGCTAAATTTTGTAGATCTTGTTTCCCATGCCAGAAATTTGGTAATATATCTAGGAGGGATGAGATGCCTCAATAGATTATGCTTTTCTATGAAATTTTTGATGTTTGGGGCATTGACTTCATGGGTCCATTTCCAAATTCTAATGGTTATTTTTATATTTTGTTAGCTGTAGATTACGTTTCCAAATGGGTGGAAGCAATTCCTACCCGCAATGATGATGCTAACACTGTTGTTTCCTTTGTGAGAAATCATATTATTTGTCGCTTTGGATCACCACGAGCAATCGTGAGCGATCAAGGCACCCATTTTTGTAATAGGAGACTAACAGGACTAATGAAGAAACATGGGATAATTCATAAAGTTGTAACAGCCTACCATCCTCAAACTAATGGGCAAGCCGAGGTGTCAAATAGAGAGATAAAGTGTATATTGCAGAAGATAGTCAAACCTCATAGAAGAGACTAGAGCACCAGGCTACAAGATGCACTTTGGGCATACAGAACAGCATACAAAACACCCATTGGGATGAGTCCTTTCCGCTTAGTTTATAGAAAAGCTTGTCATCTCCCTGTTGAATTAGAGCATAAAGCCTTTTGGGCAGTAAAGGAATGTAACATGGAAATTGGAAAAGCCGGAGCTGAAAGGAAGTTGCAACTGCAGGAACTGGAAAGCCTTCGCCTAGAAGCTTATGAGAACTCAAGACTATACAAGGAGAAGATGAAGGTTGTACATGATCAGCACATTAAGAGGAAAGAGTTCCAACCTAGGGACTTAGTCCTCCTCTATAAATCTCGACTAAGGCTCATGCTAGGCAAGTTGAGATCAAGATGGGAAGGTCCATACAGAGTAGAGAAGGCCGAACCGTGCAGAGTTTATCACCTAAGCCATCCTTCAAGCTCTGAACCTATCAAAGTTAATGGACATCGTTTAAAGCTGTACCATGGCGAGAAGCTGAAGAAGAATAAGGAGCTCGAGATCTTCCTCTTGGAAGATCCCCACATAGCTGAAGACTGAGCTAGTGGAGCGTCCAACTTACGGACGTTAAAGCAAAGTACTAGGTGGGAGACAACCCACCATGGTATGATCGTTCCTTTCCTTATTTTTAATTTTCTTATTCAATAACTCTTCTTTTCATTAGTACATTTCGTGCATTTGCATTCACATATTTTTATTAAAAAAAATAAAAAATAAAATAAAAATCACGCGACACGACCGCCTCATTGACGCGTCCGCGTCGCAGGGAGCTGGGAGACAATAATAATATGAACAGAGAGTTACGCAGGAGCAGGGCTGGAGGCGTGCCAATGGCACAAATCATCCCACGCGACCGCGTCATATGGGAAGAGTGGCCTCTCACGCGTCCGTGTGCCCCACGCGGCCGCGTGATCTGGATTTCGACGTAACAAGGGTGCACAGCCGAAAGTTGTGCTAGAGTGGTGCTGGACTGGCGCTGGACACGCAGTACCTCTCACACGATCGCGTGCCCCACGCAACTGCGTCGTATCCCACTAATTGACCACTCACGCGATCGCATGCCCCATGCGATCGCGTCACCCAAAATTTGGCACTAATATGATTTTGAATAGAGAGTTGTGCGAGTGCGAGGCTACCCTCGCGCCATTAGCCTAAAATGGGTCACGCGACCGCGTGACCGACGCGATCGCGTCATTGAGTTTAAGCGCAAGGCGCGCGACCGCGTCGCTTGCGCCGCATAGCCTCCCTAATTTTGCCAATTATCATATCTTTTTCCCCCAAATCCTATTTTTCTCTTTTCCCTCCTTATTTCTTCTCCCTCCCTTCTCCCCTTCTTCCTTCTTTCTTACTTTTTACTCTCTCTCACCCCCATTAACAAGGTTTTTCTTTCTCCTTCCCTCCTTACTTTTCTATTATTCTTCTTATTTTTGTATGTTATCTTCTTCTCTTTTCTTTTTACCTTCATTATTCATATTTTCTTTTTCTTTCTTTTCCCTTTTTTACTTGGTGTTATCAATTTATGTGAGTCATTATTTATTATTATATGCTTGTGGAGTGTTGTAAATTTGTTTGACAATTATATATTGCTTTTTACGGGATTACTTGCATGTTCAAATTCTTATTTTCAAGAGCCTCTTCTACGTGCATGCTATGTGTTTGTGAAAAAGCCCATATGGCATTATGAACTTCTTTACATTTTTCTACTCTCATATTCAATGCTTGCTTTTCACAATTTCCCTTTACTATTTTATTCATTGAATTTAATTGTCAATACAAATGTGATGGTTTGTTACGAGTGATGCTTGATCTATGCTACTCATGCCCTTTGCCGGCATGCCAATAAACACCTCGCATTCACTTGTCATCATATGCACTAGCTATTTTCCATTAATGAGTTTTCACATGTACTCATGAGCGTGTGTTAACATCTTTTACCTTTTAATGTGCATTTATAACCATCCTTTCCCATTCTCTTCCTTGCTCTATCCATTTAAATTTAATTTACTTTCTCTTCCCTTTTTCAGGATGGCCACCAAGAAAGGAAAAGAGAAAGCCACTCCCAAACAACCAGCAAGAAGAGGTACAAAGAGAGCATTAGTGGCAGAACCCTCTTCAACTGCGGTAAAGCCCTCAACAAAGAAAATTAAGAGGATTATAAAGGTTGATGATAAAGAAAGAGCCTTCCCAGCAAAGGACACTACGCGATTCCCCAATCGCTACTGTGAGCAGATGTTCCCCATCCTGGTAGAAAGGAGTTACAACAACGAATACCTTCTTCTCCTCCCAAACCATATTGCTACCATTGTTGAGCTGCAAATTTCCCAAAGACAATGGGGTTTCCTACAGAGACAGCCAAGGCAGGTCAACCTTTCTTGGGTAGTTGAGTTCTACTCCAACTTCTACCTGCCGACCCTACAGTCTGTCTATGTCCGTCAAAAGCAAGTCCCCATTACTGAAGAAGCCATTCAAAAAGTTCTAAGTCTTTCCCCTATTCCAGAAGGATTGGACGCCTTTCAAGAAGCCGCACTCAAGCGCCAGATGTACCAATTTGACTGGGATGCCGTTCTCAGAGTTATCGCACTACCTAGCAGCCGATGGATCTACGTATACCATCGTACCCGCCCTAAGGGAATTTCGGCTTCAGCACCTACCTTGGAGGCTCGCGTATGGGCACAGATTATGTCCCATTACGTTTTTCCGAGCACTCACGAGTCCTCCTTCACTGCGGATATGGCCGTTCTACTATGGTGCATCCTTACAGACCAACCTCTGAATCTACCAAGACATATCCAGAATGCCATGGGACACGTACAAATTGCAGGCAACTTACCTTTTCCCGCCCTGGTCTCAGATCTTGTCTTAGCAGCCAGAGTCTCCTACAGAGCTGGGGACACCAAAGCCACGCTTCCACGGGATGATCAGTATGTCCCCAATGGGAAGTACCTTAGACTTCCAGCAACCACTATCAGCCAGCCTACTGAACTAGTTGAAGATATTCCTTCTTCAACACCACAAGCACCCACTACTGATTAGCTGCTCCATCAGATACTTGAAAAGTTGGATCGGCAAGAACACAAAGCTAAAATGAGAGAGCGCCGTAACAAGCGCCGATTCACATACCTCAAGGAGCTGATCATGGGAAAATTCAAGGACTCAGACACCCCGGACTCCACTTCTTTTACCAGCACAGGGAGCCATGATGGTCCCAACTGTGGAGATACTGCTACCAGCCCACCTTTGTTCTTAATAGATGGCACCGAGGACGGTGCAAAGCCTTAACTGTGGGGAGGTCGGTCAGTACCTGACTTTCGGAGGTAATTTCTCTTCCCTAGCACCAATAAATTAGGATATTTAGTTAGATTTTTCTTTTGTAGAATATGATAAATTGCATAGTAATAGGTTAGTTGCATGCATGTTCTGCTTGATTAAAAAGACAATAAGTTTCTTCTAAGACCCTATCTTTGGAGCAAAATTTCACTAATTTTAATTAAAACTTTTATGTTAAATTTGCTTGAAGTTGTATTTGGAACATGATTTTTGAGCTAAAGAACACACAACCTGTGAGAATTGAGCCTTTATGAATGGTTACATTATTTAACCATAATTATTTTGTTCTTGTGTGTTTACTTCTCTATGATTGTAATCTATATTTTGTTTCATCCTATATGTCCAATGTTTATTATATTTATATGTTTGCATATGATTGAGGCCATTACTTATTTAGCTCACTTATCCAAATTAAGCCTACCCTTCCAATTACCTTTGTTAACCACTTTGAGCCTTTAAATCCCATTTGTTCTATATTTTACCACATTACTAGCCTTAAGCGGAAAAATAATTATATATCCCAAATTGAATCTTTGGTTAGCTTAAGATAGAATTGTGTGTGTTATTTAAGTATGGGAAATTGTGGGAACAAAGGATAGTAAGGGAATGAGTCATGATAATATTATGGGAATTTGGATACCTACTCCTGTGAAACTATAAGAATTAAAAATCTATGTGCATTGATAAGCTGTGTTATTTTTATGTTTCTATTTTTAATTAAAAAAAATCCAAAAATACTCAACAAATAAATAAGGGGACAAAATTACCCCAATGCTAAGTCAAGCATTCAATTTATAAGCTTACTTAGCCATATATGTATCCTTACCCTCACCTTGGCCCCATTACAACCTTGAAAAGACCTCATGATGTTTGCATTGGTATATTAAATATTGTTGATTGGTTAGGAGAAGAAAAAAAATTAGAGAGCATGATTAGAGAAGGATAGAGTGATTACCCTATACACTAGAGAGACTAGAGTGTACATACATCATCAGTGAGGGTTCCATGCTTGAATTTCTATGTTCCCTGCTTTCATGAGCTATCTTCTTGCATTTTTATCTGTTCTTACTATATAAGAATTGAGTTAGTGGAATTTGATTGTAATTGTTTTGAAGAGCTTACTTACTTTTGATCAAGTGGACAAAAATCATATAGTTGCATTCATATATATAGGTTGCATTGCATTTCATAGGTTTTACATGTTCTTACTCATTCATTTTATCTCCTTCAACTAAGCATGAGGACATGCTAATGTTTAAGTGTGGGGAGGTTGATAAACCACTATTTTATGGTTTATATTTTGTTTAATTGTGTGGTTTTATCATGATCTTTACCCACTTATTCGTTAAATAAGCATGCATTTATAATTCCTTCCTAAAGTTATTGCATGATTGAAAACTTGCTTCCTAGAGACTTTTAATTATGTATTTTATTTCTCTTTTATTCCATTCGATGCCGTGATCTGTGTGTTAAGTGTTTCAGGCTTTATAGGGAATGAATGAGTTGGAGATTGGAAAGGAAGCTTGCAAAAATGGAAGGAACACAAGAAATTGAGGAGATGACCAGCGAGAAGCGACGTGGCCGCATGGATCACGCGACCGCGTGAAGAAGAGGAAATCGCAGTGATGCGGCCGCATGGATGACGCGACCGCGCGGCATGGAATAGCAGAAGCGACGCGGCCGCATGGACAACGCGACCGCGTGGCAAGCAGAAAGCCGAATGACGAGGCTGCATGGATGACGCGACCGCGTGACATGCGCGATCTGCATAATCTGCAGAATCGCTGGGAGCGATTTTGGGCCCTATTTTGACCCAGTTTTCGGTCCAAAAAAGCAGACTAGAGCCAGAGAACATGCAGAAACCAACAACAACATTTTCATTCCGCATAGTTTTAGTTTTTAGATCTAGTTTTCCTCTCCTCTAGGTTTTCTCTCTACACATTCATAGTTTTTAGGATTTGTTATGTTCATTGTTTTGCAATGGGATATTGAGAAGAGTTATTGCCTCATCAAGACTTCGACATTCTAGTTCGTTCTCTTTACTTGTCTCTTACTCTTCCATGTTCCTTAATTTACTTAATTTTACTATTGGATTATTTTAGCATTTATCAATACAAGAATTACTTTTATTTTTAATTAATCTTTTGATCATTATTTATCATGTCTTTCTTTAATTCCCTTTCTTATGTTATGAATTCTTCATTTACAATGAGCGAGTAGTTCCCTAACTTGATGGAGAGTTGATTGAAAAAACCCTTAGTTAGGATGCTCAAGAGAGAGATTGTAATTGGGTTTATTGTTGGATTGCTCTCTATTCACTAATACCAATCCTCCCAAGAGTGGATTGGAACTTGTGGATAGAACAGCATTCCAACTCGTTTAACTTACCCTTACTTAGTGAGGGACAACTAAACAGAATAATCCCCAATTATCGATTAGTCTTGAGAGTACTGCAATAAAAATAGGGCTTCCAGCTAATCAACTCCCAGTCAAGGCTTTTATTTAAATTTATATAAATTCTCTAATTTAATTCTCTGCCATTCAACTCAAACCTTTTTGAAAACATCTGATTAATAAAATAGCACACTTTTCTGCAACTCGTTGGGAGACAACCTGGGACTCATACTCCCAGTATTTTGATTTTAATTTCTCTGACACCCTTCTAAATTGATGAGTGGATTTCTGGTTGGTTGAGAACTATACTTGCAACGCATATTTTATAATCATTCTTAACTCGCCAATTTCCGCACGCATCATCCACCCCATACTATTATATATTATTGGAAAGCCCTGGATGTCTACTTTCCAATTATTTTGAAAGCGCATCATTTAAAGCTATACAGCTTGAGTTATACTCCAAGGAAAGTAAAGAGCTCGGCTGCCCTTACTACAGGTTAATACTATGTTCATTCTTGCACTTTCGGGGTAAGTTTTCTCCCTCAAATTTAGTTTCCATCATGTAGTTCCATATATTCTTAGAAAGCTCTAGATTCCTACTTTCTAATGCCATTGGAATCACCTCATTTGGAGCTTTGTAGCTCAAGTTATTCTTGTTTGAAGAAGACACAGTCAGGCTACCAGGTGCTGGCGTTAGTGGGTTAACTTGGGTAACGTTAGCACAATAACGTTGGCACCCTTCTTTGTGTAGCAACATTGGTAGGCTAACTTTGGGCCACCAACGTTGCTTGTCACCTTTGCAACGTTAGTGGGCAACGTTAGTAAGCCAACTTAGGCCACTAACGTTGCTCCCCTCTTCCTTGGCAACGTTGATGGGCAACGTTGGTGAGCCAACTTGGGCCACCAACGTTGCTTCCTCCTTCCTTGGCACCATTAACCATAGCGTTAGTGGGCTAACTTTGGCCACTAATGCCACAACCTCTGCTTCTTCTCTGCTTTTCCTTTGCTTCTTCTTTAAACTTCTTTCTTCTTTCATGCTTGTTTTGTGCTTTTTACTTCTTTTTCCACCAATTTCTACAAATTCAAACCAAATCAAAGAATTGAAAGTAATCGATGATTTAAGTACAAAAGTATTCAATAATTAAGCATGATTACTGAAAATTAAAGGTGAAAAAGTATAGAAAAACATAACATGATGCGTTGTCATCACCTTACCTCAGGAAAAAATAACCCTTGCTCTTCACTATGGAAAAAATAACCCTTGCTCTTCCTCCCTTTTCACTGAGGCAAAAGAAACCCTTGCTCTTCACCCCATCTCCATTTCCGATTGTTCGATAACACGTTTACATCCGACATTGTGTGATCGAGATTTGTTATTGTCTATCATGGCCTCCTTTATCGAAGGAGCTACTGCCGACATCGTTGCAAGGTCCTAGTTACACTTTTTTCCACTCTTCACTCTTTCAAAAGTTACCGAACATTATGGCATTAAAGTGTTTGGCGTTGTTGGTAAAGTTTGATTAGGGGATGACTAATTTTTATTTTTTGTTTTTTGTTGTGTAGAAATGGGAGAATCAGAGTTCACAATAGAGCTCCTTCACGGAGGGAAATTTATTGACACGGGACATGGACTAGAATATTTAGGTGGGTTGGTTGTGGAAGACTTGCATTATGAACTAGATGAATGGTCTCTTCAAGAGATAGTGAGTTTGCTGAAGGGTCTAGGCTACAAGGAATATGCGAAGCTTTGGTGGAACGAACCTGGAGTGGACTCGAAGTTAGGTCTCAAAGAGTTAAAGTCATACGGGGATGCCGTTAGAATGGCTAGGGCTTTAGTTACTGATTCTGTGAAGCATGGTATAATGTCTGTTGTTGATGGTTACAGAGAAGGTAATGGGGTTGAAAGCAAAGATAGTGGACTGATAGAAGTAGAAGTCGATGCTGAGTCAGAACCCTCTACTAAGGAGGATAGGTTTGATGACAGTGCTGATGATGGTGAACATGAGGATTACTTAGGGTTTAATGTAGAGGATGGTGTTGATGGTGGATAATCAAATGCGCTTGGTGGGTTCAATGGTCCACTTAATTAAGAAGGGACAACAGATAAGGGTGCTGAGGATAATCAAGCTTCTGGAGAGATGGATGAACAAGTTGAAGACATTTCTGATGGTTATGAAACTAAATACATAGATAGTTATGAGGGATATTCTGATGATATGATTAAGGAAAAAAGGTTTCCTAAGTATGATGAGGCAGAAATGTGTAGAGAGCATGAGTTTAAGGTTAGCTTTGAGTTCAAATCACTGTCCCAGTTTAAAGAAGCAATTAAGGAGCATGCCTTATTGAATGGGAGAGACGTTAGGTACAAGAAGAATGACAAATTGAGGTGTAGAGTAGTATGAAGGGCAAGCATACCTGTGGGAAGAGTTATAGTGGTAGGTTTGCTTCTAGTGAGTAAATATAAAAAAAGATTGTCAACAACATTAGTCGTGGAGAAGAGATGTGGCTGGCCATTATTATTCAAACAATTCAGGATAAGTACATGGCAAATGTTAGTGTAGGAAAGGCTTACTGGGCAAGGAGAAAAGTAAAGAAAAAATGCATGGAAGGGCCATACTACAATATGCCAAATTGAGAGATTATTGTGCTGAGATTTTAATGGCAAATCCGAGGTCCAAGCTTAGTATTATTGTGGATAAGCCATCTTTAACACACCAACAAGATTTATGAGGATGTACATGTGCCTCAATTCGGTGAAGCACGGCTTCTTGGCTGGTTGTAGGTCGATTATAGGAGTGGACGGGTGTCACTTGAAAGGGGACCATGGTCAACAGCTGCTAGTTGCAGTAGGAAGGGATCCTAATGACAATCATTTTCCAATTGCGGTTGCAGCAGTGGAGGCAGAAACAAAGGACAGCTGGGGATGGTTCCTTGAGTTGTTGCTGGATGATATCGGTAAATCAAGAAGATGGGTTTTCATGTTGGATCAACAAAAAGTAAAGATAATATGACTTATGATTCTAACTATTTCATTCTACTTGCGTTATTTTTTTTGATTGAATAATGATACTGGATACTGTTGTTTTTGTTGTTATAGGGTTTGATGCAAGTTTTTGCTTAGATGGAACCTTTTATTGAGCATAGGTTATATTTAAGGCATCTGTATGCCAACTGTAAAAAGGCATATGGCGGAGGGACAGTTTTGAGGGATGGTGCACGAAATTGTGATCTCAGGCAATGGCGCCAGAAACTCTGTACGCACGTCTTAATAAATCGTTTTTCATTCACAACTTCGATACAACTAACCAGCAAGTGCACTGGGTCGTCCAAGTAATAAACCTTACGTGAGTAAGGGTCGATCCCACGGAGATTGTTGGTATGAAGCAAGCTATGGTCACCTTGTAAATCTCAGTCAGGCGGATATAAAATAGTTATGGAGTTTTCGAACATAAATAATAAATAGATAGAAAATAAGGATAGAAACACTTATGTATATCATTGGTGAGAATTTCAAATAAGTGTACAGAGATGCTTTCGTTCCTCTGAACCTCTGCTTTCCTGCTGTCTTCATCCAATCAGTCTTACTCCTTTCTATGGCTGGCTTTATGTAAGGACATCACCGTTGTCAATGGCTACTTTTTATCCTTTCTGGAAAATGGTCTGATGCGCTGTCACTGCATGGCTAATAGTCTGGAGGCATCACCCTTGTTAATGGCTGCATCCCATCCTCTTGTGAAAATGGTCCAAATGCTCTGTCACAGCACGGCTAATCATCTGAGGTTCTCGATCATACTGGAATAGGATTCACCCTCCTTTTGCGTCTGTCACTACGCCCAGCACTCGCGAGTTTGAAGTTCGTTACAGTCATTCAATTCCAGAGTCCTACACGGAATACCACAGACAAGGTTTAGACTTTCCGGACTCTCATGAATGCCGCCATCAATCTAGCTTATACCACGAAGATTCTGATTAAGAGATCCAAGAGATACTCATTCAATCTAAGGTGGAACGGAAGTGGTTGTCAGGCACGCGTTCGTGGGGGAATGATGATGATTGTCACGTTCATCACATTCAGGTTGAAGTACGAATGAATATCTTAGAAGCGGAATAAGTTGAATTGAATAGAAAAACAGTAGTACTTTGCATTAATCTTTGAGGAACAGCAGAGCTCCACACCTTAATCTATTGAGTGCAAAAACTCTACCATATGAAAATACATAAGTGATAATGGTTCAAGCATGGCCGAATGGCCAGCCCCCATGAAAGTCTAAGATAGCATAAAACCGATCAAAGATGTCTAATACAAAAGTAAAAAGTCCTATTTATACTAAACTAGTTACTAGGGTTTACAGAAGTAAGTAATTGATGCATAAATCTACTTCCGGGGCCCACTTGGTGTGTGCTTGGGCTGAGCTTGAATGTTACATGTGTAGAGGTCAATCTTGGAGTTGAACGCCAGTTTGTAACGTATTTCTGGCGTTCAACTCTGGCTTGTGACGTGTTTCTGGCGTTTAACTCCAGACAGCAGCGTAGAACTGGCGTTAAACGCCCTTTTAAGTCGTCTAAACTCTGCCAAAATATGGACTATTATATATTTCTGGAAAGCCCTGGATATCTACTTTCCAACGCAATTGGAAGCACACCATTTTGAGTTCTGTAGCTCCAGAAAATCTACTTTGAGTGCAGGGAGATCAGAATCCAACAGCATCAGCAGTCCTCCTTCAACCTCTGAATCTGATTTTTGCTCAAGTCCCTCAATTTCAGCCAGAAAATACCTGAAATCATAGAAAAATACACAAACTCATAGTAAAGTCCAGAAATGTGAATTTAACATAAAAACTAATGAAAACATCCCTAAAAGTAACCAGATTCTACTAAAAACATACTAAAAACAGTGCCAAAAAGCGTATAAATTATCCGCTCATCACAACACCAAACTTAAATTGTTGCTTGTCCCCAAGCAACTAAAAATCAAATAGGATAAAAAGAAGAGAATATACTATAAATTCCAAACTATCAATGAAACATAGCCCCAATTAAATGAGCGGGACTTGTAGCTTTTTGTCTCTTGAATAGTTTTGGCATCTCACTTTATCCATTGAAGTTCAAAATGATTGGCATCTATAGGAACTCAGAGTTCAGATAGTGTTATTGATTCTCCTAGTTCAGTATGATGATTCTTGAACACAGCTATTTTATGAGTCTTGGCCGTGGCCCTAAGCACTTTGTTTTCCAGTATTACCACCGGATACATAAATGCCACAGACACATAATTGGGTGAACCTTTTCGGATTGTGACTCAGCTTTGCTAAAGTCCCCAATTAGAGATGTCCAGGGTTCTTAAGCACACTCTTCTTTTGCTTTAGACCTTGACTTTAACCGCTCAGTCTCAAGTTTTCACTTGACACCTTCACGCCACAAGCACATGGTTAGGGACAGCTTGGTTTAGCCGCTTAGGCCAGGATTTTATTCCTTTAGGCCCTCCTATCCACTAATGCTCAAAGCCTTGGGATCCTTTTTATTTACCCTTGCCTTTTGGTTTTAAGGGTTATTGGCTTTTTGCTCTTGCCTCTTGGTTTTAAGAGCTTTTGGCTTTTTCTGCTTGCTTTTTCTTTTTATTTTTTTTTCGCCTATATTTTTTTTCTCCTTTTTTTTTCTGCAAACTTTGTTCTTTGCTGCTTTTTCTTGCTTCAAGAATCATTTTTATGATTTTTCAGATTATCAAATAACATGTCTCCTTATCATCATTCTTTCAAGAGCCAACATATTTAACATTCTTAAACAACAACTTTAAAAGACATATGCACTGTTCAAGCATTCATTCAGAAAACAAAAATTATTGTCACCACATCAATATAATTAAACTAAGTTCAAGGATAAATTCGAAAATCATGTACTTCTTGTTCTTTTGAATTAAAACAGTTTTCATTTAAGAGAGGTGATGGGTTCATAGGACATTCATAACTTTAAGACATAGTTACTAACTACTAATGATCATGTAATAAGACACAAACATGGATAAGCACTTAACATTAAGAAAATGAAAAACGGAAAATAAGAACAAGGAATGAGTCCACCGTAGTGATGGTGGCATTTCCTTCTTGAGGAACCAATGATGTCCTTGAGCTCTTCTATGTCTCTTCCTTGTCTTTGTTGCTCCTCCCTCATTGCTTTTTGATCTTCTCTTATTTCATGAAGGATGATGGAGTGCTCTTGATGTTCCACCCTTAATTGTCCCATATTGGAACTTAATTCTCCTAGGGAGGTGTTGATTTTCTCCCAATAGTTTTGTGGAGGAAAATGCATTTGAGGCATCTCTGGGATCTCATGGTGATGAGCTTCATGCGTCTCTTGAGATCCATGAATGGGCTCTCTTGCTTGCTCCATCCTTTTCTTAGTGATGGGCTTCTCTTCCTCAATGGGAATGTCTCCTTCTATGAAAGCTCCAGCTGAGTAACATAGATGGCAAATAAGATGAGGAAAAGCTAGCCTTGCCTCAGGAGAGGGCTTTTTGGCTATTTTCTAGAATTCAAGGGAGATGACTTCATGAACTTCTACTTCCTCTCCAATCATGATGCTATGAATCATGATGGCCCGATCCACAGTAACTTCAGATCGGTTGCTAGTGGGGATGATGGAGCGTTGGATGAACTCCAACCATCCTCTAGCCACAGGCTTGAGGTCCAGTCTTCTTAATTGAACCGTCTTGCCTTTGGAGTCAATCTTCCATTGAGCTCCTTCCACACATATGTCCATGAGGACTTGGTCCAACCTTTGATTAAAGTTGACCCTTCTAGTGTAGGGGCGTGCATCTCCTTGCATCATAGGCAAGTTAAACGCCAACCTCACATTTTCCGGACTAAAATCTAAGTATTTCCCCCGAACCATTGTAATATAATTCTTTGGGTTTGGGTTCTTACTTATCCATGCATTGGCATAGAACTCTTGAACCATTAGGATGCCAACTTGTTGGATGGGGTTTGTTAGAACTTCCTAACCTCTTCTTTGGATTTCATGTCGGATCTCTGGATACTCATTCTTCTTGAGCTTGAAAGGGACCTCGGGGATCACCTTCTTCTTGACCACAACATCATAGAAGTGGTCTTGATGAGCTTTGGAGATGAATCTTTCCATCTCCCATGACTCGAAGGTGGAAGCTTTTGTCTTCCCTTTCCCTTTTCTAGAGGATTCTCCGGTCTTGGGTGCCATCAATGGTAATGGAAAAACAAAAAACTTATGCTTTTATCACACCAAACTTAGAATATTGCTCGCCCTTGAGCAAGAGAAGAAAGAATAGATGAAGAAGAAGAAGAAAATATGGAGGAGAGGGGGGAGGGGTGTATTCGGCCAAGAAGGGGAAGAGAGGGTTGTGTTGTGTGAAAATGAAGAAGAATGGAGGGCTTTATATAGGGAAGGGAGGGGGGTAAGGTTCGGCCATAAGGGTGGGTTTTGGGTGGGAAATTGATTTTGAATTTTGAAGGTAGGTGGGGTTTATAAGGTAGGTTTATGGGGAAGAGTGGATGGATGTGAGTGGTGAAGTGGTTATAGGGAAGAGAGATTGAGGTGATTGGTGAAGAGTTTTGGGGAAGAGTGTTTATGGGATTGTGTGAAAGATGGGTGAGAAGAAGTGAGTGGAGGTAGGTGGGGATCCTGTGGGGGGTCCACAGATCCTGAGGTGTTCAAGGATTTACAACCTTGCACCAAATTAGGCATGTAAAATGCCCTTGCACACAACTCTGGGCGTTCAGCGCCAGATTGGTGCTTGTTCTGGGCATTGAACGCCCATTTCTAGCGTTGAACGCCAGAACCATGCTTGTTCTGGGCGTTCAGCGCCAGCTCTCCTCCAGGGTGCAATTCTGGCGTTCAAATGCCCAGATGCTGCCCATTTTAGGTGTTCAGCACCAGAACCATGCTCTGTTCTGGCGTTGAACGCCAGCCAGATGCTTCTTACTGGCGTTTATGATGTTTTTGATTCCATTTTCAATTTTTATATTTATTTTGTGACTCCACATGATCATGAACCTAATAAAACATGAAAGAACAAGAAAAATAAAATTAGATAAATAAAAATTGGGTTGCCTCCCAACAAGCGCTTCTTTAATGTCAATAGCTTGACAGTGGGCTCTCATGGAGCCTCAAAGATGTTCAGAGCATTGTTGAGACTTCCCAACACCAAACTTAGAGTTTGACTGTGGGGGCTCTGGTTGACTCTGTTTTGAGAGAAGCTTATTGTGCCTCTTTTCCATGTTTACAGAAGGGTAACCTTGAGTTGTAAACACAAGGGAGTCCTCATTCAATTGAAGGACTAATTCACCTCTGTCAACATCAATCACAGCTCTTGCTGTGGCTAGGAAAGGTCTTCCAAGGATGATGGATTCATCCTCATCCTTCCCAGTATCAAGGATTATGAAATCAGCAGGGATGTAAAGGCCTTGAACCTTTACTAACACGTCCTCCCCTTCCTCTCCAGGTTCGGCCGTGTTGACTATGTCAATGGCCTTGCACTCTCCTTTTGGATTTTCTTCTGTATTGCTTGGGAGAGTACTAGGAGGGATTTCAGTGATCCTTTTACTCAGCTAGCCCACTTGTGCCTCCAAATTTCTAATGGAGGACCTTGTTTCATTCATGAAACTCACAGTGGCCTTAGATAGATCAGAGACTAAGTTTGCTAAATTAGAGGTATTTTGTTCAGAGTTCTCTGTCTGTTGCTGAGTGGATGATGGAGAAGGTTTACTATTGTTAAACCTATTTCTTCCACCATTATTAAAGCCTTGTTGAGGCTTTTGTTGATCCTTCCATGAGAGATTTGGGTGATTTCTCCATGAGGGGTTATAGGTGTTTCCATAAGGTTCACCTATGTAATTCACCTTTGCTATTGCAGGGTTTTCAGGATCATAAGCTTCTTCTTCAGAAGATGCCTCTTGAGTACTGTTGGATGCAGCTTACATTCCATTCAGACTTTGAGAAATCATATTGACTTGCTGAGTCAATATTTTATTCTGAGCCATTATGGCATTCAGAGTATCAATTTCAAGAACTCCCTTCTTCATAGGCGTCCCATTACTCACAGGATTCCTCTCAGAAGTGTACATGAATTGGTTATTAGCAACCATGTCAATGAGTTCTTGAGCTTCTGCAGGCGTTTTCTTTAGGTGAATGGATCCACCTGCAGAAGTATCCAATGACATTTTAGCCAATTCAGATAGACCATCAAAGAATATATCCAGGATGGTCCATTCTGAAAGCATGTCAGAAGGACACTTTTTGGTCAGTTCTTTGTATCTCTCCCAAGCTTCATAGAGGGATTCACCTTCTTTCTGTCTGAAGGTTTGAACATCCACTCTAAGCTTACTCAGCTTTTGAGGAGGAAAGAACTTGGCTAAGAAAGCCTTGACCAGCTTATCCTAAGAGTTTAGGCTATCTTTGGGTTGAGAGTCCAACCATATTCTAGCTCTGTCTCTCACAGCAAAAGGGAAAAGCATGAGCCTGTAGACTTCAGGATCTACTCCATTAGTCTTAACAGTATCACAGATCTGCAAGAATTCAGTTAAGAACTGAAAAGGATCTTCAGATGGAAGTCCATGAAACTTACAGTTCTACTACATCAGAGAAACTAATTAAAGTTTCAGCTCAAAATTGTTTGCTCCAATGGCAGGAATGGAGATGCTTCTTCCATGTAAATTGGAATTAGGTGCAGTAAAGTCACCAAGCATCCTCCTTGCATTATTATTATTTTCGGCTGCCATCTCCTCTTCCTGTTCAAAAGTTTCTGAAAGGTGCTTGCTGGATTGTTGTAATTTAGCTTCTCTTAGTTTCCTCTTCAGAGTCCTTTCAGGTTCTGGATCTGCTTCAACAAGAATATTCTTATCCTTGCTCCTGCTCATATGAAGGAGAAGGGAACAGAAAAATAATAATAGGGATCCTTTTTACCATAGGTATAGAGGTTCCCCTGTGTGAGTAGAAGAAGAAAAGAATGTAATGTAAAGAAAGAAACACAAGGGTAAGGAGAGCAGAGATGTGGGATGAAGAAAGGTGTTAGTAGATGAATAAATAAATAGAAGGAGATAAGAGAGAGAGAGAATTTTCGAAAATAATTTTTGAAAAAGAGTTAGTGATTTTCGAAAATAGTTTTTGAAAAAGGTTAGTAATTTTCGAGAATTAAAATCAAAAATTAAAATAATTAGTTAATTAAAAAAAAATTTTGAAAAAGAGGGAAGATATTTTCAAAAATTAGAGAGAGAGAGTTAGTTAGGTAGTTTTGAAAAAGATAAGAAACAAACAAAAAGTTAGTTAGTTAGTTGAAACAAATTTGAAAATCAATTTTGAGAAGATAAGAAGTTAGAAAGGATATTTTAAAATCAAATTTTGAAAAAGATAAGATAAAGAGATATTTTTGAAAAGATGTGATTGAAATTAGTTTTGAAAAAGATTTGATTTTTAAAATCACAATTAATGACTTGATTCACAAGAAATCACAAGATATGATTCTAAAACTCAAAGTTTGAATCTTTCTTAACAAGCAAGTAACAAACTTGAAATTTTTGAATCAAAACATTAATTGATGATGTTATTTTCGAAAATTAGGAGATAAAGATAAGAAAAATATTTTTGAAAAATATTTTTAAAATTTTCGAAAATAAATAAGAAAAATGAAAAATATTTGATTTTTGAAAAAGATTTTGAAGAAGATAAGATTTTTAAATTGAAAATTTAATTTGACTCATAAAAACAACTAGATTTTAAAAAGTTTTGAAAAAGTCAACTCAAATTTTCGAAATTTATGAGTGAAAAAGGGAAAGATGTTTTTTTTTATTTTTGAATTTTTTTTATGATGAGAGGGAAAAACATGAAAAAGACTCAATGCATGAAAATTTTGGATCAAAACAATGAATGCATGCAAGAATGCTATGAATGTCAAGATGAACACCAAGAACACTTTGAATGTCAAGATGAACATCAAGAACTTATTTTTGAAAAATTTTTAATGCAAAGAAAACATGCAAGACACCAAACTTAAAAATTTTCATGTATAGACACTATGAATGCAAGAATGCACATGAAAAATAAGAAAAGACACAAAACATGAAAACATCAAGATCAAACAAGAAGATTTACCAAGAACAACTTGAAGATCATGAAGAACACTATGAATGCATGAATTTTTCGAAAAATGCAAGATGAGTATGCAATTGACACCAAACTTTCAACTTGACTCAAGACTCAAACAAGAAACATGAAATATTTTTTATTTTTATGATTTTTTTATTTTTTTGGATTTTTGTATATTTTTTTTTCAAAAAAACATATAGGAAAAAGAAAATAAGGATTTCAAAATTTTTTTAATATGAATTCCAGGAATCTTGTATTCTTAGTCTAAAGCTCCAATCCGAGGGTTAGGTGGTGCATGAATTGTGAATCACACTTTCCACAACGCGTACCACTAACCAGCAAGTGCACTGGGTCGTCCAAGTAATACCTTACGTGAGTAAGGGTAGAATCCCACGGAGATTGTTGGTTTGAATCAATCTATGGTTATCTTGTAATTCTTAGTCAGGAAGTCAATTATATTTATCAGTTGAATTGCGAATAAACAAGAGAGCATGAATTAAAGGTTACTTGTTATGCAGTAATGGAGAATATGTTGGGGTTTTGGAGATGCTTTGTGTTCTGAATCTCTGCTTTCCTCTGTCTTCTGATTCATGCATGCACGTCCTCCTATGGCTGGCTTTATGCAAGGGCATCACCGTTGTCAGTGGCTACATCCCCTCCTCTCAGTGAAAATGGTCAACGCACCCTGTCACGGCACGGCTATTCATCTGTCGGTTCTCGATCATGCTGGAATAGGATTCACCCTCCTTTTGCGTCTGTCACTAACACCCAGCACTCGCGAGTTTGAAGCTCGTCACAGTCATTCAATCACTGAATCCTACTCGGAATACCACAGACAAGGTTTAGACTTTCTGGATTCTCTTGAATGCCGCCATCATTCTAGCTTACACCACGAAGATTCCGATTAAGAAATCTAAGAGACATTCATTCAATCTGATGTAGAACGGAGGTGGTTGTCAGGCACACGTTCATGGGTTGAGGAAGGTGATGAGTGTCACTGATCATCACCTTCTCCACAGTTAGGTGCGAATGGATATCTTAGAGAGGAACACGCATGTTTGAATAGAAAATAGAAATACTTGCATTAATTCATCGAGACACAGCAGAGCTCCTCACCCCCAACAATGGGGTTTAGAGACTCATGTCGTCAAAGAGTACAAAGTTTTGATCTGAATGTCATGAGATGTCGAATACAATAGTAAAAAGTCCTATTTATAATAAACTAGCTACTAGGGTTTACAGAAGTAAGTAATTGATGCATAAATCCACTTCCGGGGCCCACTTGGTGTGTGCTTGGGCTGAGACTTAAACAATTCACGTGCATAAGGCTGTCTTGGGCGTTCAACGGCAGGTTTGGATCCATTTCTGGCGTTGAACTCCAACTTTTATTCCTTTTCTGGCGCTGGACGCCAGAATTGGGCAGAGAACTGGCGTTGAACGCCAGTTTACGTCATCTATCCTTGAGCAAAGTATGGACTATTATATATTTCTGGAAAGCCCTGGATGTCTACTTTCCAACGCAATTAAAAGCGCGCCATTTTGAGTTCTGTAGCTCCAGAAAATCCACTTTGAGTGCAGGGAGGTCAGAATCCAACAGCATCAGCAGTCCTTTTTCAGCCTGAATCAGATTTTTGCTCAACTCCTTCAATTTCAGCCAGAAAAATACCTGAAATTACAGAAAAACACACAACTCATAGTAAAGTCCAGAAATATGAATTTTTCCTAAAAACTAATGAAAACATCCCTAAAAGTAGCCAGATTCTACTGAAAACATACTAAAAATAATGGCAAAAAGCGTATAAATTATCCGCTCATCATTAGGCATGGCTTAATAGCCAGCCAAGCTTTAGTATGTAACTCAGACATGCCACGGCTGACATTCCAATTAACTTGCCTCTATGCTGATGGTTGGAAGCCCCTATCCAAAAGAATTAGATATGGCTTTACAGCCAGCCAGGCTTCAACATGCTTCATGAAACTCTAGAATTCATTCTTAAAAATTCTGAAGAAAAATATATTTTTGAAAAGATTTATATTTTTTTTTTTGAAAATATATAAGAAATTTTTGAAAGGTTTTTGAAAAATTTTTGAAAATAAAACAAAAAGAAAATTACCTAATCTAAGCAACAAGATGAACCGTCAGTTGTTCAAACTCGAACAATCCCCCGCAACGGCGCCAAAAACTTGGTGCACGAAACTGTGATCTCAGGCAACGGCGCCAGAAACTCTGTACGCACGTCTTAATAAATCGTTTTTCATTCACAACTTCGATACAACTAACCAGCAAGTGCACTGGGTCGTCCAAGTAATAAACCTTACGTGAGTAAGGGTCGATCCCACAGAGATTGTTGGTATAAAGCAAGCTATGGTCACCTTGTAAATCTCAGTCAGGCGGATATAAAATAGTTATGGAGTTTTCGAACATAAATAATAAATAGATAGAAAATAAGGATAGAAACACTTATGTATATCATTAGTGAGAATTTCAGATAAGTGTATAGAGATGCTTTCGTTCCTCTGAACCTCTGCTTTCCTGCTGTCTTCATCCAATCAGTCTTACTCATTTCCATGGCTGGCTTTATATAAGGACATCACCGTTGTCAATGGCTACTTTTTATCCTCTCTGAAAAATGGTCTGATGCGCTGTCACTGCATGGCTAATCGTCTGGAGGCATCACCCTTGTCAATGGCTGCATCCCATCCTCTTGTGAAAATGGTCCAAATGCTCTGTCACAGCACGGCTAATCATCTGAGGTTCTCGATCATACTGGAATAGGATTCACCCTCCTTTTGCGTCTGTCACTATGCCCAGCACTCGCGAATTTGAAGTTCGCACTACAAGAAAAAAGGCCTATGGCCACGCTTTTTTCTTGCCACGCTTCAAAAGCGTGGCCATAAGTGGTCTATGGCCACGCTTTTATGAGGGTGGCGATAGATTAGAGATTTGGCCACATTTTTTTTTGCCACGCTTCAAAAGCGTGGCGAAAAGGATCAACGGCCACGCTTTTGTGAGGGTGGCAATTGATTACAGAAAAGGCTACGTTTTTTTTCTGAAGCGTGGCCGTAGATAGAAACAAGGACGTTTTAAAAGCGTGGCCACAGGGTTTCATTACGGCCACACTTAGAAAACGTGGCTATATGCTGGTACACTTTTGCCACGCTTTAAAAGCGTGGCCAAAAGTTTCTTTTTTGCCACGCTTCAAAAGCATGGCCGTAGAGAGCAAGAATAACGTTTTGAAAGCGTGGCGAGATGGGCCAAACCGGTTGACCCAAACCTGGCTCCCAGACCCGGCTCCCAACCCGGCCCAAACCCGGCCCCCAACCCGGTCCCTAACCCGGTCCCCAACCCTAATCTCTCTTTCCCCTTCGAAGCCACTAACCCTACTCGCCTGTATCGAAGAGCTCCTCCCTTCGCCCTTCTCCCTTCGCCCGTCGCCCTTCGCCGTCCGAGCTCCTCCCTTCGCATTCGCCCTTCGCCGTCCGAGCTCCTCCCTTCGCCCTTCGCCCTTCGCCGTCCGAGCTCCTCCCTTCGCCCTTCGCCCTTCGCCGTCCGAGCTCCTCCCTTCGCCCTTCGCCCTTCGCCCTTCGCCCTTCGCCCGTCGCCCGTCGCCCTTCGCCCGTCGCCCTTCGCCTTCGCCTTCGTCACTGATGGAAACCACTTCTTCTTCATCTTGGTAATCTTCATACCCTTCTTCTCTTTCTTGTTCTTCTTCGAATCAGTGAGGATCTCTCTGTTTACCTTCAAGCTCCAGCAAACATGGGCGACGGCAAGCTCCTCCCTCTTCTTCTCCTCCAAGCCCTCGAATTCCATAGGTATGATCGATTTTCCTCTTTTTATTTTCTCGATTTTTCCGTTGTTTTTACGTTTAGGGCTTTCCCTTTTCATTTTCATTTTCCCCTGATTCGTTCTCTCTGATTGCATGTTCCTTTTCATTTTCATTTTCATGTCCCTGGTTAAATGATAATGTTGAAGACGCGTTGCTTGCGATGCTGTGGACGTACGTGGTTTTTTTCTGGAATGAGAAAGCCACAAAGGTGCACTCTATTCACTATATTCTCCTTTGATTTTCGATATCTTATGTTGACTGTTAATATATGTTGTTCGCGGGTAATAATGGATTCCATGGTCTTTTTCCTACTATGATGAATGCTGATGATGATGAATGAAATGTCTCAGCCACGTGAGACACAAGGCTTCTGTAATTTACTCGTGTTGGTGTCAGAAAGAGTGAAATCTATCTTCTTCCTTGTGCAGTTGTGAATGATTGAAGTCAAAACCATGTTTTATGCTGATAAATCGAATTATAGAAGTTGACTAGAACCAAACATTAATTTTATACTAGTTGTTTTTTATTTTAATTTTATTTGGTGGATCAGTGTTTTTTAAGTTAAGAGTATTACTTAATTTGTATGGACGATGATGAATGAGCATTATTTCATCATCACTTTGTTTGTGTGTCTTGAATAATACAATGGTGGCCTGGGAGCCTAAAACAGTTGCATTGTTAAGACCAGCATCTTAGCATTTTTTTTTATTTCTTTTTAATTCTCCGCTTGATGCTTGTTAAGTGATTATATGTGCCAGTGTGTGTGTGCGTCTGTGAGATGATATGGTTGAAACTCCCGTGCTCATTTAAAGGGACTAACGTCACTCATTTCTATTAAATATAAATGTTATCTAACATGGTTCAAACTTTCTGTCCCGTTTTTAGGACTATTTAACGTTACTTATTAGCGTCAATTGTATTTTGTTTTGGATTCTTCTCTCCACTTTGCATAAAAACTCGCTTCTGATGAAAGATGCTGAAGTCACATAAAAAGTGTGTTTTCTTGCTGGTTTTGGTATTCCATTAATTCTCACTGTTTGTTGCCTTTTGCCTAAACAGTATTTTCACCTCTAATGGCCTTATTTATTATTAGCTTTCCCCTAAAGAGATTTTAAGTTACTGACTTTATATGATGTCATTTCTATTGGTGGATTGTGACTTTGTGAATAAATAAATATTAAGATATTCATACAATCGTCTTACTTATCAATACTTGATATGATGTCGTTTATTTGAACTAATTAGTTACCTTTATTCTTTTTCAGCATGGCACTCTCGGGGCACTTGTCCAAGATTCTGTTAAGAGCCACTACGAGACCCTGTTTTACTGTTTTTCCTTCCCTTCCCCTGCTCCAATTCTCTGCTTTCTAGGTTCCCCTTTCATCTCATTTGATTTTATTTCTGTTTGATTAATCTGGTTTAGCTCATTCTGTTTAGCTTGTTTAGTTCAATTAATTTAGTTTAGTTGAATTAGGTGGTTAGAGAATCTGGACTGGTTAGTGGATGTAGGTTTTGTTTTGTTTACTGCTGCTGTTCGGAATGAATTTGTCTTTCCTCTGAAAGTTGTCCTGGATGAACTTGTTTATTGTGCTGTTTTGGTGTTGAATTCTGGACCTGTGATTGCTGTTTGTTGTATTTTTTTTCATTGTCCAAAATAGATGCTGTGGAAGTGTTACTGTTTCATAAATTTTTCTTGGTTTGTTGTTGCTGAGTTCTGCTCTGCTTGTTGCTTGGTCCATATTATATGAACTGCAATGATTTCAGTTTGTGGAACTGGTTAAGTCATATGAATTCTGTTTGGTGCTTGCTTGAACCTGGGAAACATGCTATTTACTGCTGCTGTTTATTAAGTGTTGCTGCTTTGTGCCATGTGTTAGCAACTCGTTTCCTTGTTGAGATTCTTTGTGCTTATTATGCATTCATGCTCATTACATCCTTAATCATTGGCTGCTGCTGATTTCTCAATTTGCATTTCCTCTTCTGCTCACTTTCTATGCATGCATATATGATGTTCATTCTTGGATTCTTTTGGGGGGGTGTTTGCCTAAATTTGCTTGGCATTGGGAAATTGTTGTGTGATCATGCAATTGTACTTGGATTCTTTTGCAACAATTATTCATGGATCTTGTTTTTCATTTTCTTTTCACTATTAAGTAAATAATTAAATTAATTTCACATTGTATAAAAGCACATGGGACTGTGGCCTAAAACATTGGATATCTGAAAGTAAATAGAAATTAAATTGATGTTTTCAGTGAGAAGGATTTCTGCTAATTCTAAGAGATTGAGGTTATACATTTGTTTGTGATAGAAAACATTGTGTGCCTACTTTGATGTGGTTTCTGATGCTTGCATTGTGTTGCCATTATCTAATATAATCTGAAATTCTGAACAGCCATTTGAATTTGTATTTGCATTTCTCAATCATGCACTATTATTATATTGTCTATTGTTAATTCAAGTATAGTACACACGTCCTTTTCTTTTCTTTTATAAAAAAAAAGCCTGAAAATATATAGAATAACATTGGAAGTATTATTTTTGCAGTAACAAGCAATAACAACACTGAAGCTATTGAGAGAGAAGAAGAACAAGTTTGAAGAGGTTCCACTGTTTTGGCTTTGGTCCTTCCTCCCTGCTGGTGCCTTCGTCTCTGTCGTTCCCTACTCAGTCTTCTCTGCCATTAGTCACAGATTTTGCAGTTTATTGCTTAGTTTTAAGGTGTGGAGCCTGGACCAAAGTAGTAGCTTCATCCACACTGAACATAAAACTTTCATTATTCTTTTTTCTTTTTTTCTTGTTTCCTTTTTTTTTCCACGCCACATAAATTGGAGCACATACATCCACATTCCACTGTTCTTCCTTTTCCCTTTATATCATTTATTTATATTTATAATTATAATGTCATTCTATTTTTTTATAAAATTATATAGTTTTTTATTTTTCATAGCATCTTTCAATTTATAAGGGTAAGAACTAATTCGTCACAAATTTCTTTTTAAATTTGTTGTTACCAGTAATGTCTCTAGTCTTTTAGAGTGTAATATTTTTGTGTATGTCTGTATTTTTCTACTATGATTGTTTATGTCTGTAATACATTTGATGACTTCTTCCATTTAGATATTAGTCTACATGTTAAAGCTTCTGCCTGCTGTTTAGTTGCTTTGATGATGTCCGCATAATTATAGTTCCAAGCTTGTCATGCTCAAAAAGCAGATGAAAATAACGTACATCTACTGAAAATATTATGCATTTTCTGTTTTTTTGAATATGTTATATAAATGCATTGAAGATTGAAGATGCTTGTTTAGCATATGCCTACATTCTCTTTGCTTCTCTTAAACTCGCATTCTTTTTAGTGCACCATTCTGATTATTCAAAATGGTATTACTTGTAAATATAGGATTCAAGAGCCTATGAATATACTTCCATGAAGAACCTGAATGAGTCCGAGAATGGATTTTGGGGTGCTCTGGCCAGGAAAGCCAAATCAATTTGTAGTTGTTCATTTGTGTTTTTTATTTTGCAGGGCACAGGTCAAAACAATTTACCTTGCAATGATGATGCATGAAGTACAAGAAGACTTTGATTAGGAATTCTAATTCATGTATTAGGAATTTCACACTTTTGGTATTTTGAAGATGACTTTGATTAGGAATTCTAATTCATGTATTAGGAATTCATGAGTAGTTATGATTTTCACTTTTGGTATTTTGTTAGTGTATGTTGTTATGTGATCACACACTTATTTTGGTGACAATTTTATGAAAGTTGGATTACTTGATAATTGGTTATTGACTAAATTATAAAATTATCTATGAATTCATATTAGGTTTTATATATTTATGAAGATTAAAAAGGGAATTAGGTTACTGACCATCTTTTTCGCCACGCTTTAAAAACGTGGCCATACGGCCATATCTCTGTCTATTGCCACGCTTAGGAAGCGTGGCTGTATCTAAGCTTTTTCGCCACGTTTTTCAAGCGTGGCCAAATCTCCTCTACTACCATGCTTTCGCCACGCTTTAAAAGCGTGGCCATATTTGGTCTACTGTCACGCTTAAAAAGCGTGGCCAGATCTACCCTATCGCCACGCTTTTACAGCGTGGCCGTATTTGGTCTACTGTCACGCTTGAAAAGTGTGGCCAGATCTACCCTATCGCCACGCTTTTACAGCGTGGCCATATCTCTGCCTATCGCCACGCTTTAAAAGCGTGGCCGTATTTCCCACCTATAGCCACGCTTTTACAAGTGGCAGTTTGTAAAAAAGCGTGGCAAACAAAAAGCGTGGCAATAGGCTGCAAAAAGCGTGGCGATAGAGCAACCGCCACCCTTTGATAGGTCACCCTTTCAAAAGCGTGGCGGTAGCTCAAAAAGCGTGGCGAAAAGCTATCGCCACGCTTTTTTGAGCTTTTCGCCACGCTTTAAAAGCGTGGCAAAAAACGTGTTTTCTTGTAGTGTCGTCACAGTCATTCAATTCCAGAGTCCTACTCGGAATACCACAGACAAGGTTTAGACTTTTCGGACTCTCATGAATGCCGCCATCAATCTAGCTTATACCACGAAGATTCTGATTAAGAGATCCAAGAGATACTCATTCAATCTAAGGTGGAACGGAAGTGGTTGTCAGGCACGCGTTCGTGGGGAATGATGATGATTGTCACGTTCATCACATTCAGGTTGAAGTGCGAATGAATATCTTAGAAGCGGAATAAGTTGAATTGAATAGAAAAACAGTAGTACTTTGCATTAATCTTTGAGGAACAGCAGAGCTCCACACCTTAATCTATGGAGTGCAGAAACTCTACCGTATGAAAATACATAAGTGATAATGGTTTAGGCATGGCCGAATGGCCAGCCCCCATGAAAGTCTAAGATAGCATAAAACTGATCAAAGATGTCTAATACAATAGTAAAAAGTCCTATTTATACTAAACTAGTTACTAGGGTTTACAGAAGTAAGTAATTGATGCATAAATCCACTTCCAGGGCCCACTTGGTGTGTGCTTGGGCTGAGCTTGAATGTTACACGTGTAGAGGTCAATCTTGGAGTTGAACGCCAGTTTGTAACGTATTTTTGGCATTCAACTCTGGCTTGTGACGTGTTTCTGGCGTTTAACTCCAGACAGCAGCGTAGAACTGGCGTTCAACGCCCTTTTAAGTCGTCTAAACTCGACCAAAATATGGACTATTATATATTGCTGGAAATCCCTGGATGTCTACTTTCCAATGCAATTAGAAGCGCGTCATTTTGAGTTCTGTAGCTCCAGAAAATCCACTTTGAGTGCAAGGAGGTCAGAATCCAACAGCATCAGCAGTCCTTCTTCAACCTCTGAATCTGATTTTTGCTTAAGTCCCTCAATTTCAGCCAGAAAATACCTGAATTCTCAGAAAAACACACAAACTCATAGTAAAGTCCAGAAAGGTAAATTTAACATAAAAACTAATGAAAACATCCCTAAAAGTAACCAGATTCTACTAAAAACATACTAAAAACAGTGCCAAAAAGCGTATAAATTATCCACTCATCAAGGGATCTAATCCTATCCATTGCTAAAGCTACCTATGTGAAAAAGTGGGAGAGAATAATGAATCTGCTCAAGGAGAAAAATAGAGACTGTTATGATAAACTGATGGGAGTGGACCCAAAGTTGTGGACAAAGAGCCATTTCACGTTTATGGCAAAGAGTGATATGTTAATGAATAACATATCAAAGCCTTTCAATGGCAGGATTCTTGAGGCAAGAGACAAGCCCATTCTGACGATGTTTGAGTGGATCAGATGCTACTGGATGTCAAGATTTACAGAAAAGAAGAAGAAGGCTGAGAAGTATGAAAGATCCATTCTGCCCAAACCAAAGAAAAGGTTGGATGTTATTGCAACAAGAAGTATGGAATGGCAAGCTAGATGGGCAGGTGAGATGAAATTTGAGGTGCATCACAAAAATAGGATGATCATGAAAAGGTTTGTGGTGGATCTATTAGCTGGTACTTGCAGCTGTCGATTTTGGGGTTTGAGTGGTATGTCATGCCCACATGCATGCAGTGCCATCTTTGAAAAGGGAGATAATCTTAAAGAGTATTGCAGCAACTACTATAGTCCAGCAGCATACCTTGCAACATATGAAAAATCAATTGCTCCAATTAATGGAGAGAACAGGTGGCCGAAGGTGAACTGTGATACCATCATACCCCCAATATTCAGGGTTAAACTTGGTTGACTAAGAATAGTGCGGATTAGAGAACCTGATGAAAATATATCTCAATCAAAGTACAGAAGGACGGGTACCTCTATGACTTGCAGCAACTGTGGCCAGTATGGACACAATAGGAAGCACTGCCCAAATCCTATTGTCTCAGTTATATCTTATATTTTGTTGTTTTATAATTGTTGATTGCACCAGTTCTTTTCTGAAATATTGTTGGGTTTCGATTGAACTTGCATCAACTCCTGAACCCGCTGCTACTGAATCTGATGTTGCAACTGACTCAGCTGAATCTGGATCTGGTGCACATGCTGGTGGAGCTGCTGGAAGGGGGAGAGCCAGAGGAAGAGGTACGGGACTGGGTAGAGGAAGGGGCAGAGGAAGAAGAACTATTGTCACATGTATTTCTATATTTTGTTGCTGCATACTAGACGATTGAAATTGTGCTTTTATGAAATGATTTAACCATTTAACTTTTGTTCCATCAGCCTCTGCTCCAACTAATGCTGCTAGTGAATCTGGTGCTACGAATGGCTTACCTACTGCTGAATCTGGTGTTGCAAATGGCTTACCTACTATCGCTGCTGAATCTGGTGCACATGCTACTGGATCTGCTGCAAGGGGGAGAGGCAGAGGAAGGGGTGTGGGACTTAGTAGAGGAAGAGCAGCTATTGTCATAGGTACAACTATATTTTGTTATTTCATACTACATAATTAAAACTATTCGTTGATGGAATGATTTAAACATTTGGATGTTGTTGTATCAGCCCCTGCACCAACTATTCTTGCTGCTGAATTTGGTTCTACAAACGTGTCACCCCTTACTGGATCTGGTGCTGCAAACGACTCACTCCTTGCTGGATCTGGTGCACCTGCTACTGGAGCTGCTGCAAATCCTCCTCATACACCAGCAACTCAACCAACTCCCTTCATTGAACCACTCAGTCAGCCAACTCCCCAAAGAGCACCAGTTATACAGCCTTTGCCTATGACTAAGACTTTTGGAATGAGAAGAAGTGAAAGATTGAAGATGGGGATAAGAAAGGGAGCAACGAAACCTGCTGAATACATAGACCTCACAGATGATTGAAACTTTTAGGGTTAAGTAGCTCCTCCTACTGTGAATTTATGTAGGTTTTTTTGTGTGTATTATAGTCTACTGTGGAAGTATTTTGGTATTGGGAAGATCACTTTTTAGTTTATTTTGCTTTGTGGTGGACCACTTTTTGATGGTACATTTTAGGTGGAGTATTTATTTTCTAACTAGTGCAAGTTGGATCCACTTAACTTATCTAATGTGTGGAACATGTTAAGGACCACTTTTATGAATTATATTATTCTAATGATGAATCTGTGGTAGTAGTTGTTTTTAGTTGTATACATTTTCATTCAATATCACAACATTGTATTTATAGTAGAAAACAAAAAATAAACTTCATCCATTCAATCTAAATAACATAACATACAATTTTTATAATTGCTCTGTTTAAAGCCAACAGTGACCACTTCATCAACAAACTTTTTCACATAGCACTGCAACTATTAGGATTACACAATAAAGGAAAAACATCATCTGCATCTTAGTCTGCTTCTTCATGTTTTCTTTCAATTTTTGAAATTGCTCTTGGACCGAATTCAACTCTACACAGATTCTTTCTACACAGTTATTAACGTCTCCAATCTCCACCTTTAACCTCTTTGTGTCAACACTCAGTCTATCAATCCTCCTTTCTTGTGCATTTTCATCCCTAATTTCACCCTCTACCCGACCAGAGTGATACTGTGAAGCAAACAAGCAGACATCGCCAACCTTCTTTTCTTCATCAACCCACTCAAAAAATTTGCATCTCCTACTTGGGCAAGACATGAACCTTCTATTTGGGTTCTTGGGTGTATTAGAACTTTTCAGAATCAGAGAGTCTTCACAGAAGTAACGAATCCTCCTCTCCTTCTACTTCAACCACTCACATTTCATATCATTTTCATTATTAATCCACTCAAAAAATATGCACCTTGGCACTCATCCACAAGGTACATACCTCCTTTCATGGCTTGGCACTTCAGAAGAAGACAGAACAACAACTGCCTCCCCACAATAACACAAACATTTTTTCTTGTTAAGATTTCTTGAACTCAAAATTCTCGAAGAATGTTGGATGGAATCCATGCAAGAAGAGATAATTTCAGCAACAAATAAGAAGAAAGGGAGAAGAGAAGAACGATAAACAGAATAGGGTTCTGGAGGTTTAGGATGAGGACAACGATTATGTAAGGTTATAGACATGGGTATTTTGGTAAATTAAACACATGTAAACGTTTTATTTAACGTCCACTGCGACTAGGGACCCAATTAAAACAAAAAAAATTGGTATAGGGACTCAATTGAAAGGAAAAAAACTATAGGGACCTAATTAAAAATTCGGCCAAACTATATGGACCAACAGAGTAATTAAACCTAAAAATAACTAAAAAAAATTCAAAAATCTTTTGTGAATCAACATATACATAAAATATTATGTAAAGATAAGTATAAACATCAGAATAGTCAATAAGTAATTACGGAAGAATAAAAAATATTAAAAAATAATTATAAATTTTAAGAGTTGAAATAGTAAAAAGAATGAAGAGAAAAAAGTTAGATATTTATTGGGTTATTCCTCTTGAATAGGATAGAATTGAAAAAAAATACAGGAGTTGTAATTTAAAAATACATGTAAAGACAAAATTAGAACATAATTTGAATACTAGATTGATAGTTTTTGAAGAGAATCCTCGAATAAATAAATAAATAAATAATATTAAAATAATTAAATAAAAATTAAAGAGATGAAATACAAATAAGTAATCAAAAATCACTTTTTAAAATTGAAGTTATTTATTCATAAGTATGTTATGTCACCGAGAAGAAATAGATTATCACCCTCAAACATATGCTGAAGTATAGACATAATAATAAAGTTGTAATTTGAATATGTAAAGAATCTAAAATAAAAATAATTGTGCACATGAATAAAGAAGTAATATGATTTGTTTTTTTAAATTTAAAAAATAATAAATTAATTATTGATAGAAAAATCTCAAAATAATTCTAGTAAACAATCAAATGTTACAATGTCTTGATTTACAACCTGTATAAAACTAATCAACAATTATTTTTTTTAAAATAAATATAAATATATCTGTATAGTTTCACCTTATAAATGTTGTGATTTGGTTGTATTTAAAAAAAATGTAAAACTAGGTTACAAAGAAAAAACGAGGAGAACTAATCTCTCAGTTGAAATATTAGACTTAATTACTCATTTAAAAAGTTTAAATTACATTTTCACTATTTTTAACTATTATTTATGCAAGAAAAAAAGACATATTAAAAAAATAAAACTTTGATTGAAATTACAACTTAATCCTTAATATTAAATTTTTTACTACAACTCCTTTTCTCATTCTCTTTGCTGCATTTTTATTTTCAAATATTAGTGCCATAATCTTAGTTACCACAAAAATCGAATGTATAAAATTTTTAAAAATATAATAATAATACTTTAGAATAAATAAATAAATTAAATTTGATTAAAAATAAACTAAACAAAAATTACAAATTAAAACAGAATTAAAATTATAAACTAAGATTTAAAACAAAACTAAAAAATGGCTAATTTGTGGTCAAATGATAGAATTAAGAATCATATAAAATAGAATGTGACCTAACAAATACATAATTAGTTTAATAAATGAAAATAGATACAGAAAGATAAAAAAAGTTAATACAAAGATATGAAAGAATAGAATAAAATAAAAAAGAAGAGGAGTGATTGGAAGTTATACGTGGAATAAAAAAATAACCGTAATATAAATGAAAAAAATTTAATTAATAATTTACTTTTTTGACTTTTTTAAAATAAAAAGATACATCAATTACTCTTTATTAATAAGATTAAGATAGCAAGCAAAAATTAGAGACCAAACTCTCCTATTTTTTTTATATATTATTATAGATTATAAATAAAAAAATACATCAATTACTCTTTATTAATAGGATTAAAATAAACAAACAAAAATTAGATACTAAACTTTTCTATTCCCTTTATATATTTATATTATAGATAAAAAAATATATTAATTATTTTTTATTAATAAAATTTAAATAGATAAATCAAAATTGGATACCAAATTTTTCTATTCTTTTTTATATTTATATAGGTATAGATAGATAATAAATGAGCGGTTACCCAAAGATTGTCCAGCGCGTGTAATACAGTACCCATGATAATAAAGCAACCCTTGCGCTTTCCTTTTCACCCCGTTCTTTTTCGCGCTCTCTCTGATCCAATCCTTTTTTACCTTACCTCTTTGTCCCTCTGTCACATGCTGTGAAATTTCATCATCCGCTTTTACTTTTTCTATTACTCGGACTCTTACCATTACCGGTTATTTTTCCTTTGGTTTTACATCCTATACCCATTACCCCACACTTTATTAAGCGCTCTCCCACACACACACCCGGATCAGCTAAGGCCATCTACTCTCAAACACATTCACTCTTTTGTATTCGTTCTCTCTTTCTCTTCACCAGTTACTCCCGTTTTGAGCTACAATGGAAGTGAGTTATCCTTTTAAGTTTTAATTTACTGCTGGTTCAAGTTCCATTATTTTTCTTCCTAGAGTATGCATTATTGTTGTTTTGTCTTATTTATCGATGTATGTGTGATAATATATATATTGGAGTACTACTACAAGAGGAGCCATGTACCAGCATTTGGGAGCTGGGATTGGAATGACAACCTTCCATTCACAGAGTGCTTCGAGACAGCGAGGGAAGCTGGTTGGCTTCCATACAGTTACTCTGACCAGTCTGAGGTCGGCGACCTTTACGTTACAGGGGACTTGTATGCTAACGATGTTGTCACACCCGCCATGATCGTTGTTCCTCGCACACGGGTACACATCAGTTCCCCTCTCTCTTTTCCTCTCTGCCTGTTATTATATTTGTTAACTTTCGTGCTTAACATTTGTAAATTTTTTAAAAATATTTTTTAATATTTAATTTTATTTTAATAATTTTTATTTATATTAAAATTATTTTTAAACTTTAATTTCATCTAAAATGTTAAAAATAAAATTTAAAAAAATAAAAAAAGACTTTGACATGAATAAAAAATGTTAGTAATAGAATTAAATAAATTTAAATATTAACAATATTTTTTAAAAAATTATAAATATTAGATATAAAAAAATATATTTTACTATTATTATTATAAATTTAATTTTGATATATTGATACAATTTTTTTTATATAAAAATAATTATTATTGTTAATATGTGGTAGCCTGATTAGATACATGTATAAAACAATTTTATACTGATAATGGATTAGAATTAATGTTATTATTATTATTATTCCCCTCCAAAAATGTATGCATAGGACAATAATCATTGAAATTTCCAATTTTTTTATTTCATTTTTAATTTACTAAAAGAGTGGCTATCTAAACCGATAAAATCAAAGCAAAGCTATACGTATGGATTTCTTTATATATGATTTTCACCTCTTAAAAAGATGTAGCACCATGATAACTTAAAAAAATGATTGTAAAATTTTAATAATTGATAATTATATAACAAAATACTAAAAAATACAATAATAATAAAAAAGATTCTGTAAGAAAAAAGGGAAAAGAAAAATGTGAGAAAAAGAATTAAATGAAGAAACAAAGTAAAAAGGAAAATAATTTTTTATTTTAATATATAATTAATATAAGAAAACCAGTAACTAATCATAGAATGCAATTTTTCTTTGGTCACCACTCACGAAGACTTTGTCCATGTGAAACAAGGTGCTGAGCAATAACTATAAATTAAGTGTCTCGCCTAAAGAAGCTCCAATTATCTTTCAATACAGGAATAAACTGGTTGGGTTAGAGTAGACCGTGAAGATTAAGAAAGAAAGTAACTTCGGCTTTTTGGTATCTTCACGGGGTCCTTTTGTTTCAAAGAGGACCCCGCTAGACATCCATGATTCACGCGTAACTAGAAATTATAACAAACAGTATCATGTTCACGAGGCGTAGCAGGTGGTTGCTAGTGGTGAATTAATGATAATGTCCAAAGCTGTTGGTTTACAAATTTATTTTGCTGAGGAAATGGTAAAATTTATCTTTAAAAAATTATTATTTTTTAAATTAATTTTTTAAATTTTTTTATTTAAATTTATATTTTTTAAAATTTTAAGTTAATTATATTAATTTTCTGTTATTTTTATTATCAACCATGTTAAAATTTAGAGAAAAAGGCAAATTGATACCTGATTTTTTGGTCAGCAGACATGTAATAAATAAGTCTCTAATTTCTTTAAAATTTGGACATATTGATCTTTGGGTCTAATTTGTCCCATTTTAATAATTCTCTCATGTGTGCAACCGTATCAACCAAATTAGCACAATGGGAATCACGTTTGATTTTTTTCATTGAATTTGAAGAACCAAGTGAACATGAGGGATCGATATATTCAAATTTTAAAAAAGCCAAAAATTTAAATATATTTTTAAATTTTTAAAAATTTAAATATCTGCAAATCAAAAGATCAAAAATTTATTTATCTCTTTTTTCTAAAATTTATTAATATAATACGATAAGTCACATAATAATTTAATGACATAATAGTAATACTAACCACAGTACACATTTATTAGTTTAAATTGGTTGTCTACAAGATAAATTTATACAATTAAATCAAATAAACTTTAAATTGGAGAAGATTATGAGACATTAAAATTCTTAAATTTAGAATTAATTTTATATAATTTTATAAATTTATTATGTCAACCACCAATTAAAAATATTAACTATGTATTATAGTGTTATTTATTATATCATATCAGCAAACTATTTTTTTTGATAAGTATATATCAACAAATTTTGATGCTATGAGCAACGAAAATGAAGTAAAGGCTAATGTAACCAATTTAAACTTTGAAGAACCTGTGATTTTTCAGGAATGAAATTGACCTTTTTACTTTTATTTTGCAGACAAATTATAAAACTTTAAAAAAAAATTTATATAATTGTCAAAAACAATTTTAAAACATAAGAAAAATAAATAAATGTTTAAAATTAAATTCACTTGGCGTAAAATCACAGATTTTAAAGATAAAAAGTTTGATTCTTCTAATTATATTTATAAAAATTGCATCAATATCAGATTTCCAAAATTGTTTTAGTATATGTATATAATTTTTTTAAAACTACTAAAATTGTCTCCCATTTTTGAATACCTTCACAAAAATATTTTTTAATTTTCATAACGATAAAAATATCTTTAAAATATTATAAATTAAAACAAAAATAACTAAAATATTTTATACGAATATTTGTATAAATATTTAAAAATACCTAAAATAGTTGATCTCTAGAATTCTTTTTTTTTTTTCTGTTTATTTGGTTATTAACAAAAAAAATTGCAACAAAAAATTCATTCAGCATAAAATAAAATTATTAAATTTTAAAGATAAAAATATTTTATTTTACTAATTATGCTTATAAAAAATCGGATTAAAATTCTGTCTTTAAAACATCTTTTATGAATATATATTTAACTTTGATATTTTTATCGCGCTTTAAAATGATTTGAAGACATTTTGTCATTAAAAAAATGAAACATATTTTTGGCATGTGTTCAAAAATTGAAAGTGATTTTAGTAATCATATTTTTTTTTGGTACCCATATTTTTTGAAATTTATTTGTCATTCATATTTTTTAGAGTTATTTTTATGAGCGATATAAAGTTTTGGATATAATTTTAGTAATTTATCATTTTTTCATAATTTTTGAATAAAAACTTTTAATTTTTTTTTATATTTTCAGTAGATTAAATTAAAATTTATAAAATACTTATTATTATACTCATAAAGCACATTCTTTTAAATCATATTTAAATTATGGATTTAATTAACATGTATCCTAAGAATATATAATAAAATAATCATTAATGAATGTTTTTAAATTTTTTTAACGAATGTAAAATAATACATTAAAATATTAAACTTTTTATATTTTTAATTAAATAATTTTAATTTGTTATATTAACATGTACTTTTAGAGTACAAATTAACTAAGAGTTTGTTTGGATCCATTTTTAAAAAAGATTTTTTTTAAATGATATTTTTTTAGAAGATTTTTTATAAAAGTAAAAGTAATTTTATGTTTAATATTTTATGTAAAAAAATCTTTTTATATATTAATTATGTTTGGATAAAATAAGATAAAAGTATTTTTTTATTTATTATGTAAAAAAGATTTTTTAAAGAAAAAAATCTTTTAAAAAAAGATATAAATTGTACCTTTTTACAAAAGATGTTTTTTTTTCTAATACTTTTACTTTTATTATTAAAAATTTGCGAAATACACTAAAAAATAAAAAAAATTTATTAAAAAAAAATATTTTTTTATCGATTTAATAGCAACCAAATACTTTAGCCAAATAAAAGAAATCAATAAATCACAAAAAGTATTTAAATTTATGTTTACAGAAACAGCTTTATTTATAGATTCACATGTGTAGAGAGCCATGTGTGGGCTTCAAATATGACTTTATGTAAAGCATTCATAATTGTTAGAGAATATTTCTTATTATAAATGCGTTGCTGTCATTGCAGGCAAAGGTGTGTGACCAACATGAAAAAGAAACAAGAAAGAAGAATTGGGGGAGTATTGATAATGAACAACTAAGCCCAACTCCACTGCAGAGACCTACGCCCAAACCTGTTGATGAGGATTTGTATAAGATATCACCTGGCCTTCTCTATGAGAAAACTAAAAAGGTTGGCCCCCCACCACATATCTTTTTACTTTTCTAATTTCACCATAAAAAAAAAAATTCAAAATTTTCGATGATCTATCTTTAATTACTTTCAAGTGAAGTTTATAAAGACCGTGTTATTAAAAAATAAAAATATTATTTATATACTAAAATTAGTCATTACATATTTATAAATAAATACATATAAATATATATTTTTTAATTTATTTTTAATATATATTTTATAATCTAACACATATTTTATATTAATAACTAATTTTAGTAATTAATTTTAATATATACTAACATAGTTGATTAAAAAATAACCTATAGCATAGTCAATATTAGACTGGGATGTTTTATAAGTGAAATGATTTTCAGGGTATCTTTGGAAATTTTTAAAATTAAAATTAATTTAATTTAATTTTCAAATTAATTAGGAATTAACAAAAATGAGAATTGATTTAAGTAATATCCTTGCAAAATAAATATGAAAAAACGTTAGGAGTCAATATTTTTGTGAAAAAAATAGAATTTTAACTAATGTTGATTTAATTTAAATAAAAGACAAATACAAAGAAAAAATATTAGTCATCTAATATTTGTAAAACTGGCCACCTCTTAACTTCAAAAACAATGCAATTCCTTATTTTTATGATTATTAGTATATGTTTCTATGTCTTATACAGGATAATACATAAAAATATATGAAATTTTTTATTAAAAAATTAAATAAAAAATATATATAAATTATTATTATAAATATTTTATAAAATTATAATTAAAACTAAAATTTAACGATTTTTAATGTTAAAAACATTAAAAGTAATTAATATTTTCTTTAATTAATTTGAGTTAGTTGAGTGATTATTTTACTCGTTTGTTTGAATAAGTATTAGATATTCGAATTCTATTTTATATGTAGTAATCTATTAGTTAGCGGCAGACTCTTAAATAGAGCTTCAATCTGCGGTAGATTAGTTCCATTTTATTGAGTTGAAAAATATCATAAAAAAAATAGTATTTATCTTTACGATCTATTGAATTAGAAAATACCATGAAAAGAATAGTATTTGTCTTTAAAACATACAATTACTCATCAATAGCAATACTTAAGACAATTTCAATTGTTGATATTATATTTATTTGTGAAATTAAAGTAATATGATCAACATTTTTATCTGTTAAAATTTCACATTTTGTAACATGATTTTTAAGCCTCTAAATTTATAAATTTATGTCATTACAAAAGCTATTAGATTAGTTAATATTCTTTATTAACATAACTCGAGCACTATCATTAAGTATTAGTTTGTGTAAAGAGAAATCATAACAATTTTATTATTGAATAATTTATTTTATTGAAAAAAAAATAATTATTATCACCTAAATTGGCAATTATTTATTTTTCGATTTCTTACACCATTTTATTTAGCAATAATTGTCATTAAAAAACAAATGACCATACTATTTTATAATATGATGGACAAAATATTTTTTATTTTGATATTAACTCTAGTTAGTGATATAAAATTTAATTTTTTTTTATTTTTCACTCAAATTTAAATTTGAGTTCAAATTGATTAACTCATTTTTTTTAATTTTAATAGTAAAACCAAAATTAATTAGATGCAAAATATTCAGTATTTAATGGCTTTAATCATTTAAATTTCAATTACCAAAAATTAGATTAAAAATTAATTATAACTAAATCATCGATAATATATATATATATATATATATATATATATTAGTACGTAAATAATAATATCTAATTTATTTATTTTTTTGATAGAATTATTGTATAATATTTTGAGGGTTGATTTATTATCTAAAACTTTTTTCTTATAAACTTTGTAATATATGGATATAGTGACTTTATTTTTTATTATTTAATAAATTATCTATAAATTTTTAACATGTAATCAGGGCCAGCTCCATAAATTTTGATATGAATGGGTCGAATTTTAGATGAATATTTAATTATTTTTTATTATATTTTTTCATTTCATAAAACTAATTTAGACATAATTTATAATTATTGAGTTGGTTTTTCAAAAGGTTTATATATATATATATATATATATATATTAAAAAAGTTATAAATTCTTTTTCACAAATTTATTTTTAACTTGACAACTATATAAAAGAAACATAACAATATCAATAATACATTATGAAATTATAAAATATCGATAATTTATAGTGTATTTAGTTAAAAAATTATAACATATCTTATTAATTAAAATTAATTCTTTTAAAAATTTTGAAAAATTCAAAAACAAATTATAAACTATTAATTATATAAAAGACACAGTACCCTTATAGAATATCTTTATAAAATTTTTCTTTTAACAACGTAAATTCACAAAAAAAATGAGTATTATTTATAAGAAAAAAAATCTAAAGTACACAATGTAAATACATAAGACATAACTACGTAAGTCATTATTAATATTTTATATAAGGGTAAAATATATTTTTTGTCCTTGATGTTTGACAAAAGTTTTTAAAATATCTCTAAGTTTTATTTTGTTTCAATTTTGACCCAAAAGTTTTCGATATGCGTCAAATATACTCCTGGCGGCTAATTCTTTAAAAAATTTAAGACCAATTCAACAACAATTTCATAAGAACAATCCTCAACACAAGCAAATCAAACATAATTTTTATACATTATTGTTAGGTTGGTCTTAAATTTTTTAAAAATTTAGCTTCGATGGTATATTTGATGCAAATAAAAAATTTTAGGACAAAATTGAAACAAAATAAAACCTAGGAGTATTTTTAAAACTTTTGCCAAACTTTAGGGATAAAAAATATACTTTATCCTTTATATAATAATATAAATATTATATATATTAATATTAAAAAACAAATGAATTTTCTTTAAAATGGATATAGAGATGATTATATAAAATCTAATTTAAAAGGTACAAAGATTTAAGGGTATGATATTAATTTAGTTAAATAAAAAATATTAGTAAGCTAAATAATTGAGACATAAATCAATCACATAGTAAAAAATAATACATATAAAATTATTAACTTATACAATATTTTTTATTTTTTAAATATATTTTATATATAAATATAATTATTTTAAACACGTATCACATAATCCCATATGTAATTAACTTAATTTAAAATTTTTATTATTATTTTTAACCAACAAAATATTAGTTTATATTACTTATATATTTTTTCAATACAAATAAGTAAATAGATATTTGTACTATTATGTTTATTATCCTAAACGATAACTTAAGTTGTTTATTTCATATGTTAAAAAATATAATAACATCTTGTATCTTAAATTTGTTAATTTATCCATTAAGAAGAGAAAATTTATGCAATAAATCATATGTTATAAAGATTAAATGATTTATAGATAAATTTACTATATGATCTTTACGAAAAATAAAAAAATTATTTATCATATATAATAATCATTGATATATGCAATGTCATGTATATATTAGGATGATTTTTTAATTATGTCAGTGATTATTATTTTTTTTATTTTTTATTATATTAATAAATAATATTTAAAACTAAAGGAGAAAAAAATAATTAAAATTTTTTTTTATTTGAATTACAAAAAATTGTTTGTAAGTATATCCAACTTTTATATATATTAAATGTTATAATATTTAATAGTATAGTTTTTATTATAATAATGACTCAAAATATTAATTCAAGATATACTTGAGTCTAGTAAGACTCCAAACAAGTAAGATAAGCCTAAACTCATTGTTAAGATCACAAATCTGACGTAGTGAGTCCCTTATATCCTCTCAAATTGGATCATATTAAATTTTCGGTCCTAATTAGGGATGTTAATGGGATCTTGTGAGGGCATAATAGGTCTCTTTTTCACTTTCACTTCCGTTTAAAAAATAATGTCTCTTGTACTCTCCATTTTTGTCGCAAATTTTTATTTAATTATCTCCTCAGAAAATGCAGATACCTGCAAATATATATCGATATTTTTTAAAAATTTTTGAAAAAAAAATACATAATATAATAATCATAAAATAATCAATTGAACATAATCCAACATAGTTTATAACATATTTATTATAAAAAATAATATTTTAAAAAAATATAAAAAATACCTTAAGAGACAATTATTTTCTTAACCAAATTATTTATTTATTTATTATATTCAATTAGAATAAGTAACAAATCATTTATTTTATTATATACTTTATAAATTAATGAATCAAAATAATTGATATAATAAATTATAATTAATTAATTAATATAAATTATAATAAATTGTGTAATATTTAAATATATAATCAAATCAGTTAGTTGATATAATTAATTTACCGTAAAAAATTATATTCAATAAATTAAAAAAAATAAATTGAAAAATATTTTCAAAAATATTCTATGTCAATGCAAAAACTCAATTTTTATATAATAGAACAGACTCTAAATACAACATATAGTTTTGAAATTGTGTTTTGTTAATGGATGAAATTGTCATAGACATAATCTTTTGTGAATAATTCGGTACTTTATTTTCGTAGCTTGTGTTATCTTAATTCTCTGTCATAGACATAATCTTTTGTGAATAATTCGGTACTTTATTTTCGTTGCTTATGTTATCTTAATTCTCAACTCTGCGTACAGATTTGATATCTATTTTGCATATATTGAGAAAATTAACGTTTTATATTTGGCGATTTCTTTTTCTTATTGGAGTTTTGTTTTCATTTTATTGAGCGCAGAAGAGAGGTTTGTGTTTCTTTTCTTGCTGCTTGTTGCCAACTTGCATTGCTTGAATGAAAGCCGCGGAAGAAGTGATCGAGAAGCCAATGTACATATACGTGATAATAGATACTCAATGGAAGGATATTAATGTAAAATCCCCATATTACTCATGATTGTTGTGGAAATGGTCCCGCCAATTGAAGGGCTTTTTCTTTTTTTTTTTTTTTTTTTTTTCCTTGGATCACTTATGCTTTTGTCTTTGAATTTGAAGTTGATGTAGTCTTTGTTGGGACTCGAACTTTTGTTTGAAAAGCTGAGTAAAGGAAAATCAAAGGGGGAAAAGGTTTGCCAAAAAAGCTCAATTCTTATTAAAATATACGAATATTCATGAATAACAGTTAAATTATTCTATGTTGTTGACTGACGTTAACTACTAAAAAATGAAATGAAAGACAGGAAGAGTTACCGGGAAAATAATTCTTATTGGCCTTAATGATTGCTCCCCAAGAAATGAGAAGGATGGAATGTGTTAGGCAGGTGTTTAGCTAGTGGTTTAGAGAATAACACTTTCAATTGGTTATAACTCGATAGAATAAATTAGAGTAAATTATCAATTATGTCCCAATTTTATAAGACGCTGACAATAATAATCTTAATATTTGTTAACGACAATTATACCTTCGAAAATTTTAAAAACACAATAAATCTGTCCAACTGTAAAGAGAACCCTTATCCGTTAAACGGAGATTGGTGATGAGGCAGACGGAATTCTAACGTGGCATTTGTTAAGGGCTTCAGTCCCGTCTCTCCTTTATATGGAGATGAGAGAGAACGTTTTCCCCAATTTATTAGAAAGATAAACCTTAACGTTTTTCCCAATTCACCAGAAGCAGAGGCATGTCCAATAACAATCGAAGGACACAGTCAATGAAAAATAGTAGGTCTGAAGGGTTCGAAGAACACGGGAGCAAGTCCTATGACGGGACATGCTTCTGCCGTCTTCAGATGGTGGTGTTGAAGTTGAAGATGAGGAGAAACCCAGGGAGATGGTTTTTCAGGTGTCCTCTGTGGAAGGTATATATGAATTTTCTAGTGAATATGTCCCCCTTCCCTATTGAGAATTGAGCTTGAGGAATGGCTTTTGTCGCGGCAGACGAAGAACACTAGGTGCCGTTATTTTCAGTGGATGGACAAAACCTACGAGGAATCTGTTGGGCTGGAGGAATCATCCAAGAATGGAACACTAGTATGCAATGAATGTGGAGTCTTGAAAGGGAGATTTACCAGTGTTGAGACTGAGACCATTGATGTGTGAGCATCTTTCCTATCTTTTTCTAGTGAATTTGTATTCAATTTGTTGAGTTTAATCAAGAATTAATTATCTTTTAGCCACTATGGATGCTACTTTGAGTCGTGTACAATTTTGTTTATTTTAGGTAGTATCTGGATTTGATGGAGTTTCCGTAGAAAAAAAGAAGAAGGCAAATGATGCTGTCAACCCTGACCTCTCTGCACTCAAACCTGAATATCTCGAGCTACAGAGGTCCAATTGACGTGATTCAAGTGGCGTTGGAAAGCTAACTTCCAGAGATTTCCAACGATGTATAATAGTTTATACTTCTTCTCCACCAAACCAGTAAGGGTGGCGCCTAACTTGAGATAGACTGCCACTCACCTCAATCCAATGTAGCCAAGGCTGCGCCTAACTTGAGAATTCTCAAGTTAGGCGCAAGACACCAACAAGCACGCGCAATGCACAACAACTCAAGTTAGGCGTAGAATTTCACTAAGTAAGGCGCATGATCACTTATCTAGGCTCCAATCCATGCTGCCGTGATCAAGTAAGGCGCATGACTCCTCAAGTAAGGCACAGCATAGGACCTCGACACGCCCAACTCTCACTGGCCACTCCAAGTAAGGCACAGCCCCTTCCAAGTAAGGCGCATGATTGGTGGTCCTAGCATCCGAATTAGGAGTGCTCGAAGATTTAATTAATTCTAATTTAAATTTTATTTTTATTTTAAAATAGGAAAAAATATTATTTTAGTTTTAGAAAATAGATTTTAAATTAATTAGGATTAGATATAAAAGAGAAAAGAAACTTCTCTTCTGGGGGATCATTCCACATTATTCACAATTCACAGTTTAAGAGAATCCTGGTTTCCACTCTGAACCATGAGCAACTAAACCTCCACTGTTAAGGTTAGGAGCTCTGTTTATTGTATGGATTGATTCTATTATTTTTCTATTTTAATTCATGTATTGATTCATATAATTCAAGAATTATTTTCGTTCTTTATTTTGGGTGAAACGGAAGTATGACCCTCTTTCTAATTAAGTTCTTGTATAACTTGGAAAAGCTCTTTACTTGAACAACAGCTTGAAAACATATTCTCCTAAATTTCTAATTATCTGCATTTAACAGGATACGTGACATATAATCCTCTTATATTTGGATAATTAGGATTTTTGTGGTATAATAACTAGAATTAAACTTCACCCTCTAATTGGAATTAAGTGACCAAGGAATTGGCGGTTGATGAAAGTTAGAGTAGACTAAGAAGGTCTAAAGAATTAGGGCTTAGTCATATATAGTTTGCCATGAATTGAATCTTGCATGATTAAAATAGTTAGTAAAAAAAGTCAATCCGAAAAATAGATAACTCTGAAGCCTTAACTGTTTCTCTATATATTATTCTCAACTTATTTACTGCCTGCCTTCTGATATTCTGAATCTACTGTTTAATGCTTTTGAACTCCCAAACACCATTTTCTGTTTGTCTGACTAAGCCAATCACTCAATTATTGTTGCTTGATCCATCAATCCTCGTGGGATCGACCCTCACTCACCTGAGGTCTTGATTGGTACGACCCGGTGTACTTGCCGGTTAGTTTGTGGTTATAAATTCTGCACCAACCATATACAGAGATGGAAAGATGATGACGGAGCACATGAAGAGAGTTGAATTGTTTCTATGCATCATTCTATGTGAAACTGTACTGAGTTTGATTATGAGTGTGATTTGTTTGGTTAGATAGAAGAAGGGATGTATGCAGGACAGTTTTTATTAATGGATGTTATGTGTTATTATTTTATGGAAGTTATGTTGACATTGTTGTAGCTATTTTTCTTGCTTGTTAATAAAGTGGATCTGTGTCTTACAGTCAATTGAATACTGACAAAAGCATGAATCGAGTGAATACAAATAAGTAAAAAGGAAAACTCAGATATATCAACTAAATTGAGATGGGTTTAAGAAATCAAACACTGCCAAAGGAACAAGAATAATACCAAAATATTTGGTCTGCATAACATTTAGCATTAACATAAATTGTTCCAACCAAAATACTGAATACTCGCTAATTAGTCTTAATATCAGACACCAAAAATACTTAAATTGTGCAACAAAGGCCAATAACCATCAATACTAATATTAACATATAACCCAAAAAGTAGAAAAAAGTATTGCAACTGAATTTCAACTTATAACCCAAAAGAAGAACTAATTAGAGATCCAAGTCTCCTTCAACCAGACTGATTTGGTATGAACTTAGAGAACCTAGAAGTCATTGCTTTACTAGCTCCATTCATGATTTCATTTGACACCACTGGAGCCCTTGTGGTGTTTGAAACTCCTAAATCAGGGACAACAATTGAAGTAGGTCCAATGGGCCGTATTTGTGAAGGCCTAAATGGTGGGTTGGGCCTTGGAGTGGCTGCTGGACCTGGAGCTATGTTGCTGGAGCTGTAGCTGTGGGCCTCACATAGGATCAGGCTGATGGGGGCCTCATAATAGGCATCTTTACCCTGATTCCTTCCCTGCTAGTAGATGCAGCAGCGGCAGCAGCAGTATTGGAGGGAGTTTTAGGAGTTGATGTAGCACCTTTGCTAGATCTGGTTGCTCTCCTTGCAAGGTCGGTTCTAGGAGCTCTCCTTCCTGCACACTGACTTGTTGAACCGGATATGTTGAGATTGGCCAACAAAAAATTAACTCTAAGTACCACATGTCACCTTACTGTAACCAGTATTGATGGATATATGTACTACCTTTTCATCAGCTTCAGAGTGTGGGTGGCCTTGTGTGAGCTCCTCTTCTACTGCATCCATGGTCTCCTCCCAAAACCTCTCCTGCTCTGAGTCTGACATGTCTTCTAAACCCATTTACAAGTGACTGACCTACTTCTATTACTCCTAGGAAACGTATGCTCATCAACCAATGTTTTTATTTGGTAACTAGGTGGCTGGTTTCTCCTTGCATAGTAAACCTCCCATGGACACATTTCATTGTAACAGATGATCCTGAACCTATGTGGTTCAACCTTGAGAAAAAATGCCTCTCTAACCATTTGAATACTGTACTTCCGGACTGCATCCTTAAACTGCTGCATCGTGCCAAATTTCATACCTAATTCCAGTCTAATTTTGCCAAACTATGTATCAGGGTTGTGCTGAGGGAATACTGGGTTTTCATCCTCAAAATCAGAACCAGGAGGGGTGTGCAACTCCTCAGAGTGGTATTGATATTCAGTTGGCCCAGCATCATGGTCATTTTGGTTAGGAACAACCACCCTTGGAGCCTGATTCTCCTCCCTGGGTGGTAGAATCCTCTGACCTGATGGAGGGGGTCTTGGATGATGCCTCCGACCTTGTATGCCACACGAGGCATCCTCATCTAACTCAACAATATGACACATTCATATGATTAGGTAAGTAATTAACAGACAACTTTTGGCAATTAAAATAGAATCTCAGCAGTAAACAATATTCATCCTAGGATCTATAATTCAGTAACATGATAATTATGAATAATTGCATGTTTTAACCAACAAAAATATACAATAAATATAATAACCTGCATGTTCGTCACCATTGTTCTGTGGGGCAGGTTGCGCTCTACCAGATAGTTGGGGCCTTCCATATTTCTTCCTGCGTTTTCTTCCCCGACCATTAGCTTCTTCAGGATGAGATTGCCCTCTTCGCTTTCAACTGTGTCTCATGGTTGTCTCCTAAATTGGGTTCCTCATTTTCAACTATTGTAGCTTGAGTTTGAATGGGTACGTTAACAGTAGCTACGTCATCTTTCTCCGATTGATCATTCCCCCCTTTACTCAACATTGATTCACCCTCCTGTTGCTGTTGCTCCTTATACTATGGGGGATCATCTTGATGATTTTCCTGATTTTCTGAAGAAGCTCTATCTACTTCTATATCATCTGGTCCTCCATGTTCTTCATGCTGTGGGAGATTCTCGTCATGATTTTGCTGATCTTCTGAAGGAGGTCCCTCAACTTCATCAACTAATTCTGGATCGGCGTCAACAGGATGCTCAAAATACAAGTGGACCATGTTTTTATTCTTCAGTGCAGCATCACATAACTTAACCACATCGGCATCCCTTCTCAGCATCCGTAACCCGTTAGCTAAATCCATCCCTGGCTCCAACCAATACACTTCATTATACCTAGTATAACCTAAATCCAGAAACAAACCCTCAACAAGGAACAAATTACATGTATCAACATGCACCCTGTCGATCATACTCACTAAACCACCGTTATACCTCACCACACCATCTGCATCCTTCTTTAGCCAACCCCGATGGTGATATACAAACGTGATATGAGTTGCCATCTAACAAAAATAATCAAATAAGTCAAAATCAGATAAATCAACACATCAAGACACCCATCATCGAACCCCCATTTCAAAAAAAATTTTTCACTTCATCACCAACAATATGCAAACCCCAACGAACTGATAACAAGAAGAACAGAAATATATGATGCTTACCGAAACCTTTATTGTTCAATGGAGATTTCTTAACCGAGTATCAATGCCAAATGTGAGATTGCATGTGATGTTAACAATTCCAAGAGGCGTATGTAGAAACACACGAGACAAAGAGAAACAGAGACCAACACTAAGAAACTCTTCAGTTTCCTGCGTCCTAAATGGTCATAGTTAAATGGAGTGTTTCATTTAAGGTTAGCCTGGTCATTTACTTCGAATTGGGCAATTAGGGTTTCATGAATTAGGGATAAAGGAGAAATGGGACTGAAGCCCTTAACGGATGCCACGTTGGAATTCCGTCTGCCACATCACCAACCTCCGTTTAACGGAGAAGGGCTCTCTTCGCGGTTTGGCAGATTTGTTGCGTTTTTAAAATTTTTGAGGGTATAATTGTCGTTAACAAATATTAGGGTTATTATTGTCAGTGATAAACCTCATTTTTAGGGTTTATCTTGTGTTGAATTTAGAGGGTTTTATCATCTTTTCCCACATTTATTCAATGAAATAGCATGGTTTTGTAAATTCTCCTTTAATTGTGCTTAAGAGTGAAAACATGCTTTTTAGGTCTTAAAATAGCTAAATTTAATTTACCTTAATTCCATTAGATGCCTTGGTATGTTTCTTAAGTAATTTCAGGTTTAGGAGGCAAATATTGGATTGAGGGAATGAAGAAAAAGCATGTAGAAATGGAGAACTCATGAAGAAATGAAGGAATCGTAAAGCTGTCAAGCCTGACCTCTTCGCACTTAATCGACCATAACTTGAGCTACAAAAGTCCAAATGATGCGGTTTCAGTTGCGTTGAAAAGCTAACATCTGGGGCTTCAAAATGATATAAAATTTGTCATAGTTGCATCGTGTTTAAGGATGCCCACGTGCACTGTACGTGTACACATCGATGTTGCACATGACCCACTTAATTGCAACTCGTGGCCAGCAATTTCTGAAGCATTTTGGGCCCAATCCAACTCATTTCTGATGCTATTTAACCCAAGGATTGAAGAGGGATGACACACTTAGACACTCAGTTAGTTTTAGTTTAGTTTTATCAAGCTTTTAGTTAGTTTCTAGAGAGAGAAGCTCTCTCTTCTCTCTAGAATTAGGATTAGGTTTAGGTTTAGGTTAATCTCTTCTTAGATCTTGGTTTAATTCATGCTTTGATTTATTTTTCCTTTACAATTTCTTATTCCTCTACTCTTCCTCTCTCTAATTTTGTATTTCATTCTTGTAATTGCTTACTTTGTTGTTGATGCACTCTTTCTTCTTCTATTTTCTTTTAATGCAATTTGAGATAATTCATGTAGATCTTGTTTTCTTTAATTATTGTTGTTTAATTCCTTACAATTGAGTAGAGTAGATTTACTTTTCTTGCAATTTTACTATGCTTTCCTTTTATGCCTTCCAAGTGTTTGATAAAATGCTTGGTTAGATTTTAGAGTAGAATTTTATGCTCTTAGCTTGGGAAGGTAACTTAGGAACTCTTGAGTTACTAATGTCCAAGTAGTTGATGATTGTGAGCCATTAACTCTAGGTCTCACTAATTGAATTGGTGGAGATCTAGGACTTATGGACTTGGATTGATATAACTCACTTGACTTTCCTTTACTACTAGTTAGGGGATGATTTAGTGGGATTGATCCTTGCCAATTCTCATGTTGTGGTTAGTGATAGGGATAGAGATCCTTGACCACCAACCCTTGCCAAGACCTTTGTAGCTATTAGTTTACTTCCTTGCCATTTATCTTTGTCTCTTATCAAAACCCCAAAAATATGCAACTCATAACCAATAACAAGGACACTACCCTGCAATTCCTTTGAGAGACGACCCGAGGTTTAAATACTTCGGTTATTAGTATTATTAGGGGTTTGTACTTGTGACAAACAAATTTTTGTATGGAAGGATTACTGTTAGTTTATAAACTATACTTTACAACGGAATTTCATTAGTGAAATTCTAAACCGTCAATTTTCCGTTCATTAGTCAGCATTTTACAAAATCTGGGGCGTAATTCGTAATTTACTCAATAAATTATTAAAATTTTATTCAAAAAATTTTGACACTGAAAAAATAATATTAAACAATGCAAAAGACAAATTAAATTTTAAAAAAATTATTAAATTTGATAAAAATGATTAAACATTAACTAAATCCGTTTTCATTAATAGAAAATGTTGAACCGACTAATGAAAAGTTTGGATGGCACGTTGATTAGTACATAATAATTATGTGGTATTTTAAATATTTTGTAAAATTTTGATATGAATATCCCTCCCTTTTTTTTCATGGTCATCCTAATCTTCTTTATTATTTTATCCTTCTATCATCTCCACCACCTCCCACCTCCCACCTCCATGTCCTTGCCATCTCACCATAACCACTATTAATCGATAAGCACAAGATAAATATATGGTAAAAACTTAGGTGCAGTCGACTTCATGTGAAGTTGATAGATGAAAACCGTTAGATAAAAATTTAGTCAAATCAGTCAAATCATCAAACGGCTCTCAGTTATCAACTTCACGTGAAGTTAACCGCACCTGAGTTTCCACCTAAATATATTTAAAAGGGGAGGTTGCATTGAGAATTAATGACATTTAAAACTTTGGAAAAATAGATGGAAGCTCAAATTGTGGAAATATAACTTGCGAACAAGGGTGACTTACTTCTATTTTTAGTGAATTTATACTTTAAGCATTTAAACCACCTACTTAATATTTTTCGTATCACTTATATAAAATAAAGGAAAGCTTAAATGTGAGTGGTTCTATACTAGAACTTTATCCATGGCCTGAACAAGTTTCCAAGCACTTAGAAGGAGCAAATTTTTTACACCACTTTAAAAAAATAAATAGCAAGAAATGTAAAGAATTTAAGGGTCAGAAAGATGTATAAGCACGGTATATTCTAATTTAATGTAACTTTTTTACCTACGTCCAATCACGATATATTTTAGTTTGGTGTAACTTTTTTACCTACATCCAGTTCTCCCACTAAGGTGCAGAAATTTTTACTATATCACCAAATTTATCGGGTGCTTGGCAAACTACTACAAGATAGAGCACTTGATGAACACCTCACTTTATATGATCACCACTTTGATTATGCCACTCCACTTAGAGACTCATTCTCTAAGAACTCGAAGTAATACCAACTTCAAGTGTTTTCTCTTGAGTGCTTAACGATCTTAGGTATCCTCATCGACTATAATATTTAGCAAGCCTCATCACTTAGAGAAAACAACATCTAAGTCTCTCAACACACAAGAAGAGCTACAAACTCTTCTTTTACAATATGTGATAGTGAATTTTAGAAATAATAAGCTCTCAAAAGAGTATATGATTACAAATGAATCACTATGAATAATCTCAAAATATCTATCAAATGTTTGTGAAAAACACTTTAAAAACTTATAAATTTTGATTACAATGAAAGTTTATAGCATGAAAGAAAATTGTGTACTTAAAGAAAGGAACAATACCTCTATTTATAGGCCTACATGCAACCATGAACGTTAGGAGCGAGTGGAGCAAATGATTCAAAAATATACACTCTTTGTAAGATCTTGTGTCCACAAGACAAGTGTAACATTCTATATTTTTAAAAATCTAAATATGAATAAATTATGATATATTTTATCAGTTTGAATTTTTTATTCATAGAAATTATTTTATTAAAAGTAATTAAATTGATTTCACGATACTTTCAACTTAAGTTAATCATTATTTTTATAATATTTTGTTGTAATTGAATACTTTGCGTAATTAAAATTAAAATTTTAGTGATTGAAAACTAATGAAGAGTTACACAATTTAATTGAATAATTGATATTTTAGATTTAAATTGTATTTTCTAAAATACAAATAATATATTCACTTTAAAATATAAATAAAAAATAATTATTTGAACTCATTAGTATATTGATAAATAAAATTTTATAATATTAAATCTTAATCCTAAATTATTCTTTTATCCCAAAAATTTCATAAAAATTATTATATTACTCCTATATATTTTACTCTAACCCTAACCCTAAGTTTCTTATTTTATACACACTATTTTTCTTTCCTCACCACACACGTACCCTCAAACTTATCACTCCCTCAACGTTACACAGTCACTATCTCTCCACCACTCACTCTTGCACAAAACACATTACACAAAGAGACAGAGAGGGATCGAGAGAGGAGAGGAAGCAGAAAAGAAAAACTCGAAAGAGATAAGGAGAAGGGAAAGAAGAAGAAGGTAGTGATGGCTAAGGGGGAAGCCGTCGTTGCTGTCGTAAGAACCGGCCTAATCGCTTTACTAAAAAAAATAATTTTTAAGTGTGCGGAGTAAATTCAAAATTTAGAAGTTTTAATTTAAAAATATAAAGGTGAAATTTGATTTCAATGAATTTTTCTGAGTTAGAAAATGTATCTTTTTGAAAAGTTTTTGTAAAAAATGTGTACTGGCGCTTAAGCTGGCAGTACTGGCTCTAGTCTGTCCAGTACCGCGTATTTTGGAAAATAAGATTTTAAAAGTTGACTTATTATTTTGAAAGAATAAAAATAATTTAGAATCGAAAACCGGACGCTAATCTTAAAGGTTTTGGCCCAAAGTGGGCCAAATGGACCAAAATCACTTAGCGGGTTAGACCAGGCTCAAGTGGGCCCAATTCCAACAAATATATACTCTACTTAAGTGGCAAAAAGAGCCAATTTTAGCACAGAGAGAGAGAGAGAGAGAGAGAGAGAGAGAGAGAGAGAGAGAGAGAGAGAGAGAGAGAGAGAGAGAGAGAGCTCAGATATGGTGATGGTGGGGGGTGAAACCCCATTGTCACTATTCATCATCACTTTCCGGTTGACGAGTTGTTTGCGGCCATGTGAAGCTCTTGTCGAGCTCTTCATTTCTATCTAAGAAAATTTGGTAAGAACTCAAAGCCCATGCTCCAGTTTTTTGCCCTAGTTTCTGTGCATTTTTAGGTTTGGTTTTTGAGTAAATTTTGTGATTTTGTTTATTTAGGGGTGATCTAGCATTGGAGTATTGTTGGATTTTATCCCTAATCTCGTTGGGTAAGGTAAGGTTTTAATAAACCCTTGTGTTTAGTTATTTTTGTGAACCCTAAGCTTGATGTTAGTATGTTATATGTGTATGGCTTGATAGTTGGTGAGTCTTGGAGGTGGTGTTGGTGCTTGAGGCTTGTTGATCGTGTTGGAATCAAGCTTTTGGTGTTTTGCGCATATTGGGAATCGGACAAAGTATGATTTCGGTTTCCTTTATGTAATATGTAATGTTTCATGAACCTTAGACTAGTTGACTTTAAGATAGGATTGAATGTTTTGGCTGTATGTTTAATTGTATGTGATTTTGATGTTTGAGGATAACTTGTATGATGGTGATGATGATATGGAGTTTTGGAATGAGGAATATGTGAAATTGATGATGATTATTGGTATTTTAATGATTATTGAAACACCCTAATTAGCCTAAGCTTTACCTCACGTCGTAAAGCAAAGGTTAATCAGAGATTACGATAGTTCTAAGCTCATACATAATATATATAGAAGGAATAATATAATCTAGAAGCCCGATGAAGGATATAGCTCAAAATTTGGATTTGAAAAGTGTAAAACGTACTAACGAAGCTACTAGCTTAAAACACAAGGTATGGATAAGATATATCAAAAGATAGTAGTGTAATATCATAAGAATCTAGCCACGGCTCGCAGAGTTTAAGCCGACTAGCCATATACAAGTATACAGAACCATACAGAAATCTGACAGTTTAAAAATAGCTTATACAAGTTTTTCTCTCATAATACAAGCCTCTAGGCAAAGATAAAATACAAAAGGAGAGATGTATAAACAAGATAAACTCAAAAAGACTCCAAAGGAATCCAAGATCCTCCGCTTCTGTCACCATCCAAAGCAACTCACCGAGGTGGGTTGTGACCTGCATCTGAAAAACACAACAAAGATATGGTATGAGAACCAGGGGTTCTCAGTAAGGTAATAGTGCCCAATGATGTAGGATATAAGACCCCGGGACGACAAAGGCAATCCTAAGCTCCATATCCATCACAAGATTCAAACTTAAGCATTCTAAAAGAAATAAGCATAATTATAACAACATTAACTTAAATAAACCGGGTAGTCTATCTTAGGGGATTCTACTCTAACCAAACACCGCTGTCCTACAGCCTTCATCAACCTATCCTCCATGCGATCCCATCGCCACCGCCTTCCGAACCTACTCAATCCCAGTAGAAAGCACAATTAATAACAATGCAAGTAATTCACAAGTAAAAGCATACAAAGCAAGTAGGTCAAGTAAGCAAATAGGCATGTTATGCATTTAGGCATACAATTACAAGTCAGCAAAGCAAACAAACAGATAGAAAAAGCATACGATGAATGCCTTCCCTATTGGCTGTGAGATCACATTGTCGGTTCAACTTCCAACCCGACACATCTCCATGGAGACGTCGCCCTTCGGATTTCTCATACGGGAACCCCCAAGATATAGTGCTCGGATCACTGTCCAGGTACCGGCGCCTGCATGCTTTATAGATCCGAAGGGATGCGAGCGGGATACTCTTGCCTCAAACCTCACATCTCAACGTAAGTGGGATTAACCACCGTTCTTACGCCGTCGCCGCTACCTCGACAGGCGGTATTAACCACCGTCCTTGCCGGGCGCATAGCGTCTCATAATCTCAGTAAAAACATTATTTCAGTGGTTTCCAAAAAAACATTTTCAGTATACAGAGATCCATCATCTCAATCTGAGTCCTCGACTAATCTCAACCACTATCCATTCATAACTCAGTTTCCAAATATCAAAATTTCATTATTTCTCATCTCATATATCAATCATCCTTTACCTAACGTCAAACCATTCTCAGCACGCCAGAAACTTAGGCCTCCATTTTCTAATTCATCATAAAATTATGTACTAGAACCCTTAAGTTATATCCCATGTTCTAATACTCAAAACTAGACCTAAAAGTCTTAAAATGGTGTTATAGGAGCTTACAACCATGTTGGGAAGGTAGAATAGTTGAAACACAAGAAAAATTTGAGAAACAGAACATGTGCAGCCGCACAGGGTTCTGTGCGTGCGCACGCCCAGAAAATTTTAATATGTGTGTGTATGCACAGGGGTGTGCGTACGCATATGTGGCAAAACTTACAAAATCTGTTCAGTCCTACAACCTGTGCCAGCGCCACTAACAGACTGACCTTCCCAACGTGTGCGTCCGCACAGGTTGAAATTCTTCCCTAGATATGTGCGCGCACAAGCTGTGCTAGCGCTGCAAATAGAACGCACTTCCCTGCCTGTGCGTGTGCACAGGTGTGTGCGTCCGCACAGGTCAAAATTTTTCACAGGGTGTGCGTCCGCACAAGGGTGTGCGCTCGCGCATATCAGAAATCATGAAATTTTGGAACTTTGCAAAATTTCAGATTTTTAACACCAACTTTGAATGATCATAACTTCCTCCACAAAATTCCAAATTTCACAAACTTTATATCGATTTAAAGGCTTTTCAAAGATCTTTAACTCTAGATAAGTTATATCAATTTTTGAAAATCGAGGAAAAAGTTATGATCGAACAAAGTTCACCAAAAACCCCATTTTACCAAACTTCACAATTTACACAGTTTCTTACCATACACATTCCAACTCATACCAAACCATTCAAAAACTCCATCTTTCATCAAAATTGACCTGTTGTGCCCTAATACACCAACATTACCACATCTCCCTTCACATTTCATCATCTTCAACATCAACACCAATATATCACAATTTTACAACCATAATGCCAATTCATCAAATCCAACATCACTTATATCATCATTATCATATTACCATCACTCATCATACTCAAACCCAGCAATCATTAATTCATCATAAATCACCACATATCATCATTTAACAACTCAACAACCATTTAAATTCAAACCTATCTTATGGGTCACTAGCCTAAGTGTCCATGAATATTATATACTACATAGAGGAAACTGAAACCATACCATGGCCGATCCCCTATATGTCCAAAACTCAAAATTGAGCACCAAAGAGCTTTCAACAAAAAAAAAAAATCCAAGTTTTCACTTCTACTCCGATAAGCACAATTAAGTTCCAAAAGCTCCCAAAGCCACAACAATCAAACTCTATGCATATAAATCACCTCAAATCAACCTAGGGTTCCAATTAAACATAAATTCACAAGGGTTTAATGGCTCTTACCTTTTCCAATAGATTTGATAGCTAAAATCCAATGCTAAGTAAGGATTAGAGCAAACCTAAACATCTAAAATCACAAAAACTCACTTAATCCAAAACCCTAAAAACCCGAAATTTAGAGGAGAAGAACTGAAGGAATTTTGAGCTTTCCTTACCAGTTTCTTACATGGGTTTTCTAGAGCTCTTCACGAGGAACGCGTAGCTGCAAACAGTGCGGTGATCGGAGCTAGCTCAAGATATGAGCTAGAGAAGAAGAGGGTGAATACTATTTCTTCTTCCTCTCCTCCCCTTTTCTATTTCTGAAGTGTGTGTGTGTTTAGTGGAGTTGTGGCTGGTTTGGTTCACTTAAAGAGCCTTTTATATGTTGGGCTTGGGCCCAACTTGGGTCCAGTCCAACCCATTAGCGTTTTTAGCACGTTTGACCTAACTTCGGGCCAAACCTTTAAAATTAATGTCTGGTTTTCCATTTCTAATGTTTTTATAAGGTTTTTGACTGTTTTCACTTTTTCGTGTAGTACCGGGCAGACTTGAACCAGTTCAACCAGTTCAACTGCCGGTTCGCAGTTTTTCACGGTTTTTCGCAGAAAGCACATTTTTTGACTCAGAAAACCTACTGAGTCCAAAAATCACCCTTAAATACTCAAATTCTCTCTCTAAATTTTCAGAATCTAATTTGGGCAATATTAATTACTTAATTAACCGGTTGATTAGTTGTGGTTCTTACATTCTCCCACCAAATAAGAAATTTTGCCCTCAAAATTTGAATTACCTGAGAAAAGCTCAGGATATTCTTTTCGCATTTCAGACTCCAATTCCCAAGTGTGCTCTTCAACTACTGCTTGCTTCCAAGCAACTTTAACTAATGAAATGTCCTTTTCTCGCAGCTTCTTCACACTAGTGTCATCGATCCTCACTGGCGTCACTTGGAAGGTTAAGTTTTCCCTCAACTCAACCGACTCGGGCTCTAACACATGAGCCACATTCGACGTGTACTTACGGAGTTGTGACATGTGGAATACGTCATTAATAAACCCCGTTTTTAGGGTTTATCATGTATAATTTTGAGGGTTTTATCAATAATCTTCCACACTTATTCATATAAAAATGCATGATTTTGTGTTTCTTTCCTAATTTTGCCTCATGGATGAAAACATGCTTCTTTTACATTAGAATTGATATATTGTAATCACCCTCTATTACCATTCGATACCGTGATCCATTTGTTAAGTGGTTTCAGAAGTTATAGGGCAAAAATGGCTAAGAGGGATGAAGGAAGCACGCATGAGTAGAAGGAGCATGGAATAAATTAGAGTTTTGGAATTTGGGCATGGGCGTGCATGCGCACATTACGCGTGGGCGTAAATGTGCATCCTCAGAGCCAGCTGGATGGAGCCGAAACAAGAAGCCAGCGCCCTTTTACGGCTAGGCCAGAAATCCTTTGACGCGCGGGCGTACTGCGCACCTGCGCGCACACTTGCAAAAAGCCCCATGGATGCGTACACGTACTGTGCGCATACGCGCCGATGGCCGCACATGATTTTTTAAGAAGAAAACGTGACCAGCGATTTCAAGCAGTTGCAGGCCCTGTTTTGGGGCAGACTTCTGGAGGGAAAAGCATAAGAAGACCAAGGATTAAGGGGGTTGGGACAATTAGACATAATTCTAGATATTTTGGGGTAATTAGTTATATTTTGTTTTTAGAGAGAGAAACTCCAACTTCTCTCTAGGATTTCACCTTCTCCATTGCAATTCTACTTGGATTTTTTGGTGAGATCCATTGCTAATTCACTTTTACTTTGATGCAAGTTGTAGATCTACTCTTCTTCTACTCTCAATTATTGTTCTTCTGATTCATTCACTTGGATCTAGATTTGTGACCTTGTTATTTTGAATTTTGGTTAATGAATGAAGGAATTTTATTCAATTGCTTGATTGTTGATGATTGCTTGGATTAGATAGCTTTAATTCAATTCTTTTCTCTCAATTTTATCATGTCTTCTATGATTGCCTACCAATTATTTGTGAAAATGACAACCCTAGCTATGGAGTAGATTTCCCTTACTTGGCTTAGGGGTTGAGTTATTGGAGATACTTAAGTAGTGGATATCAATTATTGATTAGGAATTAAAAATTGCTAATTGACTTAGAGTGCACTAAAGCTAGACTTTCCTAGGGTGAGACTAGGACTTGTGACTCAAGTTAGTTACTTTCACTTGACTTTCCTCCATTATTAGGGGGTTAACTAAGTGAAGCAATAATCAATTCTTATCACAATTTAAGAAAACTACAATGATGGAACTTCCAATACTTACCCTTAGCCAAGGCTTTCACCTCAATTAATTGTTGTTTACTTATGTTAGCTTGAATTTTTGCACCGAATCTCAAAACAACAAAAGACTTCCTAATCAATAATATGCATACTAAGGCAATTCCTAGGGAGAACGACCCGGGATTAATACTCTCGATCATAGATTTTAGAATTGTTTGATGCGATATTTACGTGTCGGTTAGACTATACTCACGATTGGATTCATTGCTAATTTCTATACCGGCATAAAAATTTATAGCAGACTTTATAGCAGCAAACTAATTCACACTTCAAAGAACATGTTATTATGTAGCTTTTGTTATTTGAGCTAATCATTAAATCAAACAACTACCACCACTGAATTCTCATTCTAATTTCTACAACATTGGACAATCACTTTCTTGTTTCAAACATTTTTCTTTTATTTATGCAGAAGGAAAACAGAATAGAATTTAAGCAGATGAGTTATGACGAGCATACTATGCAGGCTAGCATTATTAGCAAACATTTACACTTGCACCTAATTGAATACTTCAGCAAGACATATAGGAATTCCAAGTTAAAATAGTTCAAAGCAACAAAGATTAAGTGTCAATACAACCGGTTGGGAATGTCTCTCAGCTTTTCCTTCTGTCATCATTATTTCTCTATGTTATTTTTCCTTTGGATGATGATGTAGAATCGTTTCACAGATTGAATATTTTCCTGCATAATTGATGACCGGATAATTTATACACTTGTTGGCATTGTTTTTACATAGTTTTTAGTATGATTTAGTTAGTTTTTAGTATATTTTCATTAGTTTTTAAATAAAAATCACATTTCTAGACTTTACTATGAGTTTGTGTATTTTTCTGTGATTTTAGGTATTTTCTGGCTGAAATTGAGGGACTTGAGCAAAAATTAGATTCAGAGGTTGAAGAAGGACTGCAGATGCTGTTGGATTCTGACCTCCCTACACTCAAAGTGGATTTTCTGGAGCTACAAAACTCCAAATGGCGCACTCTCAATTGCGTTAAAAAGTAGACATTCAGGGCTTTCCAGCAATATATAATAGTTCATACTTTTCTCGAGTTTAGACGATGCAAACTGGTGTTCAACGCCAGCCTTCTGCCCTATTCTGGAGTTAAACGCCAGAAACAGGTTGCAAAGCAGAGTTAAACGCCAGAAACAGGTTACAAACTGGCTTTTAACTCCAAGAAAGACCTCTGCACGTGTAAAGCTCAATTCTCAGCCCAAGCACACACCAAGTGCGCCCCGGAAGTGGATTTCTGCATCATTTACTCATTTTTGTAAACCCTAGTAACTAGTTTAGTATACATTGAACTTTTTACTATTATCTTTGGATCATCTTTTTTTGATCAGTTATATGCCATTTGGGGAGGCTGGCCATTCGGCCATGCCTGGACCTTGTTCTTATGTATTTTCAACGGTAGAGTTTCTACACACCATAGATTAAGGTGTGGAGCTCTGCTGTTCCTCATGAATTAATGCAAAGTACTACTGTTTTTCTATTCAATTCAAGCCTATTTCTTCTCTAAGATATTCATTTGCACCCAGGAACATGATGAATGTGATGATTATGTGATGCTCATCACCATTCTCACCTATGAACGCGTGCCTGACAACCACTTCCGTTCTACATGAAGGTGAGATAGAATGAGTATCTCTTAGGTATCTAATACAGGGGACCGAGTCCGAGATATTAGAATCTTCGTGGTATAAGTTAGAATCCATGGACGACCATTCTTGAGATTCGGAAAGTCTAAACCTTGTCTGTGGTATTCCGAGTAGGATCTGGGAAGGGATGGCTGTGACGAGCTTCAAACTCGCGAGTGCTTGTAGTAGTGACAAACGCAAAAGGATCACTGAATCCTATTCCAGTATGATCGATAACCGACAGATGATTAGCCATGCAGTGACAGCGCATTGGACCATTTTTACAGAGAGGATGGGATGTAGCCATTGACAACGGTGATGCCCTACATAAAGCTTGCCATGGAAAGGAGTAGGTATGGTTGGATGAAGACAGTAGGAAAGCAGAGGTTCAGAGGAACGAAAGCATCTCTATACGCTTATCTGAAATTCTCACCAATGAATTACATAAGTATCTCTATCTTTATTTTATGTTTATTTATCTTATAATTATCAAAACTCTATAACCATTTGAATCCGCCTGACTGAGATTTACAAGCTGACCATAGGTTGCTTCAAGCTGACAATCTCCGTGGGATCGACCCTTACTCACGTAAGGTTTATTACTTGGACGACCCAGTGCACTTGCTGGTTAGTTGTGCGAAATTGTGACAAAGTGTGATTCACGTTTGAGAGCACGAAGTCTTTGGCGCCATTGTTGATGATCACAATTTCGTGCACCAATAATCCTTAAAAGTTGCTTATTTCTCAAGCCCTTAGGCAATTGGTTAGTATACAGGATTTGCTTGTAGGCTTTTGAACTTATTTTTGGTGTGTGAACACCAAACTTAGTCCCTTGCCAATGTCTCTTATGCAACAAGCCTACCATTTGTATGAAACCTTGTGCCTTTGCTGAAAGGTCACAATACTAAAAAGTAGAGAATAAAAACTAGAAAACAGACAATGGTTAAGTAGTTTTTCTGATTGCTTGGAGCTAGCAACTATTTATGCAAAAGGTGAAAATGTGTTTTCAAATGAGATTTTTGGTGGAACACCAAACTTAGCATCTTTCATTCTCCCTTAGATAGTTTTGGTGTGCAACACCAAACTTAGCTCCTTGCAATACAGATAAATTTACTCAACCTTTTTATTGAAAGAATTTGGAAAAGAAAACTACCTCTAGTTGGGTTGCCTCCCAACAAGCTCTCTTTTAATGTCACTAGCTTGACATCTTGTTCTTTGATCATGGAGGCCAAAAATCATAGTGCCTTAGCTTTTCTCCTCTTATTGTGAACTTCCTTTCAGTCTTCTCTTTGATTATCTCTAGGTGTTCAAGTGAAGGATCCGGTTCACAGTATAATACTCAGATAATTGTAGAGACACCTTCATTGGTTGGGTGGTTAACATCACTTTATCCCCTGGTGAAAAGCCTTCAGTGGGGATTTTCTTGTTTATCTACCCTTTTGCCCTCTTCTTCTTTTCTTTCTCAGAAGATAATTCATGCCTTGGTGGTTCTTTATCTGGGGTGTTGAGGAAGGTATTTGCTCTCTTCTCATCCATTTCTATAATTTGCTTAGCCATTTGCTCCATATGCCTCTCAAGATTTTTGATTGAAGCTTCTTGGTTTTTGCTTGTTATGGCTTGATCTTTTCTTGCTGCTTCTTAATCTTGTCTGGCCATTTCTTGAGTTTTGATGAGTTTTTCCATTAATATCTCTAGACTAGAGATTCTTTGAGAGTCTGGATTTGGTTGTGGTTGTGTGAGATGATATGGTTGTTGCTGAAGATTGTTTGAATTATCTACAGGGATATTTTGTGGGTAGAATGTGGATGTAGAAAAGTTATTCTGGTGGTTTTGTGAGTTGTTATGGAGTTGGTGGTATGTGTTTTGTGGGTTTTTGAATTGGTTAGTATTGTTGGATGAATGGCTTTGGTTGTTTGTGTTGCTGAGGCTGCTATAGTTGAGGTCCCTTTGTCCTTGATTCTGGTGCTCACCCCACCTCAAGTTAGAATGATTCCTCCAGGATGGGTTGTGTGTGTCAACATGGAAGTTGTGTTGGAACGAACTTGAGGTGTTATTCATATGTTGCACCTACTCAGGGCTTTGTTGCTCATAATTGAATGTCCCGAAACCTTCTTCAGATTGCGTCCACCCATGTGAGGTTTGAGATTGGCCTTGTGTATTTACTGTAGAAATTTGCAATCCATCAATTTTTTTGACCGTCATTTCCATTTGTTGCTGAAGTTGTTGATGCATCTGTTTGTTTTGTGCCAAGAGAGTGTCAACACCTTCAAGCTCCAAGATACCTTTCTTGGGAGTTGGTTGGCATTACCTTTGATGAGCAAAGAAGTATTGATTGTTTGCCACCATGTCTATGAGGTTTTGGGCTTCCTCTGCTGTCTTCATTAATTGCAAAGAACCTCCTTCTGAATGGTCTAGTGCTTCCTGAGCTTTCAGAGTCAATCCTTCATAGAAATTCTGAAGTAGGTCCCATTCATTGAACATTTCAGGGGGACATTTTCTAATCAAGGCCTTGTATCTCTCCCGTGCCTCATAGAGGGACTCTCCATCCATCTGTGTGAAGGTTTGCACTTCTGTCTTCAATCTAATGATCCTCTGAGGTGGGTAAAATTTGGGTAGGAATTTTCTCACTAAGTCTTCCCAATTATTGATGCTTTCTTTAGGAAATGTCTCCAGCCATTGAGAGGCCTTATCATTCAGAGAATGGAAATAGTAGCAGCTTGTAGATGTCTGGATGCACACCACTTGTTTTGACAGTTTCACAAATCCTGAGGAAGATGGATAAGTGTTGGTTTGGATCCTCAAGTGGACCTCGTCCATAGGAGCAATTATTCTGCACCAGAGTAATAAGTTGAGGCTTCAACTCAAAGTTATTTGCATGAACGTTGGGAGTGAGTATGCTACTCCCATAGTTTCTTGCATTGGGGATAGTGTAAGAGGCCAACACCCTCCTTGCAGGTTGAGCATTGTTGGTTATTTCTGCCTCATCCTCCATGACTTACACAATCACAAACAAACCAAATGAAAACTGGATATTCTAATGCTAGAATGTGGTTAGAGGGTTAGATGACACAATGTGTTAAACATTTAATATGCTTAAAAGAAAACAAAAGAAAAATGCTTAATCTAGATTATCATCTTACATAATCATTGTCAATCTAAATCAATCCCTGGCAACGGCGCCAAAAACTTGATAGGTTGGAAATTGAATTCCAATACTAAAATTCACCGGCAAGTGTATCGGGTCGCATCAAGTAGTAATTACTCACATGTGTGAAGTCGATCCCACAGGGATTGATAGATTGAGCAATTTTAGTTAGGTGATGAATTTAGTTAAGCAAATAGATGATAATTTGGGTGAAACTTGAATAGCAGAAGATAAATTGCATGAAAATAAAAGGGAGAGGGGAAATTGACAAAAATTTAAAGTGCAGAAGAGTAAATTGCATGAAACTTAAAGTGCAAGAAAGTAAAAGAGCTGAATCTTAAAGTGCAAGTAATGTAAATGACTGAAGCTTAGATTGCAAGAAATGTAAATAGCTAAAATTTAAAGTACAAGAAATATAAATTGCTTGAATAGTAAAGGGATGTGGGAGTTGGGATTTAGAATTTAACAAGAGAATGTGAAGAGAAGTAAATCAGAGAAGTAGAAGATGAAATAAGTTGTAGAAAATCTAAATAGAAAGGTAAAATTTCTTGAAGAACAAAACAGAAAGTAAACTTAGCTCAATTGCAAAATCTAAAAGAGAAATTGAAGATCTCAGGGGATCAATGAGACTAGAAAATAGATCTTGATCTCAATTCCTTCCTTGATCAAACAGAAAACAATTTGCAGAAGAAAGGAAGATGAAACCAATAAATGAACTTCAGATCCAATTCTCAATTCACTGAATTATGCAGAAGAAGAACAAAGAGGAATTTCAGATCAAGAATTGAAACATAATTCCTTCAATCTCAATCCAAAATTCAGAAACAGAAAGTAAGAAATGCAGAAGTAAAAACAAAGAGAAAGGAAACTCAGATCTCAATCCCAATTTCGAAATTCAAAATGAAAACTAAAAATGAAAACTAAAATTAAGCTAAAATGTAAAACTGAGCAAAAGGTAAAACTAAAATTGAAAGAAAGGTTTTTTTTTTTACAAATCAAACTAACTCCTATTTATACACTTTCTATTTTTTATCTTCAGACTTTGGAGTGGGCTTTTTCAAATTGGTGAAGAATTTGATTCAAGGTGGCATTTTATTGAAATTGGGCTCAGGGACACCTCCAGGGAAGCACTCAGTGAATTAACTAAACGTAGCGCTCCCTTTGCTTTGTTATTGGGCTCGTGCCAAGCTTGAAGGCATAGCGCTCAGTTAATCATTTTAACGTATCTCCCTTGCTTGTAAGCCTTGGTCTCCACTTCGAATCCTGGCTCTCCCAATTTGGCCAATTTCCTTGCACACTAATAACGCTCAGTGGACTCATTAAACGTAGCGCTACTTTGCTTTGGAGAGTGGCTCCCACTTCGAGCCTTGCTGGTTGCATTTTGTGCCCATTCCCTTGTGAAGCCTACTAGCGTTCAGTGAAGACTTCAAATGCAGCACTACTTGTTTTCCTTATGTCTCCCCCTTCGAGCTTTGGTGAAGCCACTTTGGTCATTTTCCTTGCCAAGCCTTGTAGTGCTCCTTCCTTGCTAGCACAAGGTCCCCATTTCGAACCATAGCTGTCCCATTTGAGTGCTTCCTTGCTTGGTGTAGCGCTTCTTCATTCCTCCATGTGCTTGGTTCGAACCTTGGCTGCTCCATTGCTTGGTGTAGCGCCTTGATTTTCTTTGTGGGGAGCCACAAAAAAGGTAACAAAGCTAACAGAGTGCTATTGCTTTCTTTGGTTCCTTGTGGCGCTCAGGTAGAACACATAACGTAGCGCCCTTGGCCTTGTGCCTTGGTGCTGGGCGCTCCTTTAACTAGCGCTCAATTAGAGAGCGCAGCACTCAATTAGTGAGCGCTGGTCCTTGCCCCGTTTGATGCATGACGCTTTTGTGCCTTGGGTCACGCTTTTCAAAGCGTGGCCGAAGGTCCAAAGCGTGCTCTAAGGTTCCTTTTTTCCTTTTTTTTTCATCATTTCTTCACCTACAAGTAATTAAAACAACCAATCAAAGCATCACCAAATTCACAAAATTTCTAAATCATTCAAAAAAGCAACTAATTATAGCTTAAACCATGTGATTTTGTGCCAAATAAATGATGGTTGATTGAATTTACATAACCATGCAAATCTACTCCAAATTACTATTATGCAAGAAAGTGCATAAAACCTAATAAAAAAAGTGAAAAATGCTTGAAAAGCTAGCATAAGATGACTTGTCATCAGTAGTCTCTGCTATTACCTCAGGACCCAAAACACTTGCTTCACTAGATTCATACCAACAAAGTGGAGATTGGCACTTCCGTCCATACAAGGCTTCATACGGAGCCATCCCAATGCTCGCATGAAAGCTGTTATTGTAGGCAAACTCCACCAACGGCATGTAACGATCCCAACTCCCGGGTTGATCCAATACACATGCTCTTAGCATATCCATCGCAATTCCTTCCCACTTCCACTGGGGAATCTCAAGTGGTTGTAGCATTCCTGACGGTTTCTGATGCTCTATCTTCACCTTCTGGCAAGTTAGACACTTGGATACCACTGTTGCTACATCACCGTTATCCTAGGCCACCAGAACATCTTCTTTAGGTCATAATACATCTTCGTGCTTCTGGGATGAATAGAAACCCACTGTTGTGAGCTTCCGACAACAAATCTTGTCTCAAACTTCCTACATCCGGTATGAAAATCCTTTCCTTATATCTCCATAATCCTTCACCATCCTTAGTGAATTCTTCACGCCTCTTATCACCAACTGGTTGAAATAATTGCTGAAGCTTCAGTTCATCTTGCTGAGCTCTCTGAATCTCTGTCTTAAACATACTTAAAATCTGCAACTGATTCAAACAAGCTATTCCGGAAATTTCACCAATATCCAGCTTAAGATCCACAAACTTATCTACTAGCTCCTCTTCCTTAATTCTCATCCAAGCTATTCTTAAAGATTTCTGACTAAAAGCGTCCGCTACCACATTCGCCTTTCCAGGGTGATAACTCAACTCGAAATCATAATCTTTAAGCAACTCCATCCACCTTCTCTGGCACATATTAAGCTCTTTCTGATCAAAGATGTACTTGAGACTCTTATGATAAGAAAAGACTCTAAACCTTACTCCGTACAAGTGTTGTCTCCAAATCTTCAATGTAAACACAATCGCCGCTAATTCCAAGTCATGAGTGGGGTAATTCACCTCATGCTGTCTCAGCTGACGCGATGCATAAGCCACCACATTCCGGTGTTGCATCAACACGCAACCCAAACCCTTCAGTGACGTATCACAATACACTTCGAATGGTTCATGCAGTTCCGGCAAGATTAAAACAGGTGCTGAAGTTAACTTCTGCTTCAAAGTCTGGAAACTCTCTTCACTCTCCGACGTCCACACAAATGGCACCTCCTTCCTCGTTAATTTCGTCATTGGTAGCGCAATCTGGGAAAATCCTTTGATAAATCTTTGGTAATATCCGGCTAAACCCAAAAAGCTCCTGACTTCCGTCACAGTCGTTGGTCTTTTCCACTCCATCACCGCTTCTACCTTAGAAGGATCTATAGCTATTCCTCCTTTGCTTACTACGTGGCCTAAGAACCTTACTTCCTCCTTCCAGAACTCGCACTTTGACAACTTAGTGTACAACTTTTGCTCCTTTAAGATTTGCAACACAATCCTCAAGTGTTCTTCATGCTCCTTTGCCGTCTTAGAGTAAACCAAGATGTCATCTATGAAAACCACCATGAATTTGTCCAAAAAGGAACAAAATACCCTGTTCATGTAATCCATGAAAACAGTAGGTACATTCGTTAATCCAAAGGACATTACCACAAACTCGTAGTGTCCATAGCATGTTTGAAACGCAGTCTTAGGGATATCATCCTCCTTCACCCTTATCTGATGGTAACCGGATCTCAAATCGATCTTGGAAAACACTCCAGCTCCTTGCAATTGATCCATCAAGTCATCTATCCTTGGCAGCGGGTACTTATTCTTCACGGTCACTTTATTCAGCTGTCGGAAATCCACACATAATCGCATTCCTCCATTCTTCTTCTTTACCAATAAAACTGGCGCTCCCACGGTGATACACTCGGCCGAATGAACCTCTTGTTCAGAAGCTCTTCCAACTGAGTCTTTAACTTTTCTAGCTCTATCAGAGCCATTCTATAAGGCGCAATCGACACTGGTCCGGCTCCCGGCACCAATTCAATCGCAAATTCAATTTCCCTTTGCGGTGGGAACTCAAGGATATCTTCCGGGAATACTTCCAGAAATTCTCTAACCACCGGTATTTGACCCAAGTTCTGAGCATCATCCAACGCATTAGCAGCCAACAGAATATAACCCTGACACTCCTTCCCACTACAATACACCATTACGGAGTTCAGGTAATATCCCGTAGCTACCACTGCTCCATTTTCTCTGTCCGGCATAAACCGAATTGTCCGTTCAAAACAATCCAACAAAATCCGATTCTTCGACAACCAATCAAATCCCAAAATCATCTCTAGCCCCACCATTGGTAAACAGATCAAATCATGCACAAAGTCTCTACCCTCAAGCTTGAAACCTACTTGTCTACAACCTGACCTAGTCATAACTGTCTGATGCGGAGTATGTACATGCAGATAAAAGCTAACTCTGACACTTTCAAGCCTAGTTCCTCAACTTTAGTAAATGAAATAAACGAATGCGAAGCTCCAGTATCATATAATACAACTAAGGAATTATCACCAATTAGACATATACCTCTCATCAACGGATCCGCCTTAGAAGCATCCTTGGCATTCACAGCAAAGACTCGACCTTGATGCTGACTCTGGCCCACATTCTGGTTCCTCCCACGAGTGAAATCCCTCGCAATGTGGCCAGGCAACCCACAACTGAAGTAACCACCTAAACCAATTTTAAATGAGTTGTAAAGATGGAAACGCCCACAACGTACACAAGTCAAATCCGGAGAATTCTTACTCTAATTTCCTCTCCCCTTAGCATACTAAAACTGAGTCTGAGTGTTCTTCCTGAAACCTCCTTGACCTTGAGGCACATATCCTCCTCTCTTGAAGCTTTGCCCTCTAGGATGAAAATACTTGCCACGCCCCCGACTAAAGCTTCCTCCATGAGTTTCCTTGGATGCCGCCACGGTCTTGGCATACTCTTTCATTACTCTAGCCTTGTTTACCAAGTCAGAGAAGACACGGATCTCCATAGGTGCCACAGCAGACATAACGCTATTCTTTAAACCCCTCTGATACTTAATGCACTTCCAGCTCTCGTAGGTCTCCGGGGCACCTTGACATACCATAGAAAACCTACAGAGTTCCTCAAACTTGTTGGTGTAATCTGCCACAGACATGGAACCCTGCTTCAGCTGCATTAGTTCCATCTCCTTTGCTTCCCTTGCAGACTCAGAGAAATACTTCTTATAGAAGGCAGCTTGGAATACCTCCTATGGAATGTCGGTGTTTTGAAGTTGTAGCAAGTGACACTCTGCTTGCCACCAGAGCTGGGCCTCTCCCACTAGCTGATAAGCGGCAAACTCGACATATTAATTGAGGGGAACATGCTGCGCCTGTAAATCACACTCCATAGCCTGGAACCAGTGATCCGCTTCAGTAGGATTAGTGGATCCTTGAAAAATGGGTGGATGAACCTTGAGAAACATCGCCAAGGTCATCGGAACTCCTCCCGTGTTATCGCCATTTCCCTCAGCATTATCAGTGGCATTTCCTTCTCCGTTCCCATTGACATTCCCCACTGGTTGGCCTAACCTCTGCACAACTTGCAGAGTTGCAGAAGCATTTGCTTCCATGGTGTTCGCTAAGTTATCCATGGCCTCCATGAATTTGGCATGGTTATCAGCCGGTTGCTCATTCCTACTTTCTCGGGTACGTGTCCGACCTTGCTCACGAGTGGCCATTAGGGTTCCTGTCTACACCAAACAATCGATATCAAGGTGATCAGTCTCAATATCAAAAGCCTAGTGCTTCAATTATCCCAAACAGGAACTCACAAACAAGCATGCTATGCATATATCAAGTAGATAACCTAATAGCATCAAAGAAAAGACACACAGAGTTTGCAATGAAACACAATCGGTCCATCCCTCAGGCTCACGAGGACGAACTGCTCTGATATCACTAAATGTAACACCCTAATTAGCCTAAGCTTTACCTCACGTCGTAAAGCGAAAGTTAATAAGAGATTACGACAGTTCTAAGCTCATAGGAATAGTATAATCTAAAAGCCCGATGAAGGATATAGCTCAAATTTTTGATTTGAAAAGCGCAAAATGTACTAACGAAGCTACTAGCTTGAAACACAAGGTATAGATAAGATATATCAAAAGATAGTAGTGTAATATCATAATAATCTAGCCACGGCTCACGGAGTTTAAGCCGGCTAGCCATATACAAGTATACAGAACTATACAGAAACCTGAGAGTTTAAAAACAACTTATACAAGTTTTTCTCTCATAATACAAGCCTCTAGGCAAAGACAAAATACAAAACGAGAGATGTATAAATAAGATAAACCCAAAAAGACTCCAAAAGAATCCAAGATCCTCTGCTTCTGTCACCATCCAAAGCAACTCACCGAGGTGGGTTGCGACCTGCATCTGAAAAATGCAACAAAGATATGGTATGAGAACCGGGGGTTCTCAGTATAGTAACAGTGCCCAGTGATATAGGATATAAGACCCCGGGACGCTAAAGGCAATCCTATGCTCCATATCCATCACAAGATTCAAACTTAAGCATTCTAAAACAAATAAGCATAATTATAACAACATTAACTTAAATAAACCGGGTAGTCTATCTTAGGGGATTTCTACTCTAACCAAACACCGCTGTCCCACAGCCTTCACCAACCTATCCTTCATGCGATTCCATCGCCACTGCCTTTTGAACCTCCTCAATCCCAGTAGAAAGCACAATTAATAACAATGCAAGTAATTCAAAAGTAAAAGCATACAAAGCAAGTAGGTCAAGTAAGCAAATAGGCATATTATGCATTTAGGCATACAATTACAAGTCGGCAAAGCAAACAAATAGGTAGAAAATGCATATGATGAATGCCTGTCCTACTGGCTGTGATATCACATTGTCGGTTCAACTGCCAACCCGACACATCTCCATGGAGTCGTCGCCCTTTGGATTTCTCATATGGGAACCCCCGAGATATAGTGCTCGGATCACTGTCCAGGTACCGGCGCCTGCACGCTCTATAGATCCGAAGGGATGCGAGCGGGAGACTCTTGCCTCAGACCTCACATCTCAACGTAAGCGGGATCAACCATCGACCTTACACCTCCGCTGCTACCTTGACAGGTGAGATTAACCACCGTTCCTGCCCGGCGCATAGCATCTCATAATCTCAGTAAAAACATTATTTCAGTGGTTTCCAAAAAAACATTTTCAGTATGCAGAAATCCATCATCTCAATCCGAGTCCTCGACTCATCTCAACCACTGTCCATTCATAACTCAGTTTCTAAATATCAAAAGTTCATTATTCCTCATCTCATATATCATTCATCCTTCACTAACGTCAAACCATTCTCAGCACGCTAGAAACTTAGGCTTCCGTTTTCTAATTCATCATAAAATCATGTACTAGAACCCTTAAGTTATATCCCATGTTCTAATACTTAAAACTAGGCCTAAAAGTCTTAAAATGGTGTTATAGAAGCTTACAACCTTTTTGGAAAGGTAAAATAGTTAAAAAACAAGAAAAATTTGAGAAACAGGACGTGTGTGGCCGCACAGGGGTCTGTGCATGTGCACGCCCAGGAAATTTTAATATGTGTGCGTACGCACAGGGGTGTGCGTACGCACAGGTGGAAATACTTACAAAATTTGTTCACTCGCACAACTTATGCCAACGCCCCTAACAGACTGACCTTTCCAATGTGTGTGTCGGCACAGACCTGTGCGTCCGCACAGGTTGAAATTCTTCGCTAGATATGTGCGTGCACAAGCTGTGCTAGCACTGCAAATAGAATGCACTTCCCTGCCTGTGCGTGCACACAGGTGTGTGCGTCCGCACAGGTCAAAATTTTTCTGAGGGTGTGCGTCCGCACAAGGGTGTGCGCTCACACATATCAGAAATCATGAAATTCTACAACTTTGCAGAATTTCAGATTTTTAACACCAACTTTGAATGATCATAACTTCCTCCACAAAATTCCAAATTTCACAAACTTTATATCGATTTATAGGTTTTTCAACGATTTTTAGTTCTAGACAAGTTTCATCAACTTTTGAAAACCGAGGCAAAGTTATGATCAAACAAAGTTCACCAAAAATCCCATTTTACCAAACTTCACAATTTACACAATTTCTTACCATACACATTCCAACTCATACCAAACCATTCAAAAACTCCATCTTTCATCAAAATTGACCTGTTGTGCCCTAATACACCAACATTACCACATCTCCCTTCACATTTCACCATCTTTAACATCAACACCAATATATCACAATTTTACAACCACAATGCCAATTCATCAAATCCAACATCACTTATATCATCATTATGCCTTTTCAATTTACACAATCAATCATCATTATCATATTACCATCACTCATCATACTCAAACCCAACAGTCATTAATTCATCATAAATCACCACATATCATCATTTAACAACTCAACAACCATTTAAATTCAAACCTATCCTATGGGTCACTAGCCTAAGTGTCCATGAATATTATATACTACATAGAGGAAACCGAAATCATACCTTGGACGATTCACTATATGTCCAAAACTCAAAATTGAGCACCAAAGAGCTTTCAACAAAAAAGAATCCAAGCTTTCACTTCCACTCTAATAAGCACAATTAAGTTCCAAAAGCTGCCAAAGCCACAACAATCAAACTATATGCATATAAATCACCTCAAATCAACCTAGGGTTCTAATTAAACATAAATTTATAAGGGTTTAATGGCTCTTACCTTTTCCAACAGATTTGATAGCTAAAATCCAATGCTAAGCAAGGATTAAAGCAAACATAAACATCCAAAATCATAAAAACTCACTTAATCCAAAACCCTAGAAACTCGAAATTTAGAGGAGATAAACTGAAGGGATTTCGAGCTTTCCTTACCAGTTTCTTATATAGGTTTTGTAGAGCTCTTCACGAGGAACGCGTAGCCGCAAACGGTGCGACGATCGGAGCTCCGTAGCTCAAGATATGAGCTAGAGAAGAAGAAGGTGAATAGTGTTTCTTTTTCCCCTCCTCCCCCTTTCTATTTCTGAAGTGTGTGTGTGTTTAGTGGAGTTGTGGCTGGTTTGGTTCACTTAAAGAGCCTCTTATATGTTGGGCTTGGGCCCAACTTGGGTCTGGTCCAACCCGTTAGCGTTTTTAGCCCGTTTGGCCCAACTTTGGGCCAAACCTTTAAAATTAACGCTCGGTTTTCCATTTCTAATGTTTCTCTAAGATTTTTGATTGTTTTCACTTTTTCTCGTGTGGTACCGGGTAGACTTGAACCGGTTCAACTGGTTCAACTGCCGGTTCACGATTTTTCACGGTTTTTCGCAAAAAGCACATTTTCTGACTCAGATTCTCAAACTCTCTCTCTAACTTTTCAAAATCTAATTTGGGCAATATTAATTACTTAATTAACCGGTTGATTATTTTTGGTTCTTACAATTATGAAGGTTGATGATGAAAGTGAGATTTATTGTTGTTGATTAGGGTTTGTTGATATGGTTGATGATTGATGATGAATATTGATGTTGTTGGTAATTCGAAGGTGGGTGTTGAGATTGTTCATAAATGATGTGGGTTATAAAGTTAGGATGATGATAAATTGATGTTTGGATTGATGAGTGTTGAAGGAAATGATAAATTGAGATATTAAATGTTGGATATGGTATAGTGGAATAATGATGGAATTTAGAAGTTTTGATATGAATATTAGGTTGAATTTATCATTAGTTGAGGTGGGTACTAAATGGTATCAGTTGATTGAATAGTTGATATGGTCAAGAAATATTTGGTATGGATTCATGAGTGAATTTGGTATGGACACCATGTGCTGTACACTGCATTGATTTGATATTAGAGGATTTTGAAAAGAAGTTAAAGTTGCATGAAACAACCATAAAAAAGGGAAGAAAAATCACCACTTTTAACTACTCCCGGAGTATGCTCATTAGCATGTTGAGGAATTTTACAAAGGTAAAGGACTTGGTTCGGCCAGGTGCCACAAGATTCGCCACTGCCTATTTGACTGTCACTTGTCTTTATGATAATTAAGGACCGTTGATGACTATGTTTACTTCTGATGCTTGGAAGACAACTAAGGTTGCATCAACGCCTGAAGGAATAAGAGTCCAAAACATGGCCTTGGATAGTAGGCTATGGAAGAATATTGTCATATGCCTCAAGGCTCCTGCTCCTCCATTATAGTCCTTTGCTTGGTAGATTCAGATGAAAAACCAGCCATGGGTTTCATCTTTGAAGGCATGAGAAAAGCCAAAGAAACAATCAAGACTAACTTCGGTTGTGTTAAAAAGAGGTAATCTTGAGTCTTGACTAATTGAAAGCTTTAATATTTGATTATCAATGTATCATGCATTGTTCTGAAAACCGAACCGGACCGGTCGGTTCAACCGGATTAACCGGGAACCGGTCATCTGGTTGGTTCGGTTGTACTCTAAAACCGTTCAGCAAAAAACTGGGCTAAGAACTGGCCGAACCGGTGATTAACCGGTGAACCGTCAGAACTGGCCGGGTTTTTTCAGGGTTACCGGTTTTTTTATAATATATATATATATGTAAAAAAAAACCAAACCCAACCCAACAGATACCTAACCCACCCCACCCCTAACCCCACCCCACCCCCACCCTTCCCCCTTCTCTCCCTCTCTGTCTCTGAGAACCCTAAACCTAGCCGCCATCAATTTTCCACCGTCGCAGTCTTCTCACCCCACCCTACCCCACCCCTCCCCTCCCCTTTCCTTTCTCTCCGTCTCTGAGAAACCCTAAACCCAGCACCATCACTATCCCACCGTCGCACTCTTCTCATCGTTCTTCTCCTTGTCGCCGTCTCTTCGGATCGTTACTCTTCTTATCTCCGTCAGCCGGTCGTCGTCTCTTCGGCGATCTCTCTCTGTCGCTCTCTTCAAGGTCAACAGCACCTATTATAGTCACCTCCCCTCGACGTCGAGTCTGAGCTGTTGGAATCGCCGCCGCGAAGGACTGCTCTGTCGTCGTCGCTGCTCGATTTGTTAGTGTCCGTCTCTCTCTTCAAGTTTTCTCTATGTCTGAGGGTCGGAGCTCAACGTCCTTTCTCTCTGTCTCTCACACGGCGACGTCTCTCTCTGCCCGGCTACGGAGTATTAGCCGCTTTGTCACTTTGCATCGGTTATTTTGTTAATTTTGTTTATTTTGATTTATGAGTTGCTGGTTGCTGATTTTTCTGATTCAGTTGGGCAATGCTTCACTACATTGTTGGTTATTTATGCTGGAATTTTTCTGATTCTGAGTTATGCTATGATTTTGATTTTTGTGATTCAGTTGTTGATGGTGTTATGGGCAGTGCTTTACTATATTGGTCATTGTTTATGCTGGAATTTTTTTATTCTAAGTTATGCTATGATTTTGATTTTTCTTATTCAGTTGTTGATGGTGGTATAGGCAGTGCTTCACTGCATTGTTTATTATTAATGCTGAAATTTTTTTATTTTGAGTTGTGCAATGATTTTTATTCTGAGTTGATTCTGCTGATTTGTCTGCTTTGTTGATTCTGGTTGCTGGGTTTGAGTTATTGATGGTGTTTTGTTGATTATGGGTTGCTGGATTTGAGGGAAAATATTGTTTATATTGAAATCTGACTGAGGTATTTAAATTTGTTAATATTTTTATTGTATATATAATTAAACCGGTTGAACCCCGGTTGAACCCCGGTTGAACCTCTGAACCATTGAACCAGTTACTTCACCGGTTCGTTGACCGGTTCGGTTCTCGCAACCTTGGTATCATGTTACCATGTTTTCTTATTATATTCAGTTATTTATTTAATTTTCTTATTTTTATTGATTTGCATTGTTATTTTTAGTTATGAACCTATATGGGAAATTATTGATGGAAGGTAGGAAAGCCAACTGCATAGACCATTGCATGCTACTGCGTATTATCTTAATCCTCATTATCTCTATGAACCTAATTTCATGGTTGATGATGCTGACATTAAGATTGGTCTATATAGTTTTTTGAAAAAACTGGTTCCTAACCAGGAAGAAAGAAAAGAGATTGGTCTACAAAGAGGCCTCTTTGGTAATGAAACTGCAAAGAGTAGTAGGAAGACCATGCTACCTGCTAAGTGGTGGGACTTCTATGGAGATAGTTGTCCAGAACTAAAGAAGTTTGCTATCCGAGTTCTAAGCTTAACTTGTGGTTCATTTGGTTGTGAGTGTAATTGGAGTGCATTTGAAATGGTGATTCCTTAATCCTTAGAACTATTCTTTATTTATCTTAATTTTAATTTTTGTATATTTATTAACTATTGGTACTATATGTTTGTAGGTTAATACAAAGAGAAGAAATCGGTTGCATCAAAAGAAAATGAATGATTTAGTGTATGTAACTATAAAAAAAGGCTTATGGTCACAGTAAAAAACCGTGACCATAGCTAGTAAAAAGGGTGACCATAGATTAATGGTCACGGTTTTGGACCTATGGTCACGGTTTTTTACCGTGGCCTATTCTCTCGTGGCCATAGGTCTATGGTCACGATTTTTTTATCTATGGTTACGATTTCCATGGTCACGGTTTCAATTTAAAAAACCTGACACTTTAGACCACGTTTTTTTACCATGACCATAGCCTTATCTATGGTCACCCCTCGTTAAAACCGTGACCATAGATAAGGCTATGGTCACGGTTTTTACCGTGGCCATAGCTTCTATGGTCACCCTTTCTTAAAACCGTGACCATAGCCCTATCTATGGTCATGGTTTTCACCATGACCATAGACTCTATGGTCACCCTTCCTAAAACCATGACCATAGCCCTATCTATGGTCACAGTTGTCACCGTGGCCATAGCCTCTATGGTTACCCCTCCTTAAAACCATGACCAAAGCCCTATCTATGGTCACGGTTTTTGCCGTGGCCATAGCCTCTATGGTCACTGGTGCACGAATTGTGAATCACACTTTTCACAACGCGTACCACTAACCAGCAAGTGCACTGGGTCGTCCAAGGAATACCTCACGTGAGTAAGGGTCGAATCCCACAGAGATTGTTGGTTTGAAGCAATCTATGGTTATCTTGTAGATCTTAGTCAGGAAGTCAATTATGTTTATCAGTTGAATTGCGAATAAACAATAGAGCATGGATTAAAGGTTACTTGTTATGCAGTAATGGAGAATATGTTGGAGTTTTTGGAGATGCTTTGTCTTCTGAATCTCTGCTTTCCTCTGTCTTCTTGTTCACGCACGCACGTCCTCCTATGGCAAGCTATGTGTTGGTGGATCACCGTTGTCAATGGCTACCTTCCATCCTTCCAGTGAAAACTACGCTCACGCGCTCTGTCACAGCACGGCTAATCACCGGTTGGTTCTCGATCCGGTTGGAATAGGAATTACTATCCTTTTGCGTCTGTCACTAACGCCCAGCCTTCAGGAGTTTGAAGCTCGTCATAGTCATTCAATCCTTGAATCCTACTCAGAATACCACAGACAAGGTTTAGACTTTCCGGATTCTCATGAATGCCGCCATCAGTTCTAGCTTATACCACGGAGATTCTGATTAAGAGATCTCAGAGATACTCATTCAATCAGATATAGAATGGAGGTGGTTGTCAGGCACACGTTCATGGTTTGAGGAAGGTGATGAATGTCACTGATCATCACCTTCATCACAGTTAAGCGTGAATGAACATCTTAGATAGGAACAAGCGTGTTTGAATAGAAAACAGAAATACTTGCATTAATTCATCGAGACACAGTAGAGCTCCTCACCCCCAACAATGGGGTTTAGAGACTCATGCCGTCAGAGAATACCAAGTTCAGATCTGAAATGTCATGAGATACAAAATAAGTCTCTAAAAGTTGTTTAAATACTAAACTAGTAGCCTAGGTTTACAAAAATTGGATAACCTATGATGGATGATGCAGAAATTCACTTCTGGGGCCCACTTCTGTGTGCTGGGGCCCACTTGGTGTGTGCTGGGGCTGAGACTTAAGCAATTCACGTGCAGAGGCCATTTGTGGAGTTGAACGCCAGTTTTTGTGCCAGTTTGGGCGTTCAACTCTAGTTTTTGATCCTTTTCTGGCGCTGGACGCCAGACTTGGGCAGAGCACTGGCGTTGAACGCCAGTTTACGTCGTTTATTCTTGTGCAAAGTATAGACTATTATATATTGATGGAAAGCCCTGGATGTCTAATTTCCAACGCAATTGGAAGCACGCCATTTCGAGTTCTGTATCTCCAGAAAATCCACTTTGAGTGCAGGGAGGTCAGAATCCAACAGCATCAGCAGTCCTTTTTCAGCCTGAATCAGATTTTTGCTCAGCGCCTTCAATTTTAGCCAGAAAAATACCTGAAATTACAGAAAAACCCACAACTCATAGTAAAGTCCAGAAATATGAATTTTTCCTAAAAACTAATAAAAATAGACTAAAAACTAACTAAAACATACTCAAAACTATATGAAATTATCCCCAAAAAGCGTATAAAATATCCGCTCATCACAACACCAAACTTAAACTGTTGCTTGTCCTCAAGCAACTAGACAAATAAAATAGAAGACTAACAGGTTGAGAAGCAATAATATCTCAGAGTTTTTTTTTTGCATGAAGCTCAGATTCTAATTAGATGAGCGGGGCTAGTAGCTTTTTGCTTCCGAACAGTTTTGGCATCTCACTTTATCCATTGAAACTCAGAGTGATTGGCATCTATAGGAACTCAGAATTCAGATAGTGCTATTGATTCTCCTAGTTCAGTGTGATGATTCTTGAACACAGCTTCTTTATGAGTCTTGGCTGTGGCCCTAAGCACTTTGTTTTCCAGTATTACCACCGGATACATAAATGCCACAGACACATAACTGGGTGAACCTTTTCAGATTGTGACTCAGCTTTGCTAAAGTCCCCAATTAGAGGTGTCCAGAGTTCTTAAGCACACTCTTCTTTTTGCTTTGGACCTTGACTTTAACCGCTCAGTCTCAAGTTTTCACTTGACACCTTCACGCCACAAGCACATGGTTAGGGACAGCTTGGTTTAGCCGCTTAGACCAGGATTTTATTCCTTTAGGCCCTCCTATCCACTGATGCTCAAAGCCTTGGGATCCTTTTTATTTGCCCTTGCCTTTTGGTTTTAAGGGTTATTGGCTGTTTGCTCTTGCCTCTTGGTTTTAAGAGCTTTTGGCTTTTTCTGCTTGCTTTTTCTTTTTCTTTCTATTTTTTTTTCTTCTGCAAGCTTTGTTCTTTGCTGCTTTTTCTTGCTTCAAGAATCATTTTTATGATTTTTCAGATTATCAATAACATGTCTCATGTTCATCATTCTTTCAAGAGCCAACATATTTAACAGTCTTAAACAACAAATTCAAAAGACATATGCACTATTCAAGCATTCATTCAGAAGACAGAAAACTTTGCCACCACATGTTACTAATTAGAATTTTTCTTATTAAAAACTCGAAATTTTTTTGCCTCTTATTCAAAAGATCTACTATTTTATTCATGTTTGCTGATGATGAGAAAAATAGACTATAACTTAATTGGGGATAAAATCAAACTAGACACTAATTACTACTAATGATCATGTAATGAAGACACAAACATAGATAAGCACTTAACATAGAGAAAACGAAAAACAGAGAAAGTAAGAACAAGGAACGAGTCCACCTTAGTGATGATGGCATTTCCTTCTTGAGGCACCAATGATGTTCTTGAGCTCTTTTATGTCTCTTCCTTGCCTTTGTGGCTTGATTCCTAGTGATTTTTGGTATTTCTATCCTCAGTTGCTTCCAATAATTATGTGGAGGGAAGTGCATCCTCTGAGGTATCTCTTGATTTGCAGCCACATGTTCTACCACTGAGCTATAGATCCTTTACATAATTGTTTTACCACACCAAACTTAGAATGTTGCTCGCCCTCGAGCAAAAGAAGAGGGAATAGATGAAAAAGAAGATGTGGAAAGAAAAAAACTAGGATTATGAGGAGGGAAGGTGGGGATCCTGTGGGGTCCACAGATCTTGAAATGATCCTGTGAGGTCCACAGACCTTGAGGTGTCAAGGCATTTACATCCCTGCACCAATTTGGGCATGCAAAATGCCCTTGCACACAACTCTGGGCGTTCAGCGCCAGGTTGGTGCCCATTTTGGGCGTTCAGCGCCAGGATGTTGCCCATTTTGGGCGTTCAGCGCCAGAACCATGCTCTGTTCTGGCGTTGAACGCCAGACAGGTGCTTCCTCCAGGGTGTGATTTTTCTTCTGCTGCTTTTGATTCCGTTTTCAATTTTTTATATTTATTTTGTGACTCCACATGATCATGAACCTAATAAAACATGAAAAACCATGAAAGTAAATAAAAATTGGGTTGCCTCCCAACAAGCGCTTCTTTAATGTCCTTAGCTGGACCTTGCTGAGCTTTTAATCCAGCTTCAGCCTTGAGCATTCTTGCTCAATGTTTCCTTCTAGATAATGCTTGATTCTCTGTCCATTGACAATGAACTTCTTATCAGAATCAATATCTTGAAGCTCCACATAACCATATGGTGATACACTTGTAATCACGTATGGTCCCCTCCACCGGGATTTCAGTTTCCCGGGGAATAGCCTGAGTCTAGAGTTAAACAACAGAACCTTCTGTCCTGGTTCAAAGATTCTAGATGACAGCTTTTTGTCATGCCACTTTTTTTATTTTTCTTTATATAGCTTGGCATTTTCGAAAGCTGTGAATCTGAACTCCTCTAGCTCATTTAGCTGGAGCAATCTTTTTTCTCCTGCTAATTTGGCATCAAAGTTTAGGAATCTGGTTGCCCAGTAGGCCTTATGTTCCAGTTCCACGGGCAGGTGACATGCCTTACCATACACCAGTTGGTATGGAGAGGTCCCTATAGGGGTCTTGAATGCTGTTCTGTAGGCCCACAGAGCATCATCCAAGCTCCTTGCCCAATCCTTCCTACGGGTATTTACTGTCCGTTCCAGGATTCTCTTTAATTCTCTGTTAGAGACTTCAGCCTGCCCATTGGTTTGTGGATGATATGGAGTGGCCACCTTGTGGCGAATTCCATACCGAACCATGGCAGAGTAAAGCTGTTTATTGTAGAAGTGAGTGCCCCCATCACTGATTAGTACTCTAGGGACACCAAACCTGCTAAAAATATGTTTCTGGAGGAACTTCAGCACTGTTTTAGTATCATTGGTGGGTGTGGCAATAGCCTCAACCGATTTTGATACATAGTCAACTGCCACCAGAATATAAGTGTTTGAGTATGATGGTGGGAAAGGTCCCATGAAGTCAATTCCCCATACGTCAAACAACTCAATTTCCAAGATTTCTTGTTGAGGCATGGCGTAACCATGAGGCAGATTACCAGCTCTTTGGCAACTGTCACAATTACGTACAAACTCTCGGGAATCTTTATAGAGTGTGGGCCAATAGAAGCCACATTGGAGGACCTTGGTGGCTGTTCGCTCACCTCCGAAATGGCCTCCATATTGAGATCCGTGGCAATGCCATAGGATCCTCTGTGCTTCTTCTCTAGGAACACACCTACGGATAATTCCGTCTGCACATCTCTTAAAGAGATAAGGTTCATCCCACAAGTAGTACTTTGCATCAGTAATTAATTTCTTCTTTTGTGTCCTGTTGTACTCCTTGGGTATGAACCTTGCAGCTTTATAGTTTGCAATATCGGCAAACCATGGTGCTTCCTGAATGGCGAATAAATGCTCATCAGGAAACGTTTCAGAGATCTCAAGAGAAGGGAGAGGCGTCCCTTCCACTGGCTCTATCCGGGACAGATGATCAGCCACTTGGTTCTCTGTCCCTTTTCTGTCTCTTATTTCTATATCAAACTCTTGCAGAAGCAATACCCATCTGATGAGCCTGGGTTTTGAATCCTGCTTTGTGAGTAGATATTTAAGAGCAGCATGGTCAGTATACACAATCACTTTTGATCCTACTAAGTATGATCTGAACTTGTCAATGGCGTAAACCACTGCAAGTAGTTCTTTTTCTGTGGTTGTGTAATTTTTCTGGGCATCATTTAGAACGCGACTGGCATAATAAATGACATGCAGAAGCTTGTCATGCCTCTGTCCCAATACTGCACCAATGGCATGATCACTGGCATCACACATTAGCTCAAATGGTAATGTCCAGTCTGGTGCAGAAATGACTGGTGCTGTGACCAGCTTAGCTTTCAGCGTTTCAAACGCCTGCAGGCACTTTGTGTCAAACAAAAATGGCGTGTCAGCAGCTAGCAGATTGCTTAGAGGTTTTGCGATTTTTGAAAAATCCTTTATAAACCTCCTATAGAATCCTGCATGCCCCAGAAAGCTTCTGATTGCCTTAACATTGGCAGGTGGTGGTAATTTTTCTATTACCTCTATTTTTGCTTGATCCACCTCTATTCCCTTGTTTGAGATTTTATGCCCAAGAACAATTCCTTCAGTCACCATGAAGTGACACTTTTCCCAGTTTAAAACTAGGTTGGTCTCTTGGCATCTTTTCAGAACAAGTTTCAGGTGATCAAGACAGGAGCTGAATGAGTCTCCATATACTGAGAAGTCATCCATGAAGACTTCCAGAAATTTTTCCACCATGTCAGAGAAAATAGAGAGCATGCATCTCTGGAAGGTTGCAGGCGCATTACATAGCCCAAATGGCATCCTTCTATAAGCAAACACTCCAGATGGACATGTGAATGCTGTTTTCTCTTGATCCTGGGGATCCACTGCAATCTGGTTGTAGCCTGAGTAGCCATCCAGAAAGCAGTAATAATCATGACCTGCTAGTCTTTCTAGCATCTGGTCTATGAATGGTAAAGGAAAATGATCCTTTCTGGTGGCTGTATTGAGCCTTCTGTAGTCAATACACATGCGCCACCCTGTAATTGTTCTTGTAGGAACCAGTTCATTTTTTTCATTATGAATCACTGTCATGCCTCCCTTTTTTGGGACGACTTGGACAGGGCTCACCCAGGGGCTATGAGAAATAGGATAAATAATCCCAGCCTCTAGTAACTTGGTGACCTCTTTCTGCACCACTTCCTTCATGGCTGGATTTAGCCGCCTCTGTGGTTGAACCACTGGTTTGGCATTGTCCTCCAATAGGATTTTGTGCATGTAACTAACTGGGCTTATGCCCTTAAGGTCACCTATGGACCACCCAAGAGCTGTCTTGTGTGTCCTTAGCACTTGAATAAGTGCTTCCTCTTCCTGTGAATTTAAAGCAGAGCTTATGATCACTGGAAAAGTGTCACCTTCTCCCAGAAATGCATATTTCAAGGATGGTGGTAGTGGCTTGAGCTCGGGTTTAGGGGGTTTTTCCTCTTTCAGAAGAAAGTTCAGAGGCTCTTTCATGTCCCCTGAATCCTCCAAATCAGGCTGAACATCTTTAAAGATGTCTTCCAACTCTGATTCGAGACTCTCGGCCATGTTGATCTCTTCTACCAAAGAGTCAATGAGATCAACTTTCATGCAGTCTGTTGATGTGTCTGGATGCTGCATGGCTTTGACAGCGTTCAACTTGAATTCATCATCGTTGACTCTCAGGGTTATTTCCCCCTGTTGGACGTCAATGAGGGATCGTCCAGTTGCTAGGAAGGGTCTTCCTAGGATGAGAGTAGCACTCTTGTGCTCCTCCATCTCTAGCACAACAAAGTCAGTGGGAAAGGCGAATGGCCCAACTCTGACAATCATGTCCTCAATCACGCCTGATGGGTATTTAGTGGAACCATCAGCAAGTTGGAGACATATCCGGGTTGGTTTAACTTCTTCAGTTAAGCCAAGCTTCCTGATAGTGGATGCAGGTATTAGGTTGATGCTTGCCCCAAGATCGCATAAAGCTGTCTTGGTGCAATTACCTTCTAATATGCATGGTATCAGAAAACTCCCAGGGTCTTTAAGCTTTTCAGGAAAGCTCTCTAGAATGACTGCACTGCATTCTTCAGTGAGGAGAACTCTTTCTGTTTCTCTCTAATCCTTTTTATGACTCAAGATCTCTTTCATGAACTTGGCATAAGAAGGTATTTGCTCAAGTGCCTCTGCAAATGGAATCTTTATTTCAAGAGTCCTGAGGTAATCTGCAAAGCGAGCAAATTGCTTATCCTGCTCCTCTTTCCGGAGTTTTTGAGGATAAGGTATCTTGGCTTTATATTCTTCAACCTTAGTGGTTAAAGAAGCCTTTTTAGAGGGGTTGTTATCAGCACTTGTGTGTGTCTGATCCCTCACTGGCAATTGAGTGCCAGAGTCAGAAGCTGGAGTGAAACTGGACGCCAGCTCCTTGTCTGCTTCTGGCGTCTGAACGCCAGAACTGTGCCCATTTTCGGCGTTCAACGCTGGATTCTGCCCTATTTGGGCGTTCAACGCCAGATTCTTGCCCATTTCTGGCGTTGAACGCCAATCCTGCTTTGTTTCTGGCGTTGAACGCCAGTTTTGGGCATGGTCTGGGCGTTCAGCGCCAACCTTCCACCAATTCTCTGTCGTTTTAGCGCCAGACTTATTTTTCCCTGGGCTCTTACTGTCCTCAGGTGAATCTTTGGTGGGTTGCTCATTTCTTGACTTTTTGATTCCTTGAGGTGGGGTATTTAATATTTTCCCACTTCTTAATTGAACTGCTTGGCATTCTTCTGTTATTTGCCTTGACAGCTGCTGCTTTGTTTGCTTAAACTGTTCTTCCATATGTATATTAGCCATCCTTGTCTCTTGTAATCTATCTTTGAATTCGGCTAACTGCCTTGTTAGGAAGTCCAATTGCTGATTGAATTCAGCAGCTTGTTCTACAGGACTGAATTCAGCAGTTACTGTTTTAACCTCTTCATTCATGGAAGGGTTGCTGCTTAGGTACAGATGCTGATTCCTGGCAACTGTATCAATGAGCTCTTGAGCCTCTTCAATTGTCTTTCTCATGTGGATAGATCCACCAGCTGAGTAATCTAGAGATATCTGAGCTCCTTCTGCAAGCCCATAGTAGAAGATGTCTAACTGAACCCACTCTGAAAACATTTCAGAGGGGCATTTTCGTAGCATCTCTCTGTATCTCTCCCAGGCATCATAAAGAGATTCATTATCTCCTTGTTTAAAGCCTTGGATGTCCAGCCTTAGCTGTGTCATCCGCTTTGGGGGAAAGTATTGATTCAGGAATTTTTCTGTTAGCTGCTTCCATGTCCTTATGCTGGCCTTAGGTTGGTTATTCAACCACCTCTTAGCTTGATCTTTTACAGCAAATGGAAACAGTAACAGTCTGTAGACATCCTGATCTATTTCTGTATCATGTACTGTGTCAGCAATCTGTAGAAACTGTGCCAGAAACTCTGTAGGTTCTTCCTGTGGAAGACCGGAATACTGGCAATTTTGCTGCACCATGATAATGAGCTGAGGATTCAACTCAAAACTACTGACTCCAATGGAGGGTATGCAGATACTACTCCCATATGAAGCAGTAGAGGGGTTAGAATATGACCCCAGAGTCCTCCTGGACTGTTCATTTCCGCTTAGGTCCATAATGGAGAAAGGGAGATGATGTAAAATAGAGAAAATATTATTTATGTTTTTTTTTTTATTTATGTATTTATTTATTTCGAAAATAAAATAAAAATAAATAAAAGTGGGTGAAGATTTTCGAAAAATTGAGGAGAGAGAAAGTGGTTAGGAAGTTTTGAAAAAGATATGATTTTTTTTAAAATTGATTTTCGAAAAAGATGCTTTAAAAATAGAGGGAAAAGATATTTTTGGATGTTTAAGGGAAAAGGGAGAAACAAAAAGATAGCACAGGATTTAAAATTTTTAGATCTAATGCTCCTTATTTTTCGAAAATTTTTGGAGGGAAAACACCAAGGAATACCAAACTTAAAAATTTTAGAAAACCAAAAGAAATTTTCGAAATTTTTTTTTTTATAATTTTCGAAAATTTGTTTTTTAAAAAAAAAGAGAGAAAAGATATTTTTGAATTTAGTGAGGAAAGAGAAAAACAATGAGATAGCACAAGATTTAAAATTTTTAGATCTAATGCTCCTTGTTTTTGAAAATTTTGGAGGGAAAACACCAAGGAACACCAAACTTAAAAATTTTAAGATCAAGACACAAGGAAAACTCAAGAACACTTTGAAGACTCACAAGAACACAAGAACATGAAGAAAGAACACCAAACTTAAAATTTTTAGAAAACCACCAAAATTTTCGAAAACCAAAGGGAATTCAACAAGAAAACACCAAACTTAAAGTTTGGCACACAATTTAATAGAGAAAATATTATTTATGAAAAGGAAGGTTTTGAAAAAATTATGATAGCCAATTACCATGAACATAAACACCACATTCTAATTAACTGAGTTATAAATTTAAAGTGTTTTAACAAGGGGTAAATAATAAAAGACTCTAAACCAAAAAGAAAGATTTTTTCCTAATCTAAGCAACAAAATAAGCCGTCAGTTGTTCAAACACGAACAATCCCCGGCAACGGCGCCAAAAACTTGGTGCACGAATTGTGAATCACACTTTTCACAACGCGTACCACTAACCAGCAAGTGCACTGGGTCGTCCAAGTAATACCTCACGTGAGTAAGGGTCGAATCCCACGGAGATTGTTGGTTTGAAGCAATCTATGGTTATCTTGTAGATCTTAGTCAGGAAGTCAATTATGTTTATCAGTTGAATTGCGAATAAACAATAGAGCATGGATTAAAGGTTACTTGTTATGCAGTAATGGAGAATATGTTGGAGTTTTTGGAGATGCTTTGTCTTCTGAATCTTTGCTTTCCTCTGTCTTCTTGTTCACGCATGCATGTCCTCCTATGGCAAGCTATGTGTTGGTGGATCACCGTTGTCAATGGCTACCTTCCATCCTTCCAGTGAAAACTACGCTCACGCGCTCTGTCACAGCACGGCTAATCACCGGTTGGTTCTCGATCCGGTTGGAATAGGAATTACTATCCTTTTGCGTCTGTCACTAACGCCCAGCCTTCAGGAGTTTGAAGCTCGTCACAGTCATTCAATCCTTGAATCCTACTCGGAATACCACAGACAAGGTTTAGACTTTCCGGATTCTCATGAATGCCGCCATCAGTTCTAGCTTATACCACGGAGATTCTGATTAAGAGATCTCAGAGATACTCATTCAATCAGATATAGAACGGAGGTGGTTGTCAGGCACACGTTCATGGTTTGAGGAAGGTGATGAATGTCACTGATCATCACCTTCATCACAGTTAAGCGCGAATGAACATCTTAGATAGGAACAAGCGTGTTTGAATAGAAAACAGAAATACTTGCATTAATTCATCGAGACACAGCAGAGCTCCTCACCCCCAACAATGGGGTTTAGAGACTCATGCCGTCAGAGAATACCAAGTTCAGATCCGAAATGTCATGAGATACAAAATAAGTCTCTAAAAGTTGTTTAAATACTAAACTAGTAGCCTAGGTTTACAAAAATTGGATAACCTATGATGGATGATGCAGAAATTCACTTCTGGGGCCCACTTCTGTGTGCTAGGGCCCACTTGGTGTGTGCTGGGGCTGAGACTTAAGCAATTCACGTGCATAGGCCATTTGTGGAGTTGAACGCCAGTTTTTGTGCCAGTTTGGGCGTTCAACTCCAGTTTTTGATCCTTTTCTGGCGCTGGACGCCAGACTTGGGCAGAGGACTGGCGTTGAACGCCAGTTTATGTCGTCTATTCTTGTGCAAAGTATGGACTATTATATATTGCTGGAAAGCCCTGGATGTCTACTTTCCAACTCAATTGAAAGCACGCCATTTCGAGTTCTGTAGCTCCAAAAAATCCACTTTGAGTGCAGGGAGGTCAGAATCCAACAGCATCAGCAGTCCTTTTTCAGCCTGAATCAGATTTTTGCTCAGCTCCTTCAATTTCAGCCAGAAAAATACCTGAAATTACAGAAAAACACACAACTCATAGTAAAGTCTAGAAATATGAATTTTTCCTAAAAACTAATAAAAATAGACTAAAAACTAACTAAAACATACTCAAAACTATATGAAATTATCCCCAAAAAGCGTATAAAATATCCGCTCATCAGTTTTTCACCGTGGCCATAGCCTCTATGGTCACCCCACCTTAAAACCGTGACCATAACCTCTATGGTTACCCTCTTTAAAACCGTAACCATAGCCTCATCTATGGTCACGATTTTTCACTGTGGCCATAGCCTCTATGGTCACCCCTCCTTAAAACCGTGACCATAGAAATAAACTCTTTCATGTCTCTCTTTTCCGAAAACTGTTTGAACTGCTTCATCATCATTGTATCTTGCTTCTTTCAAATTTTGAAGATGTTCCTATTACACACAAATAGGATCAAAATAAATGCATGCACCCAAATGCTTCAGAATAAATAAAAATAAATATATGCACCCAAATGCTTCAGAACAAATAAAAATAGGATCAGACACTGTTTCTTTGTCTTTAGGTTTGATCTTGTTCGGTGTCACATTGATGAATGAATTTTTGTGTGGTCTAGAATTTCACAAATGAAATCTCGTTGCAAGTATAGTTTATAAACCAACAATAATCCCTTCATACAAAAATTTGTTTATCACAAGTAACAAACCCCTAAAATTAATAACCGAAGTATTCAAACCTCGAGTCGTTCTCCTTAGGAATTGCAATAAAGTGTTCTTGTCATTGGCTATGAAGTATGTTTTGGGATTTTTTGAGATAATAGACAAGAAATATAAATGGCAAAAGAAATAAACTAACAATTAACAAAGCTCTTGGCAAGGTATGAGAACTAGAAATCCTATCTTAGTTATCCTCCTCAATTGTGACCACAATTGTCCATTGCTCTCACTTAGTTAACCTTTAACCATGGAAGAAAGTCAAGTGGATGGATTAACTTGATTCCACAAATCCTAGCCAAATCCTAAGGGAAAGACTAGCTTTAGTGGCATTCAAGTCAATTAGCAACTTCTAATTATCAATCAATCAAAGGAATTAGATAACTCAAGAGTCACCAATTACTCTATCTAGGCCAAGAGGAGCAAAATCTAATTCATAGCTAAAAGAAGTATTTCATCAAACACATAAAAGGCAACGAAAGTAAACAATATGAATTGCAATAATTAAAGAGAGATCTAACTACAAAGGCAATAGATCCATAATAGAAAATCAAAGCAAACATGAAAAAGCATGGAAATCATAAATTACATTGAAAGAGAAATAGAGATCTACATAAGAATTCATAAAACTAAAGAAAAATTGAAGCAAGAGAAGAAGAAGATCTAGATCTAGAAGAAGAGAACTAAAACCTAATCCTAATCCTAATTCTAGAGAGAAGTAAGAGCTTCTCTCTCTAGAAACTAATTTTCTCTCCAAAACTTAAAACTAAACTAAACTAAGACTAGATGATTGATTCCTCTTCATTCCTTGGGTTAAATAGCATCAGAGGTGAGTTGGATTTGGGCCTGGGAAGCCCAGAATTCGCCCCCAACGGATTCACTTTAAGTGGGTCACGTGCGAACATCAACGTGTACGCGCACGTCACTCGTACGCATCGCTTGATAGTTTTCCATCCACGCGTATGCGTTGACATGCGACTCCACAATCCACGCGTGCGCATGGGTATCAGCATCCCAAATCCTTGTTTCTTCATGATTTCTCCAGTTTGCATGATTTTCCCTTCATTCCTTTGACCCATTCCTTGCCTTTTCAACCTGAAATCACTCAACAAACATATCAAGGCATCTAGTGGAATCAAAGGAGAATTATATTTATCTAATTAAGACTTAAAAAGCATATTTTCACACTTAAGCACAATGTAGGAGATAATCATGAAACCATGCTATTTCATTGAATAAATGTGGGAAAAGTGGATAAAATCCATCTAAATTAAGCACAAGGTAAACCCTAAAAATGGGGTTTATCACAGATCAACAATAGTAGGTCACACACCCTGACTATCCAAGTCTACCTCACCAATATCACTTAAGGGTATCGGACTATTCGCCGATTCATGTGGCTCTCTTATGTTAGGGTCAAACTGTAATTGGACACCAATGTTAAACAAGTTTCTGGGAACCGTTTTCATCACATAATGCTTTTGGGGAATATATGGATCTTTCACATAAAAGCACTGGTGTGCTTGGCCTGCCAACACAAATGGTTCGTCTTGGTAACATCTTTTATTGAAATGGACGTATTTCAAACCATAATCATCTTCCTCAGCCATAAACCACTCACACTTAAATAACACAACTTTAAATTGGCTATAATAGTCTAACTCGATAATATCCATGAATCTACCATAATATCTTATATTGGCCTTGATTGGTTTTTTGTCCTTAACACTCGCAAAGCTTGTAGTTTCAGCCACCACAGTGACACCATTATTTTGCATTTTCCGTATCACTTCTCGCCACTTAGTATGAAATCTGTACCCATTGACAACATAGGCAGAAAATGATTTTGTAACTTTATTTAGACCCTTAGACAGCTGTCGTATCCAACCAGGAACATCATCCTTCATGGCACGTCTCGTAAACCACTTGATAAAGTCTTTATTCTGATCTTTAACGATGTTCCACTTCCGCTTTCGCTTGTCTTGCTTTTGTTGCTCACAACATTCTCTACAAGAAATGTATATTATTATGTAATACTACCAAAATTAGTCTAAGGAATAGAACTAATGAGAAGTGCAAATTTACCTCATGTAAGGCTCTACGTTATCGCAATTGTTCAATACATATGCATTAGCTTGAAGGAGTGACTTCTCGTCCAAAATAATTAGTTGCCCTTTTTTTCCACCCATTGGACTTCTCTTGTTTGTGAACAAATTTGAATTAGGATCTTTGGTTGAAGTGCCTGCATCATTATTCCGAGATACTATGTTGAATCTTATTTTCACTCCCTCATGCAAATATTTTGAATAAAAAGTTAAACACTCTTCAGCCAAATAACTCTTCACAATTGATCCTTCTGGACGACTTTTATTACGTACATACCCTTTTACTGTGCACGTGTATCTCTCAATCAGATACATCCATCGAAACTGGACGGGACCACCTAACCTTAGTTCATTAGCTAAATGAATAGGCAATTGAACCATTATATCAAAAAAGGTCGGCAGAAAAATCCTCTCCTACTGGCACAAAGTCTCTACAATCTCTGACTCTAAACCATTAATCTCTTCTAATGAGATTTCCTTCTGACATAGCCGACGAAAAAAGGAACACAGGCGCACTAGAGGAATAGCAATATGATCTGGAAGAATGCTCTTGATTGGTATTTGCAACAGGTAATGCAACATGAAGTGAGCATCGTGAGTCTTATAACTGTAAAGCTTTCTCTCTTCTTGTTGTACACAATGAGAAATGTTTGAAGCACTTCCATCAGGCAATTTTGTTTTCATTAAAACACCACAAAAAAGGGATCTCTCCCCTTTGGTCATGGAGAAGCATGCTCTAGCAAGTTTAGTTCTTTTGCCATCCTTAGTATTTATTGGGTGAAGATTCTTTCGAATGCCTATCTCCTTAAGATCATAACAAGCTTTTGCATGATCCTTTGTCTTTCCAAGAATATCCAATAAGGTACCAATTATACTGTCAACTATGTTTTTTTCGATATGCATTACATCAAGGTTGTGCTTGATCATACAATGCTGCCAATATGGTAACTCAAAAAAGATTGATCCTTTTTTCCATTGGCCTTTACTTTTGCTTTGCGTCTTCCCAGAGGCATTATCTACTGACTTTAGCATATCTAGAACCTCTTCACTTGTTAACATTCGTGGTGGACCCCTGAATTCTATTTTTCCATTAAAATCTCTTGTTAGACCTCCATGCATGATCAACTGGAAAAAATCTCCTATGGTCCATGTAAACTGTCTTTTGGCTATGTTTCAAGTAACAAAAAGCAGTATCATGGTTACAACAAGGGCAAACTAACTTTCCTTTCATACTCCAACCGGACAACATCACATACGCTGGAAAATCATTGATTGTCCAAAGAAGTGCAGTATGCAATTGAAAAGTTTCATTCTTAAAAGAATCATATGTATCTATCCCTGACACCCATAGCTCTTTCAGCTCTTCGATCAATGGTTGAAAAAAAATATCAATATTATTTCCTGGTGAATAAGGTCCAGGTATGATTAAAGAGAGCATGCAATATTCTGACTTCATGTACATCCAAGGGGGAAAGTTGCACACCATTAAGACAACTGGCCATGTGCTATGTGACACGTTCATAGTTCAAAAAGGATTAAAACCGTCACTTGCCAAACCAAGCCTCAAGTTGCACAGTTCTTTTGAAAAGTTCGGGTACCGACTGTCTAAGTTCTTCCATGCTTGGCAATCAGCAGGGTGCCTTATGCAACCGTCTTTCAAACGCTGCTCATCATGCCACCTCAACGCCTCTACTGTGTTTGGGCACATAAAAAGCCTTTTAAGCCTTGGTATTAAAGGAAAGTATCTTAAGGTTTTCGCAACAACCTTATGAACTTTATTTGGAAGTGCAAAGTCCTCTTCGTTGCCATCCATAGTAGGAGTCTGATTATATCGAGACTCTCCACAGATACGGCAAACTGAGTCATTTATGTACTCATTCTGATATAGCAAGCAGTCATTAGGACATGCATCAATCTTTTCATAGTCAAGACTCAACTCTTTAACCATATTCTTAGCTTTATTAAAAGAAGTGGGGATGTTCAAATCAGGTATAGATTCTTTGACTAACTCCAAGAGGGAGGTAAAAGATGTGTTACTCCACCCATGTAGATACTTCAAGTGGTAAAGACGAATGATGAACGATAACCTCGAAAATCCAGTTATACAATTCGGATATAATTCCAGACCTACTTCGTCTACTAGCTTATAAAATCTCTTCGCATCTTCATTCAACCCACTGTTCCCCTCTTCAAAATTTTCCATATTTTCGAATGTGTCATGCAGCAACCCGTCAATATCATCAAGGCCGCCTCGATCATCAATGTCAGTATCTACTACTATTGGGATTACTGATTCCCCATGATTATTCCATCGTTTATAACCTTCGACAAACCTAAATCAAATAAGATGCTCATATACGGCATCTCGTTCACGCCAGTAAATGTTTCCACACCTTGCACTCGGACATTGGATTTCTTTTCCAACTGGTTTTCCCTTTACGAAGGCAAACTCTAAAAAACTATTTACACCAACTATGTACTCCTTCTCAAATCTTGGTGAATCCATCCAATCTTTTGACAAAACATGACTAATCCTAATAATGCAAATATATGAAATTACTAAACATGGTCTAATAGGTCAATTATAGTGACAATCTAGCTACCATATACACACTACCTAAATAACTAGAAGATCAAATTATAATATATATCAAGTATGATATAAACTTACTCCTTAGTTCCTTCATTTTGAGATGCCATTTGAAGTTGCTATACATGCCACAACAACTACTCAACTCCTTTTGTCTTTACCAGTCCAAAAACAATATCCTGTATACAAAATAAAACAAAAAAATTCAGGAGAAGGTAAATCTATATGAAGAATTAAATTATTAAACCTCCCTTCCCTGCCTCTAAATTTTATTTGAAAAAAGAAAAACTATATTTTTTTAATTTTATTTTTTTAACATTGGGAAGAGCATGTTATGAACAGATTAGCTGATCAGGTAATGAAAAGATAGATCATGGAAAAGTGTTAGTATTGTCCTATGTATATTTTAAGAAGAAAATCAAATGGTTAGCCAGCTTCTGCAGTTCTGCATGGGGACTCCATAGAATACACACACAGACTACAGAAAATCAGTCCTCTAATGTATTTACCAAATCAGCAAAGGGAAATGTGAATTTGCAAAGGGAAGTAATAAATCAGCAAATAAGCACAACATATTTAGCAAATCAAATCAATTTGGGCAAGCAGATAAACCCAGGATATAGCAAAGTTAATACACTAACGTGTAAGACAGAATGGTACATTACCTGAGCGAAAGCATAAATTGCATGCACGAGTCTAGCATAATCTGCTCCAGGCATTTGAATGACTAGATCTGCCAGAAATATTCTTCAGAGCCTATTCAAAAGACCAAATAACATGATCAGAAATATCCACTAACTGTGTCTCAAAAAATAGCAAGGAGGAAATGGAAATCCAGCTGAAAAGTGTTAGTGGTATATTTTATCAAGAGAGTGAATGGCGTTTCCTTTATTTGGTAGAAGTGGAACCATAGGTTTCCCCTTATCGAAGTAATCTTGATTGAGAGTTGGGAATGCCCTACCCAAGATTTGAATTTAACACCGTTGGCTAAGGAGAAGATGTATACACTATATACCACTTCAATGGACCATAAATTAGCATTAATACCACCTAAAATATTATTAAATTAAAATCTATTTATTTTTATAAAAGTACGAAATTCTAATTAGACAATATAGTATATAGAATTATTAAACATGAAGGATTAACATTAACATGTACAGCATATGTGTGTGTATAATATATTCATTAGAAAAAGTCACCTGGAGACAAATATATAAGCATGTGTTCTGAAATTAAATAAAAGTAAATTGGATATAAATTAAAAGAGATATATGTGATAAACCCCATTTGTAGGGTTTATCTTGTGCTTAATTTAGGTGATTTTATGACCTTTTACCCACATTTATTCAATGAAAAAGCATGATTTCATGATTGTCTCCCAATTATTGCTTAAGTGTGAAAACATGCTTTCTAGGCCCTTAATTAGCTAAATTTAATTCACCTTTGATTCCAATAGATGCCTTGATTTGTTTGTTAGGTGATTTCAGGTTGAAAAGGCTAGGAATGGATAAAAGGAATGGGGAGGAAAGCATGCAAAGTGGAGCAATCATGGAAAATCAAGGATTGGGAGAAATTCACTCCACGCGCACGCATAGCAGACGCGCACGCGTGAAACGACAAGGTCGCAAGGCGACGCGTACGCGCACATGACGCGTACGTGTGGTGGAAAATTGTCAAGCGAAGCGCACGCGTGATCTACGCGTACGCGTCGATGTCTGCACGTGACCCACTTAAAGTGAATCCGCTGGGGGCGAATTCTGGGCTTCCCAGGCCCAAATCTAACTCACTTCTGATGCTATTTAACCCAAGGAATAAAGAGGAATCAACATACTTTAGATCATTAGTTTAGTTTAGATTAGTTTTGGAGGGAAAGTTAGTTTTAGAGAGAGAAGCTCTCACTTCTCTCTAGGATTAGGATTAGGTTAGATCTAGATTAGAATTTCTTAGATCTAGGTTAATTTCATGCTTTGATTTAGTTTTCCTTTTGTAATTCCTCTTCTTCTACCTTTCCTCTCTCTAGTTTTGCATTTGATTCATGTAATCCTCTACTTTTATGTTGATGCACTTTTGTTTCTTCCATTTTCATTTTAATGCAATTTATGATTCATGTTCCTTTGTTGTTGAATTGCTTAATTCATTTTACTTTCCTTTTATGCCTTCCATGTGTTTGATAAAATGCTTGGTTGGATTTTAGTGTAGATTTTCCCCTCTTGGCTTTGGTAGAGTAATTAGTGACTCTTGAGTTATCTAATGCTTTTGTTGATTGATAATTAGAAGTTGCTAATTGATTTAAATGCCACTAAAGCTAGTCTTTCATCTAGATTAGGCTAGGACTTGTGGAGTCAAGTTAATTCATCCACTTGACTTTCCTCCATGGTTAGAGATTAACTAAGCGGGATCAAGGGACAATTGTGGTGACAATTGAGGAGGATAGCTAGGATAGGAATTCTAGTTCTCATACCTTGTCAAAAGCTTTGTTAGTTGTTAGTTTATTTTCATTGCCATTTATATTTCATGTCTCTTATCCCAAAAACCCCAAAACATACCTCATAACCAATAACAAGACACTTTATCGCAATTCCTAGGTAGAACGACCCGAGGTTCCAATACTTCGGTTTATAATTTTAGGGGTTTGTTTTAGTGACAAACAAATTTTTGTATGAAAGGATTATTGTTGGTATAGAAACTATACTTGCAACGAGAATTCATTTGTGACTTCTAAACCGTCAAAAATCAAATCATCAATATGATAATGAAGATGATGAATGATGGGTCATGTTGTTGTGTTATTTTTCTTTAATTTAGTAGAAATCCTGGGCTTTCCAGCAATATATAATAGTCCATACTTTGCCCGAGTTTTGACAACACAAAACGGCGTTCAAACGCCAACTTCCTGCTTATTCTGAAGTTAAATGCCAGAAACAGGTTACAAACCAGAGTTAAATGCCACAAATAAGATGCAACCTGGCGTTTAACTCCAAGAAGAGTCTCTACACGTTAAAGCTTCAATGCTTAGCCCAAACACACACCAAGTGGGCTCCGGAAATAGATTTCTGCACTATCTGCACTTAGTTACTCATTTTTTGTAAACCTTAGTTACTAGTTTAGTATAAAAACTACTTTTAGAGATTTATTTTGTATCCAGTTTTCATATTTCAAAACTAAGACCATTGAACACGTTTTAGAGGCTGGCCTCACGGCCATGCCTGGACCTTCATCACTTATGTATTTTCAACGGTGGTGTTTCTACATCCTATAGATTAAGGTGTGGAGCTCTGCTTTTTCTCGTGAAATAATGCAAAGTACTATTGTTTTTCTATTCAATTCAAGCTTATTCTTATTCTAAGATATTCACTCGCACTTCAACCTGATGAATGTAATGATCCGTGACACTCATCATCATTCTCACTTATGAACGCGTGCCTGACAACCACTTCCGTTCTATCTGCAATAGCTCGAGTGTGTATCTCTTAGCCTCCTGGTTCACGATCAGAGTCTTTGTGGTATAGGCTAGAATTATTGGCGGCCATTCCTGAGATCCGGAAAGTCTAAACCTTGTCTGTGGTGTTTCGAGTAGGATCTCGGAAGGGATGACTGTGACGAGCTTCAAACTCGCGAGTGTTGGGCGTAGTGACAGACACAAAAGGATCAATGGATCCTATTCCAACATGATCGAGAACCGACAGATGATTAGCCATGCGGTGACAGCGTATTTGGACCATTTTCATTAAGAGGACGGATGGTAGCCATTGACAACGGTGATCCCCCAACATAAAGCTTGCCATGGAAAGGAGTATGAATGATTGAATAAAGACAGTAGGAAAGCAGAGATTCAGAAGGAGCAAAGCACCTCCATACGCTTATCTGAAATTCTCACCAATGAATTACATAAGTATTTCTATCTTATTTTATATTTTATTTATATTTTAATTATCAAAACCTCATAACCATTTGAAACTGCCTAACTGAGATTTACAAGGATGACCATAGCTTGCTTCAAGCCGACAATCTCCGTGGGATCGACCCTTACTCACGTAAGGTTTATTACTTGCACGACCCAGTGCACTTGCTGGTTAGTTGTGCGGAGTTGTGAAAAGGAGTTGAGATTATAAACGTGCATACCAAGTTTTTGGCGCCGTTGATATCACAATTTCGTGCACCAGACTTCTAGTTCTCATACCTTGTCAAGCGCTTTGTTAGTTGTTACTTTATTTTCATTGCCATTTATATTTTATGTCTCTTATCCCAAAAATCTGAAAACATACCTCATAACCAATAACAAAACACTTTATCGCAATTCCTAGGGAGAACGACCCGAGGTTCCAATACTTCGGTTTATAATTTTAGGGGTTTGTTTTAGTGACAAACAAATTTTGTATGAAAGGATTATTGTTGGTTTAGAAACTATACTTGCAATGAGAATTCATTTGTGAATTCTAAACCGTAAAAAATCCAATCATCAAAATAGCGCCGTTACTGGGGATTGCAATGGCCATTGGCTGAATGTAATGTTCTGCTAAAGCTTGGCTGGCTATTGGCCATGTCTAGTATTTTGGACCGAAGCTTTCACATAAAGCTTGGCTGACTAGTAAGTCATGTCTAATTCCTGGACCGGAGTTTTAGACTAACATTGCATGATTCCTGGAATTCTTATTAAAAATTTTGAAATCCTTATTTTTATTTTTTCAAATAATCTCAAAAAATACAAAAAAATTAATAAAATCATAAAACCAAATATTTTGTGTTTCTTGTTTGAGTCTTGTGTCAAGTTTTAAGTTTGATGTCAATTGCATATTTTTAATTTTCATTAAAATTTTTGAAAACTCATGCATGAAACTGTTCTTCATGATCTTCAAGTTATTCTTGATGATTATCTTTGTTTAATCTTGTGATTTTCATGTTTTGTGTCTTTTCTTGTTTTTCATATGTTTTTTCAATTTGTTAGTGTCTAAAGTTTGAAAATTTTTAAGTTTGAAAACTTTTAAGTTTGTTGTCTTGCATGTCTTTCTTTTCTTAAAAATTTTTCAAAATTATGTTCTTGTTGTTCATCATGATCTTCAAAGTGTTCTTGGTGTTCATCTTAACATTCAAAGTATTCTTGCAAGCATTATTAGTTTTGATCTTGAATTTTCATGTTTTGCATCATTTTAGTATTTTTCTCTCTCTTCATTAAAAATTCAAAAATAAAAAAATATCTTTCCCTTATTCTTCTCATAAAATTCGAAAATTTGGATTGACTTAGTCAAACATTTTTAAAAATCTAGTTATTTCTTATAAGTCAAGTCAAATTTTCAATTTAAAAATCTTATCTTTTCAAAACTTTTTCAAAAATCAAATATTTTTCATTTATTTTTACATATTTTCGAAATTTTTTTAAATTGATTTTCAAAATCTTTTTCTTATTCTTACTTCATATTTTTCGAAAATCTCACTAAAATTTAATATTTTAATTCAAAAAAATTTCAAGTTGTTACTTGCCTATTAAGAAAGGATCAATCTTTAAATTTTAAAATCATATCTTTTAGTTTCTTGTTAGTCAAGTAATCAACTTTAATTTCAAAAACAAATCTTTTTAAATTTTTTTTTCAAATCTTTTTCAAAATAAATTTCAATCATATATTTTTCAAAATCTTTTCTAACTTCTCATCTTTTCAAAATTTGATTTTCAAATCTTTTTCAATTAACTACTTAACTTTTCAGTTTGATTTTAAAAGTTTTCTATTTCAATCATATCTTTTTCAAAACCACCTAACTAATTTTCTCTCTCTAATTTTCGAAAACTCCTACCCACTTTTTCAAAATTTCTTTTAATTAACTAATTATTTTAAATTTTAATTTATTTTTATTTCTCTTTTTAATTTTCGAATACTAACTATTAATTAAAATAAAAATAAAAATATTTTTCCTCTTATTTTAATTTAAATTCAAATTCTTTTCTCTCTCTCATCTCTTTCTATTTATTTATTTATTTACTAACACTCTTCTCTTCTTATAATTCGAACCCCCTCTTCTTCTCTGTATTCAAATTTTTCTCTTCTCCTTCTTCTATTCTTCTCTTTTTCTACTCACATAAAGGAATCTCTATACTGTGACATAGAGGATTCCTATTCTTTTCTATTCTCTTCTTTTTCATATGAGCAGGAGCAAAGATAAAGACATTCTTATTGAAGCTGATCCTGAACCTGAAAGGACTCTTAAGGGGAAACTAAGAGAAGCTAAAGCACAACCCTCTGGAGAGGACCTGACAAAAATTTTCAAAAAAGAAGGAGACATGGCCAAACCCAATAACAATGCCAACAATGCAAGGAAGATGCTTGGTGACTTCATTGCACCCTCTTCTGACTTCTAGGGAAGAAGCATCTCAATTCCTGCCATTGGAGGAAATAACTTTGAGTTTAAGCCTCAATTAGTTTCTCTAATGCAACAGAATTGTAAGTTTTATGGACTTCCATTGGAAGATCCTCATTAGTTCTTAGCTAAATTCTTACAAATCTGTGACACTGTCAAGACCAATGGAGTTGATCCCGAGGTCTACAGGCTTATGCTTTTCCCTTTTGCTGTAAGAGATAGAGCTAGAACATGGTTGGATTCACAACCTAAGAAAAGCATTAACTCTTGGGAAAAGCTGATCAGTGCTTTCCTGGCCAAATTCTTTCCACCTCAAAAGATGAGCAAGTTTAGAGTGGAAATCCAAACCTTCAGACAGAAGGAAGGTGTGTCCCTCTATGAAGCTTAGGAAAGATGTAAGCAATTGATCAAAAGGTGTCCTACTAACATGCTTCCAGAATGGAGCATCATATGTATATTCTATGATGGTCTGTCTGAGTCGTCAAAAATGTCATTGGACCATTCTGCAGGAGGATCTCTTCATCTGAAAACCCCTGCAGAAGCTCAGGAACTTATTGAAATGGTTGCAAATAACCAGTTCATATACACCTCTGAGAGGAATCCTGTGAACAATGGGATGCCTCAGAAGAAGGGAGTTCTTGAAATTGATACTCTGAATGCCATATTGGCTCAGAACAAAATATTGACTCAGTAAGTCAATATGATTTCTCAGAGTTTGAATGGATTGCAAGCTGCATCCAACAGTACTAAAGAAGCATCTTCTAAAGAAGAAACTTATGATCCTGAGAATCCTGCAATGGCAGAGGTGAATTACATGGGAGAACCCTATGAAAACACCTATAATGCTTCATGGAGAAATCATCTAAATTTCTCATGGAAGGCCCAACAGAAGCCTCAACAAGGCTTCAATAATAATAGTGGAAGAAATAGGTTTAGCAATAGCAAGCCTTTTCCATCATCTTCTCAGCAACAGATAGAGAATTCTGAACAAAGACATTCTGGCCTGGCAACCATAGTCTCTGATCTATCCAAGACCACACTAAGTTTCATTAATGAAACAAGGTCTTCCATTAGAAATTTGGAGGCACAGGTGGGTCAGCTGAGTAAGAAGATTATTGAAACTCCTCCCAGTACTCTCCCAAGTAATACAGAAGAAAATTCCAAGATAGAGTGCAAGGCCATAACCATGACCAACATGGCCGAACCTGGAGAGAGTGAGGAGGACGTGAGTCCCAGTGAGAAAAGCCTAATGGGACGTCCTCTGGACAGAAAGGAGTTTTCCTTTGAGGAACCAAAGGAATCTGAGGCTCATACAGAGACCATAGAGGTTCCATTGAACTTTCTTCTACCATTCATGAGCTCTGATGAATATTCTTCCTCTGAAGAGGATGAAGACATCACTGAAGAGCAAGTTGCTAAATATCTAGGAGCAATCATGAAGCTGAATTCTAAGTTGTTTGGTAATGAGACTTGGGAGGATGAACCCCCTTGTTCACCAATGAACTGAATGCATTAATGAGGCAGACATTACCTCAAAAGAAACTGGATCCCAAAAAATTCTTCATAGCTTGCACCAGAGGCACCATGACCTTTGAGAAGGCTCTGTGTGACCTGAGGTCAGAGATAAACCTCATGCCACTTTTTGTAATGGAAAAACTGGAAATCTTTGAGGTACAAGCTGCAAGAATCTCACTAGAGATGGCAGACAAATCAATGAAAAAGGCTTATGGACTAGTAGAGGATGTGCTAGTTAAGGTTGAAGGCCTTTACATCCCTGCTGATTTTATAATCCTAGACACTGGGAAGGATGAGGATGAATCCATCATCCTTTGCAGACCCTTCCTAGCCACAGCAAAAGCTGTGACTGATGTTAACAGAGGAGAGTTGGTCCTTAAGTTGAATGAGGACTATCTTGTATTCAAGACTCAAGGTTCTCCTTCTGTAATCATGGAGAGGAAGCATGAAAAGCTTCTCTCAATACAGAGTCAAACAAAACCCCCACATTCAAACTCTAAGTTTGGTGTTGAGATGCCCCCAACCCTGCTCTGATTATCTGTGAGGCTCCATGAGAGCTCACTGTCAAGCTATTGACATTAAAGAATCATTTATTGGGAGGCAACCCAATGTTATTTAATTATATCTATTTATTTTCCATTGTTATTTTATGTTTTCTGTAGGTTGATGATCATGTGAAGTCACAAAAACAACTGAAAAATCAAAAACAGAATGAAAAACAGCATTAAAAATAGCTCACTCTGGAGGAAGAGCTTACTGTCGTTTAAACGCCAATAAGAAGCATCAGACTAGCATTTAACGCCAGAAAGAAGCATCAAGCTGGCGTTAAACGCTAGAAACAGGCTACAGTCTGGTGTTAAACGCCAGAAACAGGCTACAGCTTGGCGTTTAACGCCAGAAATAAGCAGCAGTCTTGCGTTAAACGCCAGGATTGCACTCTAAGGGCATTTACACGCCTAAATGGAGCAGAGATGATAAGTCCTTGACCCCTCAGGATCTGTGGACCCCACAGGATCCCCACCTACCCCACCTCTCTCTCTCTCTCTCTCTTTCTCTCTCTCTCTTCCACCTTTTCATAACACTCTTTCCCAAATACCCTTCACCAATCACCTCCATCACCCTTACCCATCACCTCTTCAGCAATCACATCCATCCACTCTTTCCCAAAAATCCCACCTACCTCCAAATTCAAAATCCTTTCCCTCCCAAACCCAACCCTAATACACGAAGCCTAACCCTCCCCCCACCCCTATATAAATCCGTCACCACTCCTTCATTTTCACACATTAAAACCACTACTTCTACCCCTTGGCCGAACCACATATCTCCCTCCATCTCCTCCATTTTCTTCTTCTTCTACTACTTTCTTTCTTCTTTTGCTTGAGGACGAGTAAACCTTTTAAGTTTGGTGTGGTAAAAGTATTGCTTTTTGTTTTTTCATAACCATTAATGGCACCTAAGGCCAGAGAAACCTCAAGAAAGAGGAAAGGGAAGGCAATTGCTTCCACCTCTGAGTCATGGGAGATAGAAAGATTCATCTTAAAGGTCCATCAAGACCACTTCTATGAAGTTGTGGCCAAGAAGAAGGTGATCCCTGAGGTCCTTTTTAAGCTCAAAAAGGGTGAATATCCGGAGATCCGACAAGAGATTAGAAGAAGAGGATAGGAAGTTCTATCCAATCCTATTCAACAAGTCAGAATCTTAATGGTTCAAGAGTTCTATGCAAACGCATGGATCACTAGGAACCATAATCAAAGTATGAACCCAAACCCAAACCCAAAGAATTGGCTTACAATAGTTTGGGAGAAATACTTAGATTTCATTCTGAAAAATGTAAGGTTGACGTTCAACTTGCCAATGATGCAAGAAAATGCACGCCTTTACACTAGAAGGGTCAACTTTGATCAAAGGTTGGACCAAGTCCTCATGGACATATGTGTGAAAGGAGCTCAATGGAAAATTGACTCAAGAGGCAAGCCGGTTCAATTGAGAAGGCATGACCTTAAGTCTGTAGCTAGAGGATGGTTGGAGTTCATCCAACGCTCTATCATTCCTACTAGCAACCGATCCGAAGTAACTGTGGATCGGGCCATCATGATCCATAGTATCATGATTGGGGAGGAAGTAGAAGTTCATGAGATTATACCTCAAGAACTCTACAAGATGGCTGACAAGTCCTCCACTTTGGCAAGGTTAGACTTTCCTCACCTCATTTGTCACCTCTGCAATTCGGCTGGGATTGTCATAGAGGGAGACATCTTCATTGAAGAGGACAAGCCCATCACTAAAAAGAAGATGGAGCAAATAAGAGAGCCCACTCATGGACCTCAACAAGAGCATGAGGAAATTCCTCATCATGAAATTCCTGAGATGCCTCAAGGGATGCAGTTTCCTCTACAAAACTATTGGGAGCAAATTAACACCTCACTAGGAGAATTAAGTTCCAACATGGGAAAACTAAGGGTGGAGCACCAAGAGCACTCCATCATTCTCCATGAGATTAGAAAATATCAAAGAGCTATGAGAGAGGAGCAACAAAGGCAAGGAAGAGACATAGAGGAGCTCAAGAGCACCATTGGTTCTTCAAGAGGAGGAAGACACCTCCCTTACCAAGGTGGACCCATTCCTTAATCTCCTTGTCTATTTATATATATATATATATTTTTCTGTTTTCATTCTCTATGCTTTATGTTTATTTATGTTTGTGTCTTTATTACATGATCATTAGTGTCTAGTGTCTATTCTTTAAAGCTATGAATGTCCTATAAATCCATCACCTTTCTTAAATAAAAAATGTTTTAACCACAAAAGAACAAGAAGTACATGATTTCGAATTCATCCTTGAAATTAGTTTAATTATTTTGATGTGGTGACAATACTTTTTGTTTTCTGAATGAATGCTTGAACAGTGCATATGTCTTTTGAATTTTTTGTTTATGAATATTAAAATAGTTGGCTCTTGAAAGAATAATGAAAAAGGAAAAATGTTATTGATAATCTGAAAAATCATAAAATTGATTCTTGAATCAAGAAAAAGCAGTGAAAAATAAGGCTTGCAAAAAAAAAATGAAATAAAAGAAAAAAAGGGGGAAAAAGAAAAAACAAGCAGAAAAAGCCAAGAGCTCTTAAAACCAAAAGGCAAGAGCAAAAAGCCAGTAACCCTTTAAACCAAAAGGCAAGGGTAAAATAAAAAGGATCCAAGGCTTTGAGCATTAATGGATAGGAGGGCTCAAAGGAATAAAATCCTGGCCTAAGCGGCTAAACCAAGCTGTCCCTAACCATGTGCTTGTGGCGTGAAGGTGTCAAGCCAAAAGCTTGAGACTGAGCGGTTAAAGTCGTGATCCAAAGCAAAAAGAGTGTGCTTAAGAACCATGGACACCTCTAATTGGGGACTCTAGCAAAGCGGAGTCACAATCTGAAAAGATTCACCCAGTTATGTGTTTGTGGCATTTATGTATCCGGTGGTAATACCGGAAAACAAAGTGCTTAGGGCCACGGCCAAGACTCATAAAGTAGCTGTGTTCAAGAATCAACATACTGAACTAGGAAAATCAATAACACTATCTAAATTCTGAGTTCCTATAGATGCCAATCATTCTGAACATCAAAGGATAAAGTGAGATGCTAAAACTGTTCAGACGCAAAAAGCTACTAGTCCCGCGCATTTAATTGGAGCTAAGTTTTATTGATATTTTGGAATTTATAGTATATTCTCTTCTTTTTATCCTATTTGATTTTCATTTTCTTGGGGACAAGCAACAATTTAAGTTTGGTGTTGTGATGAGCGGATAATTTATACGCTTTTTGGCATTGTTTTTAGGTAGTTTTTAGTATAATTTAGTTAGTTTTTACTATGTTTTTATTAGTTTTTATGCAAAATTCAAATTTCTGGACTTTACTATGAGTTTGTGTGTTTTTCTGTGATTTCAGGTATTTTTTGGCTGAAATTGAGGGACCTGAGCAAAAATCTGATTCAGAGGCTGAAAAAGGACTGCAGATGCTGTTGGATTCTGACCTCCCTGAACTCGAAATGGATTTTCTGGAGCTACAGAAACCTAATTGGTGCGCTCTCAATTTCGTTGGAAAGTAGACATCCTGGGCTTTCTAGAAATATATAATAGTCCATACTTTGCCCAAGTTTTGACGATGCAAACTAGCGTTCAAACGCCAACTTCCTGCCCCATTCTGAAGTTAAACGCCAGAAACAGGTTACAAACCAGAGTTAAACGCCACAAACAAGCTATAACCTGGCGTTTAACTCCAAGAAGAGTCTCTACACATGAAAGCTTCAATACTCAGCCCAAACACACACCAAGTGGGCCTCGGAAATAGATTTCTGCACTATCTGCACTTAGTTGCTCATTTTCTGTAAACCCTAGTTACTTGTTTAGTATAAAAACTACTTTTAGAGATTTATTTTGTATCCAGTTTTCATATTTTGAAACTGAGACCATTGTACACATTTTAGAGCTGGCCTCACGGCCATGCCTGGACCTTCATCACTTATGTATTTTCAACGGTGGAGTTTCTACACCCCATAGATTAAGGTGTGGAGCTCTGCTGTTCCTCATGAATTAATGCAAAGTACTATTGTTTTTCTATTCGATTCAAGCTTATTCTTATTCTAAGATATTCACTCGCACTTCAACTTGATGAATGTGATTATCCGTGACACTCATCATCATTCTCACCTATGAACGCGTGCCTGACAACCACTTCCGTTCTATCTGCAATAGCTTGAGTGTGTATCTCTTAGCCTCCTGGTTCACGATTAGAGTCTTCGTGGTATAGGCTAGAATTATTGGCGGCCATTCCTGAGATCCGGAAAGTCTAAACCTTGTCTGTGGTATTCCGAGTAGGATCTGGGATGGGATGATTGTGACGAGCTTTAAACTCGCGAGTATTGGGCATAGTGACAGACGCAAAAGGATCAATAGATCCTATTCCAACATGATTGAGAACCGACAGATGATTAGCTGTGCGGTGATAGCGCATTTTTACCATTTTCACTGAGAGGACGGACGGTAGCCATTGACAACGGTGATCCCCCAACATAAAGATTGCCATGGAAAAGAGTATGAATGGTTGAATGAAGACAGTAGGAAAGCAGAGATTCAGAAGGAGCAAAGCACCTCCATACGCTTATCTGAAATTCTCACCAATGTATTACAAAAGTATTTCTATCTTATTTTATATTTTATTTATATTTTAATTATCAAAACCTCATAACCATTTGAATCTGCCTGACTGAGATTTACAAGGATGACCATAGCTTGCTTCAAGCCGACAATCTTCGTGGGATCGACCCTTACTCACGTAAGGTTTATTACTTGGACGACCCAGTGCACTTGCTGGTTAGTTGTAGGGAGTTGTGAAAAGGAGTTGAGATTATAAACGTGCGTACCAAGTTTTTGGCGCCGTTGAGATCACAATTTCGTGCACCAGACTTCTAGTTCTCATACCTTGTCAAGAGCTTTGTTAGTTGTTAGTTTATTTTCATTGCCATTTATATTTCATGTCTCTTATCCCAAAAATCTGAAAACATACCTCATAACCAATAACAAAACACTTTATCATAATTCCTAGGGAGAACGATCCGAGGTTCCAATACTTCGGTTTATAATTTTAGGGGTTTGTTTTAGTGACAAACAAATTTTTGTATGAAAGGATTATTGTTGGTTTAGAAACTATACTTGCAATGAGAATTCATTTGTGAATTCTAAACCGTCAAAAATCCAATCATCAAAATGGCGCCGTTGCCGGGGATTGCAATGGTGTTGTGTTATTGGTTATTGTATATATGTGAATAGTGTGAATATGTTTGCTTTTGTTAGCTCTTGCTAGTTTTAGGATTTGGTTTTCTTTGCTTCTTATTTGATTTTATTTTCCTTTTCTCTTTCTACAATGAATTCTCACTTTGGCTATGAGTTTGGTTCTAACTATGTTGTAGGAAATAAGAGATACAATGAGGATGTGTATCAAGGATGGAACAATCAAAGGTGGGAGGAGCCATATGCATATGATCAATCTTCATGGCAACAACCTCCACCAATAGACTATGAATAAGAGCCATTCTTTGATGCATATCAATCCAATGGCTATGGTGAATCTCCTTGTGACTTTCAAGAACCACCACCATATGCCTACGAGCCATATCCTCAACATGAACCTCAACCATTCTCACAAGCCCCCGACCACCAAGCACCTCCATATGACCCTAATCCATATCCATCCTACCAACCACCTTTTGAACCATATGAGCCATAGATGGAACCATCATTCCAATATCAATACTCCCAAGAACCACCTCAATACACACCACCATACCCTTACCAGGAAGAACCACCTTCCAATTATAAACCCTTCCTCCAAGACAATGAACCCTCTTATCCACTCCAATCCCCAATGGATGAAATCCTTGGCCTTATACCTCAACGGCAAGAAGAAATACAAAGGGAGACACTAGAATTTGTGGCTACCTTGACCAAGGTGGTAAGCACTTTAGCCTCCCAATACTTGAGTACTCAAAGCACTCCCATGGTCACATGTGGAAAATTAATTGAAAAGCGTAAGGAGAGATTGGAAACTCCGGTGGAAAATGAGGGATGTTATTTTGTATTAGAGCAATTGGAGGAGCCTATGATTATTGAAGAAGAGGAAGAAGTGGTTGAAGACTTAGGAGATGCGGAACCTCCTTGGGAACCTATAGTCGAAGAGAACCTCTCGAAGGCGATTGAATTGGATGTTGAGGAGGAGAGTGCACAACCTCCAAAACAATTTTTGAATGAAGACTTGGAAGGAATGGAGCAAAAATTGAGTTCCCTTGGAGATGAAGATCATGCATCCAAATTTCTTGGTGGTGAATCTTTTGAATTTGAAGAACCTTCTCCCAATGAGATGAAAAGCAATGTGGAGGTAGATTTCTCTCAACCTCCCATTTATGATTTGAGTGATGGAGATGAATCAGACGAAATTGTTGAACAAAAGATTGAAATGGAAGTAGTTCATGAAGAGGTGGAGGTTGACAAGGAAGACCATGAGAGAGTAGAGCTTGTAAGGATATTGGAGATACCTCTCCCCAAGCCAACACCATCCATTCCTTCATTCGAGTGGGTAAATTCCTTCTACTTAAGATTTATTATTCCTCTTGAATATGGTTTGCTTAAGACGGATGGTCAACTTAAAAATATATGTGGCTTTTAGAGCAAGAGGGAGATGGTTAGTGGTTGGCATTGTAAGGGTTGGTATAGCGCTAGATTGCTTGGGTATAGGGGGATGTTTGGTCGCTTACATGAGAATTCTAAAGTCATGCCACCCACATGGATCAATGATAGTCAACTTCAAGATGGGTGTGAAAACAAAGTATGGGATCCCAGATTACGAAAAGAGGATCAAATTTGGGAGCCCCAAGCTTGTGAAGAACTCCATCAATACTTGGTGCAACAAATAAGGAATCCTGGGGCACAATGGAGGACCAAGCATTGGCGGGAGTTCCAAGAAGAATTTAAGCACAAGCCACCTTAAGAGGAGCTCCCCATAAGTCCAACTTAAGGACAATAAACAAAAGTGCTAGGTGGGAGACACCCCACCATGGTAAAATCTTTTCATTTTTCTCTTTTGTACATATTGATAAAATTAGTTTTAACTCATGTTTTGTTTAGATAGTTGAGTTTAATTGGTAGTCTAGCATGATTGAATAAGGTTTTATGGTGTTTTGGTAGCTGCTTGGAGGTTGGGAATGCTTGGTTTGGTGCAAAAACATAGAAAATTTTGAAAAACGGAGCACCATCCACGCGTACGCGCACCTCACGTGTACGCGTGCATCAAGCATTTTCGCCTAACCACGCGCACGCGCCATGCACACATACGCGTGGATTGAAAAATTCCACCACCAAACCAAAAACCCGAGAGTTGCGCGTGCACTATGCGAACATTGAGCCTGGGGCACAAACCTCAATCCACGCATACACGTGATGGACGCGTACGCATCCCTTCTCTGGTTTACCATGCACGTGTAGGCGTGACCTGCGCGTACGCGTCGTGTCCATTGTACCTTTATCCACGCGCGCGCGCCATGCACGCGTACACGTGGATGCCCTTCCTTCACTACACTTCTTTTCTCTTCCTCTTTCCATTTCTTTCCTTCTCCTTTCTTCTTCCTTCTTCTACCGCTCATCCAACACTTCCAAACACCATCTATAACAACCTAGGTAGTTAGATAGTTAGTTTAATTTTCATTTAAATTTCTATTTCTCATTGTAAGTGTTGGATTGTTAATCTTGTTTACCATTAATTGTTGCTGAGTACTAAACGAGATGTTATCTCAACATCATTATGTTTATAATCTTTGTTGGATTCTATTGTTGAGGCTATATTTTGCTACTTTGTTTTAAGATCTTCATGCTTGCCTTTTGAGAATACCAAGTGATGAGAATTGCCTTCGAGCTTGTAACTCTTCTTGAATTGCATGATTTGGCCGACATGTAATTTGAATCCTATGCTTCGATTAGGAAATTTCTTGATGGATGATGTTGTGTATTTATCTTAATGCATTGTGTTTCATGATCATATGCATCCATATGCTTTTAGCTTGAATGCTCTCATGCTTCTTTAATGCTTGTTTTACCTTACAAGTTTACTTAAAGCATCTCAAGCACACTAGGATACGTGAAGTGCATACTTCTTTTGTGACATCACCTTTTATGCTAATGTGTGTTCTAAAAGGCGCCTAATTTAGAATTCACACACTTATTTTTCGTCAAAATCACACTAATTCACTCACTAAATCCTAGTGATTTTCCTCATTCCAACAATTATGCTTCCTTGTTTTCTCATCTTATGGTGTTATTTTATACTTTTCATGAACGATGCACCACAAGCGAAAATGGAAGCAGAAGAAAGAACACATAGCAACCCAGAGAGTCGCCGTACCCCCTTGCTCATCTTTGAGTGCACCGAGGACGGTGCAAACTTTTAAGTGTGGAGAGGTCGTCTGACCAATCGGCAATTTTGGGTGACAAGTTTCTAATCTTAACACTTTTGCATTTCATTCTAGGTTTTCAGGACTTTTACTTGTATTTTCTTAATTTTGTATATATATATATACATACACAATAAGCTTAGTCAAAATAACAAAATTCTTCAAGATTTCTATCTATAGGGCACCAATTGATTTGAGTAAAAACTTTTCATAGAACTTGCTTGAATTATATATCTTGTGGAACATGAATTTTGAGCTAAGAACACAAGCATGTGAGTTTTGAGTCTAATGGTGTGGTTACATCTTATAACCACTTATTTTCCTTCTTGTGTGCAATTATTCTCTTTCTATGATTGTAATCTTTGATTTGTTTGATTCTTTATGTCCATTATTTTGTGTATCCATGCATTTATATGATTGAGGCCATCATTTCATTTAGCTCACTTACCCAAATAGCCTTACCTTTTATCTTCCATTGTTAGCTAATTTAAGCCTACGATTAACCCACTTTGTTCTTAATTTAGCACATTACAAGCCTTGAAGCGAAAAATAATAAATGTCTTTATTTAGATATTTGATTAGCTTAGGCTAGTGTGAGTGTGTCATTCAAGTGTGGGAAAACTTGGGACGTTGGTTGAATAAAAGGGTAGTTTTGTATTTTTGTTGTAAATATTGGGAATTGGGTACATGCTCATGTGTAATGAATGGGAAACCTTATGTATTGATGCTCTTATAGATACCTTATTAAAAAATAAAAAAAATGAGAAAAAAAAAGAAGGAAAAATATATATATCGAAAAAAAACAAATAGAAAAAGAAATAAAAAGAAAAAGAAAAGAAATAAAAAGGGGACAAAATGCCCCAAAGTAAAGTTCAATAAAGATCAATGCATATGAGTTGAAATGAAAAGGAAATGCATGAGTATGTGAAAAAGTGAGAAGAATGGGTAGTTAGGTTAGTTTTGAATTATATAGGTTGTCACAGGTTAGGTGGGAAGTTTAAACTTATCAAAGATTCAAATTTCAAGCTCACTTGACCAAATATATATCCCACCTTGACCCTAGCCCCATACAACCTATGAATAAGACCTCATGATACTTGTATGCATGCATGAAATATTTGTTGATTGTTAGATGAAAAACAAATCTTGGAAAGCATGATTAGGAGAGAATTGAGTGAATCAACCCCAAACACTTGAGCGAATAGAGTGCAAACACTTCTGGTGAGGGTTTGATGCTCAACTACATGTCTCCACCTATGATCATCACTCTTCATGCAAGTTTGTAAAAATATTTAATAGCTCCATTCAATTGTGGTTTGGCATGGTTGTTAATACCCTTAGCCCTTGTGCATATATGTTTCTTGGGAAATAATTTATTTTGGCCAAGCAATTGCATTCATGTAGATAGTTGCATATAGGTAGATTGCATTTAGTTAGTTTACGTTGAATAAATGTTGATACTCTTTGTCCTCCCTTGGTTTAAGCATGAGGACATGCTTGGTTTAAGTGTGGGGAGGTTGATAAACCCCATTTATAGGGTTTATCTTGTGCTTAATTTAGGTGATTTTATGACCTTTTACCCACATTTATTTAATGAAATAGCATGGTTTCATGATTGTCTCCCAATTTGTGCTTAAGTGTAAAAACATGCTTTTTAGGCCCTTAATTAGCTAAATTTAGTTCACCTTTGATTCCACTAGATGCCTTGATTTGTTTGTTAAGTGATTTCAGGTTGAAAAGGCTAGGAATGGATCAAAGGAATGGAGAGAAAAGCATGCAAAGTGTAGCAATCATGGAAAATCAAGGATTTGGAGAAATTCACTCCACGCGCACGCGCAGCAGATGCACACGCGTGAAATGAAAAGGTCGCAAGGCGACGCGTACGTGCACATGACGCGTACATGTGGATGAAAATTTGTCAAGCGACGCACACGCGTGATGTACGCGAACGCGTCGATGTCCGCACGTGACCCACTTAAAGTGAATCCACTGGGGGTGAATTCTGGGCTTCCTAGGCCCAAATCCAACTCGCTTCTGATGCTATATAACCCAAGGAATGAAGAGGAATCAACATACTGTAGATCATTAGTTTAGTTTATATTAGTTTTGGAGGGAAAGTTAGTTTTAGAGAGAGAAGCTCTCACTTCTCTCTAGGATTAGGATTAGGTTAGATCTAGATTAGAATTTCTTAGATCTAGGTTAATTTCATGCTTTGATTTACTTTTCCTTTTGTAATTCCTCTTCTTCTACCTTTCCTCTCTCTAGTTTTGCATTTGATTCATGTAATCCTCTACTTTTATGTTGATGCACTTTTGTTTCTTCTATTTTCATTTTAAAGCAATTTATGATTCATGTTCCTTTGTTGTTGAATTGCTTAATTCATTTTACTTTTCTTTTATGCCTTCCATGTGTTTGATAAAATGCTTAGTTGGATTTTAGTATAGATTTTTCCCCTCTTGGCTTTGGTAGAGTAATTAGTGACTCTTGAGTTATCTAATGCTTTTGTTGATTGATAATTAGTAGTTGCTAATTGATTTGAATGCCACTAAAGCTAGTCTTTCACCTAGATTAGGCTAGGACTTGTGGACTCAAGTTAATTCATCCACTTGACTTTCCTCCATGGTTAGAGGTTAACTAAGTGGAATCAAGGGACAATTGTGGTCACAATTGAGGAGGATAGCTAGGATAGGAATTCTAGTTCTCATACCTTGTGAAGAGCTTTGTTAGTTGTTAGTTTATTTTCATTGCCATTTATATTTCATGTCTCTTATCCCAAAAATCCCAAAACATACCTCATAACCAATAACAAGACACTTTATCACAATTCCTAGGGAGAACGACCCGAGGTTCCAATACTTCGGTTTATAATTTTAGGGGTTTGTTTTAGTGACAAACAAATTTTTGTATGAAAGGATTATTGTTAGTATAGAAACTATACTTGCAACGAGAATTCATTTGTGAATTCTAAACCGTCAAAAATCAAATCATCAATATGATAATGAAGATGATGAATGATGGGCCATGTTGGTGTGTTATTTTTATTTAATTTATAATGGTCCACAGAAGCAATGGCATATGTATGTCTAAAGAATTATCCTTTTGAATTCTTCTTCTTCTCACCGCAGCAGCAGCTGCTTACTAGGGTCCTCTCTTTTGGTCAGCCTATGATATGAACGGTATACATCGGCCAAACTAAAACTACAAATTCAATCCAATTTCTGAATCCAAACTAAATGGAAAATACATCAGCAACAACAACTAAATTGGAAACAACAATTTTTTTTTCGTCAGCTCAAGAGAGTTCAATTAGGCAGAAAAAGTTCATCCTCCCAAACTCAAACCTTAAAGCAAATACCAAAATATCTACTTTTAAACCCCCAGAAAAGACTAATTCCACTTAACTTTAATAAATTTCATCACTTGAAAAATTAACTTAAAAAAATATCTTTTTTTTCATTCTTTATTTTTCCTTTTTTCCAAATCAACTCCATTTTTTGCAAGTTTCCACAGCACAAGCAGAAGCATCATCAAAGTCCAAGATCAAAAGGCAATTCATATTACATATTACAGGAGGCAATTGAATTCAATTCAATTACAAATTACTAAACCAACACTCTTCAATCTAATTTCTGAATCCAAACTAAACGGAAAATACATCAGCAACAACAACTAAATTGGCAACAACAATTTTTTTCGTCAGCTCAACAGGGTTTCAATTAGGCGGAAAAAGTTCATCCTTCCAAACTCAAACATTAAAGCAAATACCAAAATATCTTCTTTTAAACCCCCAGAAAAAACTAATTTCATCACTCAACTTTAATAAATTTCATGACTTGAAAAATTAACTTAAAAAATAAAATAAAAAATCTTTTTCTTCATTCTTCATTTTTCCCTTTTTCCCATTTCAGCTCCATTTTTTCCAAGTTTCCAAAGCACAAGCAGAAGCATCATCAAAGTCCAAGATCAAACGGCACTATACTATGATTATGAATGAAAATTTTTAAACAAGTATATATAAAATTGATCGATAGAATCAATCAAGGAGTGTGTGTGATTGAATGTTACCCAGAGGATTTTGCTTCGAATAAAACTTGCTCACATAATCAAACTTGCTCTTTGAATACAACGCTTCTGCTGGTGAGCTCACGGTGACAGGAAGCTCATGGTGAAACTGAATGGCGCACAGCTCAACGGCGAACTCCACCCGTGGTAACGGCGGCAGCGGCTTCCCCTGGCGGCGGCTCGGATGGCAGTAGCAGCCGCATCAGAGCTTCAACAGCGGCGGTGAAGGCAGTGGAGGCGGTGACAGAAACCATCTTAGCTTTAGACCCCTCTCTCTCTCATCTTCATGCGCTTTCTCTCTCTCTTCGAACTTCGATGGTAACGCATAGTGAGGCGCGATGGCGAACCTAGCTCGATGGCGGCTGGATAGCAGAGGAGCGCAACGACTTCTTTTCTTCCTCGCAGTGACAGAAAGCTCACGGTGACAGGGAGCTCGCGGTGAGATAGAGAAGCTCGGCGATGCTAGGGTTTTTGCCTTCGTCGATCTTGGTGGCTATGACAAAGTAGGGGCTGGGACAAAGGGAAACGACGATGGAGGGGGTTAGGAGGAGCTCGGCGATGGTGGGGGCTAGCTCGAAGGAAAACGGTGAGAGCTAGGGTTCTTTTTTTGTTATAAGTTATTAATTAGGAGGGAATGGGGATTTTGCTAGGAGGGAGGGGGGAATTTTGGGATGGGAGGGGGGGAATGACGGCGTTTTGGGAGGGATAGTTAAAAAAATCAAAAAATGAATTTAAAAAGAAAAACCGTGACCATAGACCACCTTAGGCCACCCCTGATAACCGTGACCATAGACTCTTTTAGGTTACCTCCCAAAACCGTGACCATAGATACCTTTAGGTCACTTTCCAAAACCGTGACCATAGACCCTTTTAGGTCACCCATTCGAAAAATCGTGACCATAGACCCTTTTTGGTCACTGTAAAAAACCGTGACCATAGACCCCTTTAGGTCACTCCTAAAACCGTGACCAAAGACCCCTTTAGGTCACCCTTTTTTGAAAAACCGTGACCATAGGCCCTTTTTGGTCACCGTAAATAACCGTGGCTATAGACCCCTTTAGGTCACCCCTAAAACTGTGACCATAGACCTTTTTAGGCCACCCCCCAAAACCGTGACCATAGACCACTTTAGGTCTCCCCCTAAAATCGGGACCATAGACCCTTTTAGGTCACCCTTTTTTGAAAAACTGTGACCACCCTTTTTGGTCACTGTAAAAAACCGTGACCATAGACCCCTTTTAGTCACCCCCTAAAACCGTGACCATAAACCCTTTTAGGCCACCCTTTTTTAGAAAACCGTGACCATAGCTTTTTTTTGTTACGGTAAAAAACGGTTACCATAGAGGGTCTATGGTCACAGTTTTTTTTCGTGACCAAAACGAACATGACCATAGACCCAAAATGTTGTAGTGTATGATGTATAATTTGAAGTTAAAGGGCAAGCAAATTAAAAAAACTCCAGAACTTGAATTTGATGCAGTACATTCTGATGATGAGTGGATAACTGGAGATGTTAATGAGAATCATGCGGAAAGTGTTTAGCATTCTCACTTGCCAACAAATGACAATACTAATGATGATCTAAATATTAATGAATTTGCTATTCCAAGTATGAATAGTAATGAATTCAACATGGGTGAAGGAGGTGAGAATGAGTTTATGGGGATCCATAACAAAATTTAATAAAGGAACAAGATGAACATGTGAATGATGATGATGTTTTTGTTGGCCGTGTTGAACCTGACCCTGAAAGAAATGATATTTCTGATGAAGATGGTGAAGATGATGATGTTGATGCCATGGAATATGAAGATATTGGAGGATTTCAGTTTTAGACTTTATTAGAACATTTAATTGTTACTTTGTTGTTTTCTTTTATTTTTTGGTTGTGTTATATGAAGCTTTGATTGTGTGATTGTGTGTTTTATGTTGAACTAGATACATACTTGTGAAGGATTTAAATGTGTGATCTAGAGTACATGTTGTAACTTGTAATTGTAGTATTATGTTAATTTATTATGTGTTTTGATGTTGAAATTGTTAAGTTTGAATGCCTATATCTGAGTAAATATATATATTATACATGATATATATTTTTTATAAAAAAATGTTTAACAGGTAAACTCGTACGAGTCTACGAGTCGAGTCTACGAGTCGAGTCTACGAGTCGAGTCTAGGTCAGCTCCACGAGTTTACCTAGACTCGCGAGTTTTACAACCTTGAACTCAACAACCATTTAAATTCAAACCTATCCTATGGGTCACTAGCCTAAGTGTCCATGAATATTATATACTACATAGAGAAACCCAAACCATACCTTGGTTGATCCCCTATATGTCTAAAACTTAAAATTGAGCACCAAAGAGCTTTCAACCAAATTAAGTTCCAGAAGCTCCCAAAGCCACAACAATCAAATTATATGCATATAAATCACCTCAAATCAACCTAGGGTTCCAATTAAACATAAATTCACATGGGTTTAATGGCTCTTACCTTTTCCAATAGATTTGATAGCTAAAATCCAATGCTAAACAAGGATTAGAGCAAACCTAAACATCCAAAATCACAAAAACTCACTTAATCCAAAACCCTAGAAACCCAAAATTTAGAGGAGAAGAACTAAAGGGATTTCGAGCTTTCCTTACCATTTTCTTACATGGGTTTTGTAGAGCTCTTCACGAGGAACGCCTAGTCGCAAATGGTGTGGCGATCGGAGCTCCGTAGCTCAAGATATGAGCTAGAGAAGAAGAGGGTGAATAGTGTTTCTTCTTCCCCTCCTCCCCCTTTCTATTTCTGAAGTGTGTGTGTGTTTAGTGGAGTTGTGGCTGGTTTGGTTCACTTAAAGAGCCTTTTATATGTTGGGCTTGGGCCCAACTTGGGTCCGGTCCAACCCGTTAGCATTTTTAGCCCGTTTGGCCCAACTTTGGGCCAAACCTTTAAAATTAACACCCGGTTTTCTATTTCTAATATTTTTCTAAGGTTTTTGACTGTTTTCACTTTTTCTCGTGCTGTACCAGGCAGACTTGAACCGGTTCAACCAGTTCAACTATCGATTCACAGTTTTTTATGGTTTTTCACAGAAAGCACATTTTCTGACTCAGAAAATCCTATTGAGTCCAAAAATCACCCTTAAATCCTCAAATTCTCTCTCTAACTTTTTGGAATCTAATTTGGGCAATATTAATTACTTAATTAATCGGTTGATTAATTGCGGTTCTTACAATTATGAAGGTTGATGATGAATGTGAGATTTATGATTGTTGATGAGGGTTTGTCGATATGATTGATGATTGATGATGAATATTGATGTTGTTGGTAATTCGAAGGTGAGTGTTGAGATTGTTCATAAATGATGTGGGTTATGAAGTTAGAATGATGATAAATTGATGTTTGGATTGATGAGTGTTGAAAGAGTTGATAAATTGAGATATTAAATGTTGGATGTGGTATAGTGAAATAATGATCGAATTTAGAAGTTTTGATGTGAATATTAGGTTGAATTTATCATTAGTTGAGGTGGGTACTAAATGGTATCGGTTGATTGAATAGTTGATATGGTCGAGAAATGTTTGGTATGGATTCATGAGTGAATTTGGTATGGACATCATGTGCTACACACTGCATTGATTTGATATTAGAGGATTTTGAAAAGAAGTTAAAGGTGCATGAAACAACCATAAAAAAGGGAAAAAAATCACCACTTTTATCTACTCCCGGAGTATATTCATTAGCATGTTGAGGAATTTTACAAAGGGAAAGGACTTGGTTCGGCCAGGTGTCACAAGATTTGCCACTGCCTATTTGACTCTCACTTGTCTTCATGATAATAAAGGACTGTTGATGACTATGTTTACTTCTGATGCTTGGAAGACAACTAAGGTTGCATCAACGCCTGAAGGAATAAGAGTCCAAAACATGGCCTTGGATAGTAGGCTATGGAATAATATTGCCATATTCCTCAAGGCTGCTACTCTTCTTATTACAGTTCATTGCTTGGTAGATTCAGATGAAAACCAGACATGGGTTTCATCTTTGAAGGCATGAAAAAAGCTAAAGAAACAATCAAGGCTAACTACGGTTGTGTTAAAAAGAGGTAATCTTGAGTCTTGACTAATTGAAAGCTTTAATATTTGATTATCAATGTATCATGTTACCATGTTTTCTTATTATATTCAGTTATTTATTTAATTTTCTTATTTTTATTCATTTGCATTGTTATTTTTAATTATGAACTTATATGGGAAATTATTGATGGAAGGTGGGAAAGCCAACTGCATAGACCATTGCATGCTGCTGCGTATTATCTTAATCCTCATTATCACTATGAACCTAATTTCATGGTTGATGATGCTGACATTAAGATTGGTCTATATAGTTTTTGAAAAACTGGTTCCTAACCAGGAAGAAAGGAAAAAGATTGGTCTACAACTTCTTGACTTTCATTATGCTAGATGCCTCTTTGGTAATGAACCTACAAAGAGTAGTAGGAAGACCATGCTACCTGCTGAGTGGTGGGACTTCTATGGAGATAGTTGTCCAAAACTAAAGAAGTTTACTATCCGAGTTCTAAGCTTAACTTGTGGTTCATCTAGTTGTGAGTGTAATTGGAGTGCATTTGAAATGGTGATTCCTTAATCCTTAGAACTATTCTTTATTTATCTTAATTTTAATTTTTGTATATTTATTAACTATTGGTACTATATGTTTCTAGGTTAATACAAAGAGAAGAAATCGGTTGCATCAAAAGAAAATGAATGATTTAGTGTATGTCACTACAAAAAAAGGCTTATGGTCATGGTAAAAAACCGTGACCATAGCTAGTAAAAAGGGTGACCATAGATCTATGGTCACGGTTTTGGACCTATGGTCACGGTTTTTTACCGTGGCCTATTCTCTTATGGCCATAGGTCTATGGTCACGTTTTTTTTATCTATGGTCACGGTTTCAATTTTCAAAATCTGACACTTTAGGCCACATTTTTTTACCGTGACCATAGGTTAATCTATGGTCACGGTTTTCACCTTGACCATAGCCTCTATGGTAACCCCTCGTTAAAACTGTGACCATAGATAAGGCTATGGTCACGATTTTCACCGTGGCCATAGCCTCTATAGTCACCCTTTCTTAAAACCGTGACCATAGCCCTATCTATGGTCACGATTTTCACCGTGACCATAGACTCTATGGTCACCCTACCTAAAACCGTGACCATAGACCTATCTAGGGTCGCGATTTTCACCGTGGCCATAGCCTCTATGGTCACCCCTCCTTAAAACCGTGACCAAAGCCCTATCTATGGTCACGGTTTTTTCCGTGGCCATAGCCTCTATGGTCACCCTCCTTAAAACCTTGACCATAGCTTTATTTATGGTCACGATTTTTCACCATGGCCGTAGCCTCTATGGTCACCCCTCCTTAAAACCGTGACCATAGCTTCTATGGTCACCCTCTTTAAAATCATGACCATAGCCTCATCTATGGTCACGATTTTTCACCGTGGTCATAGCCTCTATGGTCACGCTTTTTTAAAACGGTGACTATAGCCTATTGTTGTTTATGAGATTCAATTTTTTTAAATTATAATCACATCCCAAAATGATAATAATCACAAATTAAATCTAAAAATAAGAAATTCAAAAAATCTAAATCATAAAAGTTTCATTATAAGATAGATATGTTTAATTTTTTGTCTAAACAACACAAATCAAAATAGTGTAATTTTTCCAATTACATGTAATACCTCAAAAAGTACATAACACATGAAAATATTACATTTACATAACTAAGGTCATTGTAAGACCCATCCCATGTGATATTTGTATGGAACATATTTTCTTCATCACATCATGTCTTCCTGTACGCAAAAGAAATAAACATGTTAGCAGTACATATGTAGCAAAAGAAGGGAAACATTCATCCACAGCAACACTCAAGAATTATTCACAACCATTATTCACTAAATACTATTAATTTAATAATTAGTTGGCACATAAAAGGTGGAATTCATTTTTAAATAATGTTACAAATCACCAGCAAGTAAACCTTGGCAAATATTCATATATAGACAGTTGTTATAATAACCGACAATTAAGTTCTAAAAAAAATACCAAGTGACAAGCAACTGAGACATCATGAGTAAAAAGCAAAGATAAAACATAATATGAACTTTGTTTTTCTTAACATATTCTTTCATTAACATAGAATAGAGAGCAACATATATACAGCCAATATCCATGCATAATTATAAATGATTCACGATCCTAAAACCTTAACTTTAACTCAAATTCATGATATATTATTTACCAAAAGCATACTATTAATTTAACTAGAAGTTTTGAACAGTACTTACTTCCATATCATTTGGTACATGGTTCGATCCAAGTGAAGGAGGAATGCTTCGCCGCGCATCATTTGGTGCACTACTCGTGTCAGGCAGAGATTGTTGGGTGGCTTCTATCATTACTTGCACTTGTTCTGCACTCATACCAGGATTGACTTGTTACAACAACGTTTTAATCAAGTTTGTTAAACCATCCAACTTGGAAGTTAAGTTATTTTGAGTTTTCTCCATAGTTGAAACCACTTCATTATGTTGTTGTTGCATTTGTCGAATTTCCTTCTCCTTTTTAAGAGAGGATTTTGTGACTGATCGACCATAGAAACAAACTCTTCCATGTCTCTCCTTTCCGAAAGCTGTTTGAACTGCTTCATCATCATTGTATCCTGCTTCTTTCAAATTTTGAAGATGTTCCTATTACACAAAAATAGGATCAAAATAAATGCATGCACCCAAATGCTTCAGAATAAATAAAAATAAATGCATGCACCTAAATGCTTCAGAATAAATAAAAATAGGATCAGACACTATTTCTTTGTCTTTAGGTTTGATCTTGTTCGGTGTCACATTGATGAATGAATTTTTGTGTGGTCTAGAATTTCACAAATAAAATCTCGTTGCAAGTATAGTTTCTAAACCAACAATAATCCCTTCATACAAAAATTTGTTTGTCACAAGTAACAAACCCCTAAAATTAATAACCGAAGTATTCAAACCTCGGATCGTTCTCCCTAAGAATTGCAATAAAGTGTTCTTGTCATTGGCTATGAAGTATGTTTTGGGATTTTTTGAGATAATAGACAAGAAATATAAATGGAAAAAGAAATAAACTAACAATTAACAAAGTTCTTGGCAAGGTATGAGAACTAGAAGTCCTATCCTAGTTATCCTCCTCAATTGTGACCACAATTGTCCATTGCTCCCACTTAGTTAACCTCTAGCCATGGAAGAAAGTCAAGTGGATAGATTAACTTGATTCCACAAATCCTAGCCAAATCCTAAGGGAAAGACTAGCTTTAGTGGCATTCAAGTCAATTAGCAACTTCTAATTATCAATCAATCAAAGGAATTAGATAACTCAAGAGTCACCAATTACTCTATCTAGGCCAAGAGGAGCAAAATCTAATTCATAGCTAAAAGAAGCATTTCATCAAACACATAAAAGGTAATGAGAGTAAATAACATGAATTGCAAGAATTAAAGAGAGATCTAACTACAAAGGCAATAGATCCATAATAGAAAATCAAAGCAAACATGAAAAAGCATGGAAATCATGAATTGTATTGAAAGAGAAATAAAGATCTACAAAAGAATTAATAAAACTAAAGGAAAATTGAAGCAAGAGAAGAAGAAGATCTAGATCTAGAAGAAGAGAACTAAAACCTAATCCTAATCCTAATTATAGAGAGAAGTGAGAGCTTCTCTCTCTAGAAACTAAGTTTCCCTCCAAAACTTAAAACTAAACTAAACTAAGACTAGATGATTGATTCCTCTTCATTCTTTGGGTTAAATAGTATCAGAGGTGAGTTGGATTTGGGCCTAGGAAGCCCAGAATTTGCCCCGAACGGATTCACTTTAAGTAGGTCACGTGCGAATATCGACGCATACGGGCACGTCACTCGTACGCGTCGAATGCGACTCCACAATCCACGCGTGCGCGTCTGATGCGCATGCCCATGGGTATCAGTATCCCAAATCCTTGTTTCTTCATGATTTCTCCACTTTGCATGCTTTTCTCTTCATTCCTTTAACTCATTCCTAGCCTTTTCAACCTAAAATTACTCAACAAACACATCAAGGCATCTAGTGGAATCAAAGGTGAATTATATTTAGCTAATTAAGGCTTAAAAAGCATGTTTTCACACTTAAGCACAAATTAGGAGATAATCATGAACCATGCTATTTCATTGAATAAATGTGTGAAAAGTGGATGAAATCCACCTAAATTAAGCCCAAGGTAAACCCTAAAAATGGGGTTTATCAACCTCCCTACACTTAAACCATAGCATGTCCTCATGCTAAAATAAAAAAGAAAACTAAGGGTATCAACATTTATTCAATGAAAACTAACTAAATGCATTCTACCTATATGCAACTATCTAATTGAATGCAATTGCTTGGTCAAAATAAATCAATTCCCAAGAGACATATATAGGTACAAGGGCTAAGGCAATAGCAAATCTAATCCACAAGTGAATTGAGTTATTAAATATTTTTATAAACTTGCAAGAAGAGATGATCATAGGTGAAAACATGTAATTGAGCAATCGAACCCTCACCAGATGTGTTTGTACTCTAGTCGCTCAAGTGTTTAGGGTTGATTCACTCAATTCTCCCCTAATCATGCTTTCCAAGATTTGTTTTTCATCTAACAATCAACACTTTTTTCACGCATGCATACAAGTATCATGAGGTCTTTTTATAGGTTGTAATGGGGCTAGGGTCAAGGTAGGATGCATATTTGGTCAAGTGGACTTGAGATTTGAATCCTTGATAGGCTTAGACTTCCCATCTAACATATCTAGAAACCTATACAATTAAGTTCTAACCTAACTACCCATTCTTCACTTTTTCACATACTCATGCATTTTCTTTTCACTTCACAACACATATGCATTGATCTTTATTGAACTTTACTTTGGGGCATTTTGTCCCCTTTTTAATTCTTTCTTTTTCTTCTTTTTTTTTTTCTTTCTATCCTTTCTTTTTCTTTTGTTTTTCTATACCTTTTTTTTTCTTTTTCATTTTACTTTTATTTTTCTCATTTTTCTTTCTTTCAAACTATATACAAGAACATCAATGCATAAGGTCTATACATTTAATCAATACATGAGTATGTATCCAATTCCTAATATTTTCAACAAAAATACAAAACTACCATTTTACTCAACCAATGTCCCAAGTTTTTCCGTACTTGAATGACACACACGCACTAGCCTAAGCTATTCAAAGATCCAAATAAGGACATTTATTGTTTTTCGCTTTAAGGCTTGTAATGTGCTAAAATTAAGAACAAAGTGGGTTAATCGTAGGCTCAAAGTGGGCTAACAATGGAAGATAGAAGGTAGGCTATTTGGGTTAGTGAGCTAATGAAACAATGGCCTCAATCATACAAATGCATGTCTACACAAAATAATAGACATAAAGAATTAAACAAATCGAAGATTACAATCATAGAAAGAGAGTAATGCACACAAGGAAAATAAGTGGTTATAAGATGTAACCACACAATTACGCTCAAAACTCACAAGCTTGTGTTCTTAGCTCAAAAACCATGTTCCAAAATAAATTCTTTCAAGCAAGTTCAAACCAAAATTTTCAAATTGGTAGGGTGCCCTAAAACAGTTTCTTGGAAAAGAAATCATCACCCTAACCAAGTAGTCCTAATAAGAAAGAAGTGGTAAAAATATGTACAAATTCTAACTAACATGTAACCTATCATGCAATGTAACCACTAACTAACAAAGAAAATTAAAAATTGATGTTGAAAAAGAAAATTGTTACCCATGGAGATCGGTCAGACGACCTCCTCACACTTGAAGATTGCACCGTCCTCGGTGCATCCAAAGATGAGCAAGGTGGATGGGTTAAAACAACTGATGAGCTTCTTCGAAAGGTTGTGCGGATGACTTGTTCGTTGCCCCATTTAGAAGTTCTTCCTTTTCTCCTTCTTGGTGGCCAACCTAAAAGGAGAGAAAAAGAAAGAAAATTAAGCCTATAACAAAGATATCAAAGTAAATAGAACATAGGCGGGGGCTAATGCCAAATAAAAGTAGGGTTCTCACTACATGTTAGCTACGCATGTAAGTGAGAAAGTAACATAGGCAAAAGGAATATCAACTAATACTTGATGCAAGAGGAAAATCAATGCATGAGGAGCACTCAAAAGCATCAAGTTTGAACAAGAAAGGGTGGGGCATGAAAGACAATATGAGGTCATATCAATTCACAAAGACACAAGAGTCATACAAAATGAAGCATTGATTTAAAAGTTTCATCACCCAACAATATCAAACAAGTCAAGAGGCACCAAAATAATGCAAGAAGTTCTCAACAATTGAGTAGGAAAATGTAATACAATTATTAAAATAAGAAATTGAAAAAAGAAAATAAGAATAAGCCATAAAAGCAAAATTAAAATGCAATGAATAAGGGTATGCAAATGCAATAAACAAAAGAAAATAGAAAATGAGAAAAAAACTCTTTTTTAAACAACAAAGTAGCTAACTAACGAAACTAACTAATGGTTGATGGTGTATGGTAGTGTTGGATGAAGTATAGGAGAAGGGAAGAAGGAGGGAGAAGAGAAGAAATGGAAAGAAGATGAGAAAAGAAGATGGATGAAAGAAAGGCAATCCACGCGTATGCATGCATCGACGCATGCGTGTGGGAGTGGTGAAATGGAAATGACGCGTACGCGTGTCTCACGCGTGCGCGTCGATGGGTTATTTAGAGAGCGACGCGTACGCGTCATGTGTGCGTACGTGTAACAGCCCAGACCACCTGCTAGCACGATATTGTCCGCTTAGGTACACAAGGCCTCACGGTTTTGCCTTTGACGATAGGCATGCTAGTCGAAGCCCTCCCACACTCAATCGTCAAAATGCGTCATGCTAGGGAGAAGTATCCACACCCTTATAAGGCATGCTTCGTTCCCCTCCCCAACCGATGTGGGACCTTACAATCTACCCCCCTAAGGGAGTCCAGTGCCCTCGCTGGCACATCGATCCGGGTTCCGGCTCTGATACCATCTGTAACAGCCCAGACCACCAGCTAGCCCGATATTGTCCGCTTTAGCACACAAGGCCTCACGGTTTTGCCTTTGACGATAGGGATGCTAGTCGAAACCCCCCATACTCACTCGTCAAAACGCGTCATGCTAGGGAGAGGTATCCACACCCTTATAAGGCATGCTTCGTTTCCCTTCCCAACTGATGTGGGACCTTATAGAACGCGTGTGTTGGTTTGCGTAAAAGGCACAATGTTAGCGCAGTGTAGGCACAACTCTCTGGAATTTGGCTTGGAGGTGAAAATTTACAATCCACACGTACACGTGGGTGGCACGTGCGCGTAGATGGTTGAAAATGCTTGGGTCACGCGTACGCGTGGGGCACGCGTACGCGTGGATGGTGCTCTATTTTTCAAAAATTTTTCTATGTTTTTGCACCAAACCAAGCCTTTCAAACCTGCAAACAGCTACCCAAACACCATAAAACCTTATTTAACATACCAAACTACCAAATAAACTCAACAAATCAATAAAAACATGAAATTAAACTACTTTTGCCAATATTTACAAAAGAGAAAATGAAAAGATTTTACCATGGTGGGGTGTCTCCCACCCAGCAATTTTGTTATTGTCCTTAAGTTGGACTTATGGGGAGCTCCTCTCAAGGTGGCTTGTGCTTGAATTCTTCTTAGAACTCCCACCAAGTTGATCATTATTAGTCCATCTGGGCGACAAGTAAGGTTAATTCTCAATAAAGTGACCAACAATCCTCCTAGACCCATCTAGTTGAGCACTACTCCAACCTTTATATTTCATGTTTGATGTGTCAACTCTAATGAGCCTTGATTTGCAACACCAACCACAAAACATTTTTCACTTACGCTTCACCCCCACAAAGTTCCCTAAGTTGGCCATCTGTTTCAAGCAAGCCATATTCAGGTGGGATAATAAAGCCAATAGAAATGAATTTCAACCACTCAAATGAAGGAGTAGATGGTAACCTAGGCAAAGACGCTTCTAAGGGTCGTGACAAATCGTATCCAACTCCCGTCCTTCTCTTCCTAAGGACTCTCACCTCTTCACAAGTTTTCTCAAATGTAATCCTTTGTTCAATAATTTTATCTAAGCCTTTTCCCTTACTCAAATCATAATTGGGAGGGTGAGAAAAATTTACCTCTACAACGCTTTCAAATCCACCGGGGAAAGGTTCTTCATGCTCAAAGGATTCTTCACCACTAAGACTTGATGTTTGATCTTCATCACCAAGGGAACTCAATTCTCGCTCAATCCCATCCAAGTCTTCATATGGAATATGCTTTGGAGGTTGTGCACATCCCTCCTTAGCATCAAATTCAATCTTCTTGGAGGGGTTTTCTTTAACTCTATGTTCCCATGGAGGCTCCGCATCTCCTAAGTCTTCAACCACTTCTTCCTTTTTTTCAACAATCCTAGCTTTCTCCCATTGTTCTAACACAAAGCAATGTTTCCCATCATTTGCCACCAGAGTTTCCAATCTATCCTTCATGCTATGCTCTTCAATTGATTCTCCACATGTAGCCATGGGAGTTCCTTGAGTATTCAAGCATTGGGATGCTAACCGGTTTACCACCTCATCCAAGGTAGCCGTGAATTGTTACACATCCCTTTTCATCTCCTCTTGTCCTTGAATAAGAACATCGAGGATGTCATCTATTGGAGATTGGGGTGGATGAAGGGGTTCATCATTTTGGAGGGATGACTCATAGTAGGAAGGCGGTTCTTCTTGGTAGGGGTGTGGTGGTTCAATACTTCCCACTTTTTCCACTTGTTGCACAACACACTCCATGGTTGCTTGAAGTTGATCCAATGCTTCCTTAAGACGATCCCTTGACTCTTGTTCTGCTTGGATATCATGATTAGATCATATGGCTCTTGGATCGATGGGTATGAATATTCTTCCATGGGAGGTTATGGTGGAAAGTAGAATTCGTCTTGTGGTTGGAAATTTTCATACATTGGGGTAGTTCATCTTGGTAATAGTATGGGAGAGGTGGTTCTTGGAAGTGGTGATGTTGAGATGGTGGTGGCTCTATATGTGGTTCATATCGCTCATATGTTTGTTGGGATAGTAGATATGGGTTGGGATCATATGAAGGTGTTTGGTGGAAAGGGGTTTGTGAGTATGATGGATGGCTATATTGAGGATTTGGCTCATAGGCACATGGTGGTGGTTTTTGAAAGTCACAAGGAGACTCACCATAACCATTAGATTGATATGCATCATAGAATGGCTCTTGCTCATAGTGCATTGGTGAGGGTTGTTGCCAATAGGATTGATCATATGCATATGGCTCCTCCCACCTTTGATTGTCCCAACCTTGATACACATCCTCATTGAAGCTTTCATTTCCTACAACATAGTTAGAACCAAGCTCATAGGCAAAGTGAGAATTCATAGTAGCAAGAGAAAATAGAAACAAAAGCTAACAAGAAATAATGAAACAATGTCCTAAAGCAAGCAAAAACTAACAGGCAATCCAAAAATCAAGCTATTCACAATATTCACATATATACAATAACCAATAACATAACACCATTGCAATTCCTCGGCAACGGCGCCATTTTGATGAATGAATTTTTGTGGTCTAGAATTTCATAAATGAAATCTTGTTGCAAGTATAGTTTCTAAACCAACAATAATCCCTTCAAAAAAAAAATTTGTTTGTCACAAGTAACAAACCCCTAAAATTAATAACCGAAGTATTCAAACCTCGGGTCGTTCTCTCTAGGAATTGCAATACAGTGTTCTTGTCATTGGCTATGAAGTATGTTTTGGGGTTTTTTGAGATAATAGACAAGGAATATAAATGGCAAAAGAAATAAACTAACAGTTAACAAAGCTCTTGGCAAGGTATGAGAACTATAAGTCCTATCCTAGTTATCCTCCTCAATTGTGACCACAATTGTCCATTGCTTCCACTTAATTAACCTCTAACCATGGAGAAAAGTCAAGTGGATGGATTAACATGATTCCACAAATCCTAGCCAAATCCTAAGGGAAAGACTAGCTTTAGTGGCATTCAAGTCAATTAGCAACTTCTAATTATCAATCAATCAAAGAAATTAGATAACTCAAGAGTCACCAATTACTCTATCTAGGCCAAGAGGAGCAAAATATAATTCATAGCTAAAAGAAGCATTTCATCAAACACATAAAAGGCAATGAAAGTAAACAACATGAATTGCAAGAATTAAAGAGAGATCTAACTACAAAGGCAATAGATCCATAATAGAAAATCAAAGCAAACATGAAAAAGCATGGAAATCATAAATTGCATTGAAAGAGAAATAGAGATCTACATAAGAATTTATAAAACTAAAGGAAAATTGAAGCAAGAGAAGAAGATCTAGATCTAGAAGAAGAGAACTAAAATCTAATCCTAATCCTAATTCTAGAGAGAAGTGAGAGCTTCTCTCTCTAGAAACTAATTTTTCCTCCAAAACTTAAAACTAAGCTTAACTAAGACTAGATGATTGATTCCTCTTCATTCCTTAGGTTAAATAGCATCAGAAGTGAGTTGGATTTGGGCCTGGGAAGCCCATAATTTGCCCCCAGCAGATTCACTTTAAGTGGGTCACGTGCGAACATCGACGCGTACGCGTTGGTTTACAGTTTTCCATTCACCCGTATGTGCCATGTACGCGTTCGCATCGACATGCGACTCCACAATCCACGCGTGCATGTCTGATGGACTTGTGCGTGGGTATCAGCATCCCAAATCCTTGTTTCTTCATGATTTCTCCTCTTTCATGCTTTTCTCTTCATTCCTTTGACCCATTCCTAGTCTTTTCAACCTGAAATCACTCAACAAACACATCAAGGCATCTAGTGGAATCAAAGGTGAATTATATTTAGCTAATTATGGCTTAAAAAGCATATTTTCACAATTAAGCACAAATTAGGAGATAATCATGAAACCATGCTATTTCATTGAATAAATGTAAGAAAAGTGGATGAAATCCACCTAAATTAAGCACAAGGTAAACCCTAAAAATGGGGTTTATCACACATTAACAATAGTAGGTCGCATTCCCTGTCTAACAAAGTCTACCTCACTAATATCACTTAAGGGTATCGGACTATTCACCCATTCATGTGGCTCTCTTATGTTAGGGTCAAACTATAATTGGACATCAATGTTAAACAAGTCTTTGGGAACCGTTTTCATCACATAATGCTTTTGGAGAATATATGGATGTTTCACATAAAAGCACTGGTGTGCTTGGCTTGCCAACATAAATGGTTCGTCTTGGTAACATCTTTTATTGAAATGAACATATGTCAAACCATAATCATCTTCCTCAGCCATAAACCACTCACACTTAAATAACACAAATTTAAATTGGCTATAATAGTCTAACCCGATAATATCCATGATTCTACCATAATATCTTATATTGGCCTTGATTGGTTTTTTGTCTTTAACACTCGCGAAGCTTGTTGTTTCAGCCACCATAGTGACACCACTATTTTGTGTTTTCCGCATCACTTCTCGCCGCTTAGTATGAAATCTGTACCCGTTGACAACATAAGCATAAAAAGATTTTGCAACTTTATTTGGACCCTTAGACAGCTGTCGTATCCAACCGAGAACATCATCCTTCATGGCACGTCTCGTAAACCACTCATAAAGTCTTCATTCTGATCTTTAACGATGTTCAACTTCCGCTTCTGCTTGTCTTGCTTTTGTTGCTCACAACATTCTCTACAAGGAATGTATATTATTATGTAATAATACCAAAATTAGTCTAAGAACTAAAGAAAAGTGCCAATTTACCTCATGTAAGGCTCCACGTTATCGCATTTGTTCAATACATATGCATTAGCTTGAAGGAGTGACTTCTCCTCAAAATAATTAGTTGCCCTTTTTCTCCACCCAATGGACTTCCCTTGTTTGTGAACAAATTTGAATCAGGATCTTTGGTTGAAGTGCCTGCATCATTATTCTGAGATACTCTGTTGAATCTTGTTTTCACTCCCTCATGCAAATATCTTGAACAAAAAGTTAAACACTATTCAGCCAAATAACTTGATGGGTATTTTTGGAAAACAAATTCCAAGCACACAAATCTAACCGGCAAGTGTACCGGATCGCCTCAAGTAATAATAACTCACATGAGTGAGGTCGATCCCACAGGGATTGAAGGATTGAGCAATTTTAGTTTAGTGGTTGATTTAGTCAAGTGAATCAAGTGTTGGTTTCAGTGGTTTGTAATTGACAGAAGCTAAATTGCATGAAATATAAAGGGAGAGGGAAAAATTATAGTAAATTAAAGAGAACAGAAAGTAAAAGTGCTGAATCTTAAAGAACAAGTAAATTAAATTGCAGAAACTTAGATTGCAAGAAATGTAAATAACTGAATCTTAGAGTGCAAGAAATATAAATTGCTTGAATTGTAAACGGGTTCAGGGAGCTGGGATTGCAGAAATTAAACAAGCAGAAGTAAATGACAATTAACAGAGAAGTAGAAATTAAATTGAGATGCAACAGATCTGAACAAGAAAGGAAAATTACTTTGAAAACCAAACAGAAAATAAAATGCAACTCAATTGCAGTAACTGAATTGAAGTTGGAGATCTCAGGAGTGGAAGAGACTAGAAAACAAGTCTAGATCTCAAATCCTTCCTTGATCCAACAAGAACAATTGCAAAAGAAATGGAAAAGTGAATTTCAGAAGAAAAGAGAAGAATGAAAGTAGTAAATAGAATTTGTAATGTAAATCAAGGTTTCTAAAATTATGCAGAAAGATTAACAAGAGATCTCAAGGTAAGATTGAAACAGAATTTCTTCAATTCTTCACCCAAGATCCAAGGCAAGAAGTAAAGAGTGTTCAAGCAAGAACAAGGAAGAAGAAAGATCAATTCTCCTTCCAAATTCTCCAAGATCCAAATTCAAAGTAAAACTCCCAAAATTACAAAAATGAAAATTCAAAGAAGCAAAAAGGTCCTCTCTAAATCAAACTAGCTTCTATTTATACACTTTCTATTTTTGAATTTTAGAATTTGGGTGGGTTTTTTAATTTGGTGAAGAATTGAATTTAATTGGATTTTTAATTGAATTTTCAGCCCATGAGTGTTTGCTCCCAGTGGAGTGCTCTACTCCTAGTGAGAGCGGAGCATCAAGGCTTGTCTTTGGCCTCTTTGTTGCGTGCCAAGTTGGGTGCCCAGGGTAGCACTCTGCTCTTGTGGGGAGCGGAGCATTGGCTTGCCTTGGTGTGTTTTGTGTGCTCCAATTCCTCCTGGCCGTGTTAAGTTGTGCGTGTCAAGCCTCCTTGGCCGTGTCAAGCTCGTGCAAGGACTAAGGAGAGTAGCGCTCTGCTCTCAGCAAGAGCGTAGCACTCCTTTTGCTTGGGTGAGGTCCCAAGTTTGAAACCTTGGGGAGGCATGCGCTGGCCAGTTTCTTTTGTGCACAAAGTGGCACCTTGCTCCTTGCTTCCTTAAGGTGCTGTGTTCGATCCTTGGGGGTAGCATTTTAGCCATTTTTGGCTTATTTCCTTTGTGAGTAGCGCTCCCCCACTCCCTCTTGCTCATGAGTTCGAACTTTGTGGCAAGCATTGGCAAATATTTTCCCTTGTAATTATTTTGGATGGAGCCCGATAATGCTCTTGGCAAGAGCGGAGCATCATTCTTTTCCCCTTTCTTTCTTGGTTCAAAATTGTGCTCCGCTCTCAAGGAGAGTGTAGCATCCAAGTCTTGCTTCCTTGGTTCATTGTTGTGCTCCCTTAGAGAGTGCTCCGCTCTTGGATAGAACGCTGTGCTTCCTCCTTCCATGTGCCATGCTTCCTTGTTTCCTTTGCCACATTCTTCTCTTCCTTGGGCCACACTTCTTAGGCCACGCTTTCTTGTTTTCTTGTTTTCTTCACCTACAAGTAATCAAAACAACCAATTAAAGTATCACCAAATTCACAAGGTTTATAAATCATTTAAATATCAATTAAATTTAGCTTGAACCTCATGATTTGGCATCAATTAACTGGTGGTTGATTGATTCAAAGAAACCATGCAATTCCATTCCAAATTACTTACTTACAATGCAAGAAAATGCATAAAGACTAATAAAAACAAAGAAAAAGACTAGTAAAACTAGGCTTAGATGACTTGTCATGACAACACTGATGAGCGGATAATTTATACGCTTTTTGGCATTGTTTTTAGTATGTTTTTAGTAGTATCTAGTTACTTTAAGGGATGTTTTCATTAGTTTTTATGTTAAATTCACATTTCTGGACTTTACTATGAGTTTGTGTGTTTTTCTGTGATTTCAGGTATTTTCTGGCTGAAATTGAGGGACTTGAGCAAAAATCAGATTCAGAGGTTGAAGAAGGACTGCTGATGCTGTTGGATTCTGACCTCCCTGCACTCAAAGTAGATTTTCTTGAGCTACAGAACTCAAAATGGCGCGATTTCAATTGCGTTGGAAAGTAGACATCCAGGGCTTTCCAGCAATATATAATAGTCTATACTTTGCCCAAGTTTAGACGACGCAAACTGGCGTTCAACGCCAGCTCTCTGCCCAATTCTGGCGTCCAGCGCCAGAAACAGGTTGCAAAGTGGAGTTCAACGCCCAAACTGGCACAAAAGCTGGCGTTCAACTCCAAGAATGACCTCTCCACGTGTAGACTTCAAGCTCAGCCCAAGCACACACCAAGTGGGGCCCGGAAGTGGATTTATGCATCAATTACTTACTTCTGTAAACCCTAGTGACTAGTTTATTATAAATAGAACTTTTTATCATTGTATTCGTAGTCTTGGTTACTCTGGTTCCCCTCTGGGGCCGAGACCAATGAACTCCATTATCACTTATGTATTTTCAACGGTAGAGTTTCTACACTCCATAGATTAAGGTGTGGAGCTCTGCTGTTCCTCAAAGATTAATGCAAAGTACTACTATTTTCTATTCAATTCATCTTATTTCGCTTCTAAGATATTCATCCGCACTTCAACCTGAATGTGATGAACGTGACAATCATCATCATTCCCTATGAACGCGTGCCTGACAGCCACTTCCGTTCTACATTATATTGAATGAGTATCTCTTAGATCTCTTAATCAGAATCTTCGTGGTATAAGCTAGATTGATGGCGGCATTCATGAGAGTCCGGAAAGTCTAAACCTTGTCCGTGGTATTCCGAGTAGGACTCTGGGATTGAATGACTGTGACGAATTCCAAAATCGTGAGTGCTGGGCATAGTGACAGACGCAAAAGGATAGTAAATTCTATTCCAGTATGATCGAGAACCTCCAAGATGATTAGCCATGCAGTGACAGCGCATCGGACCATTTTCACAGAGAGGAATAGGATGCAACCAACGACAAGGGTGATGCCTCCAGACGATTAGCCGTGCTGTGACAGAGCATTTGGACCATTTTCCCGAGAGGATTAAAAGTAGCCATTGGCACCGGTGACATCCTTACACAAAGCCAGCCATAGAAAGGAGTAAGACTGATTGGATGAAGACAGCAGGAAAGCGGAGGTTCAGAGGAACGAATGCATCTCCATACGCTTATCTGAAATTCTCACCAACGTTTTACATAAGTATTTCTATCCTTCTTTTATTACTAAATTTCAAAAACTACATAACTATTTTATATCCGCCTGACTGAGATTTACAAGGTGACCATAGCTTGCTTCATACCAACAATCTCCGTGGGATTCGACCCTTACTCACGTAAGGTATTACTTGGACGACCCAGAGCACTTGCTGGTTAGTTATGCGAAGTTGTGAAGATATGTTTAGACCATGGTTCTGTGCATCCGTTTTTGGTGCCATCGCCAGGGAATCAATTTCGAACAATAATTCACAACCTGAGTAACAATTTCGCATACCAAATTTTTGGCGCCGTTGCCGGGGATTGTTCGAGTTTGGACAACTGACGGTTCATCTTGTTGCTCAGATTGGGTATCTTTCTTTCGTTTTCTTTTCAAAAAGTTTTCAAAAATCTTTCAAAAAAATCTTTCAAAAAAAATTTTTCCTTTGTTTTCAAAAAAAAATGTTTTCAAAAATATATTTTTCTTCAGAATTTTTAAGAATGAATTCTAGTGTTTCATGAAGTATGTTGAAGCCTGGCTGGCTGTAAAGCCATGTCTCAATTCTTTTGGACTCAAGAGAAGAGCTTCTTTATCTTTCTTAGCAAATTGGCTACTGAATGTAAAGTTCTGCTAAAGCTTGACTGGCTATTAAGCCATGTCTAACCCTCAGATTGGAGCTTTAGACTAACATGGCAAGATTCCTGGAATTCATATTAAAAATTTTGGAATCCTTATTTTTCTTTTTTAAAATGATTTTCGAAAAAATTAAAAGAAAATACAAAAAAATCATAAAATCATAAAAATCAAAAAAATACTTTGTGTTTCTTTTTTGAGTTTTGAGTCAGATTTTAAGTTTGGTGTCAATTGCATATTCATCTAGCATATTTCGAAAAAATTCATGCATTCATAGTGTTCTTCATGATCTTCAAGTTGTTCTTGGTAAGTCTTCTTGTTTGATCTTTGCATTTGCATGTTTTGTGTCTTTTCTTGTTTTTCATATGCATTCCTGAATTCTTTATGTCTAAGCATTAAAGAATTCTAAGTTTGGTGTCTTGCATGTTTTCTTTGCATTAAAAATTTTTCAAAAATGTGTTCTTGATGTTCATCATGATCTTCATAGTGTTCTTGGTGTTCATCTTGACATTCATAGCATTCTTGCATGCATTCATTGTTTTGATCCATAACTTTCATGCATTGCATCATTTTTCTTGTTTTTCTCTCTCATCATAAAAATTCAAAAATCAAAAAAATATCTTTCCCTTTTTCTCTCTTAAAATTTCGAAAAATAGATTTGACTTTTTAAAAAATTTTTAAAATCTAGTTGTTTTTATGAGTCAAATCAAATTTTCAATTTAAAAAAAAATATCTTATCCTTTTCAAAATCTTTTTCAAAAATCAAATTTTTTTTCAATTTTTTTTAGTTATTTTTGAAAATTTCAAAAATATTTTTCAAAAATCTTTTTCTTAATTTTACATCATATTTTCGAAAATAACATCATCAATTAATGTTTTGATTCAAAAATTTCAAGTTTGTTACTTACTTGTTAAGAAAGATTCAAACTTTAAGTTCTAGAATCATATCTTGTGATTTCTTGTGAATCAAGTCATTAATTGAGATTTTAAAAATCAAATCTTTTTCAAAAACTAATTTCTATCATATCTTTTCAAAAATATCTTCTTATCTTATCTTTTTCAAAAAAATGATTGCAAAATATCTTTTCTAACTTCCTAACTCCTTATCTTTTCAAAGTTTGTTTCAACTAACTAACTAAATTTTTGTTTATTTCCTACCTTTTTCAAAACTACCTAACTAACTCTCTCTCTAATCTTCGAAAAAAATCTTCCCTCATTTTCAAAATTTCTTTTTAATTAGACTAATTATTTTATTTTTTATTTTTAATTTTCGAAAATTACTAACCTTTTTCAAAAAAAAAAAAACTATTTTCGAAAGTCACTAACTCTTTTTCAAAAATTATTTTCGAAAATTCTCCCTCTCCCATCTTATTCTATTTATTTATTTATCTACTAACATCTCCTCATCTCAATTCATTGCTCCTATCCTTACCCTTGTGTTTGGATTCTTCATTCTTCTTCACCCCTATTCCTTTTCTTTTTCTACTAACATTAAGGAACCTCTTTACTGTGACATAGAGGATTCCTCTTCTTTTCTTGTTCTCTCCTCTTTCTTATGAGCAGGGACAAAGAAAGAAGCATTCTTGTTGAAGCTGATCCAGAACCTGAAAGGACTCTGAAGAGAAAACTAAGAGAAGCTAAATTACAATAATCCAGAGATAACCTTATTGAAAATTTCGAACAAGTAAAGGAGATGGCAGCCGAACCCAACAACAATAATGCAAGGAGAATGCTTGGTGACTTTACTGCACCTAATTCCAATTTACATGGAAGAAGCATCTCCATTCCTACCAATGGAGCAAACAATTTTGAGCTGAAACCTCAGCTAGTTTCTCTGATGCAGCTGAACTGCAAGTTTCATGGACTTCCATCTGAAGATCTTTTTCAGTTCTTAACTGAATTCTTGCAGATCTGTGATACTGTTAAGACTAATGGAGTAGATCCTGAAGTCTACAGGCTCATGCTTTTCCCTTTTGCTGTAAGAGACAGAGCTAGAATATGGTTGGACTCTCAACCCAAAGACAGCCTGAACTCTTGGGATAAGCTGGTCACGGCTTTCTTAGCCAAGTTCTTTCCTCCTCAAAAGCTGAGCAAGCTTAGAGCTGATGTTCAAACCTTCAGACAGAAAGAAGGTGAATCCCTCTATGAAGCTTGGGAAAGATACAAGCAGCTGACCAAAAAGTATCCTTCTGACATGCTTTCAGAATGGACCATCCTGGATATATTCTATGATGGTTTATTTGAGCTATCAAAGATGTCATTGGATACTTCTGCAGGTGGATCTATTCATCTAAAGGAAACACCTGCAGAAGCTCAAGAACTCATTGACATGGTTGTTAATAACCAGTTTATGTACACTTCTGAGAGGAATCCTATGAGTAATGGGACGCCTATGAAGAAGGAAGTTCTTGAAATTGATACTCTGAATGCCATATTGGCTCAGAATAAAATATTGACTCAGCAAGTCAATATGATCTTTCAGAGTCTGAATGGAATGCAAGCTGTATCCAACAGTACTCAAGAGGCATCTTCTGAAGAAGAAGCTTATGATCCTGAGAACCCTGCAATAGCAGAGGTAAATTACTTAGGTGAACCTTATGGAAACACCTATAATCCATCATGGAGAAATCATCCAAATCTCTCATGGAAGGATCAGCAAAAGCCTCAACAAGGCTTTAATAATGGTAGAAGATACAGGTTTAGCAACAGCAAGCCTTTTCCATCATCCACTCAGCAACAGACAGAGAACCCTGAACAAAATACCTCTAATTTAGCAAACTTAGTCTCTGATCTGTCCAAGGCCACTATAAGTTTCATGAATGAAACAAGGTCTTCCATTAGAAATTTGGAAGCACAAGTGGGCCAGCTGAGTAAAAGGATCACTGAAATCCCTCCTAGTACTCTCCCAAGCAATACAGAAGAGAATCCAAAAGGAGAGTGCAAGGCTATTGAATTGATCACAATGACCGAACCTGTAAGGGAAAGAGAGGACATGAATCCCAAGGGGGAAGACCTCCTGGGATGTCCAGTGATCAATAAGGAGCTTCCCTTTGAGGAACCAAAGGAATCTGAGGCTCACTTAGAGACCATAGAGATTCCATTGAACCTCCTTATGCCATTCATGAGCTCTGATGAGTATTCCTCTTCTGAAGAGAATGAGGATGTTACTGAAGAGCAAGCTGCCAAGGTTTTTGGTGCAATCATGAAGCTGAATGCCAAATTATTTGGCATTGAGACTTGGGAAGATGAACCTCCCTTGTTCACCAATGAACTAAGTGATCTGGATCAACTGAGATTGCCTCAGAAGAGACAGGATCCTAGAAAGTTTATAATACCTTGTACCATAGGCACCATGATCTTTAAAGCTCTGTGTGACCTTGGTTCAGGAATAAACCTCATGCCCCTCTCTGTAATAGAAAAACTGGGAATCTATGGGGTGCAAGCTGCTAAAATCTCATTAGAGATGGCAGACAATTCAAGAAAACAGGCTTATGGACAAGTAGAGGACGTGTTAGTAAAGGTTGAAGGCCTTTACATCCCTGCTGATTTCATAGTCCTGGATACTGGAAAGGAAGAGGATGAATCCATCATCCTAGGAAGATCTTTCCTAGCCACAGCAAGAGCTGTGATTGATGTGGACAGAGGAGAATTGATCCTTCAATTAAATAAGGACAACCTTGTGTTTACAATTCAAGGATCTCTCTCTGCATCCATGGAGAGGAAGCAGAAAAAGCTTCTCTCAAAGCAGAGTCAACCAAAGCCCCCACAGTCAAACTCTAAGTTTGGTGTCAAACCCCCATATCCAAACTCTAAGTTTGGTGTTGGGAGGTTTCAACAAAGCTCTGCACATCTGTGAGGCTCCATGAGAGCCCATTGTCAAGCTATTGACATTAAAGAAGCGCTTGTTGGGAGGCAACCCAATGTTTATTTATCTAATTTTATTTTTGTTTTTCATGTTTCCTTAGGTTCATGATCATATGGAGTCACAAAATAAACGAAAAATTTAGAAACAGAATCAAAAACAGCGGAAGAAAAATCACACCCTGGAGGAAGCACCTGTCTGGCATTCAACGCCAGAACAGAGCTTGGTTCTGGCGCTGAACGCCCAAAATGGGCAGTATCTGGGCGGTGAACGCCAGAATTGCACCCTGGAGAGGAGCTGGCGCTGAACGCCCAGAACAAGCATGGTTCTGGCGTTCAACGCCAAAAATGGGCAACAAATGGGCGTTGAACGCCCAAAATGGGCACCAACCTGGCGCTGAACGCCCAGAGTTGTGTGCAAGGGCATTTTACATGCCTAATTTGGTGCAAGGGTGTAAATCCTTAAACACCTCAGGATCTGTGGACCCCACAGGATCATCTCAAGATCTGTGGACCCCACAGGATCCCAACCTACCTCCACTCACTCTCTTCTCTCTTCTCAATCATCCTCTGTTCCCAATAAACACTCTTCCCCAAAACCCTTCACCTATCACCTCCATCTCTCTTCCCTACTAACCCTTCACCACTCACATCCACCCACTCTTCCCCATAAACCTACCCAATAAACTCCACCTACCTTCAAAATTCAACTCAATTTCCCACCCAAACCCACCCATATGGCCGAACCTTAACCCCCCCTCCCTTCCCTATATAAAGCCTTCCATTCTTCCTCATTTTCACACAACACAACCCTGTCTTCTCTTCTTGGCCAAAACACACCTCCCCCCACTTCTCCATCTTTTCTTCTTCTTCTTCATCTAATTCTTTATTTTCTTGCTCGAGGGCGAGTAACATTCTAAGTTTGGTGTGGTAAAAGCATAGCTTTTTTGTTTTTCCATAACCATTAATAGCACCTAAGGCCAGAGAAACCTCAAGAAAGAGGAAAGGGAAGACAAAAGCTTCCACCTCTAAGCCATGGGAGATGGAAAGATTCATCTCACAAGCCCATCACTAAGAAAAGGATGGAGCAAACAAGAGAGCACTTTCATGGATCTCAACAGGCACATGAAGAAGCTCATCATCAAGAAATCCCTGAGATACCTCAAGGGATGCACCTTCCTCCACAAACTTTTGGGAGCAAATCAATACCTCCCTAGGAGAATTAAGTTCCAACATGGGACAACTAAGGGTGGAACATCAAGAGCACTCCATCATCCTTCATGAAATAAGAGAAGATCAAAAAGCAATGAGGGAGGAGCAACAAAGACAAGGAAGAGACATAGAAGAGCTCAAGGACATCATTGGTTCCTCAAGAAGGAAACGCCACCATCACTAAGGTGGACTCATTCCTTGTTCTTACTTTCTCTGTTTTTCATTTTCTCTATGTTAAGTGCTTATCTATGTTTGTGTCTTCATTACATGATCATTAGTAGTTAGTAACTTTGTCTTAAAGTTATGAATGTCCTATGAATCCATCACCTCTCTTAAATGAAAAATGTTTTAATTCAAAAGAACAAGAAGTACATGAGTTTTGAATTTATCCTTGAACTTAGTTTAATTACATTGATGTGGTGACAATGCTTCTTGTTTTCTGAATGTATGCTTGAACAGTGCATATGTCTTTTGAAGTTGTTGTTTAAGAATGTTAAATATGTTGGCTCTTGAAAGAATGATGACTAGGAAACATGTTATTTGATAATCTGAAAAATCATAAAAATGATTCTTGAAGCAAGAAAAAGCAGCAAAGAACAAAGCTTATTCAAAAAAAAAAAAAGGCGAAAAAAAAGAGAAAAAAAATAGAAAGAAAAAAAAAAGCAAGCAGAAAAAGCCAAAAGCTCTTAAAACCAAGAGGCAAGAGCAAAAGGCCAATAACCCTTAAAACCAAAAGGCAAGGGCAAATAAAAAGGATCCCAAGGCTTTGAGCATCAGTGGATAGGAGGGCCTAAAGGAATAAAATCCTGGTCTAAGCGGCTAAACCAAGCTGTCCCTAACCATGTGCTTGTGGCGTGAAGGTGTCAAGTGAAAACTTGAGACTGTGTGGTTAAAGTCAAGGTCTAAAGCAAAAAAAGAGTGTGCTTAAGAACCCTGGACACCTCTAATTGGGGACTTTAGCAAAGCTGAGTCACAATCTGAAAAGGTTCACCCAATTATGTGTCTGTGGCATTTATGTATCCGGTGGTAATACTGGAAAACAAAGTGCTTAGGGCCACGACCAAGACTCATAAAATAGCTGTGTTCAAGAATCATCATACTGAACTAGGAGAATCAATAACACTATCTGAACTCTGAGCTCCTATAGATGCCAATCATTCTGAACCTCAATGGATAAAGTGAGATGCCAAAACTATTCAAGAGGCAAAAAGCTATAAGTCCCGCTCATTTAATTGGAGCTATGTTTCATTGATAGTTTGGAATTTATAGTATATTCTCTTCTTTTTATCCTATTTGATTTTCAGTTGCTTGGGGACAAGCAACAATTTAAGTTTGGTGTTGTGATGAGCGGATAATTTATACGCTTTTTGGCATTGTTTTTAGTATGTTTTTAGTAGAATCTAGTTACTTTTAGGGATGTTTTCATTAGTTTTTATGTTAAATTCACATTTCTGGACTTTACTATGAGTTTGTGTGTTTTTCTGTGATTTCAGGTATTTTCTGGCTGAAATTGAGGGACTTGAGCAAAAATCAAATTCAGAGGTTGAAGAAGGACTGCTGATGCTGTTGGATTCTGACCTCCCTATACTCAAAGTGGATTTTCTTGAGCTACAGAATTAAAAATGGCGCGCTTTCAATTGCGTTGGAAAGTAGACATCCAGGGCTTTCCAGCAATATATAATAGTCCATACTTTGCCGAAGTTTAGACGACGCAAACTGGCGTTCAACGCCAGCTCTCTGCCCAATTCTGGCGTCCTGCGCCAGAAACAGGTTGCAAAGTGGAGTTCAACGCCCAAACTGGCACAAAAGCTGGCGTTCAACTCCAAGAATGACCTCTCCACTTGTAGACTTCAAGCTCAGCCCAAGCACATACCAAGTGGGCCCCGGAAGTGGATTTATGCATCAATTACTTACTTCTGTAAATCCTAGTGACTAGTTTATTATAAATAGAACTTTTTATCATTTTATTCGTAGTCTTGGTTACTCCGGTTCCCCTCTGGGGCCGAGACCAATGAACTCCATTATCACTTATGTATTTTCAACGGTAGAGTTTCTACACTCCATAGATTAAGGTGTGGAGCTCTGCTGTTCCTCAAAGATTAATGCAAAGTACTACTGTTTTCTATTCAATTCATCTTATTTCGCTTCTAAGATATTCATCCGCACTTCAACCTGAATGTGATGAACGTGACAATCATCATCATTCCCTATGAACGCGTGCCTGACAACCACTTCCGTTCTACATTAGATTGAATGAGTATCTCTTAGATCTCTTAATCAGAATCTTCGTGGTATAAGCTAGATTGATGGCGGCATTCATGAGAGTCCGGAAAGTCTAAACCTTGTCCGTGGTATTCCGAGTAGGACTCTGGGATTGAATGACTGTGACGAACTCCAAACTCGCGAGTGCTCGGCGTAGTGACAGACGCAAAAGGATAGTAAATTCTATTCCAGTATGATCGAGAACCTCCAAGATGATTAGCCATGCAGTGACAGCGCATCAGACCATTTTCACAGAGAGGAATAGGATGCAACCAACGACAAGGGTGATGCCTCCAGACGATTAGCCGTGCTGTGACAGAGCATTTGGACAATTTTCCCGAGAGGATTGAAAGTAGCCATTGGCACCGGTGACATCCTTACACAAAGCCAGCCATAGAAAGGAGTAAGACTGATTGGATGAAGACAGCAGGAAAGCGGAGGTTCAGAGGAACGAATGCATCTCCATACGCTTATCTGAAATTCTCACCAATGATTTACATAAGTATTTCTATCCTTCTTTTATTACTAAATTTCGAAAACTACATAACTATTTTATATCCGCCTGACTGAGATTTACAAGGTGACCATAGCTTGCTTCATACCAACAATCTCCGTGGGATTTGACCCTTACTCACGTAAGGTATTACTTGGACGACCCAGTGCACTTGCTGGTTAGTTATGCGAAGTTGTGAAGATATGTTTAGACCATGGTTCTGTGCATCCGTTTTTGGTGCCATCGCCAGGGAATCAATTTCGAACAATAATTCACAACCTGAGTAACAATTTCGCATACCAAACACCAAACTTAAAACTTGCTTTTCCCCAAGCAAGCATTAAAGATAAGAGAAGATAGAATGAAATAGAGAAGTGTGCATGTCCTTATTAAGCAGATACTTGAACTTGGTTCATGGGGTTTTATGCAGATCAATAGTAGCTCATTTATTACTTGCTGTTAAATAAACAATGTTTCCTCAAGGGTTCACTAAGGTTGCTGCTACAATGCCTTGCTTTCTGCTTACTTCCCTTGTTAGCTTTTTCCTTCTTTCTTTTGCTTAGAGAGCTTATTACTTATTGAAGGCTTGGTGGCAAATGTTGCAGCAGCCTTTGGCTTAATTATACTCAACATTTCTTCACCACAGACACATGGCCCAGCATCTCTTTGGATAACTAAGTGTTTTGTAGCTAGGTTGCTCTTTATTGTGGACTTTCAGTTGGCAATCCCAAATCAGTTGATCTAAGTGGCCAAGTTTTGAAAATCTCCTTAGAACTTACTTGTCTAAGCATATCCTAGTACAAAAACACCACAGGCATGTGTCCTAGGGTTCAAGCTATTAGTGTCTAGCCTTATTATTTGTTTCTTTGCCACTTTTTAGCTTTTCTATTTCTTTTTCTTTCTGTTTTGATTCATTTTCAAGGGATTTTTATTAATTGAAGGATCATAGCAGCAACTAGCTTAAGATTCAAGTAACATGTCATTATGTAGCATTTATTTTGTGAGCTAACAATTGAATCAAACACATACCACCACTAACTTTCATCCTAACTTTTGCAACATTGAACAATTACTTTTCTAAATCAAACATCTCTCTTTTATTCAAACAACAAGGGGAACAAAACAAAATATTCAAGCTAATGAAGGAGGACAATTATTATGCAGATAACTTTTTCTAGCAAAAAGTATGCAGATAGCTTTCTTTAGCATGTACTTCTACTTGTAACTAAATGAATATTTTAGTAAGACATATAAGAATTCCCAATTTAAAGTACTTTTTCAACAACTAGGATTAAGTGTAGATATAACCTTTTGGGTTGCCGCTTTTCATTCTTCCTTCTGTTGTATCCCTTTTGAGTCATAATGTAGATTATCTTCAAATGTTGGCTAGTTTCCTGCATAATTCTCAAAAGTTGCTTGCTTCTCAAGCCCTTAGGTGAATGGTCAGTATGCATAAATTGAGTGTGTCTTTTAGATTTATCTTGGTGTGGGAACACCAAACTTAATTCCTCACCACTGCCTCTGATGCAACTAGTTAACCAATTATGAATTCTCTTGGCCTTGCTAAAGGTTATGGAGCTAAAATCTGAAAGCAACTAAATAGTTACATGATTTGTCTGATTTCTTGGAGCTAGCATTATGCAGGAGGTGAGAGTGTGGTTTTTAGATAAAATGTTGGTGAAACACCAAACTTTAGAATCCTTCATTCTCCCTTAAATTGTTTTGGTGTGCAACACCAAACTTAGATCCTTGCAATACAGACAAAACCACTTGACCTTTTTATTGAAATAGCTATGAAAAGAAAACTACCTCAGGTTGGGTTGCCTCCCAACAAGCGCTTCTTTATTGTCATTAGCTTAACATCCTGCATTCTTGCTTAGCATAGGTTCTGAACCTCTTTTTCCTTGTCCTATTGCCCTCCTAAGTAAGGCTTTGCTCTGTGTCCATTTGCTGCGAAATGACTCTGTATAGCTTCATCTAGCAACTTAAGATTTTCGTAAGGAAAAACCTTTGTCACTAAATATGGGCCAGTCCATTTGTACTTGAGCTTGCCTGGGAAAATCTTGAGCCATGAATTGTACAGGAGTACTTGCTATCCTGGTTTGAACTCTTTCTTTAAAATCTTCCTGTCATGCCACCTCTTGGCTCTTTCTTTGTATATCTTAGCATTTTCATAGGCTTCTAGCCTAAATTCATCCAACTCATTTAGTTGTAGTAACCTTTTCTCCCCTGCTGCCTGAGAATCAAGGTTGAGGAGTTTAGTAGCCCAAAAAGCTCTGTGTTCAAGCTCTACAGGGAGGTGGCAGGATTTTCCATACAATAGCTGAAAGGGGGACTTTCCAATGGGAGTTTTGAAAGCTGTCTTGTATGCCCAGAGCGCATCTTCTAGCTTCCTAGCCCAATCTTTTCTAGTGCTGCCCACTGTTTTTTCTAAGATCTTCTTCAATTCCCTATTTGCTAATTCAGCCTGGCCATTAGTCTGAGGATGGTATGGTGTGGCTACTTTATGGATTACTCCATATTTGTGGAGGCATTTCTCCATCTGTTTGTTGCAGAAATGACCACCACCATCGCTAAAAAGACCCTTGGGCACTCTATATCTAGTGAAAATATGCTTCTTAAGGAATTGAAGGACAATCTGTACATCACAGGTGGTTGTGGCTATGGCTTCCACCCACTTTGAGACATACTCCGCTGCCACCAAGATGTATCTGAAAGAGTCGGAAGGGGAAAAGGGTCCCGTGAAATCAATGCCCCATAGGTCAAATAGCTCCACTTCCAGGATGAAATTTTGAGGCATCTCATTCCTTTTTGTTAATCCTCCAGCTCTTTGGCATTCATTGCATTGGTGAACAAACTCTCTGGCATCCTTGAAGATAGTTGGCCAATAGAAGCCACTTTGCAGTACCTTTGTAGCTGTTCTCTCTGGTCCAAAGTGTCCACCGTATGTTGAACCATGATAATGCCACAATATGTCCTTCATTTCATTTTCAGGGACACACCTCCTAATCATTCCATCAGAGCATCTCTTGAATAAAAAAGGTTCGTCCCACAAGAACTTCCTTGCTTCATTGAGTAGCTTCTTCACTTGTTTCTTAGAAAATTCTTGAGGTATTTTCCTTCCTACTTTGTAATTTGCTATGTCAGCAAACCAAGGTGTTTGTTGAACTTGGAAAAAGTGCTCATCAGGAAAATTCTCATTTACTTGCTGTGGTCTATCTTGCTTGGCTTCTTGTGGCACTATTGATAAATGATCTGCTACTTGATTTTCACTTCCCTTTCTATCTCTCACTTCAATATCAAATTCTTGTAGCAGCAGCACCCACCTAATAAGCCTTGGCTTTGAGTCCTGTTTAGACATTAAATACTTGAGAGCAGCATGGTCAGTATACACTATAACCTTTGAACTAATCAAGTATTGCCTGAACTTATCAAATGCATATACAATTGCTAAAAGTTCTTTTTCAGTGGTGGTATAATTTTTCTGTGTTTCATTTAACACCTTGCAGGCATAATATATGACATGGTGCAACTTGTCTTTCTTTTGCCCCAGTACAGCACCAATAGCAAGGTTACTTGCATCACACATAAGTTCAAAAGGTAAGTTCCAATCAGGGGGTGTGATAATTGGTGCTGTAATGAGTTTTCTCTCTAGAGTTTCAAAGGCATGTTTACATTGTCATCAAAGATAAAGGGGGTATCAATCATTAGTAAATTGCTCATTGGTTTTGCCATTTTTGAAAAATCTTTGATGAACCTCCTATAAAAGCCAGCATGCCCAAGAAAACTCCTCACTGCTTTCACATTAACAGGTATAGGGAGTTTTTCAATAATTTCTATTTTGGCTTTATCAACTTCTATACCTTTACATGACACTTTATGCCCAAGAACTATTCCTTCCGGAACCATGAAATGGCATTTCTCCCAGTTCAATACCAGGTTAGTTTCTTGGCATCTTTTCAAAACAAGAGTTAAGTGATGCAAGCAAGTGTTAAATGAATTGCCAAAGACAGAAAAATCATCCATGAAGACTTCTAAAAATTTTTCTACCATATCAGAAAAATGGAAAGCATACACCTTTGAAAGGTGGCTGGGGCATTGCATAGCCCAAAGGGCATCCTCCTATAGGCGAAAACTCCAAATGGGCATGTGAAGGAAGTCTTCTCTTGATCCTTGGGATCCACCACTATTTGATTGTACCCAGAGTATCCATCTAGGAAGTAGTAGTAAGCATGGCCTGCCAATCTTTCCAACATTTTATCAACGAAGGGCAGAGGGAAGTGATCTTTTCTTGTAGCATCATTTAGTCTCCTGTAATCCATGCACATTCTCCACCCAGTCACTGTCCTGGTGGGGATCAACTCATTCTTCTCATTGGTGATGACTGTCATTCCTCCTTTTTTTGGTACAACTTGAACCGGACTCACCCATGAGCTATCCGAGATTAGAAAGATTATCCCAGCATTCCATAGCTTCATCACTTCTTTTTGAACCACCTCTTTCATGGTTGGGTTGAGTCTCCTCTGAGGTTGAACTACAGGTTTTGACTCTTCCTCCAATAAGATTTTATGCATACAGATGGCAGGGCTGATGCCTTTGATATCCTCAATTGTCCAACCCAAGGCTGTCTTGTGAGCCTTTAATACTTCAATCAGCTTTGTTTCCTCTTCCATGTTCAAGGAGGAGTTTATGATTACTGGCAAGGCTTCTGCTTCCCCAAGAAACACGTATTTAAGGTGAGGAGGGAGAGGCTTCAACTCCTGTTTTGGCTTATCCTCTTCCTTGTCTTCAATGGATATTTCTACAACTTCCTCTCCTTGTTCCTCCTGTTGCTCTTGATAGTTGTCTTCAAACATTTCTTCTACCAAGCTTTCTATCACATCCACCTTCATGTAATTTTCTTGCTCAGAGGGGTGTTGCATTGATTTGAAAACATTGATTACCATTTGCTCATTATGCACCCTGAAGGTCATTTCTCCCTTCTCTACATCAATAGTGGTTCTTGCTGTAGCTAGAAATGGTCTTCCCAAGATGATTGAGTTGTTTCTATCCCCTTCTGTATCCAAGATCACAATGTCTGTAGGGAAGATAAACTCTCCAACCTTCACTAGTAAATTTTCCACAATTCCATTGGGTGTCTTGATTGATCTATCAGCCATCACTAGTGACATCCTAGTAGGTTTGATTTCTTTTATAGCAAGCTTTCTCATCATTGAGAAGGGCATCAAGTTGATGCTGGCACCTAGATCGCATAGGGCGTTTTCCAATGTCATCTTGCCTATGGTGCATGAAACCACAAAACTCCCTGGATCTTTGAGCTTTGGTGGGATATCCCTTTGGATCACAGCGCTACATTCTTCAGTGAGCATAATGGTTTCCTTTTCTTGCCAGCTTCTCTTCTTGTTAATAAGTTCCTTCAAAAACTTGGCATATAGGGGCATTTTCTCAAGTGCCTCAGCCAGGGGTATGTTGATATCCAATTTCTTGAAGATTTTAAGAAATTTTGGGAAGTGTTGGTCCTTAGTCTCCTTGTTGAACCTTTGGGGATATGGCAATGGAGGTGTGAAGTTCACCCCCTGTCTGTGATCCTTGGTTGATTCTTCAATTGCTTCCTTCCTTTTTCTTGAAATGTGTGGTTGGTCTTCATTTTCTTGAGCTTGATTTTGAGTTTGCTTGCTTGTTGTTGCATCCTTGGCTTCCTCTTTTTCAACCTGATTCTTGTCATTTTTCTTTGGCTTTTTGGTTGCTTCTTCATTTTTCACCAAGATCTTTCCACTCCTTAGCTGTATAGATTTGCATTCCTCCTTTGGATTAGGGATGGTGTCGCTTGGGAGTGAGCTTAAAGGCCTCTTAATAGCAATTTTCTTGGAAAGCTGTCCAATCTGCCTTTCCATATTCTTCATGGAAGCTTCCTGGTTCTTTGTTGTCATCTCTTGGTGCTTCATCATTTTCTCCATTAAGATCTCCAAGTTGGTGATTCTCTGAGAGTCTTGTGAGATTGGTTGGTTGTCGGGTGTTGAGGATTTAGGGTAAGTTTTTTGTGGTTTTCTGTATGTGTTTTGGTTATTATTCTGCTGGTTGTTGTGGTTTGTGTTTTTCCAACTATTTTGATTTAAAGTCCTCTGCCATAGCTGTTGAGTTTGATTGTGATTGTCCCCCCATCTGAGGTTGGGGTGGTTCTTCTAGGAGGGGTTGTAAGTGTCACCATAAACCTCATTTGGCCCAGAATTTTGGTTGTGCATATACTGAACTTGTTCTTGCTATTGGTCTTCACAAGCTTCTTCACTTTGCCCCCATGTGGTTGATGGCTGGCTTGTGTTGACTGCTACAACTTGGAGGCTATCAATCCTTTTGGCCATTTGCTCAAATTGTTGTTGAATTTGCTACTGCATCATTTTGTTTTGAGCTAGGATTGAGTCCACTCCTTCCAACTCCATCACTCCTTTCCTTTGTGATGGTTGGCATTGCCTTTGGTGAGCAAAGAAATACTGGTTGTTAGCCACCATATCAATGAGATTTTGGGCTTCCTCTGCAGTTTTCATGAGTTACAAAGAGCCTCCAGCTGAGTGATCCAATGCCTCCTGAGATTTCAATGTCAAGCCTTCATAAAAATTCTGCAATCTGTCCCATTCATTGAATATTTCAAGAGGGCACTTCCTGATTAGAGCCTTGTATCTCTCCCATGCCTCATAGATGGGTTCAGTGTCCATTTGTATGAATGTTTGTACTTTAGTTTTCAACCTGATGATCCTTTGAGGTGGGTAAAATTTGGCAAGGAACTTGCTCACTAGATCGTCCCAATTGTTGATGCTATCTCTTGGAAAGGATTCCAACCATTGAGTAGCTTTATCTCTGAGAGAAAATGGAAATAACAGTAACTTGTAGCTGTCAAGATGCTCACCATTGGTTTTGACAGTGTCACAAATCCTCAAGAAAGTAGACAAATGTTGGTTCGGATCTTCAAGTGGTCCTTCTCCATAAGAGAAATTATTTTGAACCAAGGTGATGAGTTGTGGCTTCAGTTCAAAGTTATTTGCATTAACATTTGGGGTAAGAATGCTACTCCCATAATGTCTAAGATTTGCAAATGTGTAGGAAGCCAAAACTCTTCTCTGTGGTGGATTGTTGTTGTTATTGGTTGCTCCTCCTGGTGGATTTGTTGGGTTTGTTGAATATTCCTCCATATCTTGGAACTCTTCTTCTGAATCCTCTTCTCCAACAATGCCTTTCCCTCTTTCAGCTCTTCTTAATCTCCTGAGGGTCCTTTCATCTTGTTCACAAAAGGTAGGTATAGCTCCCCTTGTCCCTGACATACAAACCAAACATAAAAATCTCACAAAACCAGGAAAACAGTAACACTTCAATCCATTGCTAGAGTGAAATTTTTGTTAGCTTAAGCAAAAATTCAAATAATTAGTGTGTTAGTTAAGAATTAAAGAAACAGAAAAGAAAAAGTGCTTGATCTAGACCTCCACTTCACTTAGTCATTGTCAATCTAATCAATCCCCGGCAACGGTGCCAAAAACTTGATGTGTATTTTTGGAAAATGAATTCCAAGCACACAAATCTAACCGGCAAGTGTACCGGGTCGCATCAAGTAATAATAACTCACATGAGTGAGGTCGATTCCACAGGGATTGAAGGATTGAGCAATTTTAGTTTTGTGGTTGATTTAGTCAAGCGAATCAAGTATTGGTTTGAGTGGTTTGTAATTGACAGAAGCTAAATTACATGAAATGTAAAGGGAGAAGGAAGAATTGCAGTAAATTAAAGAGAACAGAAAGTAAAAGTGCTGAATCTTAAAGAACAAGTAAATTAAATTGCAGAAACTTAGATTGCAAGAAATATAAATAACTGAATCTTAGAGTGCAAGAAATATAAATTGCTTGAATTGTAAATGGGTTCAGGGAGATGGGATTGCAGAAATTAAACAAGCAGAAGTAAATGACAATTAACAGAAAAGTAGAAATTAAATTGAGATGCAACAGATCTGAACAAGAAAGGAAAATTACTTTGAAAACCAAACAGAAAATAAAATGCAACTCAATTGCAGTAACTGAAATGAAGTTGGAGATCTCAGGAGTGGAAGAGACTAGAAAACAAGTCTAGATCTCAAATCCTTCCTTGATCCAATAAGAACAATTGCAAAAGAAATGGAAAAGTAAATTTCAGAAGAAAAGAGAAGAATGAAAGTAGTAAACAGAATTTGGAATGTAAATCAAAGTTTCTAAAATTATGCAGAAAGATTAACAAGAGATCTCAAGGTGAGATTGAAACAGAATTTCTTCAATTCTTCACCCAAGATCCAAGGCAAGAAGTAAAGAGTGTTCAAGCAAGAACAAGGAAGAAGAGAGATCAATTCTCCTTCCAAATTCTCCAACATCCAAATTCAAAGTAAAACTCCCAAAATTACAAAAATGAAAATTCAAAGAAGCAAAAAGGTCCTCTCTATATCAAACTAGCTTCTATCTATACGCTTTCTATTTTTGGATTTTAGAATTTGGGTGGGCTTTTTAATTTAGTGAAGAATTGAATTTAATTGGATTTTTAATTGAATTTTCAGCCCATGAGTGTTTGCTCCCAGTGGAGTGCTCTACTCCTAGTGAGAGCAGAGCATCAAGGCTTGTCTTTGGCCTCTTTGTTGCGTGCCAAGTTGGGTGCCTCAGGGTAGCACTCTGCTCTTGTGGGGAGCGGAGTATTGGCTTGCCTTGGTGTGTTTTGTGTGCTCCAATTCCTCCTAACCGTGTCAAGTTGTGCGTGTCAAGCCTCCTTGGCCGTGTCAAGCTCGTGCAAGGACTAAGGAGAGTAGCGCTCTGCTCTCAGCAAGAGCGTAGCACTCCTTTTGCTTGGGTGAGGTCCCAAGTTCGAAACCTTGGGGAGGCATGCACTGGCCAATTTCTTTTCTGCACAAAGTGGCACCTTGCTCCTTGCTTCCTTAAGGTGCTGTGTTCGATCCTTGGGGGTAGTATTTTAGCCATTTTTGGCTTATTTCCTTTGTGAGTAGCGCTCCCCCACTCCCCCTTGCTCAAGAGTTCGAACCTTGTGGCAAGCATTGGCAAATATTTTCCCTTGTAATTATTTTGGATGGAGCCCGATAATGCTCTTGGCAAGAGCGGAGCATCATTCTTTTACCCTTTCTTTCTTGGTTCAAAATTGTGCTCCGCTCTCAAGGAGAGCGTAGCATCCAAGTCTTGCTTCCTTGGTTCATTGTTGTGCTCCCGTAGAGTGTGCTCCGCTCTTGGATAGAGCGCTGTGCTTCCTCTTTCCATGTGCCATGCTTCATTGTTTCCTTTGCCACACTCTTCTCTTCCTTGGGCCACACTTCTTAGGCCACGCTTTCTTGTTTTCTTCTTTTCTTCACCTACAAGTAATCAAAACAACCAATCAAAGTATCACCAAATTCACAAAGTTTATAAATCATTTAAATATCAATTAAATTTAGCTTGAACCTCATGATTTGGCATCAATTAACTGGTGGTTGATTGATTCAAAGAAACCATGCAATTCCATTCCAAATTACTTACTTACAATGCAAGAAAGTGCATAAAGCCTAAAAAAATAAAGAAAAAGACTAGTAAAACTAGGCTAAGATGACTTGTCATCATAACTCTCTGCAATTAATCCTTCTGGATGACTTCTATTACGTATATACCCTTTTAGTGTGCACGTGTATCTCTCAATCGGATACATCCATCGAAACTGGACGGGACCACTTAACCTTAGTTCATTAGCTAAATGAATAGGCAAATGAACCATTATATCAAAAAAGGTCGGCAGAAAAATTCTCTCCTACTGGCACAAAGTCTCTACAATCTCTGACTCCAAACCATTAATCTCTTCTAACGAGATTTCCTTTTGACATAGCCGATGAAAAAAGGAACATAGGCGCACTAGAGGAATAGCAACGTGATCTGGAAGAATGCTCTTGATTGGTATTTGCAACAGGTAATGCAACATAAAGTGAGCATCATGAGTCTTGTAACCGTAAAGCTTTCTCTCTTCTTGTTGTACACAATGAGAAATGTTTGAAGCACTTCCATTAGGCAATTTTGTTTTCTTCAAAACACCACAAAAAAGGGATTTCTCACCTTTGGTCATGGAGAAGCATGCTCAAGCAAGTTTAGTTCTTTTGCCATCCTTAGTATTTATTGGGTGAAGATTCTTTCGAATGCCCATCTCCTTAAGGTACCAATTATACTGTCAACTATGTTTTTTTCGATATGCATTACATCAAGGTTGCGCTTGATCATACAGTGCTGCCAATATGGTAACTCAGAAAAGATTGATTTTTTTTCATTGGCCTTTACTTTTGCTTTGCGTCTTCCCAGAGGCATTATCTACTGACTTTAGCATATATAGAACCTCTTCACATGTTAACATTCGTGGTGGACCCCTGAATTCTGATTAATTTAGGGTTAAGAGAGAGACTAACTGATAGGAGTCCTGTGACAAAGAGCTTTTTTTAGAAAGACCTTAGGAATCCATGTGGGCGCTGCTGGATGCTCCCTGCTTTTAAGGTCCCCTCCCACGGATTGGCCTGCAGCTCCTTTTGTGGCACTAAGACTTGCAGTTTTTTCTGTATTATGTATTATATTAATAGGCTAGTTGACTTTCTAGAGCCGAAAAAAAAGGCTCAGAACAACCTATTCAATGCAAAGAGCGTCTTCGCCGACATTGAAGCAGAATGCCATTCAAGAATGAAGGTATTCTATTCACCCTAAGAGTCTAAGGGGTCGGGTCTATTGTGCTAGTCATTTGCTCTTCCGATAAGAGCTCAAGGGCTTTTCTTATACGCCTACCTATATTAGTAGTAGGTGGGATCCCCTTCCACTTTCGATGTAGCTCATATGATCAAGGGACCTAAGTCACAGTCAAATCCTACGACAGCTGCTGCTTCAGCCAGGTCAGATTGCGGGTGTGGGGGGATGAACTGCTTAATGATGTTAAATGTGCAATGGTTGAGCGATGGAGGAGAGCAAAGCTACCTTGAGGTTGGTAGCTGATGAAAGCCTTTAGGTTGAAGTGCTCATAGCCTTAAGTTAAGGAAATATTACAAAAAAATAAGGGTTAATCGAATAATGCGCTGAAAAGAACCGAGATGGCCTATACACCAATTTACCGGCACCATGACCCCCCTGTACCTTAAGGGGGATTGGGAGCCTGTTGTGATGGGCCTACATTCTCCCCTGCTCCGGTAGTTTTTCCATTAAAAGATCACTTGTTAGACCTCCATGCATGATCAACTGGCAAAAATCTCCTATGGTCCATGTAAACTGTCTTTTGGCTATGTTTCAAGTAACAAAAAGAAGTATCATGGTTACAAAAAGAGCAAGCTAACTTTCCTTTCGTACTCTAACCGGACAACATCGCATACGCTGGAAAATCATTGATTGTCCAAAGAAGTGCAGCATACATTTGAAAAGTTTCATTCTTAAAAGAATCATATGTATCTATCCCTGACACCCATAGCTCCTTCAGCTTGATCAATGGTTGCAAAAAAATATCAATATTATATCCTGCTGAACAAGGTCCAGGTATGATTAAAGAGAGCATACAATATTCTGACTTCATGGACATCCAAGGGGGAAGTTGTACACCATTAAGACAACTGGCCATGTGTTGTGCGACACGTTCATAGTTCGAAAATGATTAAAACTGTCACTTGCCAAGCCTCAAGTTGCATAGTTCTTTTGAAAAGTTTGGGTACCGACTGTCCAAGTTCTTCCATGCTTGGCCATCAGCAGCGTGCCTTATGCAACCGTCTTTCAAACGCTGCTCATCATGCCACCTCAATGCCTCTGCTGTGTTTAGGCACATAAAAAGCCTTTTAAGCCTTGGTATTAAAGGAAAGTATCTTAAGGTTTTCGTAGCTTATGAACTTTATTCGGAAGCGGAAAGTCCTCTTTGTTGACATCCGTAGTAGGAGTCTGATTATATCGAGACTCTCCACATATACGGCAAACTGAGTCATTTATGTACTCATTCCGATACAGCATGCAGTCATTAGGACATGCATCAATCTTTTCATAGTCAAGACCCAACTCTTTAACCATATTCTTAGCTTTATTAAATGAAGTGGGAATGTTCAAATCAGGTATAGCTTTTTTCAATAACTCCAAGAGGGAGGTAAAAGATGTGTTACTCTACCCATGTAGACACTTCAAGTGGTAAAGACGAATGATGAATGATAACCTCGAAAATCCAGTTATACAATTCGGATATAATTCCAGACCTGCTTCGTCTACTAGCTTATAAAATCTCTTTGCATCTTCATTCAACCCACTGTTCCCCTCTTCAAGATTTGCCATATTTCCGAATGCGTCATGCAGTAACCCGTCAATATCATCAAGGCCGCCTCGATCATCCATGTCAGTATCTACTACTGTTGGAATTACTGATTCCCCATGATTAGTCCATCGTTTATAACCTTCGACAAACCCATAGCAAATAAGATGCTCATATACGGCATCTCGTTCACGCCAATAAGTGTTTCCACACTTTGCACTCGGATATTGGATTTGTTTTCCAACCGGTTTTCCCTTTACGAAGGTAAACTTTAAAAAACTATTTACACTAACTATGTACTCCTTCTCAAATCTTGGTGAATCCATCCAATCTTTTGGTAAAACATGATTAAACCTAATAATGCAAATATCTGAAATTACTAAACATGGTCTAATAGGTCAGTTATAGTGACAATCTAGCTACCATATACATACTACCTAAATAACTAGAAGATCAAATTATAATATATAACAAGTATGATATAAACTTACTGCTTAGTTCTTTCATTTTGAGATGCCATTTGAAGTTGTTATACACTGTGCCACAATAAATACTTAACTCCTTTTGTCTTTACCAGTCCAAAAATAATATCCTGTATACAAAACAAAATAAAAAAATTCAGGAGAAGGTAAATCTATATGAAGAATTAAATTATTAAACCTCCCTTCCCTACCTCTAAATTTTATTTGGAAAAAGAAAAACTATATTTTTTTTAATTTTATTTTTTTAACATTGGAAAGAGCATGTTATGAACAGATCAGCTGATCAGGTAATGAAAAGATAGAGCATGGAAAAGTGTTAGTAGTGTCCTATGTATATGTCAAGAAGAAAATCAAATGGTTAGCCAGCTTCTGCAGTTCCGCATGGGGACTCCATGGAATACACACACAGACTATAGAAAATCAGTCCTCTAATGTATTTACCAAATTAGCAAAGGGAAATGTGAATTTGCAAAGGAAAGTAATAAATCAGCAAATAAGTACAACATATTTAGCAAATCAAATCAATTTGGGGAAGCAGATAAACCCAGGATATAGCAAAGTTAATACACTAACATGTAAGATAGAATGGTACATTACCTGAGCAAAAGCATAAATTGCATGCACGAGTCTAGCATAATCTGCTCCAGGCATTTGATTGACTAGATCTGCCAGAAATATTCTCCATAGCCTATTCAAAAGACCAAATAACATGATCAGAAATATCCACTAACTGTGTCTCAAAAAATAGCAAGGAGGAAATGGAAATCCAGCTGAAAAGTGTTAGTGGTATATTTTATCAAGAGAGTGAATGGAGTTTCCTTTATTTGGTAGAAGTGGAACCATAGGTATCCCCTTATCGAAGTAATCTTGATTGAGAGTTGGGAATGCCCTACCCAAGATTTAAATTCAACACCGTTGGCTAAGGAGAAGATGTATATACTATATACCACTTCAATGGACCATAAATTAGCATTAATACCACCCAAAATATTATTAAATTAAAACCTATTTATTTTTATAAAAGTACGAAATTCAAATTAGACAATATAGTATATAGAATCATTAAACTTGAAGGATTAACATTAACATGTACAACATATGTGTGTGTATAAGATATTCATTAGAATAAGTCACCTAGAGACAAATATATAAGCATGTGTTCAGAAATTAAATAAAAGTAAATTGGATATAAATTAAAAGAGATATATGATAATGAAGATGATGAATGATGGGTCATGTTGGTGTGTTGTTTTTATTTAATTTAGAATGGTCAACAGAAGCCATGGCATATGCATGTCTAAAGAATTATCCTTTTGAATTCTTCTTCTTCCAACCGCAGTAGCAGCTGCTTACTAGGGTCCTCTCTTTTGGTCAGCCTATGATATGAACAGCCCTATAATATATACATCGGCCAAACAAAAACTACAAATTCAATCCAATTTCTGAATCCAAACTAAATGGAAAATACATCAGCAACAACAACTAAATTGGCAACAACAAATTTTTTTTTCGTCAGCTCAAGAGAGTTCAATTAGGCAGAAAAAGTTCATCCTCCCAAACTCAAACCTTAAAGAAAATACCAAGTTCATCCTCTCTCTCTCTCTCATTTTCATGCACTTTCTCTCTCTCTCTCTTCGAACTTCGATGGTGACGCATAGTGAGGCGCGACGGCGAACCTAGCCCAACAGCGGCTAAATAGCAGAGGAGCGCGACGACTCATCTTCTTCCTCGCGGTGACAGAAAGCTCGCGGTGACAGGAAGCTCGTGGTGCGACAGAGGAGCTCATCGATGCTAGGGTTTCTGCCTTCGTCGATCTTGGGGGCTGTAATAAAGTAGGGGCTGGGAGGAAGGTAAATGATGATGGTAGGGGCTAGGAGGAAGGGAAATGACGATGGAGGAAGGTTGGAAGGAGCTCAGTGATGGTAGGGGCTGGCTCGAAGGAAAATGGTGAGAGCTAGGGTTCTTTTTTTGTTATAAGTCATTAATTAGGAGGGAATGGGGATTTTGCTCGGAGGGAGGGGGAATTTTGGGATAGGAGGGAGGGGGGAAATGACAGCATTTGTGGAGGGATAGTTAAAAAAAATAAAAAATGAATTTAAAAAAAAACCGTGACCATAGACCACCTTAGGCCACCCCTAATAACCGTGACCATAGACTCTTTTAGGTCACCTTCCAAAACCGTGACCATAGATACCTTTAGGTCTTTCTCCAAAACCGTGACCATAGACCCTTTTTGGTCACTGTAAAAATCCGTGACCATAGACCCCTTTAGGTCACTTCTAAAACCATGACCATAGACCCTTTTAGGCCATCCACCAAAATCGTGACCATAGACCACTTTAGGTCAACCCCAAAACCGTGACCATAGACCTCTTTAGGTCACCCTTTTTTGAAAAACTGTGACCATAGACCCTTTTTGGTCACCGGGAAAAACCGTGGCCATAGACCATTAGTATTGTATTGTGTGATGTATAATTTAAAGTTAAAGGGCAAGCAAATTAGAAAAACTCCAGAACTTGAATTTGATACAATACATTTTGATGATGAGTGGATAACTGAAGATATTAATGAGAATCATGCTAAAAGTGTTGAGCATTCTCACTTGCCAACGAATGACAATACTAATGATGATCCAAATCGTAATGAATTTGCTATTCCAAGTATGAATAGTAATGAATTCAACATGGGTGAGGGGGGTGAGAATGAGTTTATTGGGGATCCACAACAAAATTTAATAGAGGAAAAAGATGAACATGTGAACGATGATGATGATTTTGTTGGCCGTGTTGAACCTGACCCTGAAAGAAATGATATTTCTGATGAAGATGGTGAAGATGATGATGTTGATGCCATGGAAGATGAAGATATTGGAGGATTTCAGTTTTAGACTTTATTAGAACATTTAATTGTTGTTTTGTTGTTTTCTTTTGTTTTTTGGTTGTGTTATATGAAGCTTTGATTTTGTGATTGTGTGTTTTATGTTAAACTAGATACATACTTGTGAAGGATTTAAATGTGTGATCTAGAGTACTTGTTGTAACTTGTAAATGTAGTATTATGTTAATTTATTATGTGTTTTGATGTTGAAATTGTTAAGTTTGAATGCCTATATCTGAGTAAATATATATATTATACATGATATATATATTTTTTATAAAAAATGTTTAACAGGTAAACTCGTATAAGTCTACGAGTTGAGTCTACGACTCGAGTCTAGGTCAGCTCCACGAGTTTACCTAAACTCGCGAGTTTGACAATCTTGGGAAGGTTTGATAAACCCCAATTTTGTGGTTTATCTTGTGTTGAATTTAGGGAATTTTATCAACTTTTCTCACATTTATTCAATGAAATAGCATGGTTTTGTGAATTTCTCCTAATTTGTGCTTAAGAGTAAAAAATGTTTTTTAGGCCTTTAAATTGCTAATTTTAATTCACTTTAATTCCATTCGATGCCTTGATATGTTTGTTAAGTGATTTCAGGATTAGAAGGCAAAGATTGGGTTGAAGGAATGAAGAAAAAGCATGCAAAAATGGAGAATTCATGAAGAAATGAGGATTTGCTGAACTCAGGGCCACACGCACGTGTCTCTCACGCGTACGTGTGAGAAGCAGATTCGCCAGCGACCCGGACGCATCATCGATGCACACGCGTGAAGAGGAATTTTGTAATACGACGCGTCTGCATGCACGTGACTTCACTAAAGGCAAAATGCTGGGGTGATTTCTGAGCTCAATGAGGCCCAAATCCAATTTATTTCTGATGCTTTTGAACCCAAGGATGGCAAGGGAATGAGGGGGGAGCAATCATAGGATAGTTTTTCATCATGTGGTAGGTTAGAATTCTAGAGAGAGAAGCTCCCCTTTCTCTCTAGAATTTAGTGTAGTTTAGGTTAAATTTCCTTAGATCCAACTTTTAATTCTTGTTTTGATTTCAATTCTCTTTAAATTTTATTGATCTATTGTCTCAATCTTCTTAGTTTTACTTGTTAATTTCTCATTTGCTCTCTTTTATGTTTATGACCCTTGTTGGATTTAATTTCCTTTTAATGCAATTTTATGTTTCCTTGCCTTTTATGTTTATTTTCATTGCTATTGTTGATTTCTTATTTTTGTTAGTTTTGGGTTTTGTTAATTCTTTCATATTGTGATATTTACTTTTATTGCACACTAGGTGTTTGAAAAATCCACTAGTTTTAGAGTAGTTTTCTTTACTCTTGGCCTAGGCTAAGGGAATTGAGTGACCTTGAGTCATTGGGTCTCATTGAATTGGTGATTTGAGAACCCTTAGTAGTCAATTTGATAACCATTGACACTAGCCTACTACTAAGTCAATTAGTAGCTAGGTTAGGATGTATGGATTGATGTTGATCAAGCCCCTTTGACGTACTTCAAGCTTGAAGTAGATATTGTACGTACTTTAAGGATTAAAGTAGACTAATTGGGTTGGTCCCTCATAATTGTCTACACATGGTTTATAGACAAGGATGGTGATCTCAATTCCCATGCCTAGCCAAGATTTCTTTCCATTTCTTTATTAGTTCTTGTCATTTACTTTCTTGTTATTTATTTTTCTTGCCAATTAACAAATCAAACCCCCTTGCATCTTCATAGCCAATAATAGATCACTTCATTGCAATTCCTTGTGAGACGACCCGAGGTTTAAATACTTCGGTTACTTTTCATTCGGGTTTGTACTTGTGACAACCAAACATATTAAAATTTTATTTGAGGATCGATTATCGGTTTGGGTTATGCTCATAACGAAATTATTTTGCTAAATTCTGAACCGGTATAAATTCTTACTATCTGGGTGTCAGTGTATTTATAGTTGAGTGTTGACCACCTTTGCTGGAGTAGTTCCACCTTTATTGGTGGATGACCATTCCCTTTATCTTGGGAGTTGTTGAGATATATCTTTTAGGGGAGATAGAGATTGTAAGAGAAATTCTCAAAGGCAGTTACCTATTTGGGTAGGTAGAGTTGGGCTCTTTTGTAGTGTCTGACCTCTTTAAAGAGGTCGGGTGAGGGAGGAGATCCCTTTCTTGGATTGGGTTGATAATCCTTATCAGACCTGGCTTTAATTTATTGGGCCAGGGTATGAACAATCCTCCTGTTGGAGTCTTAGCTTTATGCTAGGTCGGGCTCGAGCATTTAGTGGCTTTTGCTTAGACGTCAAGTACTCGATGTGTTTTGAAAATTTGAATATTTCCCTCTTTAAATGAGGTCTGAACATTGCGCGGCAGTTTTCCTTCGGATCCGCGCACGTTTTAAAGAGGAATTAAGAGTCATTATTCCCCTTTGTCCCTTATAAAAGCATTTTTGGCTCTTCTTCTTCGCTTTTCCCAACTATTGAGAGCTTTTTCATTTTCTTCTCTCTTCACAAAAAATCTTTCTTCTTCTGTTCTTGCCTTATAGTCACTTTTGATTCCAAGATTTCTTCGTCTTGGATCTTTTAAAGTTTTTGCTTTATGGAGAGGAATGTTCGTGACTTGCGGTTTTCACGTGCCCCTCCTTCTTTGAATTTTCATCAAGGTCAGTGCTTTCTGTTTATGTTATTAGTAGCTTTATGTTTTATTTATAGCGTGGCTGTTTTGAATGGCTTTCAAATAGAAATGCTAGCAATGTGCTTCTTTGGGTGTTGCTTCTTGGATTTCGGCAGTAGTCTTACTTTTTTATTTTTCTTTCAGACTTTTGTTGATTGTCGTCGTTTAGTTTGAAGGCCTCTTTTGTAGCCATTCTTGTTGATTGGACCATAACGGCTTTTTGTTGATTAAATCGTTTGTTGGTTATCTGGGTGCTTTTCTGAGTTTTTGTGGAACTATTGTAACTGTAACCGTTTTGTCATTTTCTGTCATATTGCCCTTAATAATAATCTTGCTACTATGTTGTTACTGATAGCCATAGGAGGGACACCGTTTTGGTGCTTTTTGTAGAAAAATGTTAAAAATGGCTTTTGTTGGTTTTACTTATTTTAGACCGACCTCTTGTGGACGATGTCTGAGTTGTTGGAGTAACGACTTCTTTATTTTGCATCTGTAGGTATAGCTTATGTGTCGCGTGTTGTAGTTTTGAACATGACGACCAATGTTCCCCCTAGCCTTTTAAATTGGGTAGATACCACTGTCCTTTCCTGTGTTCCCTTGTAGTTGATATGGAATATTGCGATACATTCCGTAGGCATCATAAGATCTATGAGAACAGAGAGGATGAGAGGAACTATGAATTAGTAGTATCCGATCCCGAAGAAATAATTTGCTTTCCTCTTTTAGACAAGTCGCACCGGCCTTTCTTTTATGACTACGATTGCATTTTCACCAAATTAGGTGTTTTACTCCCTTTCACCGATTTTGAGACAAATATTCTTTGGGCTTGCAATGTTGCCCACTCCTAACTTCACCCGAACTCTTGGGCCGTCTTAAAAAATTTCTAGCTTCTATGTTGGGAGCTGGGAGTCTGACCTTCCACCAAGGTATTTTTTCATTTGTTTGTTTTGACCAAACTTGGAACGACAAAAGGTAAGGCCTCCTAGTTCTCCTTTCGTGTGCTATCCAGGGTAAGAAAGTTTTTGCCATCTTTGATGAATTTTTTCACAATTTTAAGAATTAATTCTTTAAAATCCGAGCCGTAGAGGGTGTCTGGCCTTTCTTTCTGGATGAGAGTGATGAGCTCTCCTTTCCTTTATATTGGTAAGAGGAACCCGTAATAGCCAAGTATGGTGTAGATAAATTAGATGAGATTGAGAAGAGTTTTGTGAACGTGTTACAAAAGTGCTGGGGTTGGGCTCCACACTTGGACACAAAAAGGTTTCTAGCAGACTCTGGTCAACTTCACTCCGATCTAGGTAGTTTCCCGACCTCTATCTTCCACAACTTTGTTAGTTGTGTATTGTTTTTCCTAACGATCTTTTATTCTGGTTTTGTAGATTCTATGGCTTCCAGGATTTCATCTACGAAATTTCTGTGCCAGACCAAGAAGACAGTTGTGGCTCGAAGTCTTCATGGTCGAGGGGCCGGGGTGCTTTTTCCCGTCCTTCTCCAAAGAAAACAGACTCTGGTCCTACTACCCAGAAGGACCTCATCCCTACTCCTTCTGTTTACTTGATCCCTTCCAACCCGACTTTGGAGAGCTCAGGTATCCCTATTCTATGGATGATGAGTTTCATCTGTCGGTTATCAAGCCAACCCTACATGTTCGGCTGCTAAACCCTAGACAGTCCCTCGATGTGCATCCCCAAGAGTCTATGCATAGCTTTTTCTCATTCATAAAATAAATTCTGCTCATTGGGGGAACCTTCCCATGGATTTATAAGTGCCCGGTCACCTTTGCGATGTACGGTCAACAGAGTATCGAGTCTCAACCTGGAGCACGTGGTGGCAAGCCACTGCTCTTTACCCAGAAAAACTTGTATCTCAGATAAAAGAAGTGCATATAAGCCTCATTGTCATTCATATTCGTTTATAATTATTTCATAATCATTCATTATAGCCATAACATCACATATACATCATATCTCTTCACTTCTCATACATTATTCATCGTATTTCAAGGCCATACCATCATATATACATCATATCGCTGCACTTCTCATACATATTCATTGTATTTCAAGGCCATACCATCACATATACATCATATTTCAAGCTTACTTCTCCTCCAAGTTACCACCCCTTTCTAACTTCACCTCATCACAAAGCATACAGCTAAGGTTTAGGGACTAAAAGAGTAAAAATAGAGGTTTAGAGGTTCAAAATTAGGTTTTAAACATAAAATCCACATCGCTAAAAATAAGGATTCCGCATACGTGGGCATGTCTCGCGTACCCGGGGATCTCAACCTGAAAGCATTGGCTGCATCATGTACCAACATTTACGTACGCAACCCCTCAAAATTCCACGTCTCGCGTACGCATACACCAGCTCTCGTACGCGCGACACCAAACCCGAAAGGAATGGCTGCATGCGTGCAGAATTTCACTTTTACACACCAAAATTTTGACACGCATAACTTTTTTGTTTTAAAACATTTTTCAACCATTCTTCAAACTGTGTAAACATCACAGACCCAATTTTCATATGAAAAATGTTTGAAAGGATTTTGATGTCCGGAGGCCAAGTTACGGCTCGCAGAAGTTCAACCGAAAATAAGTATTTCACAAAATTTATTAAACCTCTATTTCACCAATTCATAACTCATTAACCACAGTTTCAAAGCCCTGCCCAGCACCAAAGCATACCATATCACAGCCAACACAGCCCCACATTCTACCACCACCAATCATACCTCAATTTAAGTAGTTTCATTCCAAAATTCTCAATTATACAACACAATCATCAACATTCACATACCTAAATACAATATTGTTGTCTATCACCATCAAAATCATTATTCATCAATCATTCTTACCAAATCAACTACATTCATATCATACATCATTTAATCTATCATGCTTCATCAATGAAACACTCATTATTAAATAAACTACCAATCAAGCTCCAAAAATTCATAATTCAACTTATCCAAGGTCGTCAAGCCTAAGTTTTCACGACACATTATATATTGTATACGAAAAACTAAAAACATTTCTTGGCCGATTTCCTCATATAACCTAAAGATAACCAAACAAAGAAAGTTGACAAGCTCCACCACTAAAATTCAGCATCGAAGCACCCAATCAAGCTTCCACTCAACAATTGCTCCATATTACATATATACACTACCTATTTCACATCATTATATCCATACATACATACTCAATACCCAATCACAATTAATTAAGGGATTCACTAGGGTTTGAGGATCCTTACCTTGCATGTGCCTCAATCAAACAAAAGCCCGCTAATTCTTCAAGTTAATTTGACCCTAAAATATCAAATTAACCATAAACATCAACACCCAAAACATATAATTTTCTAATTGGAGAAGAGGTAATTGAAATTGGAAATGTGGCTTTCTTACTAAATTAAGTACCGGGCTTTGTACAGCTTGTTGCTGCGGACGTGTGGTTACAAACAGTGTGGCGATCGGAGCTCGGAGCGAAAAGTTATATGGGATTGAATGAAATCTAAGGGTTTATGTATTTTACATGTTCTTCCTCTTTTTGCTGCACCTTCAGCGTGTTTTTTGTGAAGAGGGAGAGAGAATGAGCTGAAGCTCATATAGTAAAGTGAATTGGTTGGGCCTACGGGCCCAGTTTGGACCCAGTTTGACCGGTTCGGCCAAATTCTTTAAAATTAGTGTCAAAATTATTATTTTAATTAGCTCTATCTCATTAAACTATAAAATTCATTTTTCTAATTTATTTTATTAAAAATTATTTTATTGAATAATTATTCGTTAATTTTACGGGGTTTACATCCTACGCACCTAATTTAAGAATTTTTCCCTCAAAATTCAGATTTAGTTATTTGAAATGAGGTGTGGGTAGTCCTTCCGCATTTCGGATTCAAGTTCCCATGTGTGTTCTTCGGTTCCAGCTCGACTCAAGGCGACTTTCACTAATAAAACCTCTTTTCTGAGCAATTGTTTGATGCTAGTGTCGTCAATCCTAAACGGGGTTACTTGAAGTGTCAAACCTTCTCTTACTTGAACCAATTCAGGTTCCAGAACATGACTTATATCGGGAGTATACTTCCGAAGCTGCGACATATGAAACACGTCGTGCAAGTTTGAAAGATGTGACGGTAAGGCAATCCGGTAGGCTACTAGTCTAATCCTTTTTAGAATCCAAAACAGACCGATATAACGGGTATTAATTTTCTTTGTTTTGGTTGCTCTACCAACTCCGGTTGTTGTAGTAACCTTTAGGAACACCTATTCTCCTTCCTCAAACTCTAAAGGCTTTTGCCTTTGATTGGCATAGCTTTTTTGATGGCTTTGAGCAACAAGCATTCAGCTTCGGGTTTTCTTTATTTGTTTAGCGGTTTCAGCTATCATTTCAGGCCCTAACAAGCTTGTCTCCCCAGCTTCATACCAGCATAGAGAAGATTGACACTTTCTCCCATACAGAGCCTCATACAGAGCTATTCCGATGCTCGCATGGTAGCTGTTATTATACGCAAACTGCACTAATGGCATATACCGATCCCAATTCACCGGCTTGTCCAAAACACATGTCCTCAACATATCTTCTAGGGTTTGGGTCATTCTCTCTGACTGACCATCGGTCTGTGGGTGATACGCAGTACTCAAACTCAACTAACGTTCAATTTTAACTTTCAGTCTTGTCCACCAGTATATTGCCTTCAGATCATGGTACATCTTATTACTTCCCAGATGAATAGAGAATCCACTTTTATGCGCCTCTCATAAGGTATCCTGTCTCAAAGTCATAACATTCAGCACGTAAATCGAAACACCTCGTTACCCTAAGCTTTACCTCGTGCCGTAAAGTGAAAGATAACAAAGTGTCATGACAGTTCTAAGGCTCGTATAATATTATGTATATATATATATAGAGAAGGAAATAGTAATACTAGAAGACCGATGAAAAGCTTAAATTGCATAAAGCGAAGTTACGAAATGTGAAGTGCTAACACACAATAAATAAACGCATGGGTACGAATTAAACAAGACATAATATATATATATATATAGATATCTGTGTGTGTGTGTGTGTGTGTGTGAAATACTAAAAAGAGGACTAGTCACAACCTGCAGAGTTTAGGCCGACTAAACAAACTGAATACAACAGAGTTTTGAAGTTTAAAACAGCAACCTATCTCTCAAGATTTTAGAAATAAAGTCTCTAAGGCAACAATGTTAAATATAAAAAAGGTGAGAGAATATTATAACAAAAATAAAGTGAAATAAAACTTAAGGAAGATTATACTCCGCCCTGTCACCACGTCTGCAAACTCACCGTGGTGGGTTGCAATCTGCATCTGAAAAATAATAACAACATATGGTATGAGAACCAGAGGTTCTCAGCATGGTAACAGTGCCCAATATATAAGATGTAAGGTCCTGGGATGCCAAAGGCAATCCTAGAACTTCACAACTTATATAGATATTCAAGCTTAGAATAAATAAATAACATAAACCATAAACAATAAACATGGTTATTTAAATTTAGGGGATTTCTAACTAGTACTAATCACACCGCTGTATCCCACAGCCTTCACCAACCTAACCTCCATACGATCCCATCGCCACCGCCTACCGAGCCTCCACAATCCCAGTAGAAAACACAGGTAATGCAGACAAGTAAAGCACAAGTAATATACATATACAACAAGTAAACAAATTGCAAGTAGACATGTGATTCATTTAGGCATAACTGAAGTTAAGCATAGCAAACAAGCATATAGAAGATGCATATGATAAATGCCTATCCAATTGGCTCGTGATATCACTTGTCGGTCTATAAATGCCAACCCGACACATCCTTCCGGATGTAGCCTTCCTGCCACGCCCAGAGATATAGGCTCTGGACACTGATGCAGTAGAAAAATCTACCATACCGTGGATATAGGCCCCACACACTCATGCAGTAGGGAGTCTGCTATGCCAGAGATATAGGCTCTGTACACTCATACAACAGGGAAGGTTATGCAAGCCGGATACAACCTCAGCCCTCACTTCTCAATGTAGGTGAGAGACTGCCTCGGGCCCTACACCAGCCCCGCTATCGCGACAAGCGGAAGACTGCCACAGCCCTTTTCCGAGGCACAAAGCGACTTACCAATGCAATTCGTATCACGTGAGCGGGAGACTACCACAGCCCTCACATCCGAACATAGGCGGGAGACTGCCACATCCCCTTTCAAAACCTAAGTCAACGGCTCTAAACTCATAACTAAAAATATCCCTTTTATTCATTTATTATTTTCTCGCTTGATTCAAGGATCATTTCCCCCTGGCATTCATATACCATATACTGGAGAGACTGGCTGAGCATGCATTCTACTGCTTCCAGGATGGCTATTCAAGCTACAATCAAGTTGTAGTAGATCCTCAAGATCAGGAGAAGACAGCATTCACATGCCTATACGACATGTTTGCTTGCAGAAGAATGCCATTCTGCCTCTGTAATGTGCCTGCTATATTTTAAAGATGCATGCTCTCCATTTTCTCTGATATGGTTGACAAATTCCTTGAGGTACTCATGGATGACTTCTCTGTCTTTGATGATTCATTTGACTCATGCCTTAACCATCTAGGTTCGGTTCTGAAACGATGTCAAGAAACAAACCTGGTTTTAAACTTGGAAATATGTCATTTCTTAGTTACCGAAGGTATTGTTCTTGGACATCGAATTTCAAACAAAGGAATAGAGGTTGATCAAGCTAAGGTGGAAGTAATCGAACAATTACCACCACCTACTAATGTTAAGGCGATTAGAAGTTTCTTGGAGCTTGCAGGATTTTATAGGAGGTTTATAATAGATTTCTCCAAAATTGCAAAGCCCCTGTGCAACCTTTTAGCAACAGACACCCTTTTGTCTTTGACAAGGAGTGCACGCATGCTTTCGAAACTCTGAAAGCAAAGCTTATCTCTGCACCTATCATTTCTGTACCCAACTGGGCCTATTGTTCAAACTGATGTGTGATGCTAGTGATTATGCAGTCAGTGCTGTCCTTAGATAGAAACATGGTAAGCTCTTACACATCATCTATTATGCCAGTCGTATCTTAAATGACGCACAAAGAAACTACACTACCATAGAGAAGGAGTTACTTACACTGGTTTATGCTGTTGACAAGTTTAGATCCTATTTAATAGGCTCTAAGGTCGTTATCTATACTGACCATGCTGCTCTCAAGTACCTTCTTTCCAAGCAAGACTCTAAACCAAGACTCATAAGATGGGTATTGCTCTTGCAAGAATTTGACATATAGATCAACGACAGGAAAGGATCAAGAAATCAGGTGGCTGACCAATTGTCCTGAATTAAACCTATAGAGGGACGTCTCTTCCCACTACTGCGATATCCGAGACCTTTCCGGATGAACAACTCTTTGCAATACGCAAAGCACCTTGGTTTGCTGACATTGCAAATTACAAAGCTATGAGGTTCATTCCCAAGGAGTACAGTAGATAGCAAGTTCAAAAACTTATCCATGATGCTAAGTACTACTTGTGGGACGAACCATACCTTTACAAAAGGTGCTTAGACGGTAAAATCTGCCATTTCGTGTTTTAGGAAAAAACGCAACAAATACTATGGCACTGCCACGGCTCACATTATGGAGGTCATTTTGGAGGTGAGTGAATAACAACCAAGGTTCTTCAGAGCAGTTTCTATTGGCCAACACTCTTCAACAACTCCCGAAAGTTTATCAGTAACTGTAACAGTTGTCAACATGCTGGAAACCTCCCTCATAAGCACGAGATGCCATAACAAGGAATCTTGGAAATTAAGCTGTGTGATGTATGGGGCATAGACTTCATGAGGCCTTTTTCACCCTCATATTCGAACACATACATCCTTATGGCAGTAGATTACGTGTCTAAATGGGTTGAAGCAATCACATCACGCACTAATGACACTCGAGTAGTGATGAAGTTCTTCCAAAAATATATTTTCAGCATATTTGGTATTCCAAGGACACTAATTAATTTTGGAGGGAGTCACTTCTATAACAAACAGCTTGACTCAATTCTGTAATGTTACGGTGTTCGCCATAAAGTGGCAACTCCCTATCATCCACAGACAAATGGACAAGCCGAGGTCTCCAATAGGGAGCTTAAAAGAATCTTGGAGAGGACAGTAAGCACCTCTAGGAAGGATTGGGCAAGGAAGCTTGATGACGCTCTATGGGCATATAGAACAGCTCTCAGGACCCCTATTGGGATGTCACCTTACCAACTGGTCTATGGAAAAGCATGTCATTTGCCAGTGGAACTGGAGCACAGAGCCTACTGGGCAACCAGATTCCTCAACTTTGATGCTAGGGCTGCAGGAGAAAAAAGGTTACTCCAGTTAAATAAGTTGCATAAATTCCGACATGCTGCATTTGAAAATGCAAAAATCTACAAGGAAAGGGCCAAAAAACGGCATGATAAGAAGATATCATCCAGAGTCTTCGAGCCTGGCCAGAAAGTTCTGCTCTTCAATTCTAAACTCAACCTATTCCCTGGGAAGCTCAAGTCAAGATGGACGGGACCTTTTTTGGTCACCAATGTGTCACCTTATGGCCATATAGAGCTCCAAAGCTGGCATTCGGATAAAAGGTTCACAGTTAATGGACAGAGAGTAAAGTATTACCTAGGGGATAATCTTTAAAAGGAAAAATTTGCACTGCTGCTAACATGACAGCAGTGAGTTCAAGCTAATGACGGTAAAGAAGCGCTCGTTGGGAGGCAACCCAACCATAAGTAGTATATTATTATTTTAGTTCTTTTGAATTCATTTTTAGTTCATTTCCTATTAATTTTCACAGTTTCCTTTACTTTTTAACATTTGTGATCATGCGCAGCACTTAGATTACAGATAGAGATGTTTAGAATTGAAATCAGAACACCCTGGAGAGGACTTCTTGCTAGCATTGAATGCCAGACAAAGAGGAAGCTGGGCGTTCAACACCAAAGTAGGAGAGAAAGGCTGGCGTTGAACGTCAGAGAGGAGGTAGCTTGGGCATCCAACGCCCATTGGGGTGTAAAGGGCTGGCATTGAACACCACAAGGGGAGCCCCTTGGGCATTCAATGCCCATACAGGGGGAGCCTATGACCATTTTATGGTCCCCAAGGGGGCGTTCAATGGCCATTCTTGGCGTTAAACGCACAGAAGGGAGTGATCAATCATATCTCCAAATCATAGTTTCTCTTATTTTAATTTCAATAAGAGTTAAACTAATTCAATTCATATCTTTTTCAACAACTTATTTTCCAATCTTATCTTTTCAAGTCAAATCTTCAAACCAAATCTTTTTGAAATCTTTTCAATCCATATCGTCCTATTTCAAACGTTTTCATGATTATCTTCTCTTTCAACATAATCTTTTTCAAATCTTTTCTAAAACCTTTTAATTTAAAGAAATCTCATTCATATTTTTCTTATCTTTCATATTGTCTTTTCAATTTAAAATCTGGCTATCTTCTCCAGCCTCCTTTCCCTTTAGAAATTTAAACCCACACCCTCCCTCCCTCTACTTAAACATTCGAAGATCTCTCTCCCTTACAAGACCTTCCTCACTACTCACACGCTTCTCTCTTCCTTTTCTTTTTGCTCAGAACGAGCAAACCCTTTAAGTTTGGTGTGGCAAATTCTTTGCTCTTTCACTTATTCACAACTCATGGCCCCAAAGTGTGGAAGATCTACATTAAGAAACAAGGAAGCACCACAATAACAACTGGCTAAAAACCTTACAGATTCTACTCTAAGCTTCATGAAGAACATTACTATGAAGTAATGTGCAAAAAGATAGTAATTCTGGAAGTCATGTTTGACTTGAAAGAAATGAATAATCTAAAATCCAAGAACAGATTCAAAAGAGGGGTTGGAAAATTCTGGCCAACCTTGCAACCAATGTTGGAATAGGAAGAATCTCTGAGTTTTATGCAAATCTGTGGATGACAGATAAACAAAAGAAAGAGAGATCGGGATTCTATACATGGCGCACCATGGTCCGAGGAAGGACTCTGCATTTTAATCTGGATAAGGTGAGAGAAATTTTCAAATTACCCTCGCAAAAGGATGAGCCTGAATCCTTTAATAGGAGGGTACTAGCTAATTCGAGGCTAGATCAAGTCCTTAAGGATATATGTCTGCCGGGAACCCACTGGTTCAACGATAAGAAAGGCAAACCAAATGAACTGAGGAGAATGGATCTCAAGTCAGTTGCTAGAGGATGGCTGGAATTCATTGAGATTTCCATACTTTTTATTAGCAACCGTTCTGAAGTTACTATAAGGTGAGCTGTGATGATGCATTGCATCATGTTAATCCCCTTTGAGTTGTACAAATTCGCAAACAAGAATTCAACTCAATCCAAACTGGCTTTTCCATACCTTGTTTCTCGCTTGTGTAGTGAGGCAGGAGTCCTGAGTGACAGAGACACATGCATTCCAATAGACAACCCAATCACCAAAGAGAGCATGGAGAGCACCAGGGGACCAGCACAAGACAAGATTCAGCAATCAGCCAGCCCTCCTAAGAGGAAGACGCCTGAGCCACCTCAAGAATAAAGTATCCATCTAATTGAATATTGGACCGAACTGTCAGTGTCCACTGAGTGATTGCAATCCACTATGGATCAATTGAGAAGAACAAGCAAAGTAGGGGCAAGAATTAGAAGAGCTGAAATGCCAGAAAGTATCTTCTAGAGAAAGCAGTGACCACCATTATTAAGGTGGTTGAGTTTCACCCCTGTTATGTTCCTATTCTAATTCCTGTTTTTCATATCTAAGATTATATGATCACTAGTAGGATTTTCTTTATTTTACAGAAATTAATTTTTATTCTTGTCAATTAAGTATAAGATGTTCCACTTGTCATTCCATTAAATTTAAATAAAATTTTGTTTACTTTTAAGAAGCATTAAAATACAAGAATTCTTTAGTTTACGGTAATGCATTCCTTCTAAAAAATGGTGGCCTTGCATTTATTTTCTGAATGCATTAACTATGCATAATTGTCTTGAAGTTGAGAGTATTGGCTCTTGGAAGAACAGTGAATTTAGAGAAGTAATGTTGATTCTCAGAAAAATCCAAATTATTTATATTCTTGAAGCAAAAGAAACAGCATTCCTATTTCGAAAAAAAAAAAAGAAGAAAAAGAAAAGAATGCTCATAAAAGAAAAGTCAAAAGAGCAAGGATCCAAGGCTTTGAACTTCAATGGTTAGGAGGGTTTAAAATTAGCCTAAAAAGTGCAATTGAGTTGTTATCCCTAACTAAAGACTTGTGGTGTGAAGGTGTCAAGTGAAAAGCTTGAGACTGAGCAGTTAAAGTCGTGATCCAAAACAAAAGAGTACGCTTAAGAACTCTGGGCACCACTGAATGGGAATTTAAGCAAAGCTAAATTCAAATCCAAAGGGGTTCCCCCAGTCACGTGCCTGTGGCATTTGTGTATCCGGTGGTAATACGGAAAAATAAAACACTTATTGTCGTGGCTAGGCTCAAAAGGTGCAAAGCACCAAAAAGAAGCTGTGTTCAAGAATCAAGAAGAGAACCAATAATATCATCCAGATTCTAGTCCTGAGAGATGCCAATGCCTCTAAACTTCAAGGGGAAGTGACATGCCAAAACTGTTCAAAAATAAGGAGCTACTAGCCCCACTCTAGTTGGAACTGAGAACTCTGAGAATTAGTGTATCTTTCTCTTCTTTGTAGAACTACTTGTTTTTGGTTGCTTGAGGATAAGCAACAGTTTAAGTTTGGTGTTCTGATAAGTGGATATTTTATACACTTTTTGGCACTATTTTCTTAGTGTTTTTAGTATATTTTGTTAAGTTTTAATATGTTTTAGTAGGTTTTAGTGCAAAATTCATTTTTTGGATACTACTTTGAGCTTTTGTATTTTTCCTATGATTCCAGGTGAATTTTGGATGAATTTGGCAAGTTTTGGCAAAGTCTGATTCAGAGGCAAAGAAAGCATAACAGATGCTGTCAGATTGTCACCATTGTGCATTCAAACGAGCATTTCTGGAGCTACAAAGGTCCAAATGACACATTCGCAACGGTGCTAGAAAGATAACTTCCAGAGCTTCCCAGAAATATATAATTGTCTATACTTTCCTTTAGAAATGATGGCCCAAAATGGGTGTTGAACATCCAAACTACCCTCTTTCTGGCGTTCAACGCCCCAAGAGGACTGAAGCCAGAGTTGAATGCCCAAGACTAGCGTTCAACGCGCCAAGCGGAGCACGGAAGTAGCATATCTACCCCCTTAGTAGGCGTTCAATGATGGAAGGCCTAGAGCGGGTTAGGAATTTTATTTCAAAATATGATTGGCGTTGTAAGTATACTCCCAACACGACAATCGACCAACATCAAAGTTTAATTTTCAAATACAAAATATAAATCGAGAGTAATTCAACCTCGGGTCATTCACCCTCGGAATGCAATTGAAATGTTATGCTTTTGGTTGTGAGGACAAAGGGATTTTGAAATCAAAGAACAAAAGATTAAAAGAACTAAGAAATAAAAGAACTAACAAATAATCAAAATTGATATTAGTGGAAGTAAAAAGGAAGTAAGGTCAAAACTCGTGAAAATGCTATAAATGCATGAAGGAACCTTGACTTGGGAATGAAGATCCAAGGAATCCTATCATCGTCATAACCACAACTATGGCAACTATGATGCGTCAATCTCAATTCGTCTACACCTAACATCGAGGAGTAAGTCAAGCAAGCATAATTGACCTTAATCCATAAGTCCTAGCTAACTTACCAAATTAATTGGTAAAAATCTAGTGTCAATGGAAACAAGACTCAACTAACTACCCAAGAATTGCCACTAAATATCGGACATTATGACTCTAGTATCCTAGGAACTCAAATCCCAAACCATGGTGTGAAAATCTACTCAAAATTACCAAGTGACATTTTCACACACACTTGTTGGGCATATAACCAAAACATAGGAAATTGTAGAGAAAAATAAAAATTATAACCAAACTATTCACAATATCAACAATAGACAATCAAATAAGCATATATAAAGCATAAAACGTTAAATTCATCAATCAAAACTTTAAGAAACCCAAAATTGCATATCTATCAAAGTAACTTGAAACATAAGAAAATAAAAGAAAAAGATGTAATTAAAGAGAAATTGAGAGTACTTACAATAAAAGAAGCAAAATCCAAAATCAAAGCTTGCTATAAAATGATACAATGGAAATGGAAATGAAATTCTAGGTGAGCATTCTAACTACACTACTCCTACTCCTAAATTATGTATGTAATACTATCTAAATCCTAATGAAAGCTTCCTACAACTAATGAAAACTAACTAAAACCTAATGTAAGCTAATAATAAATAATGCCTTCAGATGTGTTGATATCCCCTTCATATAGCACTCCCATTCAGCATCAAGCCTTCCAAAATTAGGCCAAAAGCCCCCAAAAAATCGCAGATCACGTGCTTCATTAATGAAGTCACGTGTAGGGACTGTGCGTACGCACACTTCGCTGAATTTTCACTTGTGCGTGCGCACGCATGCTAATTTCCTTCTTGTGCATACGCACATAGGATTGTGCACACCAACACTCCAGTGTGTGCTTCCTCCTTGTTTTCTTCATGTGCTTTTCCCTTAGTACACGCTTTCTTCCACTTTTACCAAGCTATTCATGCCCCCATGGCCTGAAATCACTCACAAAACACATCACGGCATCTAATGGAATAAAAGTGAGATTAAAATCACTAATTTAAGCATAAAAATGCATGTTTTCACAATTAGGTTCAATTTAGGGGTGAAACACAAAAGTATGCTATTTAAGTGGTTAAGAGTGAGTTTATGTGATGAAATCCATCCAAATCAAGCCAAAAATTATCATCAAATACGGACTCATCGATTCTGCCACACTTAAACAATAGCATGTCCTCATGCTAAACCAAACAAGGAGAATAATCAAAGGGGTAACAACTTATTGAATGCAACTGTCTAAATGCATGCAAGTATACTATATAGTATCTATACCTTTCCATCTATCTATAGTTCTTATTGATTTGGTGAAAACAAACAATCAAATTTCCAAGCAAGAGTATAGACATATATGGCTAAGCAAAGAAATAATTCAATGCAAGCAAAATCCAAAGAATTAATTTAACTAATCAAAATGAAGCAACTTGCAAGAATACATGACAAGAGGTGGAGACATAGAATCGAGTGATCGAATCCTCACTAGCTGTGTATACACTCTCAATGCTCGGTGTCTAGGGTTTTAATCACTCAAGTCTCCTCTAACCATGCTTTTAAGGATTTGCTTTTTATCTAACAATCAACAACCATGTGATGCATGAATGCAATTATCATGAGGACTTATTAGGGTTGTAATGGGGTTAGGGTTAAGGTGGGATAGATATGGCTAAGTGGACTAATTCAATTGAATCCTTGATTAGTTTAAGTATCCAACTCAACCTATATCGACCAAATAACAAAATATGCAACCTAACTTCCCATTCCCTTTTTATACACATTCATGCATCTTTTTCATCCAAATCCATATATGCATTTCTTATTCATTTTTTTCTTTTTCTTTGGGATAACATTTTTCCCATCTTATTAATTTATTTTTTTTCATTTCATTTTTTTTTGCTTTTGTTTTTGCTTTTTATTTCTTTTTTTTTCTTTCTCTATGACAAATGCATATGGTTAAAGCAAATTGATACATGAATGTGCACCCATTTTCAAAAATTTTCTTTCAATTCATACCCAAAATATTTTTTTCTTTTCTACCAAAGTTCTTCCCAAAGATTTTTCCACACTTAAATGTAATACACTCCTCAACCTAGGCTAATCAAGGATACAATCCAAGGTAAATCTTGGTCTTCCACTTAAGGTTGTGATGTGGTGATCTTAAAAACAATGGGATAAGTAAGGCTCAAAAGGGGTTAGCAAAGGTAGATGCAAGGATAAGTCTATATGGGTTAGTGAGCTATACAAAGATGGCCTCAATCATGCTCAATGCATTCGAACATCTACTATTGGAAATAAAGAATCAAGAAAAACCAAGATCACAATCATAGAAGGAGCATATCACACAAGATCAAAATAGTGGTTAAAATATGCAACCACTCATTATAGGCAAGGTTGTTTGTTCTATCTCTCTTCTATGTTCCACAAGAATTCATTCAAGCATGTTTGAAAACAATTAGGACCAAAATTAGGACTAGGTGCAATACTATTCACATCATCCAATCACAACTTCTATCTATAAAATATATACTATGCAAAAGCAAAAATGCAAAATGCAATAACTAGAAATAAACTAAGCTATATATATCAAAAGAAAATGCAATTCAACAGTCAAAAGCACTTTAAATATCTACAAGAAACAAAATAAAAAGAAACAAAAATAAAGTGCAAAGTGTTCAAAAAGAGAATTTACGCCCCAAAAATGGTGAATCCTCCCCCACACTTAAGCATTGCACGGTCCTCCATGCAAGAACACATTTTGGGGAGATTTACTCTAAGCACTCCATGACGAATGGAAAATTGATGGTATCGAATTTCACAAATGAAACCTCGTTGCAAGTATAGTTTCTAAACCAACAAATAATCCTTTCATACAAAAAATTATTTGTCACAAGTACAAATCCCTAAAATTATAAACCGAAATATTTAAACCTCGGGTCGTCTCTCAAAGGAATTGCAGGGTAGTTGATGAGCGGATAATTTATACACTTTTTGGCATTGTTTTTACATAGTTTTTAGTATGATTTAGTTAGTTTTTAGTATATTTTTATTAGTTTTAAATTAAAAATCACATTTCTAGACTTTACTATGAGTTTGTGTGTTTTTCTATAATTTCAGGTACTTTCTGGCTGAAATTGAGGGACTTGAGCAAAAATCTGATTCAGAGGCTGAAGAAGGACTGCAGATGCTGTTGGATTCTGACCTCCCTACACTCAAAGTGGATTTTCTGGAGCTAAAAGAGTCCAAATGATGCGCTCTCAATTACGTTGGAGAGTAGACATCCAGGGCTTTCCAACAATATATAATAGTCCATACTTTGCCCGAGTTTAGATGACGCAAATTGGCATTCAACGCCAGCTTCCTGCCATATTCTAGAGTTAAACGCTAGAAACAGGTTGCAAAGTAGAGTTAAACGCCAGAAACAGGTTACAACCTGGCGTTTAACTCCAAAAGAGGTCTCTACACATGAAAGCTCAATGCTCAGCCCAAGCACACACCAAGTGGGCCCCGGAAGTGGATTTCTGCATCATTTACTTATCTCTGTAAACCCTAGTAACTAGTTTAGTATAAATAGGAGCTTTTACTATTGTATTAGACATCTTGGATCATTTTTGAGACTGTCCTTGTATCACTTTTGATCTCTTGATCACGTTTAGGGGGCTGGTCATTCGGCCATGCCTGGACCTTGTTCTTATGTATTTTCAACGGTAGAGTTTCTACACACCATAGATTAAGGTGTGGAGCTCTGCTGATCCTCATGAATTAATCCAAAGTACTATTGTTTTTCTATTCAATTCAATCCTATTTCTTCTCTAAGATATTCATTTGCACACAAGAACATGATGAATGTCATGATTATGTGACGCTCATCGTCATTCTCACTTATGAACGCGTGCCTGACAAACACTTCCGTTCTACATACAAACAAGCTTGAATGCATATCTCTTAGCCTCCTGATCTACGATCAGAGTCTTCGTGGTATAGGCTAGAATTATTGGCGGCCATTCTTGAGATCCGAAAAGTCTAAACCTTGTATGTGGTATTCCGAGTAGGATCTGGGAAGGGATGGCTGTGACGAGCTTCAAACTCGCGAGTGCTGGGCATAGTGACAGACGCAAAAGGATTACTGAATCCTATTCCAATATGATCAAGAACCGACAGATGATTAGCCGTGCGGTGACAGCGCATTTTGGACCATTTTCACTGAGAGGACGGGAAGTAGCCATTGACAACGGTGATGCCCTACATACAGCTTGCCATAGAAAGGAGTATGAAGGATTGGATGAAAGCAGTAGGAAAGCAGAGATTCAGAAGGAACTAAGCATCTCCATACGCTTATCTGAAATTCTCACCAATGAATTACATAAGTATCTCTATATTTATTTTACGTTTTATTTATCTTTTAATTATTAAAACTCTATAACCATTTGAATCCGCCTGACTGAGATTTACAAGGTGACCATAGCTTGCTTCAATCAGACATTCTCCGTGGGATCGACCCTTACTCACGTAAGGTTTATTACTTGGACGACCCAGTGCACTTGCTGGTTAGTTATGCGAAGTTGTAACAAAGAACTAAAATTATGAACGTGCGCATGAATTTTTAGCGCCGTTACCAAGGAATGAACGATCACGATTTCGTGCACCAAGTTTTTGGCACCGTTGCCGGGGAATGAACGATCACGATTTCATGCACCATGTTTTTGGCGCCGTTGCTGGGGATTGTTCGAGTTTGGACAACTGACAGTTCATTTTGTTGCTCAGATTAGGTAATTTTATTTTAATTTTAAGCTTTTTATTTCTTATTTTCGAAAAATACAAAAAAAAATTTCTTCTTTTTCGTTTTTCTAAAATAAATTTTTGAAAATTCAAAAAAATTAATAAAATCATAAAAACCAAAAATATTGTGTTTCTTGTTTGAGTCTTGTGTCAAATTTTAAGTTTGGTGTCAATTGCATCTTTTTAATTTTTCTTAAAATTTTCGAAAACTCATGCATTTGTTCTTCATGATCTTCAAGTTGTTCTTGATGAATTTCTTTGTTTGATCTTTAAATTTTTCTTGTTTGGTGTCTTTTCTTGTTTTTCATATGCATTTTCAATTTGCTAGTGTCTAAAGTTTGAAAATTTCTATGTTTGGTGTCTTGCATGTTTTTCTTTTCTTCAAAATTTTCAAAAATAAGTTCTTGGTGTTCATCTTGACATTCAAAGTGTTCTTGCATGCATCATGTGTTTTGATTCATAATTTTCATGTTTTGAATCTTTTGGTTGTTTTTCTCTTTCTTCATTAAAAATTCAAAAATAAAAAAATATCTTTCCCTTATTCTCTCATAAATTTTCGAAAATTTGGTTTGATTTAGTCAAAAAGTTTTTAAATTTAATTGTTTCTTACGAGTCAAATTAAATTTTCAACATAAAAATTCTATCTTTTTCAAATCTCTTTCAAAAATCAAATGTTTTTCATTTTTTCTTTCATATTTTCAAAAGTTTCAAATTGATTTTCAAAAATCTTTTTCTTATTTTGTTTCACATTTTCAAAATCTTTACTAACAATTAATGTGATTGATTCAAAAATTTTAAAGTTTGTTACTTGCCTATTAAGAAAGGTTTAATCTTTAAATTTTAGAATCATATCTTTTAGTTTCTTGTTAGTCAAATAATCAACTTTAATTTTCAAAATCAAATCTTTTAAATTTCTTTTCTTTTTCAAAATGATTTTCAATCACATCTTTTCAAAATCAATTTCAAAATCTTTTCTAACTTCTTATCTTTTCAAAATTGATTTTCAAATCCTTTTCAATTAATCTTATCTTTTTGTTTGATTCATATCTTTTTCAAAACCACCTAACTAATTTTCCCTCTCTAATTTTCGAAAATTACTAACCCCTTTTTTCAAAATTCCTTTTTAATTAACTAATTGTTTTAAATTTTAATTTAATTTAATTTCATTTTTCTTTTTAAAATTTTTGAATTCTAACTTTAATGTTAATTTAAAAGCAAAAATATTTTTATTTTATTAATTTTCGAATTCTTCCCTCTCTCATCTCCTTTTAATTATTTATTTATCTACTAACACTTCTCTTCTAATCAAAAATTCGAACCCATTCTTCTTCTCTGTGTTCGAATTTTTCTTCTTTTATTCTTTTCTTTTTCTACTCACATAAAGGAATCTCTATACTGTGACATAGAGGATTCTTCTTCTTTTCTATTCTCTTCTTTTTCACATGAGCAGGAACAAGGATAAAAACATTCTTGTTGAAGCTGATCCTGAACTTGAAAGGACTCTGAAGAGGAAGCTAAGGGAAGCTAAAGCACAACTCTCTGGAGAAAATCTGACAGAATTTTTCGAAAAAGAAGGAGACATGGCCGAAACCAATAATAATGGTGGAGGTGCAAGGAAGATGCTTGGTGAGTTTACTGCACCAAATTCCAACTTACATGGAAGAAGCATCTCAATCCCTGCCATTGGAGCAAACAAATTTGAGCTAAAGCCTCAATTAGTTTCTCTGATGCAACAGAATTACAAGTTTCATGGACTTCCATCAGAAGATTCTTTTCAGTTCTTAACTGAATTCTTGCAAATCTGTGATACTATTAAGACCAATGGGGTTGATCCCAAGGTCTACAGGCTTATGCTTTTCCCGTTTGCTGTAAGAGACAGAGCTAGAATATGGTTAGACTCTCAACCTAAAGATAGCTTGAACTCTTGGGATAAGCTGGTCACGGCTTTCTTAGCCAAGTTCTTTCCTCCTCAAAAGCTGAGTAAGCTTAGAGTGGATGTTTAAACCTTCAGACAAAAAGAAGGTGAATCCCTCTATAAAGCTTAGGAGAGATACAAGCAACTGACCAAAAAGTGTCCCTCTGACATGCTTTCAGAATGGACCATCCTGGATATATTCTATGATGGTTTGTCTGAATTAGCTAAGATGTCATTGGACCATTCTGCAGGTGGATCCATTCACCTAAAGAAAATGCCTACAGAAGCTCAGGAACTCATTGACATGGTTGCAAATAACCAGTTCATGTACACTTCTGAATGGAATCCTGTGAGTAATGGGACGCCTCAGAGGAAGGGAGTTCTTGAAATTGATACTCTGAATGCCATATTGGCCCAGAACAAAATATTGACTCAGCAAGTCAATATGATTTCTCAGAGTCTGAATGGATTGCAAGCTGCATCTAATAGTACTAAAGAGGCATCTTCTGAAGAAGAAGCTTATGATCCTGAGAACCCTGCAATAGCAGAGGTGAATTACATGGGGGAACCCTATGGAAACACCTATAATCCCTCATGGAAAAATCATCCAAATTTCTCATGGAAGGATCAACAAAAGCCTCAACCAGGCTTTAATAATGGTGGAAGAAATAGGTTTAGCAATAGCAAGCCTTTTCCATCATCCTCTCAGCAACAAACAGAGAATTCTGAGCAGAATCCATCTAGCTTAGCAAATATAGTCTCTGATCTATCTAAGGCCACTCTAAGTTTCATGAATAAAACAAGGTCCTCCATTAGAAATTTGGAGGCACAAGTGGGCCAGCTGAGTAAAAGAGTCACTGAAACTCTTCCTAGTACTCTCCCAAGCAATACAGAAGAGAATCCAAAAAGAGAGTGCAAGGCCATAACCTTACTTGGTGTGGCCAAACCCAGAGAGGAGGGGGAGGACGTGAATCCTATTGAGGAAGACCTCCTGGGACGTTCAGTGACCAATAAGGAGTTTCCCTTTGAGGAACTAAAGGAATCTGAGGCTCAACTAGAGACCACAGAGATTCCCTTCAACCTGCTTCTGCCCTTCATGAGCTCTGATGAGTATTCTTCCTCTGAAGAGGATGAAGACATTACTAAAGAGCAAGTTGCTAAGTACCTTGGTGCAATCATGAAGCTGAATGCCAAATTATTACGTAATGAGACTTGGGAAGATGAACCTCCCTTGCTCACCAATGAACTGAATGCATTGGATAGGCAGAAATTACCTCAAAAGAAACAGGATCCTGGTAAATTCTTAATACCCTGTACCATAGGCACCATGACCTTTGAGAAAGCTCTGTGTGACCTGGGGTCAGGCATTAACCTTATGCCACTCTCTGTAATGGAGAAACTTGGGATCTTTGAGGTGCAAGCTACCAGAATCTCATTAGAGATGGCAGATAACTCAAGAAAACAGGCTTATGAACTAGTAGAGGATGTGCTAGTAAAGGTTGAAGGCCTTTACATCCCTGCTGATTTCATAATCCTAGACACTGGGAAGGATGAGGATGAATCCATCATCCTTGGAAGGCCCTTCCTAGCCAGAGCAAGAGCTGTGATTGATGTGGACAGAGGTGAGTTGGTCCTTCAACTGAATGACGACAACCTTGTGTTTAAAACTCAAGGATCTCCTTCTGTAACATTGGAGAGGAAGCATGAAAAGCTTCTCTCACTGCAGCGTCAACCAAAGCCCCCACAGTCAAACTCTAAGTTTGGTGTTGGGAGGCCACAACCAAACTCTAAGTTTGGTGTTGAACCCCCACATTTAAACTCTAAGTTTGTTGTTGGGAGGTCCCAACAGTGCTTTGAACATCTGTGAGGCTCCATGAGAGCTGACTGTCAAGCTATTGACATTAAAGAAGCGTTTGTTGGGAGGCAACCCAATGTTATTTAATAACATCTATTTATTTTCCATTGTTATTTTATGTTTTCTTTATGTTGATGATCATGTGAAGTCATAAAAACTACTAAAAAATCAAAAACAGAATGAAAAACAGCATTCAAAATAGCACACCCTGGAGGAAGAACATTCTGGCGTTTAAACGCCAGAAACAAGCATCAACTTGGCGTTAAACGCTAGAAACAGGCTACATTTGGGCGTTTAAAGCCAAAAACAGGCAGCAATCTGGCGTTAAACGCCAGTATTGCATACAAAGGGCATTTTGCACGCCTAATTAGAGCAGGGATGCTAAATCCTTGACCCCACTGGATCTGTGGACCCCACAGGATCCCCACCTACCCCACCTCTTCTTCTCTCCTCTTCACACCTTTTCATAACTCTCTTCCCCAAATACCCTTCTCCAGTCACTTCAATCACTCTTTCCCATCACCTCTTTACCACTCACATCCATCCTCTCTTCCCTAAAAACCCCACCTACCTAAAAATTCAAATTCATTTCCCACCCAAACCCAACCCCATGACCGAACCCTAAACCTCCCCCCACAACTATATAAACCCCTCATTCCTTCTTCATTTTCACACAATACAACCCTTTCTTCTTCCCCTTGGCCGAATACACACCTCTCTCCCTCTCCTCCATTTTTCTTCTTCTTCTCCTTCTTTTTTTCTTCTTTTGCTCGAGGACGAGCAAACATTTTAAGTTTGGTATGGTAAAAGCATTGCTTTTTTGTTTCTCTATAACCAGTAATGGCACCTAAGGCCAGAAAAACCTCAAGAAAGAGGAAAGGGAAGGCAATTGCTTCCACCTCTCAGTCATGAGAGATGGAGAGATTCATCTCAAAGTGATCCCTGAGGTTAAGCGATCCCTGAGGTTCCTTTCAAGCTCAAAAAGAATGAGTATCCGAAGATCCGACATGAGATCCGAAGAAGAGGTTGGGAAGTTCTCACCAACCCTATTCAACAAGTCAGGATCTTAATGGTTCAAGAGTTCTATGCAAACTCATGGATCACTAGGAACCATGATCAAAGTGTGAACCCAAACCCAAAGAACTAGCTTACCATGGTTTAGAGAAAATACTTAGATTTCAGTCCGAAAAATATAAGGCTGGCGTTCAACTTGCCAATGACGCAAGAAAATGCACGCCCCTACACTAGAAGGGTCAACTTTGATCAAAAGGTTAGACCAAGTCCTCCTGGACATATGTGTAGAATGAGCTCAATGGAAAGTTGACTCAAGAGGCAAGCCGGTTCAATTGAGAAGATCGGACCTTAAGCCTGTAGCTAGAGGATGGTTGGAGTTTATTCAACGCTCAATTATCCCTACTAGCAACCGGTCTGAAGTTACTGTAGACCGGGCCATCATGATCCATAGTATCATGATTGTGGAGGAAGTAGAAGTTCATGAGATTATACCTTAAGAACTTTACAAGGTGGCTGACAAGTCCGCCACTTTGGCAAGGTTAGCCTTTCCTCACCTCATTTGTCACCTCTGCAATTCAGCTGGAATTGACATAGAGGGAGACATCCTCATTGATGAGGACAAGCACATCACCAAGAAAAGGATGGAGCAAACAAGAGATCATGGACCTCAACAAGAGCATGAGGAAATTTCTCACCATGAAATCCCTGAGATGCCTCATGGGATGCACTTTCCTCCACAAAACTATTGGGAGCAAATCAACAACTCCCTAGGAGAATTAAGTTCCAACATGGGACAACTAAGGATAGAGCACCAAGAGCGCTCCATCATCCTCTATGAGATTAGAGAAGATCAAAGAGCTATGAGGGAGGAGCAACAAAGGCAAGGAAAAGACATAGAGGAGCTCAAGAGCACCATTGGTTCTTCAAGAAGAGGAAGACGCCACCCTCACTAAGGTGGACCCGTTCCTTAATTTCCTTGTTCTTATTGTTCTCTTTTTCATTTACTATGATTTATGTTTTATTTATGTTTGTGTCTTCACTATATGATCATTAGTGTTTAAGTGTCTATGCCTTCAAGCTATGAATGTCCTATGAGTCCATCACCTCTCTTAAATGAAAACTGTTCTAAAAACAAAAGAACAAGAAGTACATGATTTCGAATTCATCCTTGAAATTAGTTTAATTATTTTGATGTGGTGACAATACTTTTTTGTTTTCTGAATGAATGCTTGAACAGTGCATATGTCTTTCGAATTTGTTGTTTATGAATGTTAAAATTGTTGGCTCTTAAAGAATGATGAAAAAGGAGAAATATTATTTGATAATCTGAAAAATCATAAAAATGATTCTTGAAGCAAGAAAAAGCAGTGAATACAAAAGCTTACGAAAAAAAAAAGAAAAAAAATGGCAAAAAAAAAGAAGAAAGAAAAAGAAAAAGCAAGCAAAAAAAGCCAAAAGCTCTTAAAACCAAAAGGCAAGAGCAAAAAGCCAGTAACCCTTTAAACCAAATGGCAAGGGTAATAAAAAGGATCCAAGGCTTTGAGCATCAGTGGATAGGAGGGCCTAAAGGAATAAAATCCTGGCCTAAGCGGCTAAACTAAGCTGTCCCTAATCATGTGCTTGTGGCGTAAAGGTGTCAAGCCAAAAGCTTGAGACTGAGCGGTTAAAGTCGAGGTCCAAAGCAAAAAAGGAGTGTGCTTAAGAACCCTGGAAACCTCTAATTGGGGACTGTAGCAAAGCTAAGTCACAATCTGAAAAGATTCACCCAGTTATGTGTCTGTGGCATTTATGTATCCGGTGGTAATACTGGAAGACAAAGTACTTAGGGCCACGGCCAAGACTCATAAAGTAGCTGTGTTTAAGAATCAACATACTGAACTAGGAGAATCAATAACACTATCTAAATTCTGAGTTCCTATAGATGCCAATCATTCTGAACTTCAATGGATAAAGTGAGATGCCAAAACTATTCAAGAGACAAAAAGCTACTAGTCCCGCTCATCTAGTTAGAGCTAAGTTTCATTGATATTTTGGAATTTATATTAAATTCCCTTCTTTTTATCCTATTTGATTTTTAGTTGCTTGGGGATAAGCAACAATTTAAGTTTGGTGTTGTGATGAGCGGATAATTTATACGCTTTTTGGCATTATTTTTACATAGTTTTTAGTATATTTTTATTAGTTTTTAATTAAAAATCACATTTCTGGACTTTACTATGAGTTTATGTGTTTTTCTATAATTTCAGGTACTTTCTGGCTGAAATTGAAGGACTTGAGCAAAAATCTGATTCAGAGGTTGAAGAATGACTGCAGATGCTGTTGGATTCTGACCTCCCTGCACTCAAAGTGTATTTTCTGGATCTAAAGGAGTCCAAATGGAACGCTCTCAATTGCGTTGGAAAGTAGACATCCAAGGCTTTCCAGCAATATATAATAGTCCATACTTTGCCCGAGTTTAGATGACGCAAACTGGCGCTCAACGCCAGCTTCCTGCCCTATTCTGGAGTTAAACGCCAGAAACAGGTTGCAAAGCAGAGTTAAACGCCAGAAACAGGTTACAACCTGGCTTTTAACTCCAAAAGAGGTCTCTACACATGAAAGCTCAATTCTCAGCCCAAGCACACACCAAGTGGGCCCCGGAAGTGGATTTCTGCATCATTTACTTATCTCTGTAAACCCTAGTAACTAGTTTAGTATAAATAGGACGTTTTACTATTGTATTAGACATCTTGGATCATTTTTGAGACTGTCCTTGTATCACTTTTGATCTCTTGATCACGTTTAGGGGGCTGGCCATTCGGCCATGCCTGGACCTTGTTCTTATGTATTTTCAACGGTAGAATTTCTACACACCATAGATTAAGGTGTGGAGCTCTGTTGTTCCTCATGAATTAATGCAAAGCACTATTGTTTTTCTATTCAATTCAAGACTATTTCTTCTCTAAGATATTCATTCGCACACAAGAACATGATGAGTGTGATGATTATGTGACGCTCATCATCATTCTCACTTATGAACGCGTGCCTGACAAACACTTCCGTTCTACATGCAAACAAGCTTGAATGCATATCTCTTAACTTCCTGATCTACGATCAGAGTCTTCGTGGTATAGGCTAGAATTTTTGGCGGCCATTCTTGAGATCCGGAAAGTCTAAACCTTGTCTGTGGTATTCCGAGTAGGATCTGGGAATGGATGGCTGTGACGAGCTTCAAACTCGCGAGTGCTGGGCATAGTGACAGACGCAAAAGGATTACTGAATCCTATTCCAATATGATCGATTGACAACGGTGATGCCCTACATACAGCTTGCCATAGAAAGGAATATGAAGGATTGGATTAAAGCAGTAGGAAATCAGAGATTCAGAAGGAACTAAGCATCTCCATACGCTTATCTAAAATTCTCACCAATGAATTACATAAGTATCTCTATCTTTATTTTATGTTTTATTTATCTTTTAATTATTAAAACTCCATAACCATTTGAATCCACCTGACTGAGATTTACAAGGTGACCATAGCTTGCTCCAAGCCGACAATCTCCGTGGGATCGACCCTTACTCACGTAAGGTTTATTACTTGGACGACCCAGTGCACTTGCTGGTTAGTTGTGCGAAGTGGTGAAAAAGAACTAAAATTATGAACGTGTGAATGAAGTTTTTAGCGCCGTTACCAAGGAATGAACGATCATGATTTCGTGCACCAGTAGTGTTCTTGTTATTGGCTATGGACATGTATACTTTGGGGTTTTGAATAGGGAACAAGAAACATAAATGATAAAGGAAATCAAATGACAAAAAGGTCTTGGAAAGGTTTGGTGGTCAAGGATCTCTATCCTTATCACTAACCACAATATGATAATTGCAAGGGTCAATCCAACTAAGTCATCCTCTAACAAGTAAAGGAAAGTCAAATGAGCTATATCAATCCAAGTCCATAGGTCCTAGCTATTCACTAATTGAATTAATAAGGGCCAGAGTCAATGGCTACCAACTATCAATCACTTGGACATTAGCAACTCAAGAATTCCTAAGTTACGTTCCCAAGCCAAGAGTGTAAAATTCTACTCTAACATCCTCTCAGGCATTTTGACAAGCACTTGGAAGGTGTAAAAGGAAAGCATAGTAAATTGCCAACAAGAATGAAATCTAACAACAATTTATTGCAAAGAATTAACAACAATGATGAGCGGAAAATTTATACCCTTTTTGGCATTGTTTTTACGTAGTTTTTAGTATGTTTTAGTACTTTTTTACTATATTTTTATTAGTTTTTATGCAAAAAATACATTTCTAGACTTTACTATGAGTTTGTGTGTTTTTCTGTAATTTCAGGTATTTTTTGGCTGAAATTGAGGGACCTGAGCAAAAATCTGATTCAGAGGCTAAGAAAGGACTGCAGATGCTGTTGGATTCTGACCCTCCTGCACTCGAAGTGAATTTTCTGGATCTATGGAAACCCAATTGGCACGCTCTCAATTGCGTTGGAAAGTAGACATCTTGGGCTTTCCAGCAATATATAATAGTCCATAGTTTGCCCGAGATATTATGGCCCAAACTGGCGTCTAAACTCCCACCAAAGACCCTTTTCTGGAGTAAAACGCTGGAACTGGCACCAGAACTGGAGTTAAACGCCCAAACTGGCACCCAAGCTGGCGTTTAACTCCAAGAATGGCCTATGCACGTGAAAGATTCAATGTTCAGCCCAAGCACATACCAAGTGGGCCCCGGAAGTGGATTTCTGCACTATCTGCACTTAGTTATTCATTTTCTGTAATCCCTAGTAACTAGTTTAGTATAAATAGCACCTTTTACTATTGTATTAGGGGATTATGAGATTATCATCCTTGGACTCGGAGGCTGGCCACACGGCCATGCCTAGACCTTTCTCTCTTATGTATTTTCTACAGTGGAGTTTCTACACCTCATAGATTAAGGTGTGGAGCTTTGTTGTTCTTCATGAATTAATGCAAGTACTATTGTTTCTCCTTCAATTCACGCTTACTTCTTCTCCAAGATATACTCTTGTACTTAATTCAGTTAAGTCAGATTGAAGGGGTGAACTGTGACAATCACCCACTTTCTTTGTTACTCGCTTAGCCAATATTCGCGTGCCTGACAACCACAAAGCGGTCTACATGATGTTCAACGTAGTCATTGGATGACAGCCGGAGTATATTCTCTTGGGTCTCTAATACACGGACCGAGTCCATGAGATTAAGATCTTCGTGGTATAGGCTAGAACCAATTGGCAGCCATTCTTGAGATACGGAAAGTCTAAACCTTGTCTATGGTATTCCGAGTAGGATCTGGGAAGGGATGACTGTGACGAGCTTCAAACTCACGAATGTTGAGCGCAGTGACAGTGTGCAAAAGGATAAGGGTCCTATTCCGACGCTAGTGAGAACCGACAGATGATTAGCCGTGCGGTAGCTGTACCTGGTATTTTTCATCCGAGACGAGAAATCCGACAGTTGATTAGCGGTAAAGAGATCGTACCTGGTATTTTTTATTCGAGAGGATCATACAGCTTGCCATGGAAGGGAGCACGCATGATTGGAAGAAGACAATAGGAAAGCAGAAGTTCAGAAGCAACAAAGCATCTCCAAATGCTTATCTGAAATTCCCAACAATGAATCACATAAGTATCTTATTTTATTTTATGTTTTATTTATCTTTTAATTATCAAAACCTCATAACAATTTAAATCCGCCTGGCTAAGATTTACAAGATGACCATAGCTTACTTCAAGCCGACAATCTCCGTGGGATCGACCCTTACTCACGTAAGGTATTATTTGGATGACCCAGTGCACTTGCTGGTTAGTTGTGTGGAGTTGTGAAAAGTGTGAATCACAATTTTGTGCACCAAGTTTTTGGCGCCATTGCCGGAAATTGTTCGAGTTTGGACAACTGACGGTTCATCTTGTTGTTTAGATTGGGTAATTTTATTTTATGTTTAAGCTTTTCATTTTTATTTTCGAAAAATGATTAAAAAAAACAAAAAAAAATTGTTCTTCAAAGTTTTTAAGAATGAATTCTAAAGCTTCATGAGATTTGTTGAAGCCTGGCTGGCTGTTAAGCCATGTCTAATCTTTTGGACCGAGGTTTCCACTTTCCATTGTAGAAAGGACATGTCTGTATTTGTTATGCTAAAACTTGGCTGGCCATTTGGCCATGTCTAATTCTTTTGGACCGAAGCTTTAGACTAACATTGCACAAATCCTGGAATTCTTATTAAAAATTTTGAATTTCTTTATTTTTTTCCAAACTATTTTCGAAAAATATACAAAAGAATTAATAAAATCATAAAACCAAAAAATTTTTGTGTTTCTTGTTTGAGTCTTGTGTCAAATTTTAAGTTTGGTGTCAATTGGATTCTTTTATTTTCTTAAAATTTTCGAAAATTCATGCATTATGTTCTTCTTTGATCTTCAAGTTGTTCTTGATGATTTTCCTGGTTTGATCTTTAATTTTTCTTGTTTTGTGTCTTTTCTTGTTTTTCATATGCAATTTCGAATTATTAGTGTCTAAAGTTTAAAAATTTTTAATTTTGTTGTCTTGCATGTATTTTTTTCTTAAAAATTTTCAAAAATATGTTCTTGATGTTCATCATGATCTTCAAAGTGTTCTTGGTGTTTATCTTGACATTCAAAGTGTTCATGCATGCATTATTTGTTTTGATCTTAAATTCTTATATCTTGTGTCATTTCGTTGTTTTTCTCTTTCTTCATTAATTCAAAAAAATAAAAAAATATCTTTCCCTTATTCTTCTCATAAATTTTAAAATTTTGGGTTGACTTAGTCAAAAATTTTCAAAATTTAGTTGTTTCTTGTTAGTCAAGTCAAAATTTCAATTTAAAAATTCTATCTTTTCAAATCTTTTTCAAAATCAAATCTTTTTCATTTTTCTTTCATGCTTTTCGAAAATTCTTCAAAATAAATATTTTCAAAATCTTTCTCTTAATTTTATTTCATAATTTTCGAAATTATTGCTAACATTTAATGTTTTGATTCAAAAATTTCAAGTTTGTTACTTTCGTGTTAAGAAAGGTTCAATCTTTAAATTCTAGAATCATATTTTTTAGTTTTTTATTAGTCAAGTCATCAACTTTAATTTTCAAAATCAAATCTTTTTAAATTTCTTTTTCAAATCTTTTTCAAAATAAATTTCAATCATATCTTTTTCAAAACTTAATTTCAAAATCTTTTTCTAATTTCTTATCTTTTCAAAATTTATTTTCAAATCTTTTTCAATTAACTACTTGACTTTTTGTTTGATTTTAAAAGTTTACTATTTCTTATCTTTTTCAAAACTACCTAACTACTTTTTCACTTCTCATTTTCGAAAACTATCTAACAACTTTTTCAAAATTCTTTTTAATTAATTTATTTATTTAGTTTTCAATTTGCCTTTATTTCTTTTCTTAAATTTCGAATTCTAACTTATAATTAAAATAAAAACAAAAATATTTTTCTTTTATTTTAATTAATATTCAAATACTCTTTCTCTCTCATCTCTTTCTATTTATTTTATTTATTCACTAACATCCCTCTTCTTAAAATTCGAACCCTCTCCCTCTCTGTGTGTTCAAATTCTTCTTATTCCCTCTCTACCTCATTCTTCTATTCTTCCACTCTTCTACTCACATAAAGGAATCTCTATACTGTGACATAGAGGATTCCTCTTCTTTTCTGTTCTGTTCTTTTTCATATGAGCAATAACAATGGTGGAGATGCAAGGAAGGTGCTTGGTGACTTTACTGCACCAACTTCCGACTTCTATGGAAGAAGCATCTCAATTTCTGCAATTGGAGCAAACAACTTTGAGCTTAAGCCTCAATTAGTTTCTCTAATGTAGCAGAATTGCAAGTTTCATGGACTTCTATTGGAAGATCCTCATCAGTTCTTAGCTGAATTCTTACAAATCTGTGATACTGTTAAGACCAATGGGGTTAATCCCGAGGTCTACAGACTTATGCTTTTCCCCTTTGCTGTAAGAGACAGAGCTAGGATATGCTTGGACTCACAACCTAAAGAAATCTTGAATTCTTGGAAAAAGTTGCTCAATGCTTTCTTGGCCAAATTCTTTCCACCTCAAAAGTTGAGCAAGCTTAGAGTGGAAGTCCAAACCTTCAGACGGTAGGAAGGTGAATCCCTCTATGAGGCTTGGGAAAGATACAAGCAATTGATCAGAAGGTGTCCTTCTGACATGCTTTCAGAATGGAGCATCTTATGTATATTCTATGATGGTCTGTCTGAATTGTCCAATATGTCATTGGATCACTTTGTTGGTTGATCTCTTCATCTGAAGAAAATACCTGCAGAAGCCCAGGAACTCATTGAGATGGTTGCAAATAACCAGTTCATGTATACTTCTGAAAGAAATCCTGTGAATAATGGGATGACTCAGAAGAAAGGAGTTCTTGAGATTAATACTCTGAATGCCATATTGGCTCAGAATAAAATATTAACTCAGCAAGTCAATATGATTTCTCAGAATCTGACTGGAATGCAAGCTGCATCCGGCAGTACTAAAGAAGCCTCCTCTGAAGGAGAAGCTTATGACCCTGAGAATCCTGCAATGGAAGAGCTGAATTACATGGGAGAATCCTATGGAAACACTTATAATCCTTCATGAAGAAATCATCCAAATTTCTCATGGAAGGATCAACAAAAGCCTCAACAAGGCTTCAATAATAATAATGGTGGGAGAAACAGGTTTGGCAATAGCAAGCCTTTTCCATCATCTTCTGAGCAGCAGATAGAGAATTCTAAGCAGAGCCTCTCTGACTTAGCAACCATAGTCTCTGATCTATCTAAGACCACTCTCAGTTTCATGACAGAAACAAGGTCCTCCATCAGAAATTTGGAGGCACAAGTGGGTCAGCTGAGTAAAAGAGTTACTGAAATCCCTCCTAGTACTCTCCCAAGCAATACAGAAGAGAATCCAAAGAGAGAGTGCAAGGCCATCAATATACCCAACATGGACGAACCTATAGAGGAGGAAGAGGCAGTGATTTCTAGTGAGGAAGACCTCCATGGATGTCCACTGACCATTAAGGAGTTCCTTATTGAGGAACCAAAGGAATCTGAGGCTCATACAGAGACCATAGAGATTCCATTGAACTTACTGTTGCCATTCATGAGCTCTGATGAGTATTCCTCCTCTGAAGAGGATGAAGATATTATTGAAGATCAAGTAGCTCAGTATCTAAGAGCAATCATGAAGCTGAATTCCAAGTTATTTGGTAATGAGACTTGGGAGGATGAACCTCCATTGCTCATCAATGAACTAAATGCCTTGGTTCAACAGAAATTACATCAGAAGAAACCGGATCCCGGAAAGTTCTTAATACCTTGTACCATAGGCACCATGACCTTTGAGAAGGCTCTGTGTGACCTGGGGTCAGGTATAAACCTCATGCCACTCTCTGTAATGGAGAAACTAGGGATCTTTGAGGAACAAGCTGCAAGAATCTCATTAGAGATGGCAGATAAATCAAGGAAACAGACTTATGGACTTGTAGAGGATGTCTTAGTGAAGGTTGAAGGCCTGTACATCCCTGCTGATTTTATAATCCTAGACACTGGACAGGAAGAGGATGAATCCATTATCCATGGAAGACCCTTCCTAGCCACAGCAAAAGCTGTGATTGATGCAGACAGAGGAGAGTTAGTCCTTCAATTGAATGAGGACTACCTTGTGTTTAAGGCTCAAGGATCTTCTTCTGTAACCATGGAGTGGAAGCATGAAAAGCTTCTCTCAATACAGAGTCAAACAGAGCCCCCACACTCAACTTCTAAGTTTGGTGTTGGGAGGCTACCATTAACCTCTGAGTCTTTGTGAAGCTCTCTAAGAACTCACTGTCAAGCTATTGACATTAAAGAAGCGCTTATTGGGAGGCAACCCAATGTTATTTAATTATATTTATATATTTGTTTTCCATTGTCATGTTATGTTTTCTTTAGGTTGATGATCATGTGACGTCATAAAAACAGCTGCAGAATTAAAGCAAAATCAAAAACAGCATCAAAAATAGCACACTCTTGAGGACAGGCTTACTGGCGTTTAAACACCAGTAAGGATAGCAGAATCGGCGTTTAACGCCCAGCCTGGCAGCATTCTGGGCGTTAAACGCCAATAATGGCAGGTAGACTGGCGTTTAACGTCAAAAAAGGGTGTATGGTGTTTGGCTGGCGTTAAACGCCAGGAATGGCAGACAGACTGGCGTTTAACGCCAGAAAAGGGTGTCTAGTGGGTGTTAAACGCTAGAAATGGGCATCAGCCTGGCGTTTAACACCAGAAAACGTAGCAAAGTTGGCATTAAATGCCAGAAATGGCACAGAGAAGGTGTTTAAACGCCAAAATGGTGCAGGGAGCAGAATTCCTTGACACCTCATGATCTGTGGACCCCACAGGATCCCCACCTACCCTAACTCACTCTTTCTCCTCTTCACACCTCTCTGTAACACTCTTCCCCAAACACCATTCACCTATCAAATCCTACACTCTTCCCCATAATCTCTTCACCTCTCACATCCATCCATCATAAAACCCCACCTACCTCACCATTCAAATTCAAAACATCTCCCTCCCAAACCCAACCCCTCTTACACGAATTCCCTCTCTCTCCTACCCTATAAATACCCCCTTACCTCCTTCAATTTCATACATCATAAACAATTAAACCCCCCTTGGCCGAATTCACTACTCCCCTCTATCTCATCCATTTTTTCTTCTTCTACTCCTTTCTTTCTTCTTTTGCTCGAGGACGAGCAATCTTTTTAAGTTTGGTGTGGGAAAAAGCTCTGCTTTTTATTTTTCCATAACCATTAATGGCACCTAAGGCCAGAGAAAACAATAGGAAGAGGAAAGGGAAGGCAGTTGCTTCCAACTCCGAGTCATGGAAGATGGAAAGATTCATCTCAAAAGCCCATCACTAAAAAGAGGATGGATCAAACAAGAGAGCCCACTCATGGATCTCAACAAGAGCATGAGGAAGTTTCTCATCAAGAAATCCCTGAGATACCTCAAGGGATGCACTTTCCTCCACACAACTATTGGGAGCAACTCAACACTTCTTTAGGAGAATTGAGTTCCAACATGGGGCAACTAAGGATGGAGCACCAAAATCACTCCATAAGATCTTCAAGAGGAAGAACTAGCCGCCGTCACTAAGGTGGACCCATTCTTTAATTTCCTTGTTCTTATTTTTCTATTTTTCGGATTCTATGCTTTATGTTTTGTCTATGTTTGTGTCTTTATTACATGATCATTAGTGTCTAGTGTCCATGTCTTAAAGCTATGAATATCCTACGAATCCTTCACATTTCTTAAATGAAAAATATTTTTATTTGCAAAAGAACATGAAGTACATGAATTTCAAAATTTATCTTGAAATTAGCTTAATTATTTTGCTGTTGTGACAATACTTTTTGTTTTCTGAATGAATGCTTGAACAGTGCACATTTTTTATAGTGAAGTTTATGAATGTTAAAATTGTTGGCTCTTGAAAGAATAATAAAAAAAGAAAAATATTATTGATAATCTGAAAAATCATAAAATTGATTCTTGAAGCAAGAAAAAGCAGTCAAAAACACAAAGGTTGCGAAAAAAAAGCAGAAAAGGAAAGAAAAAACAATCAGAAAAAGCCAGTAGCCCTTTAAACCAAAAGGCAAGGGTAAAAAGGATCCAAGGCTTTGAGCATTAATGGATAGAAGGGCCCAAAGGAATAAAATCCTGGCCTAAGCGGCTAAATCAAGTTGTCCTTAACCATGTGCTTGTGGCGTGAAGGTGTCAAGTGAAAAGCTTGAGACTGAGCAGTTAAAGTCACAGTCCAAAGTAAAAAGAGTGTGCTTAAGAGCTCTGGGCACCTCTAACTGGGGACTCTAGGAAAGCTGAGTCACAATCTTAAAAGGTTCACCCAGTTATGTGTCTGTGACATTTATGTATCCGGTGGTAATACTGGAAAATAAAATGCTTAGTGTCACGGCCAAGACCCATAAAGTAGCTGTGTTCAAGAATTAACATACTGAACTAGGAGAATCAATAACACTATCTGAATTCTGAGTTCCTATGGATGCCAATCATTCTGAACTTCAAAGGATAAAGTGAGATGCCAAAACTGTTCAGAAACAAAAAGGCTACTAGTCCCGCTCATCTAATTGGAACTAAGCTTCATTGATAATTTTGGAATTTATTGTATTTTCTCTTTTTTTTATCCTATTTTGTTTTTAGTTACTTGGGGACAAGCAACAATTTAAGTTTGGTGTTGTGATGAGCGGATAATTTATACCCTTTTTGGCATTGTTTTTACGTAGTTTTTAGTATATTTTAGTACTTTTTATTATATTTTTATTAGTTTTTATGCAAAAAATCACATTTCTGGACTTTACTATGAGTTTGTGTGTTTTTCTATAATTTCAGGTGTTTTCTGACTAAAATTGAGGGACCTGAGCAAAAATCTGATTCAAAGGCTAAGAAAGGACTGCAGATGCTGTTGGATCTGACCCTCCTGCACTCGTAGTGGATTTTATGGAGCTACAGAAGCCTAATTGGATCGATCTGAATTGCCTTGGAAAGCAGACATCTTGGGCTTTCCAGATATATATAATAGTTCATACATTTCTTGAGATTTGATGGCCCAAACTGGCGCCTAAACGCCCACTAAAGACCCTTTTCTGGAGTAAAATGCCGGAACCGGCACCAGAACTGGAGTTAAACGCCCAAACTAGCACCCAAGCTGGCATTTAACTCCAAGAATGGCCTATGCACGTGAAAGCTTCAATGCTCAACCCAAGCACACACTAAGTGAATCCCGGAAGTGGATTTCTGCACTATCTGCACTTAGTTATTCATTTTCTGTAATCCCTAGTAATTAGTTTAGTATAAATAGCACTTTTTACTATTGTATTAGGGGATTATGAGATTATCATCCTTGGACTTGGAGGTTGGCCACACGGCAATGCCTAGACCTTTCTCTCTTATGTATTTTCTACGGTGGAGTTTCTACACCTCATAGATTAAGGTGCGGAGCTCTGCTGTTCTTCATGAATTAATGCAAGTACTATTGTTTCTCCTTCAATTCACGCTTACTTCTTCTCCAAGATAAACTCTTGTACTTAATTCAGTTAAGTCAGAATGAAGGGATGACCTGTGACAATCACCCACTATCTTCGTTACTCGCTTAGCCAAGATCCGCGTGCCTGACAACTGTAAAGCGGTCTACATGATGTTCAATGTAGTCATTGGACGACAGCCGGAGTATATTCTCTTGGGTCTCTAATACACGGACCGAGTCCATGAGATTAGGATCATCGTGGTATAGGCTAGGACCAATTGGCAACCATTCCTGAGATCCGGAAAGTCTAAACCTTGTCTGTGGTATTTCGAGTAGGATTTGGAAAGGGATGACTGTGATGAGCTTCAAACTCGCGAATGTTGTGGGCAGTGACAGTGTGCAAAAGGATAAGGGTCCTATTTCGACGCTAGTGAGAACCGACAGATGATTAGCCGTGCGGTAGCTGTACCTATTATTTTTCATCCGAGACGAGAAATCCGACAGTTGATTAGCCGTGCAGAGATTGTACCTGGTATTTTTCATCCGAGAGGATTATACAGCTTGCCATGGAAGGGAGCACGCATGGTTGGAAGAAGACAATAGGAAAGCAGAGGTTCAGAAGCAACAAAGCATCTCCAAAGAACATTATTGACATTAATTACCTCAAATTGAATTGAAATAAAATAAAAGGGACAAGAGTAGATCAACAACAAAGTATAGAAATAACATAGAGGAAATTACAACAAAAGAATAGAAGAACAAGATGTAACAACAAATAATTGAAAGGTAGAAGTAGATGAAAGCATGAATTAAAACCTAAATCTAAGATTATTGACCTAAACCTAATCCTAATCCTTGAGAGAAGTGAGAGCTTCTCTCTCTAAAACTACTTCTAAAACTAAAACTAAACTCCTAATGTTGGAATGAATGAATGAGTGAGCAAAAGATGCCTTTCCCCTTCAATCCTTGGTCCTTTTAAGTGTTTTGGCGCCAAAGTTAGTTTAGATTGGGCCTTACAGCTTCTCAGAATTTGCTGGGCACGTTTTCATTTTAAAATCACGTGACGGCACTGACGCGTACGCGTACAGCACGGGTGCGCGTCCCTGAAGTTTTCGCGATCCACGCGTGCGCGTGCAGTGCACGTGTGCGTGGATGATCCAAATCTTTGGCTTTTTCCATGTGTTCTCCACTTTGCATGCTTTCCTCTTGACTCCTTTGATCTATTCCTAGCCCTTTTAAACCTGAAATCACTAGCAAATACATCAAGGCATCTAGTGAAATCAAAGTTGAACCAAAATTAGCTAATTTAAGGTCTAAAAAGTATGTTTTCACATTTAAGCACAAATTAAGGGAGAATCACAAAATCATGCTATTTCATTGGATAAATGTGACAAAAGTTTGATAAAATGCTCTAAATTCAACACATGATAAACCCTAAAAAGGGATTTATCACTCCACCTTCAGCTGGCGGATCAAATCAATGAGGATCAAATCCAACCCACAATTGTATTGAATTATCAAAAAGGATTTACAAACTTGCATGAATAAGAATGATTATGGTGAATACATATAATTGAGCAATCGAACCCTCATCAGATGTGTATCCGCTCTAGTTACTTAAGTGTTTAGGGGTTGATTCACTCAATTCCTCCTCTAATCATGCTTTCCAAGATTTGTTCTTCATCTAACAATCAACAATTATTCAATGCATGCATACAATTATCATGAGGACTTTCTCAAAGGTTGTAATGGGGCTAGGGTCAAGGTACGGTCATATATAGTTAAGTTGACTAGAATTTAAATCTTTGATTAGCCTATACTTTCTCACCTAACCTATAATAACCTATACAATTAAGTTCTAACCTAACTACCCATTCTTCACCCCTTTTTTTCACATACTCATGCATTTCCTTTTCATTTCACAACACTTATGCATTGTTTCTTATTGAACTTCACTTTGGGGCATTTTGTCCCCTTTTTATTTCTTTCTTTTCCTCTTTTCTTTCTTTTTTTTCTATATTTTTTTCTTTTCTTTTCCATATTTTTTCTTTTTCTTTTGTTTTTCTCATTTTTCATTTCTTTCCAAGAGCACTAATGCATAAGGTCTAATGTTTAATTAATACATGAGCATGTACCCAATTCCCAAATATAATATTACAAAGCACCCTTTTATCCCCACCAATGTTCCCAAATCTCCCCAAACTTGAATAATGAACACTCTCACTAGCCTAAGCCAATCAAAGGTCCAAACAAGGGACTTTTATTATTTTTCGCTTTAGGCTTGTAATGTGCTAAAATAAAGAACAATTGGGTTAAGCATAGGCTCAAAATTGGCTAACAATGGAAGGTAAAAAGTAGGCTATTTGGGTAAGTGAGCTAATGAAACAATGGCCTCAATCATATAAGTGCATGAATACAAGGAATAATGGACATATAGAATTAAGCAAACCAAGGATCACAATCATAGAAAGAGAATAATTGCACACAAGGAAAATAAGTGGTTATAAGATGTAACCACATCATTAGGCTCAAATCTCACATGCTTGTGTTCTTAGCTCAACATATTCTTCACAAAATATATAATTCAAGCAAATTCCACAAAAAAAATTTTTCAATCAATTGGGGTGGTTCCCTATAGATGAATTCTTTGGAAATTTCATTGTTTTGACTAAGCTTATTATGTATGTATATATATATATATATATATATATATATATATATATATATATGCAAAAATAAGAAAAAATGAGTAAAAATCCTAAAAATCTAAAATTGAAATGCAAAAGTGTTGGAATTAGAAATTTGTCACCAAAAGGCGCTGATTGGTCGGACGACCTCCCAACACTTAAAAGTTTGCACCGTCCTCGGTGCATTCAAAGATGAGCAAGGGGGTACAGTGACTTTCCGAGTTGCTACCTTCAGCTGGTAGGTCAACTGGTGCTGCATGTTCTTTCTCCCGCTTTCGTGGTTGCTTGTGGTGCATCGTTCATGAAAAATAAAAAGTAACACCGTAAGATGAGAAAATACAAAAGCAAGGAAGCGTAACATGTTGGGATGACGTAAAAACCACTAGAATGGGGTGAGTGAATTAGTGTGACATTAATGAAACAAGTGTGTGAATCCTAAGATGCATGCGGTATAGAACACACACTAGCATAAAAAGCTATGTCACCAAAGAAGCATGCACTTCACTCATCCTAGGGTGCTTGAATTACTTTAAGTAAACATGTAAGTTGAGACAAGTAATAAAGAAGCACAAAAGTATTCAAGCCAAACACATATGGATGCATATGATCAAGAAGCACAATGCTGAAGGTAAAAGCACAACATCATCCACCAAGAGATTGCCTAAGCAAAGAATAGGATTCAAATTACATGGTGTCCAAATCATGTAATTCAAAAAGATTTAAAAGTTCTAAAGGCAATATCATTCACTTGGTATACACAAGATTTAAGCATGAAAAATACAAGACCAAGTAATGAAGTGTGACTTCAACAATGGAGTCCAACAATGAATATCCAAAAATGATGATGCTAAGATAGCATGCAATTGGTAATAAGCAGCAATATATAGTAAACTAAATCAATAATCCAACACTTATAATGAAAAGAGAGAAGAAAATGAAAACTAAGCTAAGTAACTAACTAACTAACCTAACTAACTAAAAGAAGTGGTTATAGATGGTGTTTGGAAGTGTTGGATTAGGGGTAGGAGAAAGGAAGAAGAAAGGAGCAGGAAAGAAATGGAAGGAGGAAAAGAAAAGAAATGTGTGAAATAAGGTGGTCCACGCGTACGCGTGCGCGTGGATGGGGTAAAATGGGTGCGACGCGTACGCGTATATCACACGTGCACGTAGATGGCTTATTTGGAGAGCGACACGTACGCGTCGTGCATGCATACGCGTGAGTAGCTTTGTGCGAAAGGCACAATGCGCGCGCGATGCAGGCACAACTCTCAGGAAAAATGTATGGAATGTGAAATTTTGTATCCACGCGTACGCGTGGGTAACGCGTGCGCGTGGATTGGCCAAAAAGCTTGGGGCACGCGTACACGTGGGTGACGCGTACGCGTGGATGGTGCTCTGCTTTTCAAAATTTTTCTATGTTTTTGCACCAAACCAAGCATTCTAAACCTCCAAACAGCTACCAAAACACCATAAAACCTTATGTAACATGCTAGACTACCAAATAAGCTCAACAAACCAATCAAAATAAACTAATTTTCAATATGTACAAAAGAGAAAATGAAAAGATTTTACCATGGTGGGGTGTCTCCCACCTAGCACTTTTGTTTATTGTCCTTAAGTTGGACCTTTGGTGGGGTGGTCCTTGCTATGGTGGCTTATGCTTGAATTCATCCTTGAATCCCCACCATTGTTTGCATCTCCAATGACCCCCGGGATCCCAAATTAGGCGCATAAAGCCTTCAAGTAAGCTTGAGCAAGTAACAAGACCCCAAGAGTGTTGATTGTGGAATTGAATTTCGGGGTCCCAAACCTTGTTCTTGCACCCATCTTGTTGTTGATTACCATCGTTAGATCCGGGTGACAAGGTTTGTGAATTCTCATTTAGGCATCCAAACATTATTCTAGAGCCATGCAATTCGGTTCTACACAACCATTGATCTTGAATTTTGAGCATGTAACCATCATGAACTTAGAGTGATGTTTCCAACCACTACACAACTCTTTCCTACTCTTAACTCCGCAAAGAGCTCCAAGTTGACCATCATTTTCAATCAAACCATATTCAAGTGAGAAAGTAAAGCTTAGGGATAAGAATTTTACCCACTTGAATGTTGTGTAGGGTGGTGACTTAGGAAGGGGTGGTCCCAATGAACTTGCAAGCCCCACTCCTTTGTGCTCTTCCTTGACTATCTCCAACTCTTTGCAAGCTTCTTCAATTTCACCCTTTTCCCCTTGGTAGATCTCTTCCGATTCACTCTCTTCTTCATTGCTCACCAAGGGTATGGGAGGTTGTGCACATTCTTCTATAATTTCAACTTCATGTCCAACGGGAAAGGATTCAATTGTAGATAGAAATTCATCCATGATTGAATCCATCTCTTGATACACCTCTTCCAAGTCTCCAACTATGATATGCCTTGGAGGTTGCGCATCCTCCTCAACATCAATATCAACTTCTTCCTTTTCTTCAACAATCATGGCTTCCTCTAGTTGATCTAATACAAAATAATATCCCTCATTTCCCACCGGAGTTTCCAATCTCTCCTTCATGTTATGCTCTTCAATTGATTCTTCACATGTGGCTATGGAAGCACCTTGAGTGTTCAAGCATTGGAAGGCTAAAGTATGCACTACCTTGGTCAAGTTAGTTACAAACTCTAGGGTGTTCCTTTGCGTATCCGCTTGTCCTTGAAGTAGCAAGGTAAGAAAATCATCTATTGGGGCTTGGGATGGACAAGGGGGTTCATCATTTTGGAGAAAGGGTTTATAGTAGGGAGGTAGTTCTTCTTGGTAGGGGTATGGAGATGGTGAGTATTGAGGTGGTTCATGGTAGTAATCTTGATAAGGTTGTGGTGGTTCTAAAGGTTCTTGCTCGTAATGGTCACAAGGATATGGTATGTGTGATTGGTTATATGATGGATATGGATCATAGGAAGGTGTTTGGTAAAGAAAGGCTTGTGAGTATGGTTGAGGTTCATATTGAGGATAGGGTTCATAAGCATATGATGGTGGTTGTTGATTGTCCCAAAAAGAGTCACCATAGCCATCGAATTGACATGCGTTAGGATGGTGATTATACCTATAAGTATCCGGAGGTTGTTGCCAATATGAGTGATCAATTCCTTGAGGCTCCTCCCATCTTTGTTGGTTCCATCCTTGGTACATGTGGTCATTGAAGTTCACATTTCCTACAACACAATTAGAACCAAACTCATAGCCAAAAGGGTGAGAATTCATAGTGGAAGCAAAAACAAACTAGCTAAGTCCTAAAGCTAACAAAAACTAACAAACAAGTAAAAGACAAACATATTCACAATATTCACATATATACAAAAACCAATAACATAACAACATTGCAATTCCCCGGCAACGGCACCATTTTGATGAATGGAAAATTGACGGTATAGAATTTCACAAATGAAACCTCGTTGAAAGTATAGTTTCTAAACCAACAAATAATCCTTTCATACAAAAGATTGTTTGTCATAAGTACAAACCCCTAAAATTATAAACTGAAGTATTTAAATCTCGGGTCGTCTCTCAAAGGAATTGCAGGGTAGTGTTCTTGTTATTGGCTATGGACATGTATACTTTGGGGTTTTGAATAGGGAACAAGAAAAGTAAATGATAATGGAAATCAAATGACAAAAAGTTCTTGGCAAAGTCTTGTGGTCAAGGATCTCTATCCTTATCACTAACCACAATATGATAATTGCAAGGGTCAATCCCACTAAGTCATCCTCTAACAAGTAAAGGAAAGTCAAATGAGCTATATCAATCCAAGTCCATAGGTCGTAGCTATTCACTAATTGAATTAATGAGGGCCAGAGTTAATGGCTACCAACTATCAATCACTTGGACATTAGCAACTCAAGAATTCCTAAGTAACCTTCCCAAGCCAAGAGTGTAAAATTCTACTCTAACATCCTCTCAAAAATTTTGACAAACACTTGGAAGGTGTAAAAGGAAAGCATAGTAAATTGCCAACAAGAATGAAATCTAACAACAATTTATTGCAAAGAATTAACAACAACAATCACAAAGAACATTATTGACATGAATTACCTCAAATTGAATTGAAAGAAAATAAAAGGGACAAGAGTAGATCAACAACAAAGTATAGAAACAACACAGAGGAAATTACAATAAAAGAATAGAAGAACAAGATGTAACAACAAAGAATTGAAAGGTAGAAGTAGATGAAAACATGAATTAAAACCTAGATCTAAGATTATTGACGTAAACCTAATCCTAATCCTAGAGAGAAGTGAGAGCTTCTCTCTCTGAAAGTACTTCTAAAACTAGAACTAAACTCCTAATGTTGGAATGAATGAATGAGTGAGCAAAAGATGCCTCTCCCCTTCAATCCTTGGTCCTTTTAAGTGTTTTGGCACCAAAGTTTGTTTAGATTGGGCCCCACAGCTTCTCAAAATTTGCTGGACACGTTTTCACTTTAAAATCACGTGCCGGCACTGATGCGTACGCGTACAGCATGGGTGCGCGTCCCTGAAGTTTTTGCGATCCACGCGTGCGCGTGCAGTGCGCGTGCGCGTGGATGATTGCATCCAAATCTTTGACTTTTTCCATGTGTTCTCCACTTTGCATGCTTTCCTCTTCACTCCTTTGATCCATTCCTAGCTTTTTTCAACCTGAAATCACTAGCAAACACATCAAGGCATCTAGTGGAATCAAAGGTGAATCAAAATTAGCTAATTTAAGGTCTCAAAAGCATGTGTTCATATTTAAGCACAAATTAAGGGAATATCACAAAACCATGTTATTTCATTGGATAAATGTGAGAAAAAGTTGATAAAATGCTCTAAATTCAACACATGATAAACCCTAGAAACGGGATTTATCACTCTACCTTCAGCTGGCGGAAGCGGGGGCTGGGTTGTGTGGAAATTGCTAAGTCCAATGCATTCTCGGCATCTTCGTCCATGGTATCCTTCTCCTCTCCCGGCTTCTTGTCTTCACGTCTCATCCTCAAAAAGAATGAATAAAGTATAATCAGGAATCATAAGGCATGTAGCATAAAAGGGTAAAGGAGGGAACAAATACATTGTATACTTGGAGACAAAAGAAAACAAACAAGCATTTAATTGAAGAAGGTTGCATAATGGTGTCGCATGATGAAAATGAGCCGTGTGTGTATTCCAATTATGTTCGCGGTTATAACACATACAACGGCCGATTAAAATGGTATCCACACAATCAAAAAGTAAGCATGGGTTCCTCAATTAAATGGCCTAAGTTGCATGCAATGAATAAGCATCAATTAGACTCAAGCAAGCTTAGGCAATTACAACAAGAGTGAATTGAATTTGGGAGATATTGGATATTGAAATTGTGCAAGTGAAAATGCAAGATTAATAAAATTTAGCATAACACACAATAACCAATTCAATGATGAAGGGAAACTAGTTATTCATCCTTAGGAATAATAAAATAATCACATGTATAAGGAATTCTAACTCTTCTTTACAAACTTCTTCAATCTCAATCATTTGTTCATCAATTTTATCTAACTCTTCTCCATCACTCAAATCATAAATGAAGAGAAATCTACCTCCACAACATTTTTAAATTCACTGGGAGAAGGTTCTTCAAGTTCAAAGGATTCTTCACCACTAAGATTTGATGCACGATCTTCATCACCCAGGGAACTCAATTCTTGCCTCATTCCTTCCAAGTCTTCATTTCAACAATTGCTTTGGAGGTTGTGCACTTTCCTCCTCAACATCAAATTCAATCTTCTTGGAGGGGTTTTCTTCCACTCTAAGTTCCCATGGAGGTCCCGCATCTCCTAAGTCTTCAACCAATTCTTCCTCTTCTTTAACAATCATAGCTTCCCCCAAGTATTCCAATACAAAGCAATATTCCTCATTTTCCACCAGAGTTTCCAATCTCTCCTTCATGGTAGGCTTTTTATTTGATTCTCCACATGTGGCCATAGGAGTGCTTTAAGGGTTCAAGCATTGGGAGGCTAATCGGTTTACCACTTCATATAAGGCGGCCATGAATTCTAGTACCTCCCTTTGCATTTCTCTTTGCCCTTGAAGGAGTAAAGTGAGAGAATTATCATCCATTGGGGCTTGGGGTGAATAGGAGGGTTCATTATTTTGGAAAAAGGGTTCATAATAGGAAGGTGGTTCTTCTTGATAAAAATATGGAGGTGGTGTATATGAAGTTTGTGGCTCTTGGAAGTATTGATCATCAATGGCGCCAACAACTTGGTACGCACAATTGTAATCTCAACTCTTTATCGCGAGTAAGGGTCGATCCCACGGAGATTGTCGGCTTGAAGCAAGCTATGGTCATCTTGTAAACCTCAGTCAGGCGGATTCAAATGGTTATGGAGGATTGATAATTAAAAGATGAATAAAACATAAAATAAAGATAGAGATACTTATGTAATTCATTGGTGAGAATTTCAGATAAGCGTATGAGGATGCTTTGTTCCTCCTGAACCTCTGCTTTCCCATTACCTTCTTCCAATCATTCATACTCCCTTTCATGGCAAGCTTTATGTTGGGCATCACCGTTGTCAATGGCTACTTTCCGTCCTCTCACTAAAAATGTTCCAAATGCGCTGTCACTGCACGGCTAATCATCTGTCGATTCTCGATCATGTTGGAATAGGATCCGTTGATCTTTTTGCGTCTGTCACACACCCAACAATCGTGAGTTTGAAGCTCGTCACAGTCATCCCTTCCCAGATCCTACTCAGAATACCACAGACAAGGTTTAGACTTTCCGGATCTCAAGAATGACCGCCAATAATTCTAGCCTATACCACGAAGGTTCCAATCTTAGATTAGAAACCCAAGGGATACATATTCAACCTATTGCAAGTAGAACAGAGGTGGTTATCAGGCACGTGTTCATAGGTGAGAATGATGATGAGTGTCACGGATCATCACATTCATCAGGTTGAAGAACGAGTGTATATCTTAGAGAAGAAGTAGGCGTGAATTGAATAGAAAAAACAGTAGTACTTTGCCTTAATTCATGAAGAACAGCAGAGATCCACACCTTAATCTATGGTATGTAGAAACTCCACCGTTGAAAATATAAAAGTAATAAAGGTGTTCATTGGCTTCGGCCCCAGAGGGGGAACCTGAAGAACCAAGATGAAAATACAATAGTAAAAGGTCCTATTTATAGGGAACTAGTTGCCTAGGGTTTACAGAAATAAGTAATTAATGCAGAAATCTTCTTCCGGGCCCACTTGGTGTGTGTTTGGGCTGAACATTAAAGCTTTTACATGTAGAGACTTTTCTTGGAGTTAAACGCCAGCTTTTGTGCCAGTTTGGGCGTTTAACTCCAGCTTTTGTGCCAGTTCTGGCGTTTTGACGCCAAAATTCTTATGCTGAATTGAAACGCCAGTTTGGGCCATCAAATCTTGGGCAAAGTTTGAACTATTATATATTGCTGGAAAGCCCAGGATGTCTACTTTCCAACGCAATTGAGAGCGTGCCAATTGGGCTTTTGTAGCTCCAGAAAATCCACTTCGAGTGCAGGGAGGTCAGAATCCAACAGCATTTGCAGTCCTTTTTCAGCCTCTGAATCAGATTTTTGCTCAGGTCCTTCAATTTCAGCCAGAAAATAACTGAAATCACAGAAAAACACACAAACTCATAGTAAAGTCCAGAAATGTAATTTTTAAATAAAAACTAACAAAAACATAATAAAAAGTAACTAAAACATACTAAAAACATACTAAAAACAATGCCAAAAAGCGTATAAATTATCCGCTCATCACAACACCAAACTTAAATTGTTGCTTGTCCCCAAGCAACTGAAAATCATATAGGATAAAAAGAATAGAATGTACAATGAATTCCAAAAACATCTATGAAGAACAGTATTAATTAGATGAGCTGGGCTTTTAGCTTTTTGCTTCTGAACAGTTTTGGCATCCCACTTTATCCCTTGAAGTTCGGAATGATTGGCATCTATAGGAACTCAGAATCCAAATAGTGTTATTGATTGTCCTAGTTAAGTACGTTGATTCTTGAACACAGCTACTTTATGAGTCTTGGCCGTGACCCTAAGCATTTTGTTTTCCAGTATTACCACCGGATACATAAATGCCACAGACACATGACTGGGTGAACCTTTTCAGATTGTGACTCAGCTTTGCTAAAGTCCCCAGTGAGAGGTGTCCGGGGCTCTTAAGCACACTCTTTTTGCTTTGGACCACGACTTTAATCGCTCAGTCTCAAGTTTTCACTTGACACCTTCACGCCACAAGCACATGGTTAGGGACAGCTTGGTTTAGCCGCTTAGGCCAGGATTTTATTCCTGTGGGCCCTCCTATCCACTGATGCTCAAAACCTTGGATCCTTTTTATTTTACCCTTGCCTTTTGGTTCAAAGGGTTATTGGCTTTTTCTTTTTCTTTCTCTCTCTTTTTTTTTCGCATATATCTTTTTTTTGTATTCACTGCTTTTTCTTACTTCAAGAACCAATTTGATAATTTTTCAGATTATCAAATAACATTTCTCCTTTTCCATCATTCTTTCAAGAGCCAACAATTTTAACATTCATGAATCAACAATATAAAAAATATGCACTGTTCAAGCATTCATTCAAAAAGACAAAAGTATTGCCACCACATCAAAATAATTAAACTGCTTTAAAATTCGAAATTCATGTATTTCTTTTTCTTTTTCAATTAAAATATTTTTCATTTTAAGAAAGGTGATGGATTCATTTTCATAGCTTTAAGGCATAGACACTTAAATACTAGTGATCATGTAATAAAGATACAAACATAAATAGACATAAGGCATAAAAATTCGAAAAACAGAAAATAAAGAACAAGGAAATTAAGGAACGGGTCCACCTTAGTGATGGCGGCTTGTTCTTCCTCTTGAATCTCTCTTCCATTGAGCGCCCTCTTCATAAATGTCTATGAGGACTTGGTCCAACCTTTGATCAAAGTTGACCCTTCTAGTGTAGGGGTGTGCATCTCCTTGCATCATGGGCAAGTTGAATGCCAACCTTACATTTTTCGGACTGAAATCTAAGTATTTCCCCCGAACCATTGTAAGCCAATTCTTTGGGTCCGGGTTCACACTTTGATCATGGTTCTTGGTGATCCATGCATTGGCATAGAACTCTTGAACCATTAAGATTTAGACTTGTTGAATGGGGTTGTTGAGAACTTCCCAACTTCTTCTTCGAATCTCATGTCGGATCTCTGGATATTCATTCTTTTTGAGCTTAAAAGGGACCTCGGGGATCACCTTCTTCTTGGCCACAACTTCATAGAAGTGGTCTTGATGCACCATTGAGATGAATCTCTCTATCTCCCATGACTCGGAGGTGGAAGCTTTTTCCTTCCCTTTCCTCTTTCTAGAGGTTTCTCCGGCCGTAGGTGCCATAAATAGTTATGGAAAAATAAAAAGCAGCACTTTTACCACACCAAACTTAGAAGGTTTTCTCGTCCTCGAGCAAAAGAAGAAAGAAAAGAGTAGAAGAAGAAGAAATAGAGGAGATGAAGGGGGCTTAGTATTTTGGCCGAGAGGGAGAAGTAGTGGTTGGATGATGTGTGAAAATGAGGGGGTGAAGATGGGTTTATATAGGGGTGGAGAGATGGGTAGGGTTCAGTCATGTATGGGTGGGTTTAGGAGGGAAAGTGGTTTGAATTTGGATGGTGAGGTAGGTAGGATTTATGATGGATGGATGTGGGTTGGTGAAGGGTTTATGGAGAAGAGGGTAGGATTTGATAGGTGAGGGGTTTTGGGGGAAGAGGTATTGAGGTGATTGGTGAATGGGTGAAGAAGAGAGAGAGAAATGAGGTAGGTGGGGATCTTGTGGGGTCCACAGATCCTGAGGTGTCAAGGATTTTTTTCATCCCTGCACCAAGTGGCGTGCAAAACGCCCTTTTCTGCCAATCCTGGCGTTAAATGCCAGGTTGCTGCCCATTTCTGGCGTTTAACGCCAGCTTCTTGCCCTTTTCTGGCATTAAATGCCAGTCTGGTGCCATTTCTGGTGTTTAACGCCCAGAATGGTGCCAGACTGGGCGTTTAACGCCCATTCTGCTGCCCTTACTGGCATTTAAACGCCAGTAGCCTTCTCCTCCAGGGTGTTCTATTTTTCATTCTATATTTCAGTTTGTTTTTGCTTTTTCAATTATTTCTGTGACTTCACATGATCATCAACCTACAAAAAACATAAAATGATAGAAATATAACATAGATAAGTAAAATTGGGTTGTCTCCCAACAAGCGCTTCTTTAGTATCAGTAGCTTGACAGTGGGTTCTCATGGAGCCTCACAGATACTCAGAGCATGATGATGGCCTCTCAACACCAAACTTAGAGTTTAGTTATGGCCTCCCAACACCAAACTTAGAGTTTGAAAGTGGGGATTTTGTTTGACTCTGCATTGAGAGAAGCTTTTCATGCTTCCTCTCCATGGTTACAGAGGGACATCCTTGAGCCTTAAACACAAGGGAGTCCTCATTCACTTGAAGGACTAATTCTCCTCTGTCTACATCAATCACAGCTTTTGCTGTGGCTAGGAAGGGTCTACCAAGGATGATGGATTCATCCATACACTTCCCAGTGTCTAGGATTATGAAATCAGTAGGGATGTAGTGGTGTTCAACCTTTACCAAGACATCCTCTACAAGTCCATAAGCTTGTTTCCTTGAATTGTCTGCCATTTCTAGTGAGATTCTTGCAGCTTGTACCTCAATGATCCCTATCTTCTCCATTATAGAGAGACATGAGGTTTATACTTGACCCTAGGTCACACAGAGCCTTCTCAAAGGTCATGGTGCCTATGGTACAAGGTATTGAGAACTTCCCAGGATCTTGTCTCTTTTGAGGTAATCTCTACCTAGTCAAGTCATCCAGTTCTTTGGTGAGCAAGGGGGGTTCATCCTCCCAAGTCTCATTACTAAATAACTTAGCATTTAGTTTGATGATTGCTCCAAGGTACTTAGCAACTTGCTCTTCAGTAACATCTTCATCCTCTTCAGAGGAAGAATACTCATCAGAGCTCATGAATGACAAAAGTAAATTCAATGGAATCTCTATGGTCTCAGTATGAGCCTCAGATTCCCATGGTTCCTCGTTAGGGAACTCCTTAGAGGCCAGTGGACGTCCAGTGAAGTCTTCCTCAGTGGAGATCACTGCCTCTTCCTCCTCTCCAAGTTTGGTCGTGTGGGTCATGTTAATGGCCTTGCACTCTCCTTTTGGATTCTCTTCTGTATTGCTTGGAAGAGTACTAGGAGGGAGTTCAGTAACTTTCTTACTCAACTGACCTACTTGTGCCTCTAAATTTCTAATGGAGGACCTTATTTCAGTCATGAAACTTTGAGTGGTTTTAATTAGATCAGAGACTACAGTTGCTAAGACAGAGTGGCTCTGCTTAGAATTCTCTGTCTGTTGTTGAGAAGATAATGGAAAAGGTTTGCCATTGCTAAACCTATTTTGTCCACCATTATTGTTGTTGAAGCCTTGTTGAGGCCTCTGTTGATCCTTCCATGAGAGGTTCGGATGATTCCTCTATGAAGGATTATAGGTGTTTCCATAGGGTTCTCTCATGTAATTCACCTCTTCCATTGCTGGGTTCTCAGGATCATAAGCTTCTTCTTCAAATGAAGCTTCTTTGGTACTGGCTGTTGCTGCTTGCATTCCAGACAGACTCTGAGAAATTATATTGACTTGTTGAGTCAATATTTTGTTCTGAGCCAGTATGGCATTCAGAGTATCAATCTCAAGAACTCCTTTCTTCTGATTTGTCCCATTATTCATAGGATTCCTTTCAGAGGTGTACATGAATTGGTTATTTGCAACCATTTCAATGAGTTCCTGAGCTTCTGCAGGCATCTTCTTCAGATGAAGAGATCCTCCAGCAGAGCTGTCCAATGGCATCTTGGACAGTTCAGACAGACCATCGTAGAAGATACCTATGATGCTCCATTCTAAAAGCATGTCAGAAGGACACCTTCTGATCAATTGCTTGTATCTTTCCCAAGCTTCATAGAGGGTTTCACCTTCCTTCTGTCTGAAGGTTTGGACTTCCACTCTAAGCTTTCTCAATTTTTGAGGTGGAAAGAACTTTGCCAAGAAGGCATTGACTAGCTTTTCCCAAGAGTTCAGGCTTTCTTTAGGTTGTGAATCCAACCATGTTCTAGCTCTGTCTCTTATAGCAAAGGGAAAAAGCATAAGCTTGTAGACCTCAGGATCAACCCCATTAGTCTTGACAGTGTCACAGATTTGCAAGAATTCAGCTAAGAACTTATGAGGATCTTCCAATGGAAGTCCATGAAACTTGCAATTCTGTTGCATTAGAGAAACTAATTGAGGCTTAAGCTCAAAATTGTTTGCTCCAATGGTAGGGATAGAGATGCTTCTCCCATAGAAATCAGGAGTAGGTGCAGTAAATCACCAAGCACCTTCCTTGCATTGTTGGTGTTTTCGGCTGCCATGGCTTCTTTTTGTTTGAAAAGCTCTGTTAGGTCCTCTACAGAAAGTTGTACTTTAGCTTCTCTTAGCTTTCTCTTCGAGGTCCTTTCGGGTTCAGGATTAGCCTCAACCAGAATGTCTTTGTCCTTACTCCTGCTCATATGAAAGAGAGAAAAAGAAAGTATAGAATCCTCTATGTCACAGTATAGAGATTCTTTGAGGTGTCAGAGGAAAAGAAAAATAGAAGGAGGAGGTAGAAAGATAAGAATTCGAATTTATCAAGAGGGATAGAGTTCGAATTGTTGATAGTAGAGGAGTGTTAGTCCTTAAATAGAAGGATGTGAGAAGAGGGGAAGAATTTTCGAAATTAAAGTAAAAGATTTAGAAATAATTAAAAGAAATTTTGAAAATTTGGTAAAGGATTTTCGAAAATTAAGATTGGGAAAGAAATTAAGTGATTTTTGAAAAGGATTTTGAAATTAGAAATCAAAAAGATATGATTGAAACTTAATTTTGAAAAAGATGTGGTTGAAAAGATATGATTGAGAAGATATGATTGAAAATCAAATTAAAAAGAGAAATTTTTAAAATTAAAGTTGATTATTTGACTAACAAGAAATTAGAAGATATGATTCTAGAATTAAAACTTTTGATCCTTTCTTAATAGGCAAGTAACAACTAGAAAATTTTGAATTAAATTATTAATTGTAGCAAGGATTTTCGAAAATAGTAATAAATAAAAAAATTGAAAAGAAAATGATTTTCAAAAGATATGATTGAAAAGATATGATTTGAAAAAGATTTGATTTTGAAGAATTATGAAAACTTGAAAAAATTTGAATTAAAAACAAAATCTTCCCTCTTATGTCATCCTGGCGTTAAATGCCCAGAATGGCATCCATTATGGCGTTTAACGCCCAAAATGCTTCTTTTTGGGCGTTTAACGCCCAGCCAGGTATCCTGGCTGGCGTTTAAACGCCAGTTTTCCTTCTTCACTAGGCGTTTTGAACGCCCAGATTTTTCTGTGTAATTCCTCTACTGAATATTCTGAATCTTCAATTTTCTATGTTATTGACTTGAAAAGACACAATTTTGAAATTTTTTTTTGAATTTTTAATGATGAGAAACAATAGGAATGCAACTAAGATCAAATAAACAATGCATGCAAGACACCAAACTTAGAAGTTTGTATACTAAGGACTATAATAATTTGAAAATGCATGTAAGAAACAACAAAAGACACAGAATAAGAGAAATTAAAGATCAGAGCACTGCAATCATCAAGAACAACTTGAAGATCAATGAAGAACATAATGCATATATTCAAAAAATGCAAGAAGAAAAAAGACATGCAATTGACACCAAACTTAAAAATTGATATTAGACTCAAACAAGAAACATAAAATATTTTTGATTTTTATGGTTTTATAAATTTTTTTGTGATTTTTCGAAAATTGAGTTGAAAAGAAAATAAAGGGATTCAAAATTTTTAATAAGAGTTCCAGGAATTATTGCAATGCTATTCTAAGACTCCGGTCCAGGAATTAGACATGGCTTACTAGCTAGCCAAGCTTTCAATGAAAGCTATGGTCCAAAACACTAGACATGGCCAATGGCCAGCCAGGCTTTAGCAGATCATTGCTAACAACAGCAAAATTGATAGAAATCAACAAGCTCTTGTGAGGATAAGTTGAAACCTCGGTCCAATAAGATTAGACATGGCTTCACAGCTAGCCAGACTTCAACAGATCATCATGAAACTCTAGAATTCATTCTTAAAAATTATGAAGAACAAAATAGAAAGAAAATTTTCGAAAATAAAAAGTAAAATTACCTAATCTAAGCAACAAGATGAACCGTCAGTTGTCCAAACTCGAACAATCCCCGGCAACGGCGCCAAAAACTTGGTGCACGAAATTGTGATCATCAATGGCGCCAACAACTTGGTACGCACAATTGTAATCTCAACTCTTTATCACAACTCCGTCCAACTAACCAGCAAGTGCACTGGGTCGTCCAAGTAAAAAACCTTACGCGAGTAAGGGTCGATCCCACGGAGATTGTCGGCTTGAAGCAAGCTATGGTCATCTTGTAAATCTCAGTCAGGCGGATTCAAATGGTTATGGAGGATTGATAATTAAAAGATGAATAAAACATAAAATAAACATAGAGATACTTATGTAATTCATTGGTGAGAATTTCAGATAAGCGTATAAAGATGCTTTGTTCTTCCTGAACCTCTGCTTTCCCATTGCCTTCTTCCAATCATTCATACTCCCTTCCATGGCAAGCTTTATGTTGGGCATCACCGTTGTCAATGGCTACTTCCCGTCCTCTCACTGAAAATGTTCCAAATGCGCTGTCATCGCATGGCTAATCATCTGTCGGTTCTCGATCATGTTGGAATAGGATCCATTGATCTTTTTGCGTCTGTCACACGCCCAACAATCGCGAGTTTGAAGCTCGTCACAGTCATCCCTTCCCAGATCCTACTCGGAATACCACAGACAAGGTTTAGACTTTCCAGATCTCAAGAATGACCACCAATAATTCTACCCTATACCACGAAGGTTCCAATCTTAGATTAGAAACCCAAGAGATACACATTCAAGCTATTGCAAGTAGAACAGAGGTGGTTGTCAGGCACGTGTTCATAGGTTAGAATGATGATGAGTGTCATGGATCATCACATTCATCAGGTTGGAGAATGAGTGTATATCTTAGAGAAGAAGTAGGCGTGAATTGAATAGAAAAACAGTAGTACTTTGCATTAATTCATGAAGAACAGCAAAGCTCCACACCTTAATCTATGGTGTGTAGAAACTCCACCGTTGAAAATACAAAAGTAATAAAGGTGTTCATTGGCTTCGGCCCCAGAGGGGGAACCTAAAGAACCAAGATGAAAATACAATAGTAAAAGATCCTATTTATAGGGAACTAGTAGCCTAGGGTTTACAGAAATAAGTAATTAATGCAGAAATCTTCTTCCGGGCCTACTTGGTGTGTGCTTAGGCTAGCATTGAAGCTTTCACATGTAGAGACTTTTCTTGGAGTTAAACGCCAGCTTTTGTGCCAGTTTGGGCGTTTAACTCCAGCTTTTGTGCCAGTTTTGGCGTTTTGACGCCAGAATTCTTAAGCTGACTTGGAATGCCGGTTTGGGCCATCAAATCATGGGCAAAGTATGGACTATTATTTGCTAAAAAGCCCAGGATGTCTGCTTTCCAACGCAATTGAGAGCGCGCCAATTGGGCTTCTGTAGCTCCAGAAAATCCACTTCGAGTGCAGGGAGGTCAGAATCCAACAGCATTTGCAGTCCTTTTTCAGCCTCTGAATCAGATTTTTGCTCAGGTCCCTCAATTTCAGCCAGAAAATTCTTGAAATCATAGAAAAACACACAAACTCATAGTAAAGTCTAGAAATGTGATTTTTAAATTAAAACTAATAAAAATATAATAAAAACTAACTAAAACATACTAAAATCATACTAAAAACAATGCCAAAAAGCGTATAAATTATCCTCTCATCAGGTGGCTCTATGGATTTTCTTACATAATGGTCACAAGGATGAGGTAAGGGTGATTGGTTATATGATGGATAAGGTTCGTAGGGAGGTATTTGGTGAAGAGGGGCTCGTGAGTATGGTTGAGGGCTATGTTGAGGATGAGGCTCATAGGCATGTGGTTGTTGTTGATAAGTACAATAAGGACTACCACATCCATTAGATTGATATGCATAAGGAGTGGAATTATACCTATACAAAACCGGAGGAGGTTGTTGCCAAGAAGGTTGTCCATAAGCTTGAGGCTCCTCCCAACCTTGATTGTTCCATCCTTGATCTACATTCCCATTGTAATTCCCACTTCCTACAACATAGTTGTAACCAAACTCATAGCCAAAAGGATGAGAATTCATGATAGCAAGGGCAAATGAAAATAAAATCAAATAAGAAAAAAAGAAAACTAAATCCTATGACTAGCAAAAACTAACAAAGAGACAAAAGGCAAACATATTCACAATATTCACATATATACAATAACCAATAACAGGGCATACATTTGCAATTCCCTGGCAACGGCACTATTTCAATGAAATGGATTTTTCGTGGTTTACAATTCCTCAATCAATTCTCATTGTAAGTATAGTTTCTAAACCAACAAATAATCCTTTCATACAAAAATTTGGTTGTCACAAGTAACAAACCCCAATAAAAATAACTAAAGTATTCAAACCTCGGGTCGTCTCTCAAAGGAATTGCAGGGAAGTGTTCTTGCTATTGGTCATGGATTGTATATTTTGGGGTTTTGGATAAAGGGCAAGAAAAGTAAATTACAAGAATTAAACTAATAGCTAATAAAACTCTTGGCAAGGAATGAGAATTGGAAGTCCTATCCTCATTATCATCATCAATTGTGTCATCAATTGTCCATTGCTCCTATTTAGTCAACCTCTAACTATGAAGGAAAGTCAAGTGGATAAATCAACTTGAGTCCACAAGTCCTAGTCAACTCCTAAGGGAAGACTAGAGTTAGTGGAATTCAAATCAACTAGTAACTTTCACTTATCAATCAACAAAAGAATTTGATAACTCAAGAGTCTCCAATTACTCAACCAAAGCCAAGAGGAGAAGAATTTACTCTAGCATCCTCCCAAGCATTTAATCAAACACTTGGAAGGATGGTGCACGAAATTGTGATCGCCACGGCGCCAAAAACTTGGTATGCATGTTCATAATCTCAATTCTTCTTCACAACTCCGCACAACTAACCAGCAAGTACACTGGGTCGTCCAAGTAATAAACCTTACATGAGTAAGGGTCGATCCCATGGAGATTGTCGGCATGAAGCAAGCTATGGTCATCCTTGTAAATCTCAGTCAGGCAGATTCAAATGGTTATGAGGTTTTGATAATTAAAATATAAATAAAATATAAAATAAGATAGAAATACTTATGTAATTCATTGGTGAGAATTTCAGATAAGCGTATGGAGGTGCTTTGCTCCTTCTGAGTCTCTGCTTTCCTACTGTCTTCATTCAATCATTCATACTCATTTCCATGGCAAGCTCTATGTTGGGGGATCACTGTTGTCAATGGCTACCGTCCGTCCTCTCAGTGAAAATGGTCCAAATGCGCTGTCACCACACGGCTAATCATCTGTCGGTTCTCACACAAGTTGGAATAGGATCCATTGATCCTTTTGCATCTGTCACTACGCCCAACACTCGCGAGTTAGACACTCATCACAGTCATCCCATCCCAGATCCTACTCGGAATACCACAGACAAGGTTTAGACTTTTCAAATATCAGGAATGGCCATCAATTGATTCTAGCTTATACCACGAAGACTCCGATCTTTCGGAATAGAGGCTAAGAGATACACACTCAAGCTATTGCAGATAGAACGGAAGTGGTTGTCAGGCACGTGTTCATAGGTGAGAATGATGTTGAGTGTCACGGATCATCACATTCAACAAGTTGAAGTGCGAGTGAATATCTTGGAATAAGAATAAGCTTGAATTGAATAGAAAAACAATAGTACTTTGCATTAATTCATGAGGAACAACAGAACTCCACACCTTAATCTATGGGGTGTAGAAACTCCACCGTTGAAAATACATAAGTGATTAAGGTCCTGGAATGGCCAAAAGGCCAGCCTCCAATGTCTAAGGACTAAATGTTCCAAAGATGTAAAATAAATCTCTAAAAGTAGTTTTTATACTAAACTAGTAACGTAGGGTTTACAGAAATGAGTAAATGATGCAGAAATCCACTTCCGGGCCCACATGGTGTGTGCTTGGGCTGAGAATTGAATCTTTCACATGTAGAGGCTTTTCTTGGAGTTAAACGCCAGCTTTGGTGCCAGTTTGGGCATTCAACTCAAGCTTGTAACTCAGTTTTGGCGTTTAACGCCAGAATAGGGCAGGAAGTTAGCGTTTAAACGCTAGTTTGCGTCGTCAAAAATTGGGCAAAGTATGGACTATTATATATTGCTGGAAAGCCCAGTATGTCACTTTTCAACGCAATTGAGAGCGCGCCAATTGGGCTTCTGTAGCTCTAGAAAATCCACTTTGAGTGCAGGGAGGTCAGAATCTAACAGCATCTATAGTCCTTTTTCAGCCTCTGAATCAGATTTTTGCTCAGGTCCCTCAATTTCAGCCAAAAAATACCTGAAATCACAGAAAAACACACAAATTCATAGTAAAGTCTAGAAATGTGATTTTTATTTAAAAAATAATAAAAATATACCTAAAAGTAGCTAAATCATACTAAAAATAATGCCAAAAAGTGTATAAATTATCCGCTCGTCACAACACCAAACTTAAATTGTTGCTTGTCCCGAAGCAACTGAAAATCAAATAGGATAACAAGAAGAGAATATACCATAAATTCAAAAAATATCAATGAAACTTTGCTCCAATTAGATGAGCGGGACTAGTAGCTTTTTGCCTCTGCATAGTTTTGGCATCTCACTTTATCCTTTGAAGTTCAGAATGATTGGCATCTATAGGAACTCAGAATTTAGATAGTGTTGTTGATTCTCCTAGTTCAGTATGTTGATTCTTGAACGCCGCTACTTTATGAGTCTTGGCCGTGACCCTAAGCACTTTGTTTTCCAGTATTACCACCGGATACATAAATGCCACAGACATATAACTGGGTGAACCTTTTCAGATTGTGACTCAGCTTTGCTAGAGTCCCCAATTAGAGGTGTCTAGGGTTCTTAAGAACACTCTTTTTGCTTTGGATCACTACTTTAACCGCTCAGTCTCAAGCTCTTCACTTGACAACTTCACGCCACAAGCACATGGTTAGGGACAGTGATGAGCGGATAATTTATACGCTTTTTGGTATTGTTTTTAGTATGTTTTTAGTATAGTTTAGTTAGTTTTTATTATGTTTTTATTAGTTTTTAAATAAAAATAACATTTCTGGACTTTACTATGAGTTTGTCTATTTTTCTATTATTTCAAGTATTTTCTGGATGAAATTGAGGGACCTGAGCAAAAATCTGATTCAGAGGCTCAAAAAGGACTGCAGATGCTGTTGGATTCTGACCTCCCTACACTCAAAGTGGATTTTCTGGAGCTACAGAAGCCCAATTGGTGCGCTCTCAATTACGTTGGAAAGTAAACATTCTGGGCTTTCCTGAAATATATAATAGTCCATACTTTGCCCAAGATTTGATGGCCCAAACCGGCGTTCAAAGTCAGCATAGAAATTCTGGCGTCAAAACGCCAGAACTGGCATAAAAGCTGGAGTTAAACGCCCAAACTGGCACAAAAGCTGGCGTTTAACTCCAAGATAGTCTCTACACGTGAAAGCTTCAATGTTCAGTCCAAGCACACACCAAGTGGGCCCGGAAGCAGATTCTGCATCATTTACTCATTTCTGTAAACCCTAGGTTACTAGTTATCTATAAATAGGACCTTTTACTATTGTATTTGCACGAATCTTTGGACGTTTATTCCTTAGACCTTTGAGGCTCGCCATTCAGCCATGCCTAGACCTTTTGTTCTTATGTATTTTCAACGGTAGAGTTTCTACACACCATAGATTCAGGTGTGGAGCTCTGCTGTTCCTCATGAATTAATGCAAAGTACTATTGTTTTTCTATTCAATTCACGCCTACTTCTTCTCTAAGATATACACTCGTTCTTCAACCTGATGAATGTGATGATCCGTGATACTCATCATCATTCTCACCTATGAACACGTGTCTGACAACCACCTCTGTTCTACTTGCAATAGCTTGAATGTGTATCTCTTGGGTTTCTAATCTAAGATTGGAACCTTCGTGGTATAGGCTAGAATTATTGGCGGCCATTCCTGAGGTCCGAAAAGTCTAAACCTTGTCTGTGGTATTCCGAGTAGGATCTGGGAAGGGATGACTGTGATGATCTTCAAACTCGTGAGTGTTGGGCGTGTGACAGACACAAAAGGATCAATGGATCCTATTCCAACATGATCGAGAACCGACAGATGATTAGCCGTGCGGTGATAGCGAATTTGGACCATTTTCACTGAGAGGACGGGAAGTAGCCATTGACAACGGTGATGCCCAACATAAAAAGCTTGCCATGGAAAGGAGTATGAATGATTGGAAGGTGGCAATAGGAAAGCAGAGGTTCTGAAGGAACAAAGCATCTTCATACGCTTATATGAAATTCCTACCAATGAATTACATAAGTATCTCTATCTTTATTTTATATTTTATTCATATTTTAATTATCAATTCTCCATAACCATTTGAATCCGCCTGACTGAGATTTACAAGGTGACCATAGCTTGCTTCAAGCCGACAATCTCCGTGGGATCGACCCTTACTCACGTAAGGTTTATTACTTGGACGACCCAGTGCACTTGCTGGTTAGTTGTACGGAGTTGTGATAAAAAGTTGAGATTACAATTGTGTGTACCAAGTTATTGGCGCCATTGATGATCACAATTTCGTGCACCAGACAGCTTGGTTTAGCCGCTTAGGCTAGGATTTTATTCCTTTAGGCCCTCCTATCCATTAATGCTCAAAGCCTTGGATCCTTTCTACCCTTGCCTTTTAGTTTAAAGGGTTACTGGCTTTTTTCTCTTGCCTTTTGGTTTAAAGAGCTCTTGGCTTTTTCTACTTGCTTTTGCTTTTTCTTTCTTACTTTTTTTTTTTGCCTTTTTTTTTCCGCAAGCCTTGTTTTTTCACTGCTTTTTCTTGCTTCAAGAATCAATTTTATGATTTTTCAGATTATCAATAACATTTCTTCTTTTTTCATTATTCTTTCAAGAGCCAACTATTTTAACATTCATAAATAACAAATTCAAAAGACATAAGCATTGTTCAAGCATTCATTCAGAAAGCAGAAAGTATTGTCACCACATCAAAATAATTAAACTAATCTCAAGGATGAATTCAAAATTCATGTACTTCTTGTTCTTTTGTAATTAAAAACATTTTTCATTTAAAAAAGGTGAAGGATTCATGGAATTATTTATAGCTTTAAGAGATAGACACTTAAACACTAATGATCATGTAATAAAGACAAAAAGATGAATAAAACATAAAGCATAGAGAACGAAAACAAAAAAAAAATAAATAGACAAGGAGATTAAGGAACGAGTCCACCTTAGTGAGCGTGGCGTCTTCCTCCTCTTGAAGTACCAATGGTGCTCTTGAGCTCCTCTATGTCTCTTCCTTGCCTTTGTTGCTCCTCCCTCATAGCTCTTTGATCTTCACTAATCTCATGGAGAATGATGGAGTGCTCTTGGTGCTCCACCCTTAGTTGTCCCATGTTGGAACTTAATTCTCCTAGGGAGGTGTTAATTTACTCCCAATAGTTTTGTGGAGGAAAGTACATCCCTTGAGGCATCTCAGGGATTTCATGATGAGGAATTTCCTCATGCTCTTGTTGAGGTCCATGAGTAGGCTCTCTTGTTTGCTCCATCCTCTTTTTAGTGATGGGCTTGTCCTCTTCAATGAAGATGTCTCCCTCTATGACAATTGTTCCGAGGGTTACCTGAAACTGTAGGTCGATCTTGGATGAGATCTTTTGTGCCGGTCGGTGCTAACGTGTCCGGCTGATGTGGGACAGCCGGAGCTGTCGTACCCGACTTGTTGGACTGGCTGTGCTTTTGATCCTTCGTCACCGGAGGGTGGTGTTACCTGCAAGGGACTCCGATGCTTAAGTTAGCAAGGGTATTAAGCAGGATTTTAGTAGAATCAGAGTATGAGTTATACCTATGTGCTCCAGCGTATTTATAGAGGTGTGATAGTAACCTTTTTAGATAAGATAAGTTAGTTATCTTATCTTATCTTATCTTATCTTATCTTATCTTTGGGTGAGGACAGCTTATCTTCAAGGGAACCGCCCTTCTCTCTGTAGCCTTGGGCTGCCTTTAGATTTGGGTCGTGTTCCTCGATTTTGGGCCCTCGTTGGACTTTCCAGTCGATTTGTCCGAGCACTTTGGGAAGAGGTCGGATGGTTTGACCTAAAGAGGTCGGTCGCTTTGTCGCTAGTCATCCCGGGTCGGACATCTCGACCCAAGGTATGAACAGTGCCCCTGCTCGAGCTTGGTCTTTCTTTTGAGGACGAGTCTTGATTTTAGGACTTCGATCCTTTTCTGGTGAAAGCCGAACTCGAGCATCTGTTGATTTCCTCTTTGTAGAGTCTTCTTTTGAATGTGGAACGTTTTTTCTTTATTCTAAAAAGTGCGCGCTTTGTATTATCACTCTGGTCTTGGGAATGCGCGAGGGTTTAATACCCTTATTAATTGTTTTTAATGCCCCGTTTCTCTTGCCTCTTCATTTTGAATTTTGCACTCAGAAAAAATGGTTTCCTCTTTTCTGTAACTTCCCCATTTTTTCTCTCTTCCTTTCTGTTTCGCCTAAAGTTTGGATTTTTATTTTCCTCTGTGATGCTTTATGCTCGAGAGCTGACTCTAATCCTTGTCGCTTCAGCTTTCAGCTTTCTCCAGAGTTTTCTCCCTTTTTCCAGGTTGGTTCTTTCTTACTTCATTCGTCGCTTGCATTATATTATTTCAAGCTTTGACTTTAGAAAGTTTGACCTTTTGTATCGCCTTACAACTGCTTGTTTATTGTTGTGGGGGTATTTCTTGCTTTTGAAATGGTCCTTCTGTACTCTAGGGTTTGTGCCGTTTATTTTTATTCTTTTGCGAACAGCATGAACCTGCTTGCTTTCTCGAAAGATTGCTCCTTTGATGTCTTTCGCCATGTTGATAGTTTTCTTTGCTGATGAATTTTGTAAAAGATAACGATGCTTTTTTATTTCTCTAAAAAAGGTTGTGTCTTTGATGACTTCTTCTTGATACGTTTTGTTATTTAGTTGTTTCGTTTGTTGACCAAGATGAGACTGTGGGTCTGGAGGGTTGTTATTTTGATGGTTTTATCTGTGGTTCGTGGCTTTCTATTTAGAGTGTCATTTTAGTTGAAAGGGGTCATTATCTTCCTGTATCGAGGTGTAGGCTTCTAGGTTTTCCTGAGTCCTTGTTCTGTAACTGCCTCCAAAGGATGCCCCTGGATCTTTGGTGTGGGTCCTGGGGTTTCCTTTTGTTGCTTGTACTGTGCTGGATTATGTTGGCCGAGTTATTTTGATTCCGTCCGAGATGTTTTTTAATAATCCAATCTTCTTTTCTTGTTTGTAGGACTAGTTGGCCATGTCTTCTCGCAAAAATATTGTAGAGACGTCTTCTAAGGTTCCTGAGGGGATGTCCGATTGGTTGGACTCCCTTGTTTTAATGTGTGTTTCTGTGGTGAATTCTTAGTTTTGTGTGAAGCTTAGGAAACATCACCGCCTCTATAAGAGTAGAGATCAGGAAAGGAATTATAAATTGGTAGCACCTGATTCCGAGGAGAGGGTTTACTTCCCTGCTCTGACCCGGGGGGAGCGCCTTTTCTTTTATGCTTACGACTATTTTTTCAGCCAGTTGGACATCACTTTTTCCTTCACTTCTTTTGAGACCAATTTGTTGTGGTCATGTAATGTAGCTCCGTCCCAGCTCCATCCGAACTCCTAGGGCTTTATCAATATTTTTCAGCTTCTTTGCCAAGAGTTGGACGTTACTCCTTCTTAAACTCTTTTCCTTTATTTGTTTGTGTTAACTAAGCCCAGGATTTCTGTAAAAAAGAAAGCCTCATAGGTTTCTTTTAGATCTGCACAAGGGCATAAGGTTTTTGCCATGTATGACGAGTCCTTTAGGGACTTCAAGAATTATTTTTTCAAGGTCCGAGCAGTTGAGGGAGCTCGGCCCTTTTTTCTGGAAGCGAACGATGAGCCAGCCTTACCCTTCTGTTGGCAGCAGAATGTAGTTGTATACCGTTATACGTGGGAGATGCTCGACGAAATTGAGCAGGCTTTTGTAACTGTTTTGGAGGACATTTGGGGGGAACCTCCTCATCTGGACACTAAAAAATCATTAGGGGACCCATCCCTTGTCCAAACTGCATTGGGTATTTACTTGATATATTTTGTTTCTTGTTTATTCTTTGCTTTCTTCCTCTTTTTTTGGTTTGTAAAACTGTTGATTTTCATTTTTCAGAGATGGCCAAGAATAATGACTCGATGAAGGCTTTCAAGAAGGCGAGAAAGGCTACTCCAGCTCAGAACATCTCGACCAGGGCGGATGGGGAAGGGTCCTCTCAGGTTCCACCAAAGCCATCTGTGCCGAGCTCGCCTGGACCGAGGAGAATGATCGCTACTCTTCGAGTCCGTGTAGTTGATCCTCCGCAGTCTTCTGCTGCTGTTTCTCCCCCCTGGCCGTTCCTCCTTCCAAAAGACCTTAGACT